>NC_064636.1:78778582-79388584 GCF_023864275.1 Schistocerca cancellata
CATCTTGGAACCACATGTGTTGTCTTGTAGGGAGCGGGACGTCTTCCAGCAATACCGGCAATGCTCTGGCGAGAAAATTGTAATAATGCGTGCCATTTAATGGCCTAGGTAGCACACACGACCCAATTAAATAGTACCCAACAACACCGACCCACACATTAACGAAGAACCGCACTTGATGAGCGCTAGTAACTGTGGCATGTGGGTTGTCCACACTCCAAACATGAGAATTGTGCATGTTGAAGACTCCATCAAGCCCGAACGTTGCTTCATCGGTAAGCAACACAGAGGCTGGAAATGTAGGATGCATTTCTCACTGTTCCAGGTACCACTGCAAAAACTGTGCTCTGGGTGGATAATCAACTGGTTCCAGGTTGTGGACACAATGTAAGTGAAATTGACGTACCAATTGCTCTCGAAGGGCTGTTCTTAGATTCCTCTGATTCGTTCCCATGTTACGAGCACTTGCACGAATGCTGATAGAAGGATCCCGCTCCACATGCTACAAGACAGCTTCCTCAAATTGCAGCGTTCTTACCGTGCGACGGCGTCTCTACCCAGGTAATCTGCTAAATGACCCGGTCTCACACAGACGTTACTTTTTTTTTTATGTCATCAGTCTACTGACTGGTTTGATGCGGCCCGCCACGAATTCCTTTCCTGTGCTAACCTCTTCATCTCAGAGTAGCACTTGCAACCCACGTCCTCAATTATTTGCTTGACGTACTCCAATCTCTGTCTTCCTCTACAGTTTTTGCCCTCTACAGCTCCCTCTAGTACCATGGAAGTCATTCCCTCACGTCTTAGCAGATGTCCTATCATCCTGTCCCTTCTCCTTATCAGTGTTTTCCACATATTCCTTTCCTCTCCGATTCTGCGTAGAACCTCCTCATTCCTTACCTTATCGGTCCACCTAATTTTCAACATTCGTCTATAGCACCACATCTCAGATGCTTCGATTCTCTTCTGTTCCGGTTTTCCCACAGTCCATGTTTCACTACCATACAATGCTGTACTCCAAACGTACATCCTCAGAAATTTCTTCCTCAAATTAAGGCCGGTATTTGATATTAGTAGACTTCTCTTGGCAAGAAATGCCGTTTTGCCATAGCGAGTATGCTTTTGATGTTACTACACAGCAGCAGAGGTCGTACGATGCGGGATACGGCGATTAGGATATTGTTGTTGATAAACCCGCTGTGCAGCCCGTCCGTTGTGGTGCGCTACGTAGTACGCACCAACCATATCAGTGTAGTCACTCCAGGCGTATCGCTCCGTTAGTAAACAGAGTCTAAGGCGCTGGAGTCATGGACTGTGCGGCTGGTCCCAGCGGAGGTTCGAGTCCTCCCTCGGGCATGGGTGTGTGTGTTTGTCCTTAGGATAATTTAGGTTAAATAGTGTGTAAGCTTAGAGACTGATGATCTTAGCAATTAAGTCCCATTAGATTTCACACACATTTGAACATTTTTGCCCGCATCTCGTGGTCGTGCGGTAGCGTTCTCGCTTCCCACGCCCGGGTTCCCGGGTTCGATTCCCGGCGGGGTCAGGGATTTTCTCTGCCTCGTGATGGCTGGGTGTTGTGACCGTAGCCTTGTCAGATGAGTCCCGATTTCATTTGGTAAGAGTTAATGGTATTGTGCGACGGGGGACCCAAAAGAAACCGGTCTCCGGGGGCGCTGCCACTCGTAGACGTAGTGCAGGGTTCTCACGCTAGATGGTGTCAGTAGAGACCTTCATGAAACAGCTGTGCAGACGGCGTCAGTGTAGAGCTGAACGTGCAAGTGTGGTATTTAGTCCAGTGAAACTGTCAGAAAAAAAGCCTGTACCTTGCAAAAGGTGGGGCAGAAGATTTTATTTTTTTAACTCGTTCATATTGTTCGAAAGGTTAGAAAACCAAGTTTTGCCAACAAAATTTCTCTTGAAAAAACTTTCTTCAGTCAAAAACCTTCGAAAATTTCGGACTTTTTTCAGTTTTTTTCAAAATATGTCACTTTCATTTGCTCCTATCGCTTTGACGTCTATTTTCTTTTTTAAAGAGCACAAAATTCTCTACAATTATGATTCTTACCATTTTTTTCTACTCCCAGTATCTAAGGAGCTACAGCGTGTCAAAAAATGCTAATTTCTCAAAATTCGAGCAAAGTGGCAAATTACCTAATTTTTGAACACTGTTATTTGTGTATGCTCAAAATTTGAGAAATTGGCGCCGGCCGATGTGGCCGTGCGGTTCTAGGCGCTCTAGTCTGGAACAGCGTGACCGCTCCAATCGCAGGTTCGAATCCTGCCTCGGGCATGGGTGTGTGTGATGTCCTTAGGTTAGTTAGGTTTAAGTAGTTCTAAGTTCTATGGGACTGATGACCATAGATGTTAAGTCCCATAGTGCTCAGAGCCATTTGAACCATTAGTAAACAGAGACGATGCACTACTACACTGGTGGACAGCAGTTTCCTACAGCTGAAGAGCGTAATACGCTCTCTAACAACTGCAGAGCGTAATACGGTCTCCACCGGTTTAAATAATCCTCGTAGGAAAAAATGACATTAGGGAAAAATGTTTGTTTGATGTCCCCTACAACTTCCCAGAGTTTGTCGCTTTAAATACTTTTCACCCTGCATATTACATATACAGATTGTTTCACAATTCATGTTACACACTTTCAGACGTTTCAGGGGCGACTTAGCAGATCAAGTTTTACGTAGAAGCCCATGTCTGGCGAAGTCACCTAACGACGCTACAGAATGTCAGTTTTAGGCTCCAGCGTCTGTAAATGTATGTACGTAAGGTGTGCTTCCGCGATGATGTTACATACTTTCTTGGATAATGGAAAAGTATGAATGTATCAATTCGAAGTAAGGCCCCCTCTACCGAAACGAGTCGAAAGTTAAAGCGTAAACCGTTCTGATACCTCTGACGGTGGAATACCTGAACTGGTATTGTTGCTGAGATTAAAGGGTACACAAGTTACGGAGATAGTGGTATGGACCAAACCAAGGTAAACGTCTAGTAAACAAGGCCTCTAAAATGCATACCTGCGGAGCTATGAACACTTGTTCACCTTCGCTGGTGGGAAACACATCTCCTCTGTTGAAAAATTGGTCATAGTTCTTAAGGTATGCATTTAACAGCCCATGTTTAGTAGACTTTTTCTGGTCCCTACTACCACTTCTCAAAGTTCTCTACCCTACAATCTTATAAGGGAACCTCCCCATCGCACCCCCCTCAGGTTTAGTTATAAGTTGACACAGTGGATAGGCCTTGAAAAACTGAGCGCAGAACAATCGAGAAAACAGGAAGAAGTTGTATGGAACTATGAAAAAAATAAGGAAAACATACAAACTGAGTAGTCCATGCGCAACATAGGCAACAACAAGAAAAGCGCGAGCTCAGGAGTGCCGTGGTCCCGTGATTAGCGCGAGCAGCTGCGGAATGAGAGGTCCTTGGTTCAAGCCTTCTCTCGGGTGAAAAGTTTAACTTTCTATTTTCAGATTGTGTGACAAACGCTTATGTTTTCATCACTTTTTTGGGAGTGATTATCGCATCCACAAGAAAACCTAAATCGGGCAAGGTAGAAGAATCTTTTTACCCATTCGCCAAGTGTACAAGTTGGGTGCGTCGACAACATATTCCTGTCATGTGACGCACATGCCGTCACCAGTGTCGTATAGAATATATCGGACGTGTTTTCCTGTGGAGGAATCGGTTGACCTATGACCTTGCGATCAAATTTTTAGGTTCCCATTGGAGAGGCACGTCCTTTCGTCTACTAATCGCACGGTTTTGCGGTGCGGTCGCAAAACACAGACACTAAACTTATTACAGTGAACAGAGACGTCAATGAACGAAAGAACTTGGCGAAAATGAAGAAAGTAAAATTTTCACCCGAGGGAAGACTTGAACCAAGGACCTTACATTCCGCAGCTGCCCACGCTAACCACAGGACCACGGCGCTCCTGAGCTTACACTCTCCTTGATGTTGCTTATCTTCACATGGACTACTCAATTTGTATATTTTGCTAATTTTTTCATAGTTCCACACAACTTCTTCCTATTTTCTCGATTGATCTGTATTCAGTTTTTCTAACCTATCCACTGTGCCAACTTATAACTAAATCTGAGGGGGTTGCGATGGGGAGGTTCCCTTGTTAGGAACAACAGTACCAGTTCATGTATTCCACTGTCAGAGGTATCAGCGAAGTTTTCACTTTTAACTTTCGACTTGTTCATTAGCGGTACAGAGATCCTTACCTCAAACTGATACATTTAGCGTTCTCCATCAGCCAAGAGAGTCTGTGATATCATCATGGAATCACCCGGTGGATATAGGCTACAGGCTGTAGGAACTTTTCTTTACGGTGTCGTGTAATAACTTGTATTCAAATGGTTCAAATGTCTCTGAGCACTATACGACTTAACTTCTGAGGTCATCAGTCGCCTAGAATCTAGAATTAATTAAACCTAACTAACCTACGGACATCACACACATCCATGCCCGAGGCAGGATTCGAACCTGGGACCGTAGCGGTCACGCGGTTCCAGACTGAAGCGCCTAGAACCGCACGGCCACACCGGCTGGCAATAATTTGTATTAAATCAGTAAAAAAAAACTCTTCGTGATTTTCGGTAACAATGTTCCTACTTATATATTACATTTTTATTTATATGTTATATACACTCCTGGAAATTGAAATAAGAACACCGTGAATTCATTGTCCCAGGAAGGGGAAACTTTATTGACACATTCCTGGGGTCAGATACATCACATGATCACACTGACAGAACCACAGGCACATAGACACAGGCAACAGAGCATGCACAATGTCGGCACTAGTACAGTGTATATCCACCTTTCGCAGCAATGCAGGCTGCTATTCTCCCAGGGAGACGATCGTAGAGATGCTGGATGTAGTCCTGTGGAACGGCTTGCCATGCCATTTCCACCTGGCGCCTCAGTTGGACCAGCGTTCGTGCTGGACGTGCAGACCACGTGAGACGACGCTTCATCCAGTCCCAAACATGCTCAATGGGGGACAGATCCGGAGATCTTGCTGGCCAGGGTAGTCGACTTACACCTTCTAGAGCACGTTGGGTGGCACGGGATACATGCGGACGTGCATTGTCCTGTTGGAACAGCAAGTTCCCTTGCCGGTCTAGGAATGGTAGAACGATGGGTTCGATGACGGTTTGGATGTACCGTGCACTATTCAGTGTCCCCTCGACGATCACCAGTGGTGTACGGCCAGTGTAGGAGATCGCTCCCCACACCATGATGCCGGGTGTTGGCCCTGTGTGCCTCGGTCGTATGCAGTCCTGATTGTGGCGCTCACCTGCACGGCGCCAAACACGCATACGACCATCATTGGCACCAAGGCAGAAGCGACTCTCATCGCTGAAGACGACACGTCTCCATTCGTCCCTCCATTCACGCCCGTCGCGACACCACTGGAGGCGGGCTGCACGATGTTGGGGCGTGAGCGGAAGACGGCCTAACGGTGTGCGGGACCGTAGCCCAGCTTCATGGAGACGGTTGCGAATGGTCCTCGCCGATACCCCAGGAGCAACAGTGTCCCTAATTTGCTGGGAAGTGGCGGTGCGGTCCCCTACGGCACTGCGTAGGATCCTACGGTCTTGGCGCGCATCCGTGCGTCGCTGCGGTCCGGTCCCAGGTCGACGGGCACGTGCACCTTCCGCCGACCACTGGCGACAACATCGATGTACTGTGGAGACCTCACGCCCCACGTGTTGAGCAATTCGGCGGTACGTCCACCCGGCCTCCCGCATGCCCACTATACGCCCTCGCTCAAAGTCCGTCAACTGCACATACGGTTCACGTCCACGCTGTCGCGGCATGCTACCAGTGTTAAAGACTGCGATGGAGCTCCGTATGCCACGGCAAACTGGCTGACACTGACGGCGGCGGTGCACAAATGCTGCGCAGCTAGCGCCATTCGACGGCCAACACCGCGGTTCCTGGTGTGTCCGCTGTGCCGTGCGTGTGATCATTGCTTGTACTGCCCTCTCGCAGTGTCCGGAGCAAGTATGGTGGGTCTGACACACCGGTGTCAATGTGTTCTTTTTTCCATTTCCAGGAGTGTATATAACTGTCCAACTGATTCTTTTGCTGCGAATCTGTGTGACAGGAGAAGTGCCAAACTGAATGATTTTTTTTTTTCAATTTTCTTTTTCATACCAAAAATACCATTAGCATGGCCGCGCGGGATTAGCCGAGCGGTATCAGGCGCTGCAATCACGCAATGTGTGGCTGGGTCTGGGCGGAAGTTCGAGTCCTCCCTCGGGCATGCGTGTGTGTTTGTCCTTAGGATAATTTAGGTTAAGTAGTGTGTAAGCTGAGGGACTGATGACCTTAGAAGTTAAGTCCCATAAGATTAAATTAAAAAAACCATTAGCATCGACAAGTCCTGAAGTGATAATCTTTCACAGCTGCTTTTAATATCGGACTTGTCTAGTGGATTTTCCAAAAAATTTCTCTTACACAAGTCCTGAGAATTACGAACACAGGAAACACAAACATCAACCAAATCTGTCGAGTGGTCATTAATTGATAAAACGAACACAACAAAAAACATCAACCAATATGTCAAGCCATTCTCAGGTGATGATCTTTCACGCACACACAGCGACTTATTTTTATTTATATACACTGAATTCCTTACACCACATGGTAGGTGTCGTGGTATTTTAATGATTGGATGGGGCACTCATTTCTGTGCCACCCTAAGGCTTTCGAAGAGACCACACGTCAATCAGATTTTTCCTATCTTCTACATGTATGGCACATGAAACTCAGAACTCAAGCATCAATCTTCAAAAGCAGTTCAGTGCAACTCTCAATAAATGCTCGAGAAAATCGACGTTGAAGTCTCCTGAGGAACTTTAATTTACTAAAATTAAGGCGATTTTACGCGACAGGGGACATGGTTTACTCGCTAGCAGTGGTGAATGGTACTCGGGTCATCGAATTTCAGCTCGAATAGCTACATTATTTAAATATTAAATTCTTCAACTATATGCTAATTAGCACATATCTAACCACCAGTGATTATGAAAAATGCACATCTTCTTGTTTCTAATTACATATTGCGCACATTGCAAAGATAAATTCTTATGTGTCGATATTTTAGAAAAGATTATTAATAAACAATGCTTGAATTTAAAAGAAAGATTACGGAATTATTAACATTTTTTAATAAAAATCGGTATTTAAGAATCAGTATTATCTCTTATAAAATGTTGATAACTAAGAATTTAGATTTTCAACGAAAACTGTAATTTTATGTGTGCTTTGTCATCACAAATAAGATGATGTGCTTTTTTTTCAGAGAAAATGGTGATAAGACGTGTTAATTAGCATATTTATTTCATGAAGTCTTAATTTTAATTATCTAGATGTTCCTACTGAATCAAAAAAAAAAATAAAAATGAAAAGTGAGAGCACAGTGAAATTCGATTCAGCGATCCACTGATTGCCCGATTACCATTCTCTGGCGCTACCGCGTGAACCATACGGCTCATTGTGAGCTATAAATCCTCGGAAATATTCAGTCGAGTTTGTCGACAATTTCTGAGAGTTGCATCGAAGAGCTTTGGTGGACTGATATTTGAATTCTGAACTTCGTGTTGTATAAATGTAAAAAAAAAAAAAAAAAATTACAAAAATTTCCACGCGGCCTCCTAGTGAATGAAGGACAGTGTAAATCTTTTCTCCTCCTGCTGCTGTATTTATGACAGCTACAGACGCTTTGCAGTTGCAATAGATGGTTGACGACAGGCCCCATAGGGCAGTAAATGAACTCTGAGACGTTCGTCAGTCTACCAGCTGTTTACTGAAGCTGTCTACAATACCAGTTCGATTTTACACAGAGTACGCGAAGGAACTTGCCCGCCTTCTTGCAGCGGTGTACCGTAGGTCTCTAGAAGAGGTAGCGTTCCAAAGAATTGGAAAAGGGCACAGGTCATTTTCAAGAAGGGACGTCGAACAGATGTGCAGAACTATACACCTATATCTCTAACGTCGATCAGTTGTAGAATTTTGGAACACGTATTACGTTCGAGTATAATGACTTCTCTGGAGACTAGAAATCTACCCTGTAGGAATCAGCGTGGGTTTCGAAACAGACGATCGCGTGAAACCCAGCTCGCGCTATTCGTCCACGAGACTCAGAGGGCCATAGACACGGGTTCCCAGGTAGATGCCGTGTTTCTTGACTTCCGCAAGGCGTTCGATACAGTTCCCCACAGTCGTTGAATGAACAAAATAAGAGCATATGGACTATCAGACCAATTGTGTGATTGGATTGAGGAGTTCCTAGATAACAGGACGCAGCATGTCATTCTCAATGGAGAGAATTCTTCCGAAGTAAGAGGGATTTCAAGTGTGCCGCAGGGGAGTGTCGTAGGACCGTTGCTATTCACATTATACGTACATTACCTTGTGGATGGAAGTTCACTGAGGCTTTTTGCGGATGATGCTGTGGTATATAGAAAGGTTGTAACAATGGAAAATTGTACTGAAATGCAGGAGGATCTGCAGCGAATTGACGCATGGTGCAGGGAATGGCAACTGAATCTCAATGTAGACAAGTGTAATGTGCTGCGAATACATAGAAAGAAAGATCTCTTATCATTTAGCTACAATATGGCAGGTCAGCAACTAGAAGCAGTTAATTACAAAAATTATCTGGGAGTACACATTACGAGTGATTTAATATGGAATGATCATATAATGTTGATCGTCGGTAAAGCAGATGCCAGGCTGAGATTCATTGGAAGAATCCTAAGGAAATGCAATCCGAAAACAAAGGAAGTAGGTTACAGTACGCTTGTTCGCCCACTGCTCGAATGCTGCTCAGCAGTGTGGGATCCGTACCAGATAGGGTTGATAGAAGAGGTAGAGAAGATCCAACGGAGAGCAGCGCGCTTCGTTACAGCATAATTTAGTAATCGCGAAAGCGTTACGGAGATGATAGATAAACTCCAGTGGAAGACTCTGCAGGGGAGACGCTCAGAAGCTCGGTACAGCCTTTTGTCGAAGTTTCGAGAACATACCTTCACCGAAGAGTCCAGCAGTATATTGCTCCCTCCTTCGTATATCTCGCGAAGAGACCTTGAGGATAAAATCAGAAAGACTAGAGCCCACGCAGATGCATACCGACAATCTTTCTTTCCACGAACAATACGAGACTGGAATAGAAGGGAGAACTACTCAAGGTACCCTCCGCCACAGACCGTCAGGTGAATTGCGGAGTATGGATGTAGATGTAGATGAGGTTGACACGACAAATTATCGTTATTACACACGTTTTCTTTGTCAATGGCTAGTTACCACAGAATGTGATCCCATAAGACATTTGTGAATGAAAATAGGAAAAGCATGACAATATATCGGTGAAAGAAAAAAATACAAAAATGTTTCGGGAAGGTAGGAATACGGTAATACGGATCAGTAATGAAATGAATAGGAAGTGCAGGGCAGTCTACGCGAAATGAAGCAGGAAAGATGTGAAAAAGTCGAAAAAGAAGTAACTGTCTAGAACATCTACATCTACATTTACATTTATACTCCGCAAGCCACCCAACGGTGTGTGGCGGAGGGCACTTTACGTGCCACTGTCATTACCTCCCTTTCCTGTTCCACTCGCGTATGGTTCGCGGGAAGAACGACTGTCTGAAACCCTCTGTGCGCGCCCTAATCTCTCTAATTTTACATTCGTGATCTCCTCGGGACGTATAAGTAGGGGGAAGCAATATATTCGATACCTCATCCAGAAACGCACCCCGCTACACCGCGATGCAGAGCGCCTCTCTTGCAGAGTCTGCCACTTGAGTTTGTTAAACATCTCCGTAACGCTATCACGGTTACCAAATAACCCTGTGACGAAACGCGCCGCTCTTCTTTGGATCTTCTCTATCTCCTCCGTCAACCCGACCTGGTACGGATCCCACACTGTTGAGCAATACTCAAGTATAGGTCGAACGAGTGTTTTGTAAGCCACCTCCTTTGTTGATGGACTACGTTTTCTAAGGACTGTCCCAATGAATCTCAACCTGGTACCCACCTTACCGACAACTAATTTTATATGATCATTCCACTTCAAATCGTTCCGCACGCATACTCCCAGATATTTTACAGAAGTAACTGCTACCAGTGTTTGTTCCGCTATAATATAATCATACAATAAAGGATCCTTCTTTCTATGTATTCGCAATACATTACATTTGTCTATGTTAAGGGTCAGTTGCCACTCCCTGTACCAAGTGTCTATCCGCTGCAGATCTTCCTGCATTTCGCTACAATTTTCTAATGCTGCAACTTCTCTGTATACTACAGCATCATCCGCGAAAAGCCGCATGGAACTTCCGACACTATCTACTAGGTCATTTATATATATTGTGAAAAGCAATGGTCCCATAACACTCCCCTGTGGCACGCCAGAGGTTACTTTAATGTCTGTAGACGTCTCTCCGTTGATAACAACATGCTGTGTTCTGTCTGCTAAAAACTCTTCAATCCAGCCACACAGCTGGTCTGATATTCCGTAGGCTCTTACTTTGTTTATCAGGCGACAGTGCGGAACTGTATCGAACGCCTTCCGGAAGTCAAGAAAAATAGCATCTACCTGGGAGCCTGTATCTAATATTTTCTGGGTCTCATGAACAAATAAAGCGAGTTGGGTCTCACACGACCGCTGTTTCCGGAATCCATGTTGATTCCTACATAGTAGATTCTGAGTTTCCAAAAACGACATGATACTCGAGCAAAACACATGTTCTAAAATTCTACAACAGATCGACGTCAGAGATATAGGTCTATAGTTTTGCGCATCTGCTCGACGACCCTTCTTGAAGACTGGGACTACCTGTGCTCTTTTCCAATCATTTGGAACCTTCTGTTCCTCTAGAGACTTGCGGTACACGGCTGTTAGAAGGCTGACTCAGCATTTACAAAACTCGAAACGATCTTCGGTGACATTAAAAGCAAGGTGGTGCCATTAACAGAGCAATGGGCATTCCACTGTTAAACGCTGGTGAGAGAGCGGACAGGCAGAAAGAGTGTATTGGAGGCCTATACCACGGGCAGCACAGGTCTGATGTGATAGAAGATGAAACAGGAGTCGATAGGGAAGAGATAGAATAGCTAGATATTATTCAGCAGCGGAGTGTGCGCTGATATGAAACTTCCTGGCAGATTAAAACTGTGTGCCGGACCGATACTCGAACTCGGGACCTTTGCCTTTCGCGGGCAAGTGCTCTACCAACTGAGCTACCCAAGCACGACTCACGCCCCGTCCTCAGAGCTCAAGTTTCGTATCAGCGCACACTCCGCTGCACTCTAATTAAAATTCAGATAATATGATCAGCTGATGATATTGCTATACCCTGTAAATGTGAAGAAGAGATACAAGATCTGCTGAATGGAATGACCAGTCTAATGAGTACAGAATGTAGGCTGAAAGAAAACTGGAAAAAGACACAAGTATTGAGAAATAGCAAACGTGAGAACAGCGAGAAACTGTGTTGCTGACTTCAACGCAAGACACCTTGAGGAACGCCATTTCGAACAGTGGCCGAAACGTCGAAGAATTTTAGATATCGACAGCGTGGTCAAACACCCAGAAGAATTATATTGACAGCAATTGCATTTAATCAAGTTTCTTGCAACACTGATGTTTGAAGGTATTTTTAAAAGATCTAACTGTATAATTATAAAATAATTGTAAAACATGTACAGGGCTATTACAAATAATTGAAGCGACTTCATAAATTCACTGTAGCTCCATTCATTGACATATGGTCACGACACACTACAGATACGTAGAAAAACTCATAAAGTTTTGTTCGGCTGAAGCCGCACTTCAGGTTTCTGCCGCCAGAGCGCTCGAGAGCGCAGTGAGACAAAATGGAGACAGGAGCCGAGAAAGCGTATGTCGTGCTTGAAATGCACTCACATCAGTCAGTCATAACAGCGCAACGGCACTTCAAGACGAAGTTCGACAAAGATCCACCAACTGCTAACTCCATTCGGCCATGGTATGCGCAGTTTAAAGCTTCTGGATGCCTCTGTAAGGGGAAATCAACGGGTCGGCCTGCAGTGAGCGAAGAAACGGTTGAACGCGTGCGGGCAAGTTTCACGCGTAGCCCGCGGAAAATTGGCTCATGCCACAACTGGAGACCGACAGCGCCGACTTCATCTTTCAACAGGATGGTGCTCCACCGCACTTCCATCACGATGTTCGGCATTTCTTAAACAGGAGATTGGAAAACCGATGGATCGGTCGTGGTGGAGATCACGATCAGCAATTCATGTCATGGCCTCCACGCTCTCCCGACTTAACCCCGTGCGATTTCTTTCTGTGGGGTTATGTGAAAGATTCAGTGTTTAAACTTCCTCTACCAAGAAACGTGCCAGAACTGCGAGCTCGCATCAGCGATGCTTTCGAACTCATCGGTGGGGACATGCTGCGCCGAGTGTGGGAGGAACTCGATTATCGGCTTGATGTCTGCCGAATCACTAAAGGGGCACATATCGAACATTTGTGAATGCCTAAAACAACTTTTTGAGTTTTTGTATGTGTGTGCAAAGCATTGTGAAAATATCTCAAATAATAAAGTTATTGTAGAGCTGTGAAATCGCTTCAATCATTTGTAATAACCCTGTACATACACTATGTACACTATATACAGCTTTGTTTCCTTTACTAATATAAAATTGGGATAAATATGTAACAGGACAACAACGGATAATCAGCTATTTAATAATGAAAATGTACATTAATATTAAGCGGATATACAAGCTCCAGAAAATGCGACAAAGCGAAAAATAATATTTAACTGCGGAGTATTGGGTATTTACAGAAGCTGTTTTTAAGTCAGGTGCAGTCTCATAATAACGGAATTGGCACTGGTAACAGTACAGGGTTCTACCATTGAAGTGGTGATTTTGCAACATGAGGCTGTTATATAATTTTTGTTCTAAAGGACGTTGTTACTGCCAGAACTTTCGACTACAATTTCCTCGGAATGAGCGACAAACAAAACGCCTTCAACACTGTTTTGTCAGTAACGCGTCTTGGTCCACATTACAATGGCGATTTTTGTCTTAAAGTTCACTGATCGTGTTGGTGGTCCACGCTAAATACACACAGTCTGAGACTGACAACAGCTATATTCTACAAGCGTGCATCCCACGAAATGTTTCGGCAACTGGGTAAAAATTGTCCGCAGCCGTTTCCTTGCCACGCGTTTTTTTTTAATTTCTACTGCCCATACACACTCTCCGGTTCAGTTGGAAAAATACAACCCTTCTGACTTTCTTGTGCTGGTGGCACTCTTTGAGTCCTGAGACATGTTTGATGCAGCTCTCCATGCTACTCTATCCTGTGCAAGCTTCTTCATCTCCCAGTACCTACTGCAGCCTACATCCTTCTGAATCTGCTTAGTGTATTCATCTCTTGGTCTCCCTCTACGATTTTTACCCTCCACGCTGCCCTCCAATACTAAATTGGTGATTCCTTGATGCCCCAGAACATGTCCTACCAACCAATTCCTACTTCTAGTTAAGTTGTGCCACAAATTTCTTTTTTCCTCCAATTCGGGTCAGTATGTCCTACTTAGTTTTACTCACTACGAGGTGACAAAAGGCATGGTGTGACGTCTCCTGGTAAGTCCTAGAAAAATTAAATTAATCCGATACCACACGTGTAACGTGAAGTGTAAAGAAAGCACGAAACAGACTATTTATGCCGATAAAACGACTGATAACTAAGAAATCTACAATTCATTAATACCAATTTTTTGTGTTAAAAATGTTAACAAAAATGTTTTGTTTATTTATAGACGCAATCACATTCTTATGACACAGTCATAACCGGTTTTGGCCATACAATGACCAGATTCTATAACAATACAAAAAAGAAATTATATTAAAACCTAAATATAAGTGCAATATTTAACCGAGCTTATTAGTAATCTACTGAATTTATGCGAAATACATATAGTTCAGATCTAAAGGCGGCATACATCGAACATAGGTTCATGCGTTGTCAAACCAGCTATAAAATGTAAAACCCCGGTCTTATATAGATATAAAAATTTTGTCAGATTTTGTTCCAACTCATACAGAGCTAGTCTGACAACGCATGAACCTGTGTTCAATGTATGCCGCCTTTAGATATGAACTAGACGTTTTTCGCATAATCTCAGTAGATTACTAATAAGCCTAGCTAAATATTGCACTTATTTTTAGGTTAGAATATAAATTTTCTTTTGTATTGTTACAGAATCTGAAGATGGTCATTGTACGGCCGAAACCGGTTATGACTCTGTCATAAGAATGTGATTGCGTCTATAAATAAACAAAAATTTTTTATAAAATAATCATTCACTAACTCCATTGACAAAATGTCGTTTTTTCCACAAAAAAAAAGTTAATAAAACGTACTTTTGTATTAAAGAGTAATTACACAATGTAAAGACATTTTATCTCATTAAGGTTAGAAAGACTTGATTCAGAGATCGACTACTACATTTGTCTTTGCTGTTGGAGAATTAAGTCGCTTACATGTTCAGACCCATGAAGTAGCTGTTGTACGTATTTTCTGTTACAATATATGGTAAAAAGTGAATTTTCCCTCTTCTTATTCAAAACCTCCCCCCACCCCCCACCCCTGCCCCTCCTGTGGAAATATTTGAAGTGAGTTCTGTAAAAGATTGCCCATATGGCTTTCTTTTGTCGTAATTGCGCACAGGCGGCCATTAAGTAGACTTTGATTAAAATATTAAATATATCAGGTCCTCAACTTAACGTAATAAATACTTACACTGATAATAATTTTCAGGCACTAATATTCGTAAAATTAATTTTATCAGAATTTTTACGGAATTGCATGGATAGTAGGCAACAACTGTGCACAGGCGGCCATTGCGTGGAACTTGATTAAAATATGAAATATAAGGCCCTCGAGTTAACATAATAAATACTTTGAATACTGATAATAATTTTCAAGCACTAATATTTGGAAAGTTCATTTTACCAGAATTTTTACGGATTTGCTTCATGATATCTTTGAGTTTGTAGTTAAATTTATTTCTGTCAAGGAAATTCTTAATCTAAAATGAGGCCAGTGTGATAGCTATGAAACTATTTGTCGTGAGTGCAAATCCTTTCGCAACGTAGGTAGTTTTATCAGCACTCTCTTTGCAACCAACTAATTTAAGGGGCAGTAACAGTTATAATTTCACACTACTTGTGACTATCTTTCAGCTAGCCGCGAGTTGGGATAACGTACTTAAACAATTACAAGCATAACTGTACCCATTTTTACTAACATTTGCGTATGTGTAGGAACCTTTTTCTTGATTATGGTCGGCGTATATGTAAGCCGCATTTACGACCGTGCAGAATTATACGCGACGGCAAAAGCGTATTAAATATCCTTTACCTATGTCCCAAAAATCGCGACCATATCTTTCATTAAAATCAAAACACTTTATGGGATACTTCCTAATATCGGGCAACAGCCTTACCGCAGTGGATCCACCGGTTCCCGTGAGATCACCGAAGTCAAGCGCTGCCGGGCGTGGCCGGCGCTTGGATGGGTGACCATCCAGCCGCCGTGCGCTGTCGCCATTTTTCGGGGTGCACTCTGCCTCGTGATGCCAATTGAGGAGCTACTCGACCGAATAGTAGCGGCTCCGGTCAAAGAAAACCATCTTAACGACCGGGAGAGTGGTGTGCTGACCACACGCCCCTCCTATACGCATCCTCACCTTAGGATGACACGGCGGTCGGATGGTCCCGATGGGCCACTTGTGGCCTGAAGACGGAGTGCTTTTCCTTAATAATGAGCCGGACCTGCTTTTGCCCGATGTAGTGTAGCAAATCCACGTTGTATCGACTCAGCAGATCGAAGTCACCTCCAGAAATACGAGGTGCATTCAAGTTCTAAGACCTCCGATTTTTTTCCTCTGGACTGGAAAGAGATAGAAACATGCGCATTGTTTTAAAATGAGGCCGCGTTCATTGTCAATACGTCCCAGAGATGGCAGCACCGTATGGCAGATGGAATTTTACCGCCAAAGGCGAGAATGAGAACTGTTTTAAATACTTAAAATGGCGACGTTTTCCTTACTTGAACAGCGTGCAATCATTCGTTTTCTGAACTTGCGTGGTGTGAAACCAATTGAAATTCATCGACAGTTGAAGGAGACATGTGGTGATGGAGTTATGGATGTGTCGAAAGTGCGTTCGTGGGTGCGACAGTTTAATGAAGGCAGAACATCGTGTGACGACAAACCGAAACAACCTCGGGCTCGCACAAGCCGGTCTGACGACACAATCCAGAAAGTGGAGAGAATTGTTTTGGGGGATCGCCAAATGACTGTTGAACAGATCGCCTCCAGAGTTGGCATTTCTGTGGGTTCTGTGCACACGATCCTGCACGACGACCTGAAAATGCGAAAAGTGTCATCCAGGTGGGTGCCACGAATGCTGACGGACGACCACACGGCTGCCCTTGTGGCACGTTGCCGAGCAATGTTGACGCGCAACGACAGCACGAATGGGACTTTCTTTTCGTCGGTTGTGACAATGGATGAGACGTGGATGCCATTTTTCAATCCAGAAACAAAGCGCCAGTCAGCTCAATGGAAGCACACAGATTCACCGCCATCAAAAAAATTTCGGGTAACCGCCAGTGCTGAAAAAATGATGGTGTCCACGTTCTGGGACAGCGAGGGCGTAATCCTTACCCATTGCGTTCCAGAGGGTACTACGGTAACAGGTGCATCCTACGAAAATGTTTTGAAGAACAAATTCCTTCCTGCACTGCAACAAAAACGTCCGGGAAGGGCTGCGTGTGTGCTGTTTCACCAAGGCAACGCACCCGCACATCGAGCTAACGTTACGCAACAGTTTCTTCGTGATAACAACTTTGAAGTGATTCCTCGTGCTCCCTACTACTCACCTGACCTGGCTCCTAGTGACTTTTGGCTTTTTCCAGCAATGAAAGACACTCTCCGTGGCCGCACATTCACCAGCCGTGCTGCTATTGCCTCAGCGATTGTCCAGTGGTCAAAACAGACTCATAAAGAAGCCTTCGCCGCTGCCATGGAATCATGGCGTCAGCGTTGTGAAAAATGTGTACGTCTGCAGGGCGATTACGTCGAAAAATAACGCCAGTTTCATCGATTTCGGGTGAGTGGTTAATTAGAAAAAAAAATCGGAGGCCTTAGAACTTGAATGCACCTCGTACTCAGCCATGCTGCCTGTCTCTAAAGCCGTCTATAACGGCAAAAGTGTTCTCGGTGCAGGATATTGTGCACGAACTCTCTCGATTACGTCCCATAAATGTTCGATGGGATTCATGTCGGGCGATCTGGGTGGCCAGATCATTCATTCGAATTATCCAGAATGTTCTTCAAACTAATGGCAAACGACTGTTACCGGTTGACATGATTTCATCGTTTGGGAACAGGATGTCCATGAATGATTGCATGTAGTCTCCAGATACTCAGCATAGCCCTTTCAAGTCAACGGTCAGTTCAGTTGGACCAGAGGACTCCGTCCACTTCTTGTGAACACAGCCCACACAATTACGGAACCATCACCAGCTTGCACAGTGCTTTGTTGACAACTTGGGATCTCCGCCACACTCGAACCCTGCCATTAATTATCATGCGGTCTAACGCACAGCTTCCTGGATTGAGAAGGAGCGCCTGGTCCCCGGCACTACTTGTGTAGACGTGTGGTGAGCCCGCCAGTCTGTGGATGGTTTTTAGGCGGTTTTCCATCTGCCTTGGCGAATGCTGGTTGGTTCCCCTTATTCCGCCTCAGCTGCACTATGTCGGCGATTGCTGCACAAACAAGTTCTCCATGTACGCGTACACCAGCATTACTCTACCACGTAAACATAGGGGTTACACTTGTCTGGTGTGAGACGTTCCCTGGGGGGTCCACCGGGGGCCGAACCGCACAATAACCCTGAAAGAGTGGTTCGGTGTGGGGCGGCGGAGGGCTGAAGTGGACTGCGGTAGCCGTCGTGGGGTTGTCGACCACTGTCGCTGCGGCGGGGACGGAGCCTCTCCGTCGTTTCTAGGCCCCCGGTTAACATACAATACGAGGGGGGACCCAAAATAAACCGGATTGTTGTCATAAAAAATTTACTGATGAACCTTTTTACTTCAGTCACCTTCAAAATACTCTCCATTACATGCGATGCACTTGTCAAGTCTCTTTTCCCACTGTTGGAAGCATGTTTGGAACTCTTCAAGTTTGATATTGTCCAGTGCTCTTTGCGAAGCTGTTTTTACCGCCTCCACATCGTCATAACGCTCCCCGTTTTGCGGTTTTTTTCATTCGTGGAAACAGGAAAAAGTCGCACGGGGCTAGGTCCGGCGAATACGGAGCGTGGGGAACGACAGACCACCTCTGAGATGCCAAATAGTGGGTCACTCGTAAGGCCGTGTGTGCTGGAGCGTTGTCGTGATGGAAAAACCTGTCACCTGACCGCCAAAGTTCCGGGCGTTTCCTCCTCATATCCTCTCGCAGACGCCTTAAAACATCCAAGGAAAAGTGCTGGCTAACAGTCTGGCCAGGGGGTACGAATTCCCGATGCACAATTCCACGAACATAAAAAAAAGACAGTTATCATCGTCTTCACATTTTGACCTCACTTGCCTCGCTTTTTTTGGTCTGGGAGAGTTGGGAGTCCTCCACTGGCTTGACGCTTGCTTGGTTTCTGGGTCATACCCGTAACACGAACTCTCATCCCCTGTAATGACTTTGTTCAAGGATTTTGGATCACGTGCAATCTCTGTTTTCAAGTCCTGACACACATTCATTCGGATGGTTTTTTGCTCCTGTGTGAGAAGGCGCGGAGCAAGTTTAGCAGCAACACGTCTCGTGTGCAAATCCTCACTCAAAATCCGCTGACACGAGCTCCAACTGATTCCTGTCTCTGCTGAAATTTGGTCGATCGTTTGGCGACGATCCTCGTTGATCTTTTGGCGGACCTTTTCAATGTTCTCCTCATTTCGCGATGTTGAAGGGAACGAGCTCGGCCTTCAACACACATCTCACCACGTTTAAAGCGCCCAAACAATTCGAAAACCTGTGTGCGGCTCATAGCGTCCTCCTGGAAAGCTTCCTGAAGCATTTGGTGTGTCTCCGTTGCAGTTTTTTTTTAAGCAAGAACCAAAATTTCACACGCACTCTTTGTTCTTTTAAAGTTGCCATAACGACTTCGCAGAGGTAACCCGCCAATAGTCAGAGAAACACAATTAGTCCAGTCAAATAGCAGATATTCCTTGCAAAAGGTGGGGTAGAAGAGTTAATTTTTTCAAACTCGTTCATATGGTTGGAAAGATTAGAAAACCGAGTTTTGCCAACAAAATTTCGCTTGAGAAAACTTTCTGCAGTCAAAGAACTTGGAAAAATTCGGCCTTTTTTCAGTTTTTTCAAAATGTCTCAGTTTTCTTGCTCCTATCGCTTTAACGTCTAGTTTCTTTTTTAAAGAGCATAACATTCTCTACAAATTTGATTCTTGCCATTTTTTTCTAGTCCCAATATCTAAGGTGCTACAGCGCCTCAAGAAATACCAATTTTTCAAATGGTTCAAATGGCTCTGAGCACTATGGGACTTAACATCTGTGGTCATCAGTCCCCTAGAACTTAGAACTACTTAAACCTAACTAATCTAAGGACATCACACACAGCCATGCCCGAGGCAGGATTCGAACCTGCGACCGTAGCGGTCACGCAGTTCCAGACTAGAGCGCCTAGAACCGCACGGCCACATCGGCCGGCGCCAATTTTTCAAATTTTGAGCATACACAAATAACGTGTTCAAAAATTAGGTAATTTGCCACTTTGCTCGAATTTTGAGAAATTGGCATTTTTTGACACGCTGTAGCTCCTTAGATACTGGGAGTAGAAAAAAATGGTAAGAATCATATTTGTACAGAATTTTGTGCTCTTTAAAAAAGAAAATAGACGTCAAAGCGATAGGAGCAAATGAAAGTGAGATATTTTGAAAAAAAACTGAAAAAAGTCCGAAATTTTCGAAGGTTTTTGACTGCAGAAAGTTTTTTCAAGAGAAATTTTGTTGGCAACTTGGTTTTCTAACCTTTCCAACAATATGAACGAGTTAAAAAAATAAAATCTTCTGCCCCACCTTTTGCAAGGTACAGGCTTTTTTTCTGACAGTTTCACTGGACTAAATACCACACCTGCACGTTCAGCTCTACACTGACGCCGTCTGCACAGCTGTTTCATGAAGGTCTCTACTAACACCATCTAGCGTGAGAACCCTGCACTACGTCTACGAGTGGCAGCGCCCCCGGAGACCGGTTTCTTTTGGGTCCCCCGTCGTACAATACCATTAACTCTTACCAAATGAAATCGGGACTCATCTGACAAGGCTACGGTCTTCCAGTCGTCTAGGGTCCAACCAATATGGTGACAGAAGCCCAGGAGAGGCGCTGCAAGGGATGTCGTGCTCTTAAGAAAGTCACTTGCATCGGTCATCTGCTACAGTAGCTCACTAAAGCCAAATTTTTCCGCACTGTCCTAACGGATACGTTCCTCGTACATCCCGCATCGATTTCTGCGGTTATTTCACGCAGTGTTGCTTGTCTGTTAGCACTGACAACTCAGTGGAAACGCCGCTGCTCTGGGTCGTTAAGTGAAGTCCGTCGGCCATTGTGTTGCCCGTGGTGAGAGGTAATGCCTTATATTTGGTGTTCTCGGCACACTTTTGACACTGTGGATCTCGCACTATTGAATTCCCCAACGATTTCCAAATTCCAATGTCCCATGCGTCTAGCTACAACAACCACTCCGCGTTCAAAGCTTGTTAATTCCCATCGTGTGGCCCTAACCACCTAACGAGGGAACCTCCCCATCGCACCCCCCTCAGATTTAGTTGTAAGTTGGCACAATGGATAGGCCTTGAAAAACTGAACACAGGTCAATCGAGAAAACAGGAAGAAGTTGTGTGGAACTATGAAAAAAATATGCACAATATACAAACTGAGTAGTCGATGCGCAACATAAGCAACATCACAGGCACTTACGAGCCAAGGAGCCCCGGGTCCCGTGGTTAGAATGAGCGGCTGCAGAACGAGAGGTCCTTGGTTCAATTCCACTCTCAAGTGAAATGTTTAATTTTTAATTTTCAGACAATTATCAAAGTTCAGGCACTCACACGTAATCAACTTCGCTCTCCAAAACTCCAGGACATGTTCAGATTTCCTTGGACATATGCAGGATTTGACGGTCTATGCACGGAAAGTTTTGAAAACGTTAAACAGGGAAAGCAGTGCGACTGTGAAACTGTTGCATTCATTTGTTGCAATTTATGTGTCAAACTCTTATGTTTTCATCACTTTTTTGGGAGTGATTATCACATCCACAAGAACACCTAAATCGGGCAAGGTAGAAGAATCTTTTTACCCATTCGCCAAGTGTACGAGTTAGGTGGGTCGACAACATATTCCTGTCATGTGACGCACATGCCGTCACCAGTGTCGTATAGAATATATCAGACGTGTTTTCCTGTGGAGGAATCGGTTGACCTATGACCTTGCGATCAAATGTTTTCGGTTCCCATTGGAGAGGCACGTCCTTTCGTCTACTAATCGCACGGTTTTCCGGTGCGGTCGCAAAACATATACACTAAAATTATTACAGTGAACAGAGACGTCAATGAACGAACGGCAGATCATAACTTTGCGAAAATAAAGAAAGAAAAATTTTTCACTGAAGGGAAGACTTGAACCAAAGACCTGTCGTACCGCACTTGCTCACGCTATCCACGGGACCACGGCGCTTTTAAGCTCACGTTTTCCTGTGATGTTGCATATCTTGCAGATGGACTACTCAGTTTGTATATTTTGCTTATTTTTTTCATAGTTCCACACAACTTCTTCCTGTTTTCTCGATTGATCTGTGTTCAGTTTTTCAAGGCCTATCCACTGTGCCAACTTATAACTAAATCTGAGGGGGATGCGATGGGGAGGTTCCCTTGTAAGTACAAATGACAGCTTGGCTATTGCCCTGCCGTTTTATACCTTGTGTACGTGATACCCGCCATTGTTTATGTGCATATCAGCGTCCCATGGCTTCTATCATTTCAAAGTACTCTCCCCATCCAATCATCGGCATTCGTCTGTAGTACCACATTTCAAAAGACTGAATTGTGCTCGTGTCTGAACTATTTATCGTCACGTTTCACTTCCGTGTGTAAGTAATGGGTCTAGTGACCCGATTTTGGCGATTAAGGGCTATCAAGAGCAGGTTTGTTTACAGTCTTAGTGGTTCAAATGGCTCTGAGCACTACGGGACTTAACATCTGAGGTCATCAGTCCCCTAGAACTTAGAACTCCTTAAACCTAACTAACCTAACGACATCACACACCACCATGCCCGAGACAGGATAAGAACCTGCGACCGTAGCTGTCTCGCGGTTCCGGACTGAAGCGCCTAGAACCGCACGGCCACCGCACAGTCTTGGTGCTATGGAGTCTTGTTCACCGGTACTTTTCACATTTGCTCACGGTAATGAACACAGAAAATCAAAATGTTGTTGGTGGGGTTGGTTGCATAGGGTGACACTTTTAGCCGCTCACCAGTATACAGGGTGAGTTCCTGACCATTTTACAAACTTTCAGCGACGATGGAGAAGAAAAATGTATCAATTTGACGTAAGTGTCCGTGTATCGGAAACTAACGAGTCGAAAGTTATGAGCGAAAACCGTTCCGATATCTCTGACTGTGGAATATGTGTATTGGTAATGTCGTTACTAAGAATGTAGGGGAGGTAACTTCCAGAGGTGGTGGTAGTATGGACCGAAACAAATGAAAAGGGCTCTAAAACAGGTACTGAAAACTTATGAGCACACGTTCATCTTGCGTAGGATGAAACACATCTCTTCTACTGAAGACGTCCCCATAACTCTTTTTAAACGTATGCCCTTCGGAGCCCTTGTTTAGTGAACAGTTTTTTCTTACTTTAGTCGCTACAACCGTGTAAAACCAAAGAGCCTGAAGTAGAAGAGATGTGTTTCGGAGTACTGAAGATGAACAAGTATGCATTCAAGACACCTTTTCCGTGTTGTTTTCGTGTGTCCTACCGCCTCTGAAAGTTGCATACCCTTCGGACTTAGCAACAACACTACCGCCACATGTATTCCACTTTCAGAAGTATCAGAACCAATTTCGTTTGTTAACTTTCGACTCTGTCAGTTTTCAAACAAGGGTCTCTTACATGCAACTGATACATTCATATTTCTCCATTGTCTCTGAAAGTTTGTAACCTCATCACGGAATCACCGTTATATTCCTGTAGCATGACGCAAAGTAATTCGACTACAATTCTTTACCCGTG
This sequence comes from Schistocerca cancellata, assembly GCF_023864275.1. Classification (NCBI taxonomy): domain Eukaryota; kingdom Metazoa; phylum Arthropoda; class Insecta; order Orthoptera; family Acrididae; genus Schistocerca; species Schistocerca cancellata. Next base: position 78,801,982 of record NC_064636.1, read on the forward strand.
TTTTACTTTTTCCGAATACCATATTAATAACCTATTTTCAAGACACTATTCTTCCCATTTCCCGTGGTCGAAAAGATGTACAAATAATCAGTCACACGAAATTCAATTATAAATTAAAAATTAACTCTCTTATTATTTCCAGCACGCAGAATTAAATATCCTGTAATCCCATCACCGAATTGCACTCTTCAGTAGTTTTCTCGTAAGGGTATTTCAAAATGCTTGAAGTCCCATGCTGCGTGTAAAAAAGACAGATATAGTCTTACATCCCCCGTTCCCCTGTACAATAGTGCTACTCCGTGCCGTGGTACGTAAGACAGTATTCCTAGAAAACGCTGCCTGCTATAGAATGCTGAAAGCAACTATTGTGTGTGATACTTCCCTCGCGAGCGTTTTAGCACAATGGATGCAACATCTCATTAATCTTCATTTTCGCCCCCACAACTGTCGCGGATAATTCACGTTCTTGCTCGCGCGTTGGCTACGTACGTTACAGTTCAATAGCTCTAGACATGAACGGGCGATTTGCAGACTTTAAAAGATAATAGAGTGTTGCTTTGCAGTTAACAAGCAAATGAGTCTATTCACAGGGGTGCTTATAATGAGCAGGGCGGGCATAAATCGGCATTCGAATTAGTGAGCTCGCACGCAGGAGCAACCATACAGAAACTGCATGGTGGTTATCTACATCTACATCTACACAGGTACACCACAAGACACAGTAAGGTGCATGTCGGATAGTGTATCACTACTTGTCATTCCACTTGCGAACAGAGCGAAGGAAAACGACTGTCTATATGCCTCCGTATGAGACCTAATTTCTCGTATCTTATCTTTGTGGCGCTTACATGCAGTGTATGTTGGCAGCAATAGAATCGTTTGGCAGGCAGCTTCAAACTTTCTGAATGATGTTTCCGAAAAGAACGCCGCCTTCCCTCCAGGGATTCCCATTCGAGTTGCCAAACCATCTCTGTAACACGCGTTTTCTTCGAATCTACCAGTAACAAATCCAATAGCCCGCCTCTGAATTGGTTCACTGTCTTCCTTAAATCCGACCTGGTACAGGTCCCAAACTCTCGAGCAATACTCGAGAACTGGTCGCACTAGCACCCTATGTGTGGTTCCATCACTCCCGACCTGGTACGGTGCCCAAACTCTCGAACAGTACTGAAGAACTGGTCGCAGTAGCGTCCTATGTGTGGTTCCATCAACCTGACCTGGTACGGATCCCAAACTCTCTAGCAGTACTCAAGAACTGGTCGCACTAGCGTCCTATGTGTGTTTCCTTCAATCCGACCTGGTACGGATACCAAACTCTCGAGCAGTACTCAAGAACTGGTCGGATTGGCGTCCTATGTGTGGTTCCTTCAATCCGACCTGGTACAGATCCCAAACTCTGGAGCAGTACTCAAGAACTGGTCGCACCAGCGTCCTATGTGTGGTTCCTTCAATCCGATCTGGTACGGATCCCAAACTCTCGAGCAGTACTCAAGAACTGGTCGGATTGGCGTCCTATGTGTGGTTCCTTCAATCCGACCTGGTACAGATCCCAAACTCTGGAGCAGTACTCAAGAACTGGTCGCAGCAGCGTCCTATGTGTGGTTCCTTCAATCCGATCTGGTACGGATCCCAAACTCTGGAGCAGTACTCAAGAACTGGTCGCACCAGCGTCCTATGTGTGGTTCCTTCAATCCGACCTGGTACGGATCCCAAACTCTGGAGCAGTACTCAAGAACTGGTCGCACTAGCGTCCTATGTGTGGTTCCTTCAATCCGACCTGGTATGGATCCCAAACTCTGGAGCAGTACTCAAGAACTGGTCGCACCAGCGTTCTATGTGTGGTTCCTTCAATCCGACCTGGTACGGATCCCAAACTCTGGAGCAGTACTCAAGAACTGGTCGCACTAGCGTCCTATGTGTGGTTCCTTCAATCCGACCTGGTATGGATCCCAAACTCTGGAGCAGTACTCAAGAACTGGTCGCACCAGCGTCCTATGTGTGGTTCCTTCAATCCGATCTGGTACGGATCCCAAACTCTCGAGCAGTACTCAAGAACTGGTCGGATTGGCGTCCTATGTGTGGTTCCTTCAATCCGACCTGGTACAGATCCCAAACTCTGGAGCAGTACTCAAGAACTGGTCGCACCAGCGTCCTATGTGTGGTTCCTTCAATCCGACCTGGTACGGATCCCAAACTCTGGAGCAGTACTCAAGAACTGGTCGCACTAGCGTCCTATGTGTGGTTCCTTCAATCCGACCTGGTATGGATCCCAAAGACTCCAGCACCACTGAAGAATAGGTCGCACCATAGTCCAATATTAGGTCTCCTTTACAGGTGAACACTTTCCCAAAATTCTCCCAATAAACCGAAGTCGATCATTCACGTTTCCTATCACAGTTCTCACATGATCTTTCCACCTCATATCGCTTTGTAACGCTACACCGAGATTTTTAAACGACTTGACTGCATCAAGCAGGACAGTAGTAATACTGTATACGAGAAATTACAGGTTTCATCTTCCTACTGACCAGCATTAACTTAGATTTTTCCACATTTAGGGTTAGCTGCCATTCATCGCACCAACTGGAAAATTTGTCTAAGTCGTATTTTATGTTCCTACAGTCACTCAATCTCGACACCTTACCCTACACCAACACCTTTGTGAACATATCATTTCTGAGAACGCACGCTGTTACAGCGTGATTACCTATAAATACCACATTAATGCAATAAATACTCAAAATTATGTCCGTCACCCTCAATGCATTTGGCAATACGAGTAACGACATTCCTCTCAACAGCGAATAGTTTGCCTTCCTTAATGTTCGCACATGCATTGACAATGCGCTGCCGCATGTTGTCAGGCGTTGTCGGTGGATCACGCTAGCAACTATCCTTCAACTTTCCCCACAGAAAGAAATCCGGCGACGTCACGGTGAACGTGCGAGCCACAGTATGGTGCTTCGACGACCAATCCACCTGTCATGAAATATGCTATTCAATACCGCTTCAACCGCACGCCAGCTATGTGCCGGACATCCATCATGTTGGAAGTACATCGCCATTCTGTCATGGAGTGAAAAATATTGTAGTAACATCGGTAGAACATTATATAGGAAATCAGCATACATTGCACCATTTAGATTGCCATCGATAAAATGGAGGCCAATTATCCTTCCTCCCATAATGCCGCACCATACATTAACCCGCCAAGGTCGCTGATGTTCCACTTGTCGCAGCCATCGTGGATTTTCCGTTGCCGAATAGTGCCTATTATGTCGGTTTACGTTACCGCTGTTGAATGACGCTGCGTCGCTAAATAGAACGCGTGCAAAAAAACCTGTCATCGTCCCGTAATTTCTCTTGTGCCCAGTGGTAGAACTGTACACGACGTTCAAAGTCGTCGTCATGCAATCCCTGGTGCATAGAAATATGGTACGGTTGCAATCGATGTTGGTGTAGCGTTCTCAACACCGACGTTTTTGAGATTCCCGATTCTCGCGCAGTTTGTCTGCTACTGTTGTACGGATTAGCCGCGACAGCTGCTAAACACCTACTTGGGCATCATCATTTGTTGCAGGTCGTGGTTGACGTTTCACATGTGGCTCAACACTTCCTGTTTCCTTAAATAACGTAACTATCCGGCGTATGGTCCGGACACTTGGATGATGTCGTCCAGGATACCGACCAGCATACATAGCACACGCCTGTTGGGCATTTTGATCACAACAGCCATACGTCAACACGATATCGACCTTTTCCCAGTTGGTAAACGGTCCATTTTAACACGGGTAATGTATCACGAAGCAAATACCGTCCGCACTGGTGGAATGTTACGTGATACCACGTACTTGTACGTTTATGACTATTACAGCGCCATCTATCACAAAGCATCTATCACAAGGCGTTCGATACAGTTCCCCACAGTTGTTTAATGAACAAAGTAAGAGCATATGGACTATCAGACCAATTGTGTGATTGGATTGAGGAGTTCCTAGATAACAGGACGCAGCATGTTATTCTCAATGGAGAGAGGTCTTCCGAAGTAAGAGTGATTTCAGGTGTGCCGCAGGGGAGTGTCATAGGACCGTTGCTATTCACAATATACATAAATGACCTGATGGATGACATCGGAAGTTCACTGAGGCTTTTTGCAGATGACGCTGTGGTGTATCGAGAGGTTGTAACAATGGAAAATTGTACTGAAATGCAGGAGGATCTGCAGCGAATTGACGCCTGGTGCAGGGAATGGCAATTGAATCTCAATGTAGACAAGTGTAATGTGCTGCGAATACACAGAAAGATAGATCCTTTATCATTTAGCTACAAAATAGCAGGTCAGCAACTGGAAGCAGTTAATACCATAAATTATCTGGGAGTACGCATTAGGAGTGATTTAAAATGGAATGATCATATAATGTTGATCGTCGGTAAAGCAGATGCCAGACTGAGATTCATTGGAAGAATCCTAAGGAAATGCAATCCGAAAACAAAGGAAGTAGGGTACAGTACGCTTGTTCGCCCACTGCTTGAATACTGCTCAGCGGTGTGGGATCCGTACCAGATAGGGTTGATACAAGACATAGAGAAGATCCAACGGAGAGCAGCGCGCTTCGTTACAGGACCATTTAGTAATCGCGAAAGCGTTACGGAGATGATAGATAAACTCCAGTGGAAGACTCTGCAGGAGAGACGCTCAGTAGCTCGGTACAGGCTTTTGTCAAAGTTTCGAGAACATACCATCACCGAAGAGTCAAGCAGTATATCTCGCGAAGAGATGAGGATAAAATCAGAGAGATTAGAGCCCGCACAGAGGCATGCCAACAATCCTTCTTTCCACGAACAATACGAGACTGGAACAGAAGGGAGAATCGATAGTGGTACTGAAGGTACCCTCCGCCACACACCGTCAGGTGGCTTGCGGAGTATGGATGTAGATGTAGAAAGCGAAAAATGTGGTCCAACTAAAACATTCATATTTCTTTACGTACTACGCGAATATGTAATAAAAAATGGATGCTCCCATTTAAAAAAAAACCTAGTTGATATCCGTTTGACCTACGGCAGCGCCATCTAGCGGGGCAACCATAGCGCCATCTGGTTTCGCACTTCAAGCTAGACGAGTTTCGTTCTTTGTAGTTTTTTCGTTTGACGCTTATTTCGTGAGACATTTGGCCCGGTCACTATCAATGGACCACCCTGTATAAGGTGCGACGACTAAAAATCAGTTCGTTCTCCCTGGACGCACGCCACGTCCGATCGCTTCCGGGAATCCCAAATGGCGAAAAAGGGTTTCATGGGTGAGTGACGCTACGCTAGTAGCGTGAACTAGCTGGCAGTTCGGGTCGTATGGGAAGTGTGCTCGGATGACCGACTGTGTCTAAGCGACCGCTCGCGTTAAGTAGGAGATCCGGATTTGGGTTCCGATCCAGCACAAATTGTCATCTGTTGCCACTGGTTCATTTCAAATCCCAAATATGGCTAACGTCTTTGGAAACATTTAAAAAGCATATTACATCATTTTTCTAGTTTCAGTGCATATACTGCAATAACTTGCATAATACATTTTTATCGAGTTTTTCTGTGCAATGAATTACGCTAGAAATGCAGAACATTAATAATTTCGCGAATTTCGTTGCAGTCTATACACGTAATACACGCTCAAGTGCCCTAGTGCGGCTTAGCAGATGGCGGCAGAAGTCAATGTTCGTTAATGATGATGATGTTTGGTTTGTGGGGTGCTCAACTGCGCGGTTATCAGCACTCATACAAAGTCCCAATCTTTACACAGTCCAGCCCCGCCATGTTAACGATGATGAAAACACAAGCACCCAGTGCCTGGGCAGATAAAATCTCCAACACGCCCGAGAATCGAGCACGCTATACCGTGATCCAGAGGCAACAACACTACCCACTAGACCACCAACAGCGGACATGCACTCTTTTAGCTAAAACATTATTACCACCGGCTTAATAGCTTGTTTGCCCGTCTTTGGAACGAAACACCACTGATTCTCCGTATCAGGGATCCGACATTTCGTTGGTAGGTTTGTCGAGGTATGTGGCATCTACGCACAGATCATGTAAGAAGCACACCGTCTTCAGGCCACGAGTGGCCGACCGGGACCATCCGACCGCCGTGTCATCCTCAGTGGAGGATGCGGATAGGAGGGGCGTGTGGTCAGCACACCGCTCTCCCGGTCGTTATGATGGTATTCTTGACCGAAGCCGCTGCTATTCGGTCGAGTAGCTCCTCAATTGGCATCACGAGGCTGAGTGCACCCCGAAAAATGGTAACAGCGCATGGCGGCCCGGATGGTCACCCATCCAAGTGCCGACCACGCCCGACAGCGCTTAACTTCGGTGATCTCACGTGAACCGGTGTATTCACTGCGGCAAGGTCGTTGCCCACATACTAGACCTACACTTGGAATTACGGTGTGGGGAGCGATATCGTATGACAGCAGGAACCTCTGGTGGTTACCTCACGCACCCAGACACCAAAACTGTACGTCAGTCTGGTGATTCGACCTTTTGTGCCACCATTGATGAACAGCATTCCTGGGGGATCTTTGAGAGTATGCGACAGAACTGCGTACGCAGTTGCAATACATGCTCTCAGACTGGCGGTTGTCGCTTTGTACAATTACTGTCAGCTACGTTGTTGTTACGTGATGTACGTTGAGCACATCCATAACACAATAAATGTCCGTTTCCGACCATTGGTTCCCTGTCTCAATATAATCAGTTCTGAACCCCTTATCACCTGTTTCAATTTTACCTAAAAGATTTAAGGTTGGAACTTAAATAGTGGCAACTACTTATTCACAACAGATACACGTTTGCCCCTGTTACTGTTCTTCGAAGTGGTCACCAGCGTTGTGTAGAACCCGTTCCCAGCGATGTGGAAGGCGTAGTATACAGCTAGCAGAACCTGTTCCGTTGATGGTGCGAATGGAGCGGTCTACTGCCTGTCGAATCTCCGGAACAGTTCTGAAGCGAATGCCATGAACTGGTTCCGTCATCTTCGGAACCAAGTCAAAGTCCCGGGGACTAAGTCCGGGGAGTATGGTGGATGGTACAGTACTTCCCAGTCCCATCGGCCGAACAGAGCAGCCACAGCTTGCGCTGTATGCGCCCGCGCATTGTCGTGCAAAATGATTGGTCGGTTGCGCAGAAAGTGTCGCCACTTCTTTCCAAAGCTGTTCGTTTTTGCAGCATCACCCGCGACCAGCTTTGCGAAAGAAGCCGCGACACTTTCTGTACAACCCACCCATCATTTTGCACGACAATGCGCGGGCACATACTGCGCAAGCTGTGGCTGCTCTGTTCGGCCGATGGGACTGGGAATAGCTTCAGCGCATATACTGCAAATACCTTGCATAATAGCACCTTTAATCGATTTTTCTTTGCAATCAATTACGTCAGAAGCGCAGAACATTACGAATTTCGCGAATTTTGTTAGATTCTATACACTTAGTACACGCTCAAGTGCCCTAGTGCGGCTTAACAGATGTCGGCAGAAGTCAGTATTCAATGATGATGATGATGATTGGTTTGTGGGGTCCTCAACTGCGCCTTTGTCAGCACCCATACAAAGTCCCAATCTTTACACAGTCCAGTCTCCCCATGTTAACGATTGATAAGGACAACACAAACAGCCAGTCCCTGGACACAGAAAATCTCCAACACGGCCGGGAATCGAACCCGGAATACCGTGATCCGGAGGCAGCAACGCTAGCCACCAGACCACGAACTGTGGACATGCACTAATGACCCAAAACATTACGACCACCGGCTTAATAAATTGCTTCCCGTCTTTGGAACGAAGTACACCATTGATTCGGCGTATCAGGTTCTAATGGTTCAAATGGCTCTGAGCACTATGGGACACAACTTCTGAGGTCATTAGTCCCCTAGAACTTAGAACTAGTTAAACCTAACTAACCAAAGGACATCACAAACATCCATGCCCGAGGCAGGATTCGAACCTGCGACCGTAGCGGTCTTGCGGTTCCAGACTGCAGCGCCTTTAACCGCACGGCCACTTCGGCCGGCGGCGTATCAGGGATCCGACAGTTCGTTGGTAGGTTTGTGGAGGTATCTGGCTCTAGATGTCTACACACGTATCATGTAAAAAGCACTCCGTCTTCAGGCCACGAGTGGCCGACCAGGACCATCCGACCGCCGTGTCATCCTCAGTTGAGGATTCGGATAAGAGAGGAGTGGGGTCAGCACACCCCTCTCCCGGTCGTAAGATGGTATTCTTGACCGAAGCCGCTACTATTCGGTCGAGTAGCTCCTCAATTGGCTTCACGAGGCTGAGTGCACCCCGGAAAATGGCAACAGCACATGGCGGTTTGGACGGTCACCCATCCAAGTGCCGACCACGCCCGGCAGCGCTTAACTTCGGTGATCTCACGGGAACCGGTGTAGGCACTGCGGCAAGGCCGTTGCCCACATATCATGTAATCCGGTTAATAACGGGCCGCTTATCTGTGTACGTGGTGATGGCGTCGCATAGGATTTACATCAGGCGAATTTCGTCGCCTAGACATCAACGTGAGTTCACTATAACGCTCCACACACCACTGTATCACGGATCGTAGGCGGCGCCACCGCACGTCACGTGGCGTCGATGTGCAGCTATCTCTGGCTATCGTCTGTTCTCTCGATTGCAGGCAATCGATTGTCACGTGATTGATGCAACGTCGACCGCCATATCTTATCCAATTTTAATCCTTCTTCTTTACGATTAAAATTGTATTGATGTTTGTGGATTTCAATTGCCTCTCTATACATACGTGTATAATAGTGCGACGTCCTCGCTAGCACGCTTGTTCCACAAAATTTTATTTCGTGATCTCTATCCTTAAGAACATGTTCCGCTACTGCCGATTTGTCGATATGTCCCAAGCGACAGAGATAGCTGCACATCGACGCCACGTGACGTGTGGTGGCGCCTCCTACGATCTCCATATAAGCGGCGGCCCCAGCTCCTAGCAGCTCCCCCTCCCCCTTCACTTTTCCTCTCCTTCCCCCCCCCCTTTTTCCCGTCATCTGACCAGTTTCCCCCACCTGCTCTCGGGTGTGGTATGTTGTATTTGTGCCAACTTTTAGCGCAGTGTTTAAGTGAGTGTTCGGTGTTGTGCGTCCTTCCACAGTGTTGCGAACGAAAATCGTGCTGTCGCTGGGTGTGCTTTTTATATCTCTTGCGAACAGAACCCAGACTGTCGCCGTGTTTTTTTAATTGTCTGTCTGTTGTTTTTCTGCTTCCTGTGTGTTTTATTAGCTTCATCGACCCTGTGTTTTATGTTTTATGCTCCAGAATTTTCTGCCATTTTTGCCTTTAAGTCACCGCTTTTATCGCCAACTGTTATTATTTTTTATTATCTTGATCTTTTTAAAACAACTTCTGTAGGCTGAAGAGCGGCGTAATAAGCTGCTGCCAGCCCGCCCCCTTTAGGGGGAATCGAAACCCAATAAAGGAAAAAAAAAAAAAACTCCTAGCAGCCAGTCGTCGACTCACCTCGGAAGATGTTCTCCGTAGTTGAGAACGAAACGTCAGGGAGAAGAAGTTCTACAGATCGACCACGGCAACTTAGCCGGGAAGAGTTTACTGATGAAGACGCCGGCCGTGAAAGCCTATATGGAATGGTTCACTGTATCACGGTTCTGGTTCCGAGACACGGACAGCTGTACTGCTGAAAGATGACGTCGTCCCCGGGAAAATCACGCATGTAGGGATACAGGTGTTGGCAGCTGAAAGCGTGTCTACGATTACTACCACATGTCTGATGCGAGCGCAGGAGAATCTCTCTCGTAGCTTAAGACAGCTCCCACCAGCTCCGTGGCGCACTGCACGTTTCGAGCCGCCGTTCACCTCGATAGCGGCGTTTGTGGAGACGACCAGCGACGCAGTGTAGCAAAGATGTGATTCACCTGAAGAACCGACACGTTTTCATTGATCGACGGTCGGCTCCCGTGCCGACTGCAATCGCAGCTGACGGTGTCGTGGGGTCAACATACACTCCTGGAAATGGAAAAAAGAACACATTGACACCGGTGTGTCAGACCCACCATACTTGCTCCGGACACTGCGAGAGGGCTGTACAAGCAATGATCACAAGCACGGCGCAGCGGACACACCAGGAACCGCGGTGTTGGCCGTCGAATGGCGCTAGCTGCGCAGCATTTGTGCACCGCCGCCGTCAGTGTCAGCCAGTTCGCCGACGCATACGGAGCTCCATCGCAGTCTTTAACACTGGTAGCATGCCGCGACAGCGTGGACGTGAACCGTATGTGCAGTTGACGGACTTTGAGCGAGGGCGTATAGTGGGCATGCGGGAGGCCGGGTGGACGTACCGCCGAATTGCTCAACACGTGGGGCGTGAGGTCTCCACAGTACATCGATGTTGTCGCCAGTGGTCGGCGGAAGGTGCACGTGCCCGTCGACCTGGGACCGGACCGCAGCGACGCCCGGATGCACGCCGAGACCGTAGGATCCTACGCAGTGCCGTAGGGGACCGCACCGCCACTTCCCAGCAAATTAGGGACACTGTTGCTCCTGGGGTATCGGCGAGGACCATTCGCAACCGTCTCCATGAAGCTGGGCTACGGTCCCGCACACCGTTAGGCCGTCTTCCGCTCACGCCCCAACATCGTGCAGCCCGCCTCCAGTGGTGTCGCGACAGGCGTGAATGGAGGGACGAATGGAGACGTGTCGTCTTCAGCGATGAGAGTCGCTTCTGCCTCGGTGCCAATGATGGTCGTACGCGTGTTTGGCGCCGTGCAGGTGAGCGCCACAATCAGGACTGCATACGACCGAGGCACACAGGGCCAACACCCGGCATCATGGTGTGGGGAGCGATCTCCTACACTGGCCGTACACCACTGGTGATCGTCGAGGGGACACTGAATAGTGCACGGTACATCCAAACCGTCATCGAACCCATCGTTCTACCATTCCTAGACCGGCAAGGGAACTTGCTGTTCCAACAGGACAATGCACGTCCGCATGTATCCCGTGCCACCCAACGTGCTCTAGAAGGTGTAAGTCAACTACCCTGGCCAGCAAGATCTACGGGTCTGTCCCCCATTGAGCATGTTTGGGACTGGATGAAGCGTCGTCTCACGCGGTGCAACGTCCAGCACGAACGCTGGTCCAAATGAGGCGCCAGGTGGAAATGGCATGGCAAGCCGTTCCACAGGACTACATCCAGCATCTCTACGATCGTCTCCATGGGAGAATAGCAGCCTGCATTGCTGCGAAAGGTGGATATACACTGTACTAGTGCCGACATTGTGCATGCTCTGTTGCCTGTGTCTATGTGCCTGTGGTTCTGTCAGTGTGATCATGTGATGTATCTGACCCCAGGAATGTGTCAATAAAGTTTCCCCTTCCTGGGAAAATGAATTAACGGTGTTCTTATTTCAATTTCCAGGAGTGTATAAAACCCTATGGGTCGGTTTTCGATATACTGCTTGTCCTAAAGTGCCATTATATTTGCGCCGTACCAACACACCCAAAAATGGAAGGCATCCATCTTTTCAGATTTCCATCGTGAACTGAATTTTCCTGTGGATGGAATTGAGATGATCTAAAAATTCTTTTAACTTGTCTTCACCATGGGGCCAAACTACAAACGTGTCGTCAACATACCTCCAAAACACTGTGGGCTTCAAGCTAGCAGATTCCAGCGCCTCCTCCTTGAAGTCCTCCATAATGGAGTTGACCACCAAAGGCGACAAAAGGACTACCCATGAAGACACCGTAAGTCCATAAAATTCATTATTGAATAAAAAATATGACGAGGTCAAAACATGTTTAAACAAAGCTGAAATACACTACTGGCTATTGAAATTGCTACACCACGAAATGACGTGCTGCAGCCGCCAAATTTAACCGACAGGAAGAAGATGTTATCATATGCAAACGATTAGCTTTTCAGAGCTTTCACACAAGGTTGGCGCCGGTGGCGACACCTACACCGTGCTGACATGAGGAAAGTCTCCAACCGATTTCTCATACACAAACAGCAGTTGGCCGGCGTTGCCTGGTGAAATGTTGCTGTGATGCCTCGTGTAAGGAGGAGAAATGCGTACCATCACGTTTCCGACTTTGATAAAGGTCGGATTGTGGCCCATCGCGATTGCGGTTTATCGTATCGTGACATGCTGCTCGCGTTGGTCGAGATCCAATGACTGTTAGCAGAATATGGAATCGGTGGGTTCAGGAGGGTAATACGGAACGCCGTGCCTGATCCCAACGGCCTCGTATCACTAGCAGTCGAGATGACAGGCATCTTATCCGCACGGCTGTAACGGATCGTGCAGCCACGTCTCGATCCCTGAGTCAACAGATGGGGACGTTTGCAAGACAACGACCATCTGCACGAACAGTTCGACGACGTTTGCAGCAGCACGGATCATCAGCTCGGAGACAATGGCTGCGGTTACCCTTGGCGACATCGCAGTGAACGCACATTGGAAGCGTGTATTCGTCATCGCCATACTGGCGTATCACCCGGCGTGATGGTATGGGGTGCCATTGGTTACACGTCTCGGTCACCTCCTGTACGCATTGACGGCACTTTGAACAGTGGACGTTACATTTCATATGTATTACGACCCGTGGCTCTACCCTTCCTTCGATCCCTGCGAAACCCTACATTTCAGCAGGATAATGCACGACGCACATTGCAGGTCCTGTACGGGCCTTTCTGGATACAGAAAATGTTCGACTGCTGCCCTGGCCAGCACATTCTCCATGTCTCTCACCAATTGAAAACGTGTGGTCAATGGTGGCAGAGCAACTGCCTCGTCACAATACGCCAGTCACTACTCTTCATGAACTGTGGTATCGTGTTGAAGCTGCATGGGCAGCTGTACCTGTACACGCCATCCAAGCTCTGTTTGACTCAATGCCCAGGCGTATCAAGGCCGTTATTACGGCCAGAGGTGGTTGTTCTGGGTACTTATTTCTGACGATCTATGCACCCAAATTGCGTGAAAATATAATCACATGTCAGCTCTAGTATAATATTTTTGTCCAATGAATACCCGTTTATCATCTGCATTTTTCTTGTGTAGCATTTTTAATGGCCAGTAATGTATTTTAATAGCATTTACGACGTTCATCAAGTATGAGGCAGCATTCCTGAACAACAATAACAGCGTTGTTTTATTTAAATTATTAGGAAAAAGTAGATGCAATTATGACTACTGCCCACCGCGAAGTTGGATTCCGCATGGTGACGTTGTGGGCGCGTCACGCGGTAACAGAATTATGTAAGCGGAGATGACACGGATGGGGGATAATCCTAGCGAACATATGGGCTGAAAATAGGGAAATTCATTGAGATAAGCGGCTTTGGCAGAGGGCAGATTATTATTACGCAGAGCATGTGAACGAATAGCTCGAAAATGGCGAAGCTGGTGGAATGTTCACGTGCTACTGTCGTGACTATCTACGGAAAGAGGTGGAAGGACTGTGAAACTACCACTAGGCGCTAAATGGTTGGACGTTCAAGACCCTTCACAGAACGTGGTTCAAATGGCTCTGAGCACTATGGGACTTAACATCTGAGGTCATCAGTCCCCTAGAACTTAGAACTACTTAAACCTAACTAACCTAAGGACATCACACACATCCATGCCCAAGGCAGGATTCGAACCTGCGACCGTAGCGGTCGCGCTGTTCGAGACTGAAGCGCCTAGAACCGCTCGCCCACACCGGCGGGCTCCTGTGGAGAAGTATGTGTCGAAGCAAAATGTAAGATGAACATTCGGATTAAACCCTAATTTTGGCTTTATGAAGTTGACTGACAAAAACGTAGATTTTCAAGTTGATCTAACTTTGTCCAAGCTTTATTCAAATAAGTATGCAACTGTCACTTCTTTTGGCGTAGAACGATCATATTCTGTGTACCTAAATGTTCTGTCTGATAAAAACATGACCCTAACTGAAGAAAATTAGGAGAAATTTGTTATTCTGTCCTATATTAGAAGAAAACAGAGATAAATATAGGAGTGATTTTTGCCAATGCATAATTTTATTGTTTTACTGCCTCACTATGGATGTTTAATGATACGAGATGCAGTACTGCATGCATTTTTTACGATTCGGTAGTGTACACAAACCCAGGATGTATCTATTGCAGCTTGTCTTAAACCTTTGCCACTCGCAACCAGATATTCGTCGTATAGAAGCTGACAATGTGGAGTGAAAAATCAGGCTTAATAGGAAAACCATACGCTACAAGGGCACGTTCCAGTAACTCTGTCCTGAAGAAGTTACCAGAAGAACAATTCAGTTTTGTAAACAACAGCAGCTGCAGCAAGAACACAATTGTCGTTCTCACGGCTTGACACTAATCCTCCCACTTGCATCAACTGAACTGGGTCGTGCGATGGCCACTCAACCGTGTCGGTCCTGCAGTCGAGAAGGTACGGGAGTAACTTCCACAAATGGTGCTTCGCTTTGGATACCACAAACTGTGACTGCAGAGAACCACAGACCATGGGGCACCTACTGGATTGTCAGCTATGTCCTGCATATTGCACAAAGAAGGTCTTCTGCCTGCAACACCCAGTGCAACTGAAGTTGCAAGATTTTGTTCAAGAATAGTGTAGCTTGATAATTCTTTCATTCTTTGTAATTGTAATTACAATGTATTGTTTTCTGACTCTAATAAATAACAACAGTGTTGCTTCCATGTCAACAGACAATGCATACAGCACAGTAAATATTGCCATGGCATCATTTCATTTCGCACCAACTATTTAACAGCACACACGGCCCTTTCGGTGTATCAACGTCTAAGCACGTTTTTAGTACCGTACGAGCAACATCTTATTTATTTTCATTTTGGCCCCGCAACTGTTGCAGATGCTCTTGCACGCGAATGGGCTACGTCCGCTAGAGATCATAACTTGTAGAAATGGTCAGCTGTGTTATAGGTATTAGAATGAATTACACATCGCTGCTTTCAAGTCACCAGTGAACGAAGCTTGTACGTGCTTGTTATCGCGAAATCTTAGTTAAGTTCCCTATTTTGCAACAACTGCTATAAAAACGGATCATATTAATTTCCAGTTTCGCCGATAGCTTTTGCAGATAATTCACGTTCTCGCACGAGAGTTGACTACGTCCATTAAAGATCAGGATTTGTGCAAATGAACACCCGTTTGACAGATATTATAAGAAATGACACATTGTTGCATTCCAGTCAATGTGCAACAACACTTACAAATACGTATTGTTGTATCGTGATGAAGTTTTCCATTTCGCAACAATTGATTTTATAACAACATGTATCCAGAAAAAATTACGCCATTTACATGTAATATTCTCTGTGGAAGAAAAACTCCTGAACATTTAACTTTTTTCAGTTTCTGAAAAAAGAAATAAACCAAGAAAATAACTAACTAAAAAATGGATGGGCGATAAAAGCAGATTAAAACTAAAACCACTAATCTCCTGCAACTACTGCCTATATTCCTCTAAAACAAAAGCAGAAAAAGCGAAAAATAAGTAAACAATGCTAAGCGTAGTATCTTTGGACGACCCACCATCAACTGTTATCATGTTGACATTCACTTTTTTTTTCTGTCGCGTGTGTTCAACTGGTATATATTTCTTTTATTTTTCTCTGGATTTGTTTGTTTTCAATCCTCAGTAAATAAGGTGACGGGGTTGTATCGGAAGTCTGTGCGTCGCTGGTTCATTCCTGTAACTCCGGTTTTTTCGGTTGACACGTTAAATTTGCCTCGCCGTGCACTCGCGAATGGAAGAAGGATGCGCACTCGCTACCGACACGAGTGCGGTGTCAAGCATCTTGCGGCGGACGACCCGAAGCCCGCGCGCCGAGACACGAGAAAAATCACGCGTGCGAAGTCCAGCAGCGTAGGACCCAGCGAAGTCTAGGACCACCACCATCCGCTTCGGACGCCGAGCGCAAACTGACGCGCCGAGTTCTGTCGCGCGCTGCTGTTGCGAAGCGTGCCGCGTGGCGGCGGTAGCGCCGCGCGACCGCAGCGCTGCCTTGCGGCAGGCACGACAACCACTGGCGGCCGCTCTGCCGGGGTAGCCTCGTTTGCGGACGGGATTTAATTGCAGCGTGTGACGTCACATAATTCACGGTTAGGTGGGGACAATGGGCCAGACGCATGATTCACACAGCCTGTTTGTTGCTGCGGCGGGCCTCTTAACAGCATGCGAGCTACAGATTAACACATGCGCTCCGCCTACGCAGCGCGCATACAAATAGATCCGCGAGTCCATTACACGTGTTTACTAAAGATGGGCAAACGCGATTATCTCTGGGATCTAGTTTGCTGGTGGCGTGTTCTTTTTGGGAGCCGTACATTTTCACTCATTCACCGTTCCTTTTTTCTATCTAATTATGTATTGCTATATGGGTTTGCAAAAAGTCAGAATGGAAAACTAAACGCAGGCAACTGTACACAAAAGCAAGAGCGCACTTTCAATGCACATGGGAAGAAGGGTAGGGCGTGGGAGGGCATTGATATTAGTTTTGCGGGTGCAATTTCGGACTGTATAATGGATGAGGAAACTCTTCTCGGGAGCGCAAAATTGTGTGAAGCTTTGCGTTGTCATAGAGAAAAAAGTTCGTTAGCATTTTTGTGGTGAGGAACACGATGAAGTAGTTTTTCAATTTTCTAAGAGTACACCGGTACACATCATAGTTGATCGCTGCACCATGAGGGATGAAATCAAGCAGAATACCCACTTCAGGTGCCAAAAGACCGTCAGCATGACTTAACCAGATGTGGACGTTAGGACGAAGACTATGGTTGTGCTATTTTTGTATAGGATGTTTCAAAAAATGACTTTACGAGTTTAAAAATTCATATAAATTCATTGAAAGAAGATATAGAGCTGGGTTTAGCGTTATTTTGTAGGGAAACACATCAAGATTTTTGCCTTAAACTAAAGGTGTATGTGGCTTCCGTTGATTATCCTGCACACATCCCAACAGAAGTCCATTTCTTCCCAGCCAGGTGTAACTTGCTCAGTGGCGGTGTAAATTCTTGCTCTACGTTCACGTAGAGAATCCTGCAAAGGAGGTATAAATACGATATCTTTGATCTACATCTACATGGATACTCTGCAAATCACATTTAAGTGCCTGGCAGAGGGTTCATCGAACCACCTTCACAATTCTCTATTATTGCAATCTCGTATAGCGCGCGGGAAGAATGAACACCTATATCTTTCCGTACGAGCTCTGATTTCCCTTATTTTATCGTGGTGATCGTTTCTCCCTATGTAGGTCGGTGTCAACAAAATATTTTCGCATTCGAAGGAGAAAGTTGGTGATTGGAATTACCACACACACACACTGATGCCGGGGAAGGACTCGAACCTCCGCCGGAACCAGCAGCTCAGTCCCGGACTGCAGCGCTTTGGACCGCTCGGCTAGTCTCGCGTGGCTGCAAAACACAATTCCAACGTTCATTGAAAGAGAAAAGTACACGTTTTTATGCATTCAGTGTGAGCTCCATGTGTTAGACGACAGCCGGCCGCAGTGGCCGTGCGGTTCTAGGCGCTTCAGTCTACGGTCGCAGGTTCGAATCCTGCCTCGGGCATGGATGTGTGTGATGTCCTTAGGTTGGTTAGGTTTAATTAGTTCTAGGCGACTGATGACCTCAGAAGTTAAGTCGCATAGTGCTCAGAGCCATTTGAACCAGCCAAATTCATCTCCACCATTCTCGTACTCTTCCAAAATTTCGCTGCATACCTTGTTTCTTTGTGAGCCACTGTCATAGACTTCCTTCCCCTATCCCAACGTAGCGTGACAATTCGTTCACTGTGATGCGTCTGTCAGCAGTCTCCAATTCGGTAACTCTCTGCACACTGTCTGGAGTGTGTGAAGTACGAGGCCTGCCGCTGCGAGGACAGTCCTCAATATTGCCGTGCCCGCTTTCATCACGTGACCTGCTTGCCCACCGACTAACTGTACTGCGATCGACAGCAGCACCTCCGTGCACCTTTTTTCAGCCTCTTGTGGATGTTTCCCACTGTCTGTTTTTCACAGCACAGGAATTCTATGACAGCACGTTGCTTCTGACGAACGTCAAGTGTAGCAGCCATCTTGAAGACATGCTGTGACGGCGCCACTCACGGGAACAGGTTGAACCAAGTTTGAAAACAAGCGGGAAGGCTGTAGCTACACACTGTAAAACTTTCACACATGCAGAATGAAAACCGTATTCCTACAAAATAGTGTGCATTTCTTTCGTAGTGACCCTCGTATCTACAACTTGCACAGAAACTAGACGGCAGTTGTAAGAGTCGAGGGGCATGAAAGGGAAGCAGTGGTGCAGAGGAGATTCAGACATGGTTGTAGCCTATCCCTTATGTTATTCAATCTGTATATTGAGCAAGCAGTAACAGAGAGCAAAGAAAAATTTGGAGTAGGAATTAAATTCAAGGGAGAAGAAATAAGAACTTTGACGTTTGCCGACGACATTGCAATCCTGTCAGAGACAGCAAAGGCCTTGGAAGAGCAGTTTAACGGAATGGACAGTGTCTTGAAAGAAGATTATAAGATGAACATCAACGAAACAAAACGAAGGTAATGGAATGTAGTCGATTAAATCGGTTATTGCCGGGGTAATTATATTAGGGAATGAGACACTGAAAGTAGTAGATGAATTTTGCTGTTTGGGTAATAAAATAGCTGATGATGGTCGAAGTTGAGAGGATATAAAATGTAGACTGACGATGGCAAGAAAAGCTTTGTGGAGAAGAGAATTTAGTATAGATTAAAGTGTTAGGAAGTCTGTTCTGAAAGTATTTGTATGGAGTGTAGTCATGTATGGAAGTGAAACATGGACAACAATCAGTTTAGACAAGAAGAAAATAGAAGTTTTCGAAATGAATGCTGAAGATTAGATGGGCAGATCGAGTAACTAATGATGAGTCACTGAATGGAATTGGGGAGAAAAGGAATTTGTGGCATAACTTGACTAGAAGATGAGACTGGTTGATAGGATAAATTCTGAGACATCAAGGGATAACAAATTTGGTAGTGGAGGGTAGTGTGGAGGGTAAAAATCGTAGAGGGAGACCAAGAGATGAATACACTAAGCAGATTCAGAAGGATGTAGGTTGCAGTAGGGACTGGGAGATGAAGAAGCTTGCACAGGATAGAGTGACATGGAGAGCTGCATCAAACCAGTCTCAGGACTGAAGACCACAACAACATGTGCATACAAACTGAACTCCAATTAATATACATGAACTGTATGATTTCATAAAGGGAATTGAACTAAACAGCTAAATCTACAAATTAATAACTAAAATTTTAAGTGATTCAATGGCTGACCCTCTCACTTCAAAGAAATATTCCAGATTTCCAGAGTGAGCTCACACGCTAAATGTTGTAACATTATGTTTACGATCTGATGTCCTCCACCAAGGTCACATTGTGGAGATGCAGCCTTTCCTCACTGGTGGAGATTTTCTGCAAAGACACCATGGCCTGTAAGAACCGTATTAATTGTTTTCCAAGCACGTCACCGCAATTCTTTCCGACTAGTCTTTTACCGGGTCTTATGGGGGTCTGTTATTGCTCATGGACAATATTATTCTACGTTTCTAATTTTCTGACCATTTCCTGCTCATGGTGACATCCACTGTTTGCAGCGATTCTGCCAATATGACAGGTATTTACATTAATGATGACTGACAGCCATTCTAAATTAGATCGGAATAAGTTCACAGGACGCAAATAACTCGGTGTCAGCTGTGTTAGGTGCATATGTTCTACCTGTTGGTGAAATGCGAAAATTTGTGCCGGACCAGAGTGAACAGGGATTTCCCGCTCCCCATTAGCTTACTCCGGGTTCGAATCCCAGTCTGACACAAATTTTCATATGTCACCAACAGGTAGAGCATCTGTAGCTAATACAGTAGTGGAAATCAGTATAGAGACAGGGTATGCGGAAGTAATAGCGCGGTGTCTGAAGCACACATGTATCGAATTTACTATGAAAATAGCCGGCCGGAGTGGCCGTGCGGTTCTAGGCGCTACAGTCTGGAACCGCGCGACCGCTACAGTCGAGGGTGGAATCCTGCCTCGGGCATGGATGTGTGTGATGTCTTTAGGTTAGATAGGTTTAAGTAGTTCTAGGCGACTGATGACCTCAGAAGTTAAGTCGCATAGTGCTCAGAGCCATTTGAACCAGCCAAATTTATCTCCACCATTCTCGTACTGTTCCAAAAGTTCGCTGCATACCTTGTATCTTTGTGAGCCACTGTCATAGACTTCCTTCCCCTATCCCAACGTGGCGTGACAATTCGTTCACTGTGACGCGTCTGTCAGCAGTCTCCAATTCCTTAACTCCCTGCACATTATCTGGAGTGTGTGCAGTACGAGGCCTGCCACTGCGAGGACAATCCTCGATACTGCCGTGCCCGCTTTCGTCACGTAACCTGCTCGCCCACCGACTAACTGTACTGCGATCGACGGCAGCATCTCCGTACACCTTTTTCGAGCTCTTGTGGATGTTTCCCACTGTCTTGTTTTCACAGCACAGGAATTCTATGACGGCACGTTGTTTCTGACGAACGTCAAGTGTAGCAGCCATCTTAAAGACATGCTGTGACGGCGCCACTCACGGGAACAGGTTGAACAAAGTTTGAAAACAAGCGGGAAGGATGTATCTACACACAGAAAAACTTTCACACATGCGGGAATGAAAACTGTATTTTTACAAAGGTAGTTGCATTACTTTTGGAGTGACCCTCGTATATCTAAAAGGAGAAAAGTGCAATAAAAAAAGGAAAATAAAGGAGAAAATCGGGAAGAATCTTTTGTGTGCGTCAGGAAACTTTTGATCCAGCTGCGTTGTTATGTACAGATGAGACAGTTTCGCACCTCTGGCACTGCAGGGTAAGAAAACAATTCCTCTGCTGTACTCACCTTGGAGAAGACGTCGTGCCAGAAGCCCCTGGAGAAGAGGGTGCTGGATTCCGAATTCTGCCGCATCCTGCAACAAACACGTAGTTACCAGTTACTCCCAAATAAGTGGTTGTTGCCACGTCAACACATAGACTACCAGTAGTAACACACACCGGTCAAAAATATGCGCACAGCTACCAGCGGTCATTAGTGCAGGGCGTGTGACCTTCGCCTTGAACCCTGCACTTTAAACGAGGTATCTGAAAGCCTGCAGAGGAATTTTCTATCAGTCTTCCTCAAAAGACAAAACTAGGGAGGCTAATGATGTTTTACTATAACTTACACATGTTGTTGGGGCGATATACACAGGGTGGTCCATTGATCGTGACCGGGCCAAATATCTCACGAAATAAGAGTCAAACGAAAAAACTACAAAAAACGATACTTGTCTAGCTTGAAGAGGGAAACCAGATGGCGCTAGGGTTGGCCCGCTAGATGGCGCTGCCATAGCTCAAACGGATGTCCACTGCGTTTTTTTAAAAAATAGGAACCCACATTTTTATTACATATTCGTGTAGTACGTAAAGAAATATGAATGTTTTAGTTGGACCACTTTTTTCGCTTTGTGAAAGATGGCGCTGTAATAGTCACAAACATATTGCTCACGATTTTAGACGAACAGTTGGTAACAGGTAGGTTTTTTAAATTATAATACAGAACGTAGGTACGTTTGAACATTTTATTTCGATTGTTCCAATGTCATACATGTACCTTTGTTTTCTTATCAGTTCTGAGAATGCATGCTGTTACAGAGTGATTACCTGTAAATACCACATTAATGCAATAAATGCTCAAAATGATGTCCATCAACCTTAATGCATTTGGCAATACTTGTAACGACATTCCTCTCAACAGCGAGTAGTTCGCCTTCCGTAATGTTCGCACATGCATTGGCAATGCGCTGACGCATGTTGTCAGGCGTTGTCGGTGGATCACGATAGCTAATATCCTTCAACTTTCCCCACAGAAAGAAATCCGGGGACGTCAGATCCGGTGAAGATGCGGGCCACGGTATGGTGCTTCGACGACCAATCCACCTATCTTGAAATATGCTATTCAATACCGCTTCAACCGCACGCGAGCTATGTGCCGGACATCCATCATGTTGCAAGTACATCGCTATTCTGTCATGCAGTGAAAAATCTTGTAGTAACATCGGTACAAGATTACGTAGGAAATCAGCATACATTGCACCATTTAGATTGCCATCGATAAAATGGAGGCCAATTATCCTTCCTCCCATAATGCCGCACCATACATTAACCCACCAAGGTCGCTGATGTTCCACTCGTCGCAGCCATCGTGGATTTTCCGTTGCCCAATAGTGCATATTATGCCGTTTTACGTTACCGCTGTTGGTGAATCAAGCTTCGTCGGTAAATAGAACGCGTGCAAAAAATCGGTCATCGTCCCGTAATTTCACTTGTGCCCAGTGGCAGAACTGTACACGATGTTCAAAGTCGTCGCCATGCAATTCCTGGTTCATAGAAGTATGGTACGGGTACAACTGATGTTGATGTAACCATCTTAACACAGACGTTTTTGAGATTCCCGATTCTCGCGCAATTTGTCTGCTACTGATGTGCGACAGCAGCTGAAACACCTACTTGGGCATCATCATTTCTTGCAGGTCGTGGTTGACGTTTCACATGTGGCTGAACACTTCCTGTTTACTTAGACAACGTAACTAACCGGCGAACGGTCCGGACACTTGGATGATGTCGTCCAAGTCCCCGAGCAGCATACATAGCACACGCTCGTTGAGCATTTTGCCACAATAGCCACACGGCAACACGATATCGACCTTTTCCGCAATTGGTAAACGGTCCATTTTAACACGGGTAATGTATCGCGAAGCAAATACCGTCCGCACTGGCGGAATGTTACGTGATACCAAGTACTTATACGTTTGTGACTATTGCATGGGCATCTATCACAAAGCGGAAAAAGTGGTCCAACTAAAACAATAGATTGCAGTGCAATAAAGCGGCTGGGGTGGATGAAATTAAGTCGGAACTCATCAAATACAGTGGAGTGTCAGGTCTTAAATGGCTACATAGGATAATTGAAATGACCTGGGAGTCGGGACAGGTTCCATCAGACTGGACAAAAGCAGTAATCACACCAATCTTTAAACATGGAAACAGAAAAGATTGAAACAACTACAGAGGTATCTCTTTAATCACCGTTGTGGGTAAAATCTTCTCAGGTATTGTTGAAAGGAAAGTGCGAGTATTAGTTGAGGACCAACTGGATGAAAATCAGTGTGGGTTTAGGCCTCTTAGAGGTTGTCAGGACCAGATCTTTAGCTTACGGCAAATAATGGAGAAGTGTTATGAGTGGAACAGGGAATTGTATCTATGCTTTATAGATCTAGAAAAGGCATATGACCGGGTTCCTAGGAGGAAGTTATTGTCTGTTCTACGAGATTATGGAATAGGAGGCAAACTTTTGCAAGCAATTAAGGGTCTTTACATGGATACTCAGGCAGCAGTTAGAGTTGACGGTAAATTGAGTTCATGGTTCAGAGTAGTTTCAGGGGTAAGACAAGGCTGCAACCTGTCTCCACTGTTGTTCATATTATTTATGGATCATATGTTGAAAACAATAGACTGGCTGGGTGAGGTTAAGATATGTGTACACAAAATAAGCAGTCTTGCATATGCGGATGACTTAGTTGTGATGGCAGATTCGATTGAAAGCTTGCAGAGTAATATTTCATAGCTAGATCAGAAATGTAAGGACTATGGTATGAAGATTAGCATCTCCAAAACGAAAGTAATGTCAGTGGGAAAGAAATATAAACGGATTGAGTGCCAAATAGGAGGAACAAAGTTAGAACAGGTGGACGGTTTCAAGTACTTAGGATGCATATTCTCACAGGATGGCAACATAGTGAAAGAACTGGAAGCGAGGTGTAGCAAAGCTAATGCAGTGAGCGCTCAGCTACGATCTACTCTCTTCTGCAAGAAGGAAGTCGTTACCGAGACTGTGCACCGTTCAATCTTTCGACCAACTTTGTTGTATGGGAGCGAAAGCTGGTTAGATTCAGGTTACTTTATCAACAAGGTTGAGGTTACGGATATGAAAGTAGCTAGGATGATTGCAGGTACTAGTAGATGGGAACAATGGCAGGAGGGTGTCCACAATGAGGAAATCAAAGAAAAACTGGGAATGAACTCTATAGAGGTAGCAGTCAGGGCGAACAGGCTTAGATGGTGGGGTCATGTTACACGCATGGGAGAAGCAAGGTTACCCAAGAGACTCGTGGGTTCAGCAGTAGAGGGTAGGAGGAGTCGGGGCAGACCGAGGAGAAGGTACCAGGATTCGGTTAAGAAAGATTTTGAAGTAATAGGTTTAACATCAGAAGAGGCACCAATGTTAGCACTGAATAGGGGATCATGGAGGAACTGTGTAAGGGGGGCTATGCTCCAGACTGAAACGCTGAAAGGCATAATCAGTCTTAAATGATGATGATGATGATGATGACTGAAACATCCATATTTCTTTACGTACCACATGAATATGCAATAGAAAATGGGGGTTCCTATTTAAAAAAAAAACCGCAGTTGATATCCGTTTGACCTATGGCAGCGCCATCTAGCGGGCCAACCATAGCGCCATCTGGTTTCCCCCTTCAAGTTAGACAAGTTTTGTTCTTTGTAGGTTTTTCGTTTGACGCTTATTTCGTGAGATATTCGGCCCGGTCGCAATCAATGGACCACCCTGTATACAGCCTATGTGCACATCGTTATCCGATGACTTTTGTTACCTCATTGCCGTACTAGGCAGCTGGTAGCTATTTTTGGGAAGCGGCTATTGTCTGCCTCCTCCCGCAGTGACAGCCGCCACGTGATTGGACCGCTCCACCCCAAATTATTCGCGCGCCCAGCCCCTCGATAACCCGGCCGCTCTATTATCTGGCCCTTCCAGCCCAGCTCACCCGCACACAGAATGTCGCACTCCCCCGCTCCCGGGACTCGCGTCGGGCGGAAGTCCGAAGAGGCTCCAATATTTCCGGAACGATAGCCGCGGTGACGTGCTCCTGTCCGCATTGGCCGGGTCTCGAAGTACCAGCCGTCCAATTGCGTGGCGCTGCTATCTCGACGGCCACGATCCTAATGAACTCGTGTCGACTCTACCTTGACTGTCAAAAAATGGTTCAAATGGCTCTGAGCACTATGGGACTTAACATCTATGGCCATCAGTCCCCTAGAACTTAGAACTACTTAAACCTAACTAACCTAAGAACAGCACACAACACCCAGCCATCACGAGGCAGAGAAAATCCCTGACCCCGCCGGGAATCGAACCCGGGAACCCGGGCGTGGGAAGCGAGAACGCTACCGCACGACCACGAGATGCGGGCCCTTGACTGTCCACTGAATATTTGCCTCATCTGACAGCTACGTTTGCTCTGCATCCAAACCCACACAAAATACACTACTGGCCATTAAAATTGCTACACCAAGAAGAAATGCAGATGATAAACGGGTATTCATTGGACAAATATATTACACTAGAACTGACATGTGATTACATTTTCATACAATTTGGGTCCATAGATCCTGAGAACTCAGTACCCAGAACAACCACCTCTGGCCGTAATAACGGCATTGATACCCCTGGCCATTGCGTCACACAGAGCTCGGATGGCGTGTACAGGTACAGCTGCCCATGCAGCTTCAACACGATATCACAGTTCATCAAGAGTAGTGACTGGCGTATTGTGACGAGCCAGTTGCTCGGCCACCAATGACCAGACGTTTTAAATTGGTGAGAGATCTGGAGATTGTGCTGGCCAGAGCAGCAGTCGAACATTTTCTGTATCCAGAAAGGCCCGCACAGGACCTCCAACGTGCGGTCGTGCATTATCCTGCTGAAATGTAGGGTTTTGCAGGGATCGAATGAAGGGTAGAGCCACGGGTCGTAACCCATCTGAAATGTAACGTCCACTGTTCAAAGTGCCGTCAATGCGTACAAGTGGTGACTGAGACGTGTAAGCAATGGCACCCCATACCATCACGCCGGGTGATACGCCAGTATGGCGATGACGAATACACGCTTCCAATGTGCGCTCACTGCGATGTCACCAGACACGGATGCAACCGTCATGATGCTGTAAACAAAACCTGGATTCATCCGAAAAACTGACGTTTTGCAATTCGTGCACCCAGGTTCGCCGTGGAGTACAGCATCGCAGGCGCTCCTGTCTGTGATGCAGCGTCAAGGGTAACCGCAGCCGCGGTCTCCGAGCTGATAGTCCGTGCCCCTGCAAACGTCGTCGAACTGTTCGTACAGATGGTTCTTGTCTTGGAAACGTCCCCCTATGTTGACTCAGGGATCGACACGTCGCTGCACGATGCGTTACAGCCATGCGGATAAGATGCCTGTCATCTCGACTGCTAGTGATACGAGGCCGTTGGGGTCCAGTACGGCGTTCCGTATTACCCTCCTGAACCCACCGATTCCATATTGTGCTAACAGTCATTGGATCTCGACCAACACGCGCAGCAATGTCGCGATACGATAAACCGCAATCGCGATAGGCTACAATCCGACCTTTATCAAAGTCGGAAACGTGATGGTACGCATTTCTCCTCCTTACACGAGGCATCACAATAACGTTTCACCAGGCAACTCCGGTCAGCTGCTGTTTGTGTATGAGAAATCGGTTGGAAACTTTCCTCATGTCAGCACGTTGTAGGTGTCGCCACCGGCGCCAACGTTGTGTGTATGCTCTGAAAAGCTAATCATTTGCATATCACAGCATCTCCTTCCTGTCGGTTAAATTTCGCGTCCGTAGCACGTCATCTTCGTGATGTAGCAATTTTAATGGTCAGAAGTGTAAACGCAAAATACATATAGGAGATTTTTTAAAAGCCATATACTTTCATATTGTTTACAAAACAAACTTATCCTCTACAAAATGCTCTGAAATACAACCAAAACATTTGTCCCACCCTTGTTTCCACTGTGCGAAACATTTCTTGTAGTCATTTTTAGAAATGGCTGACAGCTCGCCCGTTTTGTTTTTTTTTTTTTTCACTTATTCAAGGTCAAATCATTGTCCTTTCTCACACCTTCTTGTCCATGAAATAAGAAAAAGTCTGACGGAGCCAGGTCAGGCAAGGAATGTGCATAGGGCAGTAGAACCGTGTCATTTTCAGCCAAAAACTGTCTAACAGAGATGGCTGTGTGTGCAGTTGTGTTGTCGCAGTGGAAGAACCAGTCTCCTGTCTGCCACAAATTGGGTCTTTTTTGACGAACAGCATTGCGCAATTTTCTTAAAACCTCCAAATAAAAGGCTTGATTCAGGGTCTAACTTGGGGGAACAAACTCTGAAAGAACTACGCCCTTGGCATCGAACAGGGACAGCGGCAAGGGGGGGGGGATGCTAAGGGGGCTATTGCCCCCCCCCCCCCCCCCAAATGGAATATCATATTGCACTGGATAAAATGACTTCAGTAATCATCGAATATATTACTTCAACACATTCACTTAGTTTTTTCATAATTATGTAGCAATATAGGTTGCAAAATATTTCAAATACATTTTAACAACAGAATAAGAGCGGCAAATAGCTTACTGTCGAAACCAATAAGTATCATTTAACTTAAAATGGGCGTCTTATTATTTAGTAATAGACATTGTATGTATATTAATATACAAGTACCACTTACAATAATGAAGAAAACTAAATATGCCGGGTATGCTTGCCAATGTTTAAATTGCTGACCCCAGACAAAAACTTCGAAATCACCGGACATCTCGTGTTATTTTCCCGGGCACACACATTCTCTGTCACGCTTTTACCCTGAACTCCAAAACAGTTACCAGAAACTACCTTTAGGAAACACCAAATTTGTCGGTGGAGGACCCGAACTCTCCTTTTGTTAAGCGATGTTCCATTCCCTCAACCCTAGAATCGCCCCCGGCATCAAAGAAGCAAATCAGCATTGTTTTGTGGTTTGATGGCTGATTTGACTTGACGACATTTTTTTGGACGGGGTGATGATGACGTCTACCATTGGCTTTATTGTTTTGTTTCTGGGTCGTAACCATAGCACTATGACATCACCAGTAAATGACCTTTCGTCAGAAAATCTGGATCAGTTTAGAGAAGTAATTTCAAAACACGTGCTTCAACTCGACGTTCCTTTTGATTATCAGTCAGAGCACAAGGAACAAACTTGGCAGCAACCTTTGTCATTCCCAAATCTTCCGTTAAAATTCGCTGACCGAGATCCAAGATAACCCACTAATATCTGACAGTTGCCCAGTTATCTATTGACAGTCTGTGAGCACAAGTTCTCGAATTTTTACAATATATTCGTCGATTCTTGCAGTTAATGGACGTTCAGAACGAGGTTTCTCATCAGTCGACATGCCACCATTTTTAAATCGAGCAAACCACTCGTACATTTGAGTTCTCCCCATAGCGTCATTTCGATACGGTGTTTTCAATAATACAACACTTTCACCTGCATTTTTACCGAGTAGAAAACAAATTTTCACATCTGCACGTTGTTCACTTGAACATGCCATCATAAAAAACGAACAAGAACAAAACAATGCTAGCAAAAACAATCACTGCGTATCAACAGAACAAGCCAAATCTACACCACACACGCTGTACTGAACTGACAATGAATTGTGCTATACACGCCTGCCGGCAGAAATGTGCACTACACAAGCTCCGCCCACGGCACTGTTATTCCGTCTTTTTTTTCTTACACTCCATCGTATTAAAAAAAAATATTTGCTTGACACCTTCCACTCCTTCGAATCTCACCGTATAAGCGTAGACCAGATGTGGTTTGGCTCCAAAGAAATACTATTGGCGGCAATGGAGAGATACATACCATTTAAACTAATACGAGATGATACTGATACCACATGGTACACAAAACTGGTCAGAGCACTATTGCAGAAGCAACCAAAAGAAACATGCCAAATTTAAACGAACATAAAATCTCCAAAGTTAAAGCCGGCCGCTGTGGTCGAGTAGTTTTAGGCACTTCAGTCTAGAACCACGCGGCTGCTACTGTCGCAGGTTCGAATCCTGCCTCGTTCATGGATGTGTGTGATGTCCTTAGGTTAGTTAGGTTTAATTAGTTCTAAGTCTAAGGGACTAATAACCTGACATGTTAATTCCCATAGTGCTCACAACCATTTGAACACTAGTCCCACCAAAGATGACCAAAGTCGTACGGAGGCATATAGGCAGTCGTTTTTCCCTCGTTCTGTTTGTGAGTGGAACAAGGAAGAGAAGATGCTAGTTGTGGTACGAGGTACCCTCCGCCACGCACCGTATAGTGGATTGCGGAGTATGTATGTAATGTAGATATCATGCCAAATTATGACCAATTGCCGGCCCCTGGACCGAGCGGTTCTAGGCACTTAAGTCCGGAACAATGTGGCTGCTACGGTCGCAGGTTCGAATCCTGCCTCCGGCATGGATGTGTGTGATGTCCTTAGGTTAGTTAGGTTTAAGTAGTTCTAAGTCTAAGGGAGTGATGACCTCAGATGTTAAGTCCCATAGTGCTTAGAGCCAGTTGAACAATTTTTCAAATTTACAGAAGCTCCAAACTGCGTGGACTTCAATTCAAGATACTTTTAATAGTTACCATAATTCAATTCACTCAGAATTGAAATGTGGCAGAAAACCCACAGACTATCTGGTCGTATGTAAAGTACACAAGCAGGAAGACACAATGAGTACATTCACTGCGCGGTAGCCATGGTAATATTATTGATGACAGTGCCTCTAAAGCAGAATTACTAAACACGGTATTCCGAAATTCCTTCACCAAACAAGGCGAAGTAAATACCGCAGAATTCCGATCAAGAACAGCAGCTAACACGATTAACTTAGAATCAGATATATTTGGTGTAGGAAAGCAGCTTAGAACACTTGAGAAAGGCAAGGCTGCCGGTCCAGATTGTATTCCAGTCAGGTTCCTTTCATAATGTGCTGATATAATAGCTCCACGCTTCCAAATCATGTGCAACGACAGATCCGTACCCAGAGACTGGAAAGTCGCACAAGTCACTCGAATATTCAAGAAAAGAAACAAGAGTAATCCGCTGAATTACAGACCTATATTACTAACGTCGATTTGCACTAGGATTGTGAAACATACACGAGGATAATGGAATGTAGTCGAATTAAGTCGGGTGATGCTGAGGGAATTGGATCAGGAAATGAGGCACTTAAAGTAGTAAAGGAGTTTTGCTATTTGGGGAGCAAAATAACTGACGATGGTCGAAGTAGAGAGGATATAAAATGTAGATTGGCAATGGCAAGGAAAGCGTTTCTGAAGAAGAGAAATTTGGAAGGTAGGAGACGAGGTACTGGCAGAAGTAAAGCTGTGAGGACGGGGCGTGAGTCGTGCTTGGGTAGCTCAGTTGGTAGAGCACTTGCCCGTGAAAGGCAAACGTCCCGAGTTCGAAGTTTCATATCAGCGCACACTCCGCTGCAGAGTGAAAATCTCATCCTGGAAGGATATATTACCCGACATCTCTGTGTCAAATTTTAATTTATTTTCGTACGCCAATATTTACGAATAAAACGTTTTTTACTATAATTGTGATTCGATGTTTGTTACTTAACACTTCCATTTGTTAATAAATATGCATTTTTATGCACAAAAGGTTGCCACTGGTAAGATTCGAATCAACGGCATGACGAATACAATCCTATCTCGCTACTGTCTCAGCCGGGATGGTTCCTCTGAGAGGGCACGGCCGACTTCCTTCCCCATCCTTCCCTAATCCCATGGCACCGATGACCTCACAGTTCGATCTCCTCCCCCGAATCAACCAGCCAACCAACTGTCTCGGGTAGCGACGAGTATGTAAATTATCTAGAAATGTTTTGTCTAGAAATATGTTGTGCTAATAACTGGTCGGAAGTCTTCTAACTTCCAAACTTATTATTTTTTTCCGGGCGCTTTTGATTGAAAAGCTTGGTACTGCGCTGCGATATTGATGTCTGGGCTGACCTCCAAATGCTGTACGTAACCTATGTGATCAAAAGTATCCGGACACCCCCAGAAACATACATTTTCATATTAGGTGCATTTTGCTGCCACCTACTGCCAGGTACTCCATATCAGCGACCTCAGTAGCCATTAAACATCGAGAGAGAGCAGAATGGGGCGTTCTGAGGAACTCATGGACTTCGAACATGTTCAGGTGATTGGGTGTCACTTGTGTCATACGTCTGTACGTCAGATTTCCACACTGCTAAATATACCTAGGTCCAGTGTTTCCGATGTGATAGTGAAGTGGAAACCTGAAGGGACACGTACAGCACAAAAGCGTACAGGCCGACCTCGTCTGTTCAAAAAATGGCTCTGAGCACTATGGGACTTAACATCTATGGTCATCAGTCCCCTAGAACTTAGAACTACTTAAACCTAACTAACCTAAGGACAGCACACAACACCCAGCCATCACGAGGCAGAGAAAATCCCTGACCCCGCCGGGAATCGAACCCGGGAACCCGGGCGTGGGAAGCAAGAACGCTACCGCACGACCACGAGATGCGGGCGACCTCGTCTGTGGGCTGACAGAGACCGCCGACAGTTGAAGAGGGTCGTAACGTGTAATAGGCAGACATCTATCCAGACCATCACACAGGAATTCCAAACTGCATCAGGATCCACAAGTACTATAACAGTTAGGCGGGAGGTGAGAAAACTTGGATTAAATGGTCGAGCGGCTGCTCATAAGCCACACATCACGCCGGTAAATGCCAAACGACGCCTCGCTTTGTGTAAGGAGCGTAAACATTGGACAATTGAACAGTCAAAAACTTTCTGTGTAAGTGACGAATCACGGGAATCACGTTACACAATGTGGCGATCCGATGGCAGGCTGTGGGTATGGCGAATGCCCGGTAAACCAGATCTGCCAGCGTGTGTAGCGCCGACAGTAAAATTCGTAGTCGGTGGTATCATGGTGTGGTCGTGTTTTTGATGGAAGGGCCTTGCACCCCTTGTCGTTTTGCGTGTCACTATCACAGCACAGGCCCAAAGCACCTTCTTGCTTCCCACTGTTGAAGAGCAATTCAGGGACGGCGATTACATCTTTCAACACGATCCAGCACCTGTTGATACTGCACGGCCTGTGGCGGAGTGGTCACACTACAAAACATCCCTGTAATGGACTGGCCTGCACACAGTCCTATAGAAAACCTTTGGGATGTTTCGGAACGCCGACTTCGTGCCAGGCCTCACCGACCGACATCGCTACCTCTCCTCAGTGCAGCACTCCGTGAAGAATGGGCTGC
Source organism: Schistocerca cancellata (assembly GCF_023864275.1). Taxonomy (NCBI): domain Eukaryota; kingdom Metazoa; phylum Arthropoda; class Insecta; order Orthoptera; family Acrididae; genus Schistocerca; species Schistocerca cancellata. The sequence goes on from NC_064636.1 coordinate 78,834,274, forward strand.
CATTCCCCAAGAAACCTTCCAGCACCCGACTGAACGTATGCCTGCGAGAGTGGAAGCTGTCACCAAGGCTAAGGGTGGGCCAACATCATACTGAATTCCAGCACTACCGATAGAGGGCGCCACAAACTTGTAAGTCATTTTCAGCAGGTGTCCGGATACTTTTGATCACATAGTGTATACAGAGGTTGGACATATGAATCACATCGAATTAAATGATTTATTGCCATGTAGACAACACGGATTTAGGAAGTATCGTTCTTGTGAAATACAACTAGCACTTTATCCTCACGAAATAATGAGTAGCATCGACAGGAGACGTCCAATTGATTCGATATATTTGGATTTCCAGAAGGCTTTTGAAACAGTTCCTCACAAGCGACTTCTAGTTAAACTGTGTGCCTATGGACTACCGTCTCAGTTGTGTGACTGGATCCGTGATTTCGTGTCGGAGAGGTCACAGTTCGTAATGACTGACGGAAAGTTATTGAGTAAAACAGAAGTAATACGTGGAGCTCGCCAAGAAAGTGTTATAGACCCCGTGCTGTTCATCATCTGCATAAAAGATCCGTTTAATATTCAGGCTGTTTTATATCTAGACCATTCCCTTCTATGATGATGATGATGATGTTTGGGTTGTGGGGCGCTCAACTGCGTGGTTATCAGCGCCCGTACAATTTCCCAACCTTTGCTCAGTCCAATTTCGCCACTTTCCTGGATGATGAGGAAATGATGAGGACAACACAAACACCCAGTCATCTCGAGGCAGGTGAAAATCCCTGACCCCGCCGGGAATCGAACCCGGGACCCCGTGCTCGGGAAGCGAGAACGCTACCGCGAGACCACGAGCATGCCCTTCTAGACATATTATAGATTCAGGTATATCTTCTGAAGAAGGCTCAATTACTTGGGCTGAAAGCTAGGTACAGGTTGGTTTCATTACCGGAATCGAGGCTGATAGTTTCTTATATATTAGATTATCACGATTGCTGCCCGTGCTGCAATGTTGAAAATTCAAACATATGCCTTTATTGGAGGAAGAAATTTCTGAGAATGTATGTTTGGAGCGCAGCATTGTATGGTAGTGAGACATGGATTGTGGGAAAACCGGAACAGAAGAAAATCGAAGCCTTTCAGATGTGGTGCTACAGAAGAATGTCGAAAATTAAGTAGGCCGATAAGGTAAGGAATAAGGAGGCTCTCCGCAGAATCCTGCGTAAGGTCCCAATCGACTGGAAAAAGCGCAGATGCGTCTTTTATATAAAAAGTATCCTTAACATGGGTTTGCTGCAGAATTGTAGAACATATCGCATTCGGGAGGACGACGGTTCAATCCCGCGTCCGGCCATCCTGATTTATGTTTTCCGTTATTTCCCTAAATCGCTCCAGGCAAATGCCGGGATGGTTCCTTTGAAAGGGCACGGCCGACTTCATTCCACGTCCTTCCCTAATCCGATTGGACCGATGACTTCGCTGTTTGGTCTCTTCCCCCAAACAATCCAATCCAATCCTAGAACATATTCTGATTTCGAATATAGTAAGTTTCCAATAAAGCGAGAATAGGTTCACAGTCATGTTGAAAGGGTCCTGTAGCAACCTTTCATTAGTCCGGTAGCCCATTTTCACTAGTATTTCTCTTTCCTTCCTTGTTTCTCTTTTCCCATAATTATCATAGTGGTGTGATTGAATGAATGTGGTCGTGTGTCACGTTGCTAGACGGTGGCGTAGTCTGCTGCAGAAAGTCTGCGATAGTCGTACAGATTCAGCAGCCCTGGTACAGAATAGCCAACTCTCGTAGTGGTCAAGTCGGCAAAGAGGTTTTCGCTACTTGTGAGAAATCCACCTGCGTTAGGTTGGTGGCGGAAATGGTATCTTTGGGTTTTCCGGGCCACGCGGAGCCTGGAAGAGGCTCGAGAAGAAAAAGGGAGGCAGTCTGCCGCCGGTACGGGAAGCGTCCACAGCTGTGCTCCGGTCGAAGAAGGGTGAGTTAGACTGACCGCGTGGGGCGTTGTTACTTGGCGAGGGGAGAGCTGTTACCTTTTGGTCTCGCTTTTCAAATCTGGAAGATTGCGTTGCCTTGTCGCAGCAAGGAATGCTAAACTTTGGCAGATTTTTCTTTTAGCCAATTTCTTTAGCAGACTTGGATCCGCCGGAAGAGCGCCACACAAAGGTGTCGATAAGAAGTGAGCACTCGCTTCTGTATGAATGTCTGTTTGCCTTCAGCTGTGCCTGCATAAGCTTTCACCTTTCTAAATATTTAGAACTTTGCCTTCTCGTAAATTTTCCTTGCTTTATGTGTCTTTCGTGCGTGGGGAGCCAACCACGTGGTAGAACATTATAGTTTGTTGGGCTACCAGCATCACTAACTGTTGCAATTTGGGCACTATACCTAGAAATTGTGTCTCCACAAACCACGTGTTATCAGGAATCGTGTAGAGGCCTCACATCCTTACCTTAGGAATAAATGATTTTACCTACAATTTTCTCTTGTGTTCCTAGATTACGTTTTTGCACCTAAGCCACTCACCTCGTAGCTTTCCCGTTAGCACATCCAATGCGTTTCCTTATGCACAGGTCCAGTGATTAGTCTCCCCTTGTATTTTATAACAAATGCTTTAGATTAAGTCTTATTTTCAGGTGTGTTGCTGGGAGCTGATCTTCTGCACAGTGTTCTTGCATGTGCTATTTTATTTTAAATGTTTGATTGTCGTGAACAGTGCACGGGGAACACTATTAATTACGTCGCATCCCCTATGAGCTACATCACTACGTATCCATTTTTGTGAGTTTTTGGTCTGTGATCAAATTAATTTATTTTCCGACCCGACCAAATCTTTGATTAGTTGTATGGTTAGAGCCGGTGGCGACCCTACTCTTCTCACGTTAATTTCATAAGCAATAAGTATTTCCATTCCCAATAATAAGGAATAACCCGTAGTAACAGGTTAGTTACAATGTGAGTGTCTTGAAGGCTTCGACAATTATAGAACCCAGTATGTTGTCCTCGACGGCGAGTGTCCATCAGGAGCAGTCGTCTGGAATGCCGCATAGAAGTGTGATAGGACGGCTGTTGTTCTCTATATCCGTGGATCATTTGGCGGACTGGATGTGCAGCAATCTGCGGTTGTTTTCTGAGGTTGTTTGATGATGCTGCTGTTGTGTACAGTAGATAAGGTTAGATTAGTACTCGTTCCATAGGTCATGAATACGACACTTCGTAATGATGTGGAACGTGTCAGTAAGGTGTCGAAGTTGAGTGACTGTAGAAGGACACAAGATGACTTAGACAAAATTTATAGTCGGTGAGATGAATGGCAGTATAAAGAAAGTTAATAACTTATTTATCTTATTGATATTACTCGACTCTCACACCAAACATACGCTTGAAAATAATTTAACACTGACTGACAAATGAAGATTTACGCTCTTCCTTTATTAGTTTTAGTATTAGTTACCCTTTCGTTGTTCCCAGGTCCTGGTGATAAGGCCTGCTGTGTAATTTTAAAGAGAAATTGTGCTAAATAACGAAAGCAGTTTCGAAACAACGACTTTCTCATTTACGATAGCATCGATCCGAGCTCCTGTAACTGTGGAAGATGATTATTATCTTAATTTTGTATGGAGAATTTAGATAGAGGCGACGATCTTCACAATAGAGGTACGTGAATGAGTTCATCTCTCTCCCTTCGTGACCGCCAATGTCAATTTCAATACCTATTACGCGACATTCAGAACCTGCAATCTTTCTTTCCATTTAATTACGAAGTCCAATTATTTTCTTTCCTACATGAGTAAATGTGTTTTAACCACAACTCTCTTTACCCATGTCACGGGCAATGATAGTGTTTAGAACGTACGTGCCTCTATGCCGATCGTACATTCGCATACATCTGAGTGTGTACCAACGTAACTATACTTATGACCCATTCTCTTCACAGTATTAATTCTTATTTCGATCTACTCACTCGCGAATGTACGTGCCCTCTTGTTTTGTGTAGTCAGTCGGGTGTATTCCTTAGTATCATTACTTTTAATACCCAGTGGCTCAGAATGAGATTTTCATTCTGCAACGGAGTGTGCGCTGATATGAAACTTCCTGGCAGATTAAAACTGTGTGCCCGACCGAGACTCGAACTCGGGACCTTTGCCTTTCGCGGGCAAGTGCTCTACCATCTGAGCTACCGAAGCACGACTCACGCCCGGTACTCACAGCTTTACTTCTGCCAGTACCTCGTCTCCTACCTTCCAGACTTTACAGAAGCTCTCCTGCGAAACTTGCAGAACTAGCACGCCTGAAAGAAGGGATACTGCGGAGACATGGCTTAGCCACAGCCTGGGGGATGTTTCCAGAATGAGATTTTCACTCTGCAGCGGAGTGTGCGCTGATATGAGAGCTTCTGTAAAGTTTGGAAGGTAGGAGACGAGGTACTGGCAGAAGTAAAGCTGTGAGGACGGGGCGTGAGTTGTGCTTGGGTAGCTCAGTTGGTAGAGCGCTTGCCCGCGAAAGGCAAAGGTCCCGAGTTCGAGTCTTGGTCCGGCACACAGTTTTAATCTGCCAGGAAGTTTCATATCAGCGCACACTCCGCTGCAGAGTGAAAATCTCGTTCTGGAAACATAGCCCAGGCTGTGGCTAAGCCATGTCTCCGCAATATTCTTTCTTTCAAGAGCGCTAGTTCTGCAGGGTTCGCAGGAGAGCTTCTGTAAAGTTTGGAAGGTAGGAGACGAGGTACTGGCAGAAGTAAAGCTGTGAGGACGGGGCGTGAGTTGTGCTTGGGTAGCTCAGTTGGTAGAGCGCTTGCCCGCGAAAGGCAAAGGTCCCGAGTTCGAGTCTCGGTCCGGCACACAGTTTCAATCTGGCAGGAAGTTTCATCCAGTGGCTTCGTTTCCACAACTGACCTTTGCCCGAGTTGCAACCGGGCTTCACGCGAAATATTTATTACGCGACATTCATACGAACCGGCTGACTAAGATTCCAACGATTTAACATCAAGATTACAGCAGCTAACTCTAAATGTAGAAAAATGTACGTTAATGCGGATGAATAGAAAAAGAAATCCGTAATGTTCGGATACAGCACTAGTGGTAATCTGTCAGTCAACAGACGAGGTCGGCCTGTACGCTTTGTGCTGTACGTGTCCCTTCACGTTTCCACTTCACTATCACATCGGATACACTGGGCCTAGGGATGTTTAGTAGTGTGGAAATCTCGCGTGCAGATGTACGACACAAGTGACACCCAGTCACCTGACCACGTTCCAAGTCAGTCAGTTCCGCGGAGTAAAATATCTGAGCGCAACGTTGGATGTGAAATGGAACGAGCATGTCCGGATTGTGGAAGGTAAGGCAAAAGGTCAATTTCGATTTATGGGAGAATGGTGGGAAGGTGCGGTTCAACTGTAAAGGACACTGCGTATAAGAGGCTAGGGCGACTTATTCTTGAGTACCGCTAAAGTGTTTGAGATCTGCACCAGGTCGGATTGAAGGAAGACATCCAAGGAATTCAGAGGCGGGCTGCCAGGTTTGTTACCGGTAGGTTAGAATGAGATTTTCACTCTGCAGCGGAGTGTGCGCTGATATGAAACAACGCACAAGTGTTACAGAGATGCTTCGGGAACTCAAATGTGAATCCCTGGAGGAAAGGCGGCATTCTTTTCGGGGAACCTTATTGACAAAAAAATTTGGAGAACAGGTATTTGCAGCTGACTGCAGAACGATCCTACTGCCGCCAACATACATACATACATACATACATACATACAAAAGTACTACGAACTTAGGAGAAACCAGTGCTCATATGGAGGCTCTATATGCGAGTGGAAAAACAAAGAAGACGATTTTAGCGGTACAGGGTGGGTTGCGAAGTATGTATACACTCATGCTCACAGTGAACGATAATTGCAGAATGTGGTGCCACACAACGTGGCACTACACGAAACTGCTGCTAATAGCATAGGCACATAGGGAACACACACGGCCGGCCGGTGTGGCCGAGCGGTTCTGGGCGCTTCAGTCTGGAACCGCACGACCGCTGCGGTCGCAGTTTCGAATCCTGCCTCGGGCATGGATGTGTGTGATGTCCTTAGGTTAGTTAGGTTTAAGTAGCTGTAAGTTCTAGGGGACTTATGACCTCAGATGTTAAGTCCCATAGTGCTCAGAGCCATGTTCTTTCACTGTATTGGTGATAATTTGAGAAAACCGTCCCGAAACACATGTGCTACAAAACGCCTCTGTTTCCTGCGCATGTACCCCGACATCAATATGGGATATGATCACCGTGCACACGTACACAGGCCGCACAACAGGTTGGCATACTCTGGATCAGGTGGTCGAGCAGCTGCTGGGGTATAGCCTCCCATTCTTGCACCAGTGCCTGTCGGAGCTCCTGAAGTGTCGTAGGGGTTTGAAGACGTGCAGCGATACGTCGACCGAGAGCATCCCAGACGTGCTCGATGGGGTTTAGGTCTGGAAAACAGGCAGGCCACTCCGTTCGCCTGATATCTTCTGTTTCAAGGTACTCCTCCACGATGGCAGCTCGGTGGGGCTGTGCACTGTCACCCATCAGGAGGAAGGTGGGACCCACTGCACCCTTGGAAAGGCGGACATACTGGTGCAAAATGACGTCCCGATACACCTGACCTGTTACAGTTCCTGGCCGGCCGCTGTGGTCGAGCCGTTCTAGGCGCTTCAGCCAAAAACCACGTGACCGCTACGGTCGCAGGTTCGAATCCTGCCTCGGGCATGGATGTGTGTCATGTCCTTAGGTTTAAGTAGTTCTAAGTTGTAGGGGACTGATGACCTCAGATGTTAAGTCCTATAGTGCTCAGAGCCATTTGAACCATTTTTTTTGTTTGTTACAGTTCCTCTGTCAGACACATGCAGGGGTGTACGTGTATCAATCATAATCCCACCCAACACCATGAAACCACGACCTTTGAAGGACATTAAGGGATTGGTATCTGGTTCCCTGTTCACGCCAGATGAAAACGCGGCAAGAATCAATGTTCAGACTATACTTGGACCCGTCCATGAACATAACCTGGGACCACTGTTCCAGTGACCATGTACTGTGTTCTTGACACCAGGCTTTACGGGCTCTCCTGTGACCAGACGTCAGTGTAATGCACCTTGCAGGTCTCCATACAAATAACCCATTTCTGTTCAGTGGTCTGTAGACTGTGTGTCTGGAGACCTGCGGTAAGGTCCCGAGCGAGGCTACCTGCAGTACTCCGTGGCCGTCTGCGGGCACTCATGGTGAGATATCGGCCTTCTTGTGGTGTTGTACACTGTGGACGTCCCGTACTGTAGCGCCTGGACACGTTTCCTGTCTGCTGGAATCGTTGCCATAATCTTGAGATCACATTTTGTGGAACACGGAGGGTCCGTGCTATGACCTGCTGTGTTTGACCAGCCTCCAGTCGCCTTAGTATTCTACCCCTCATAACGTCATCAATATGTGTTCTTTGAGCCATTTCCAACACACAGTCACCATTAGCACGTCTGAAAACGTCTTACTCGCTGCACCGTACTCTGACATGCACCAACACACCTCTGCGTATGTGGACTGCTGCCAGCACCACCGTGCGACGACCGCAGGTCAAATGGACCGCATGGTCATACCCCGAGGTGATTTAAAGGAACAAACCGCCCACCAGAGCGTTGTTTCACCATGTATCAGCATTATCCTTAATTTATGAGCGTGAGTGTAGAAATGTAGATTTAGAATTGACGAAGAAGATAGAAGAAACAGACCCGGTGGTTGGGCATGTGTTATGGGCATCAAGTAATAACTTCCATGATAGTAGACGGAGCTGCAAGCAGTAGGCATTGGATGTATCAAACAAACGTCGTTTCTAAGGACTACCAAAAAAATGTAACGTGTCTCAAATTTGTAGATGACACTGAGGGAGCTGTTGGCTTTTGTACTTCCTGTGAGTGTAGTGGAGTTGGTTTGTATCTCTCAACTGTGGAAACAGACGGAAAGTGCGGAGATATTAACGGCCCAGGCTTGCAGAGTGGGCGGAAATTAAACACGCTTAATCAGACCGAGACTAGGAGCGTGCAGAAGTGGTCGCGACAAGTTGCAGATAAGGAGAAATGTGTGCGGCGGGAAGGCGACAAAACAGGGGCAGCACAGAACCACGAACTTAGACTGCAGGCACGTCTTCTGCCGTCCGGCAGAGGAAATTCAAGACATTCGTATTCTGAATTTATCGCTACCACAGTACGAGGGGTAAATTACAAGGATTCGTCAGTTTTCACAAGTGTGTATCTTCTATGTGAATTAAAACGGAGACTTGGGGTGAATTTCAATGAACATACAGTGTCATCCAGTTGCCCCTACCCGATACCTCTATGCAACCTGCAACGCCTTCAAAAACCACTTGCATGATTTTCATATTCTCTCTCTCCCTATGCACTAACTATTAGTCCTTCAGAAAGAAAAGGAACAGGACCTTTATCAGGATATTTAGTGTACTGGGATACGATTTTGCTGGAAGCCATGGTTATCGAGCTACTCAAAAAATCCCCATCTGAAGGTCACTTTTGTAAATTTTCTCGAATAATTCGAAAACTAAGGTCTCTAACGTATCACAGTGCAAAATTTAACTACACTGAATTTCCTACGAAAATGCGCTGTTCATTTTTCTATAGGACTACGTCTAACCGTTTGCACATAGTGACTGAGAGTATATCAAAACGTTTGAGTGCTATTTTAGTGTGTTGCGGGCTGCATAAAACTCATGGGTAGGGGAAACTGGATTAGCCTGAATGTGACTACAAAGTCATTAGTATCCAGTTTTCAATGAGACGAATAAGTATAAATTTCTACTTGCACCACACAAATTCTGAACATCATGCAGGCACTCCTGAAAACTAGTGATAGTGAATTTTTATTAGCTATCAAAATACTTATAAGGCTTAAAACGAAAACGGTGGGGCACATGGATAGATAATAGTATGGAGGTGCACTATTCCTTCATTAATTACACTACTGGCCATTACAATTGCTACACCAAGAAGAAGTGCAGATGATTAACGGGTATTCACTGGACAAATATATTATACTAGAACTGACATGTGATTACATTTTCACGCAATTTGAGTCCATAGATCCTGAGAACTCAGTACCCAGAACAACCACCTCTGGCCGTAATAACGGCCTGGGCATTGCGTCAAACAGAGCTTGGATGGCGTGTACAGGCACAGCTGCCCATGCAGCTTCAACACGGTACCACAGTTCATCAAGAGTAGTGACTGGCGTATTGTGACGAGCCAGTTGCTCGGCCACCATTGACCAGACGTTTTCAATTGGTGAGAGATCTGGAGAATGTGCTGGCCAGGGCAACAGTCGAACATTTTCTGTATCCAGAAAGGCCCATACAGGACCTGCAACACCGGTCGTGCATTATCCTGCTGAAATGTAGGTTTCGCAGGGATCGAATGAAGGGTAGAGCCACGGGTCATAACACATCTGAAATGTAACGTCCACTGGTCAAAGTGCCGTCAATGCGAACATGAGGTGACCGAGAAGTGTAACCAATGGCACCCCATACATTTACGTTGGCTGATACGCCAGTATGGCGATGTCGAATACACGCTTCCAATTTGCGTTCACGGCGATGTCGCCAAACACGGATGCGACCATCGTGATGCTGTAAACGGAACCATGGGAAAAAATGATGTTTTGCCATTCGTGCAATCAGGTTCGTCGTCGAGTACACCATCGCAGGCGCTCCTGGTTCAAATGGCTCTGAGCACTATGGGACTTAACTTCTGAGGTCATCAGTCCCCTAGAACATAGAACTACTTAAACATAACTAACCTAAGGACATCCATGCCCCAGGCAGGTTTCGAACCTGCAACCGTAGCGGTCTCGCGGCTGGCAGGCGCTCCTATGTGATGCAGCGTCAAGGGTAACCGCAGCCACGGTCTCAGAGCTGATAGTCCGTGCTGCTGCAAACGTCGTCGAACTGTTCGTGCAGATGGTTGTTGTCTTGCAAACGTCCCCAACTGTTGACCCAGGGATCGTGACGTGGCTTCACGATGCGTTACAGACATTCGGATAAGATGCCTGTCATCTCGACTGCTAGTGATACGAGGCCGTTGGGATCCAGCACGGTGTCCCGTATTACCCTCCTGAACTCACCGATTCCATATTCTGCTAACAGTCATTGGATCTCGACCAACGCGAGCAGCAATGCCGCGATACGATAAGCCGCAATCGCGACAGGCTACAATCCGACCTTTATCAAAGTCGAAAACGTGATGGTACGGAATTCTCCTCCTTACACGAGGCATCACAACGTTTCACCAGGCAACGCCGGTCAACTGCAGTTTGTGTATGGGAAACCGGTTGGAAACTTTCCTCATGTCAGCACGTTGTAGGTGTCGCCACCGGCGCCAACTTTGTGTGAATGCTCTGAAAAGCTAATCATTTGCATATCACAGCATCTTCTTCCTGTCGGTTAAATTTCGCGTCTGTAGCACGTCATCTTCGTGATGTAGCAATTTCAATGGCCAGTAGTGTGTTTAAACGATGTGACTGTATTAAGCAGGACACTAATAATGCTGCATCGGAACATCACTACTCATTCTCATTAACGTATATTTTTCAACATTCCTCACACCAGCTAGAAATTTTGTCTAAGTTGTCTCGTACCTTCCTACAGCCACTCAATGGTTGCAGTAATCTGTGAAAGCCTTTATTTGCACCTATTACTTTAAAACCACTTTCAGCAAATCCAATGAACACTTTCTTCAGTGCAGATGGTTCAAATGGCTCTGAGCACTGTGGGACTCAACATCTGAGGTCGTCAGTCCCCTAGAACTTAGAACTACTTAAACCTAACTAACCTAAGGACATCACACACATCCATGCCCGAGGCAGGATTCGAACCTGTGACCGTAGCGGTCGCGCGGTTCCAGACTGTAGCGCCTAGAACCGCTCGGCCACCCAGGCCGGCTCCAATGCAGATGCACAAATACGTCCGACGTCCTGTGTGAATCTCAGAGTAGCGTACGGGAGTAGAATGGGCAGAGACGGGAGTACAATGGGCAGAGACGGGAGTAGAATGGGCAGAGACGGGAGTAGAATGGGCAGAGACGGGAGTAGAATGGGCAGAGACGGGAGTAGAATGGGCAGAGACGGGAGTAGAATGGGCAGAGACGGGAGTAGAATGGGCAGAGACTATGATATGTAGCGGTCGGTGGGAGAGTGGATCGGCCCTGGGGTCTGCCGAGATAGTCCGTGCAGTTGCCATAACGCTGTATCCCATACGGAGCAGCTGATACTGCACCTGCCTAGTAAGCAGGAGGTCCCGGGTTCGAATCCCAGTGCGGTAAGCCTTTTCACCCCTAGCCGCCGATACCGCTTAGCGTCCCAATGCAGCTAACAGCAATGATGCCCTGTCTTTCAAATAATTACGAAAAATCCACCTCGATTGCGCAAACTACCTGGTGTTTACATATGTTTCAGCGTAGGTGACCACGCCTTCTTGAGAACAAATATAAAACAGTTTCCCTAAAAGGTCCGCAGCTCGTGGTCGTGCGGTAGCGTTCTCGCTTCCCGCGCCGGGGTCCCCGGGTTCGATTCCCGGCGGGGTCAGGGATTTTCCCTGCCTCGTGATGACTGGGTGTTGTGTGATGTCCTTAGATTAGTTAGGTTTAAGTAGTTCTAAGTTCTAGGGGACTGATGACCATAGATGTTAAGTCCCATAGTGTTCAGAGCCATTTGAATAGTTTCCCTAAATAGGGAAGGCACTCCACCGAACTGAGCCTGTGACCAACGTACGCTGGCTGGGGCGAGACAGCACACACAGGGTTGAGATAACTGACTTGGTACATATGTACCGTGTATTTGTAAAAATTCCCATAGGGTTTCGCCGCTGTAGGTGTTGATTGTAGCCTTTGACTATGCCTATTTAGGGCTGACAAGTGCGAGAATTATCGCACAATCAGCTTAACAGGTCATGCATCGAAGCTGCTTACAAGAATAATATACAGAAGCATGGAAAAGAAAATTGAGAATGCGCTAGGTGACGATCAGTTTGGCTTTAGGAAAAAGTAAAGGGACGAGAGAGGCAATTCTGACGTTACGGCTAATAATGGAAGCAAGCCTAAAGAAAAATCAAGACATTTTCACAGGATTTGTCGACCTGGAAAAAGCGTTCGACAATATAAAATGGTGCAAGCTGTTCGAGATTCTGAAAAAAGTAGGGGTAAGCTATAGGGAGAGACGGGTCATATACAATATGTACAACAACCAAGAGGGAATAATAAGAGTGGACGATCAAGAACGAAGTGCTCGTATTAAGAAGGGTGTAAGACAAGGCTGTAGCCTTTCGCCCCTCCTCTTCAATCTGTACATCGAGGAAGCAATGATGGAAATAAAAGAAAGGTTCAGGAGTGGAATTAAAATACAAGGTGAAAGGATATCAATGATACGATTCGCTGATGACATTGCTATCCTGAGGGAAAGTGAAGAAGAATTAAATGATCTGCTGAACGGAATGAACAGTCTAATGAGTACACAGTATGGTTTGAGAGTAAATCGGAGAAAGACGAAGGTTATGAGAAGTAGGAAAAATGAGAACAGCGAGAAACTTAACATCAGGATTTATGGTCACGAAGTCAATGAAGTTAAGGAATTCTGCTACCTAGGTAGTAAAATAACCAATGACGGACGGAGCAAGGAGGACATCAAAAGCAGACTCGCTATGGCAGAAATGGCATTTCTGGCCAAGAGAAGTCTACTAATATCAAATACCGGCCTTAATTTGAGGACGAAATTTCTGAGGATGTACGTCTGGAGTACAGCATTGTATGGCAGTGAAACATGGACTGTGGGAAAACCGGAACAGAAGAGAATCGAAGCATTTGAGATGTGGTGCTATAGACGAATATTGAAAATTAGGTGGACTGATAAGGTAAGGAATGAGGAGGTTCTATGCAGAATCGGAGAGGAAAGGAATATGTGGAAAACACTGATAAGGAGAAGGGACAGGATGATAGGACATCTGCTAAGACATGAGGGAATGACTTCCATGGTACTAGAGGGAGCTGTAGAGGGCAAAAACTGTAGAGGAAGACAGAGATTGGAATACGTCAAGCAAATAATTGAGGACGTAGGTTGCAAGTGCTACTCTGAGATGAAGAAGAGGTTAGCAAAGGAAAGGAATTCGTGGCGGGCCGCATCAAACCAGTCAGTAGACTGATGACCAAAAAAAAAAAATTAGGGAAGCTTTTTTATATTTGTTCTGAAGAAGGCGTGGTTACCCACGCTGAAACCTAGGTAACCACCAGGTAGTTTGTGCAATCGAGGCGGATTTTTCATAATTATTTCGATACTTACGATTGCTGACGCGCTGCGATGCTGAAATTTCTTGCCCTCTTTCCTTTTCTTTCTTCCCACCTTCAGTTTACATACGAGGGTAATCCCGAAAGTAAGGCCTCCTATATTTTTATAAGTGCATAGACCTGTTTATTTATACAATGGTCTACATCAGTTTACAGCTTGAACATTTAGCTATTTTTCGAGATACTCACCATTTCTGTCGATGCTCTTTTGTAGACGCTGTGGCAGTTTTTGTATGCCCATGTCATAGCAGCTCGCCGCCATGCTGTTCAGAAAGTTATGAACCTCTTCTTTCACCTCGTCGTCGGAGCTGAATCGCTTTCCGGCCAAATGTTCTTTTAACCTAGGGAACTGGGGGCCAAGTCAGGACTATAGGGTGGGTGGGTGATTGTGTTCCACTGAAACTGTTGCAGGAGAGCAACTGTTTGCCGAGCGATGTGTGGGCGAGCGTTGTCACAGAGAATGTGTACGCCCTTGCTCAACATTAGTCGTCTCCGGTTCTGAATTGCCCGTTTCAGTTTTTTCAGAGTCCCACAGTACCTGTGAGCGTTAATTGTGGTCCCAGTGGGCATAAAGTCGACCAACAATAACCCTTTCCGGTCCCATCTCGACTTTACAGGCAGACTGTGTTTGTTGTTTGAATTTCCGCGGGTTTGCTGAAGGAGGACGCCGCCACTGGCGTGATTGTTGCTCGGTCTCAGGTGTAAAGTGGTACGCCCAGGTTTCGTCACCCGTGACAATTGAGCCCAGAAAGTTGTCCTGTTCGGGTGCGAGGCGGTGAAGAAATGCGGGGGCAGCATCAACTCGTTGCCCCATGCGTGGCACCCATCTTGCGCACGCTTTCCGGTAGTTCAATGTTTCCGTTAAAATTGTGTGAGCGGTGCTTCGGGAATCTTCAGGAACCAGCGTGCAGAGATCATCTAGGGCAGGGGCGGGCAGGAATCCTGCACATGTGCGGTGCACTTGCACGCGTGCAGTTAACAGGTGTTCTGCGTGCACACAGGGGCAAGCTGGCCACCCGCTTATCTCCCCTCCCCACCATACCTTCTGACGGCTCCTTCCTGTGCAATGCGTTTTCTTTCCTAGCTTGCTTTATTGAGTCAATGAATAAGGTAAGTAGGAGTGCTTGAAATAAATCATGGTTTGAAAGAGTACCTATTACCTACGATACGTTTTATTTAATTATCACAGGTGGAGTTTACAATACGTTTAATATCTGGAACAAAGTTTCTACATACAGACAAACACAAACAGTTACGTAAATTTTCATCACTGATGTTTGCTCTTAACCGAGACTTATTAATTCAGCAAGCGCTTTTCGAGCTCTCGCTATATTAAGCGCAGTCTTATAACTTGCACATACCGCTGGGCTATTATTGTTGTCGTCCTGAAAACTTGATAACAGTGCTCCATAAAATGTTAAATCAGATGAGAGACATGACGAGAGAAAGTCGCAGATCTCTCGTGACAACAGCAACTACGACAAATTCAAATGGCTCTGAGCACTATGGGACTTAACTGCTGTGGTCATCAGTCCCCTAGAACTTAGAAGTACTTAAACCTAACTAACCTGAGGACATCACACACATCCATGCCCGAGGCAGGATTCGAACCTGCGACCATAGCGGTCGCGCTGTTCCAGACTGTAGTGCCTAGAACCGCTCGGCCACTCCGGCCGGCCAACTACGACAGATTCATCTGGAATCGTCAGATCGCTCTTCTTAAGCTCAGTCAATTCCCCATCGGTTCAGAATCCGACAATAAATTGTACTCGTCCTTGTGAAATTTACTATAATGGCCTTCAATACTAAACTTCCGTTGACCAGCGAGAATACTGCCACATATTAGACATTTCGAATTTTCACGTTTTTGCACAAAGAAAAAATGATTCTCCCATTACTTTTTAAAAGATAGCAAATCTCCACTTGTCCGTTTCTTGGAATACAACGTTCACTACATAGTGCTCGCTTCGCATCAACGTCCGCAGCTTAGCCTGGCACCACACTGCCGCAACCTGCCGGCTGTCGCCACAGCCCTATTCGACGACTGCACGCGAGCAGCACACGTGCAGCGCTGTGTGCTCATGAGCCACGTGCAACGTTTGCCCGCCCCTGATCTAGGGTGATGCGCCGATCTTCACGCATGTTTTACTCAACCTTCGACACTGTCCCATCAGAAATTGACGATCTCCCGCTCGTTTGTTCGTCGCGAATTTCGGTCCGACCAGGTGCAAACTCTCTACACCGCTTACGAACATTTTTGACATCCATGCACGACTCACCACACGTTTCCGTCAATTGGCGATGGATTTCAATCGGCGTAGTGCCCTCTGCGTTCAAAAACCGAACAAGTGCGCGCAATTCGCACTTGGCGGTAACATCCAACGGGAGCTCCACTCTCGACGGTTGCCAAGCCAGGACAGTAGTGATGGGGAGCTCGTGAATGAGTCGTTCAAATGAACGCTTCACTCCTGTGAAGTGTGAACTAACCATTCAATTTCATCTCTTCCCCTCTCCCTCACGCACGTCACTCCTCCTCCCATCACTTCTGTCCTGCCTGTCGACGAATCACGCGGTATTAGTGGGGAACGATAGGTTTAGGACGGGTGAGGGAGGTGAGGGGTGAGGAGAAGGGAGCGTCAGCTGCTACCTGCAGTGCTGACATCATTACCCGTGACTATTTGTGCAGTTAAACTTCGCGTCTACGGGTAGCCTACCGTTGGCAGCGCTTGAAGACAAATGAATATTAAAGATAGAAACGAAGTGGCTATCTGTGTGAGCACGCACAGCAAACATGAAAATAAAAGGTTTGTTTATAACACTGAAAGAGGGATTTTACCTGAAATCGTACCAGTGACTACAGGTGACAGTTTACGTTTTGAATCTAGTGGGTTATTATTGTCAACAAAAATAAAATCTACAGGAAAACTTCTGAATAATTACTTAACGTAGGTATATAGACTTTGTGACAGTGTTAAACATACTCATTCTATTTTGGATTAAATTTTAAAAGGAACATAAAATTGGACTGCATTTCGTTGGTAGCCCTATTTTTCAGTTCATGAATACAACAAATAATGTCTCATTTGGCAGATAAAGACTTTTTTGGGCGCTTCATGAGAAATTGTCGAGCAAGATTAAATGTAGTACCTTCTTTATATGTGACAGCCTTCTCTGTTTATCTTTCCTTTGTCCCCCTTTTTTTTTTTCTTTATTGTCATTTTGAAACCTGTATACAGGCAGGCCTGCAGCAGCATACTACGCCGCTCTTTGGCCGCAGAGAAACACAAAAGATAGAAATGAAGACAATTAGAGAAAAAAGATGGTGGACATATAAACGGAGCCAAACACTTTTTAAAATACAAGGTGCCGTTCACGGGCGTAGAGTCCAAGATAAAATTGTTCAGACACGTCGACACAGACAGAAACGCCCTTTGTCCCCTTCGACCATGCTCTATTAAAGATAACTCAGACGCTGTAAGAGCGTAAAATGTTGCGTGCACGTTACTCCATAGTTCCGCCATCTGTTGGTAAAATTGTGAAGTATTACGAAGCATTATTGTACGAGCGAGGCGAAGCGAGCGTAGCAGCGGCTGAGCGGCGAACTGGGCAACTTCGCCAGGCCTCCGTACTTCATGAATGAACTACTTCGTTTGAACGCTTCACGGCAAAGAGTGAAGTGAATGAAGTAGTTCACGGGAATGAACGAGTTCGACCCACCTCTACAAGCCAGGACAGCGCCTCAGCACGTCATGCGCATGTTTACATACAGCGCGTGGAGCACCTGTCATAACAGTGTGGTCAACTGCCACACAAACAGAGTTCTGTACTTATAAAAAAAAAATAGGAGACCTTACTTTCGGGGTTACCCTCGTATAATTCATTCGCTCTATAAAATGAAGATAGAAACTAGCTGCCTATATCTACATAAATGCCTTCATCTACTTGTAGCCCGCCGGCCGGATTGGCCGAGCGGTTCTAGGCGCTACAGTTTGGAACCGCGCGACCGCTACGGTCGCAGGTTCGAATCCTGCCTCGGGCATGGATGTGTGTGATGTCCTTAGGTTAGTTAGGTTTATGTAGTTCTAAGTTCTAGGGGACTGGTGACCTCAGAAGTTAAGTCCCGTAGTGCGCAGAGCCATTTGAACTTGTAGCCCTTACAAACGGGCAAATTAACACGAAAAACAGAGCGCTTCAACCTGTCTTCACCCTTTAGCACCGACTAATCGTAATGCCCAAACAGTGGTATGTCCTCCGATTCCAACATGATTTAGAAATATCAGAATCAATCGGAGAACGCTGGCGATATTTTCTAGCATTCAATCACTTATACCTTTCTGAGAAAATTAGCAAAGGGTGCACGGACTAAGTTTTCTTTTATTTGCCTGTTTAATTTAATATTTTGATTCTACGAGGTTTGGAACTTTAATAGTGGCAACTATTTATTTACAGCTCGTACAAAATAGATACGTGTTTCAAAGTTTTACTAACGTTCAAACTGGTCACCAGCATTGTGTATAACCCGTTGCCAGCGATGTGGAAGGCGTAGGATACTCTTAGCAGTGCCAGTTGTGTTGACAGTTCGAGCGGCGCGGTGTATTGCCCGACGAATTTGTAGCAGTTCTGAAGCGAATGCCCTGAAGTGTGTCCTTCAGTTTAGAAATCGAGTTGAACTCACGAGGGCTCAAGTCAGGGGAGTGCGGTAGGTGGTATAGCACTCAGCAGTCCCATCAGTCAAAAAAATCAGTAACAGCTTGCACTGCACGTGTTTGAGCATTGTCCTGCAAAATGATGGTCAGGTCCAGCTGTTCATTTTTGGAATTCAAGCTACGACCAACTTAGAGAGTTATACACAATCCTGGTGACTACTTTGAAGATCAGTAAAACTTTGAAACATGTATCCATTTTGTATGAGCTGTAAATAAATAGTTGCCACTATTAAAGTTCCAAACCTCTAGTTTTAGTTTAGTTTTAGTTATGTCATGTTCGGTAGATCATTTTGCCGATTATTTTATCTATATAATGTGGAACAGGTCAGATTACAAGATATATATACACACATGAATTGTTGTTGTTGTTGTGGTCTTCAGTCCTGACACTGGTTTGATGCAGCTCTCCATGCTACTCTATCCTGTGCAAGCTTCTTCATCTCCCAGTGCTTACTGCAACCTACGTCCTTCTGAATCTCCTTGGTGTATTCATCTCTTGGTCTCCCTCTACGATTTTTACCCTCGACGTTGCCCTCCAATACTAAATTGCAGATCCCTCGATGCCTCAGATCATGTCCTACCAACCGATCCCTTCTTCTGGTCAAGTTGTGCCACAAACTTCTCTTCTCCGCAATCCTATTCAACACCTCATTAGTTATGTGATCTACCCATCTAATCTTCAGCATTATTCTGTAGCACCACATTTCGAAAGCTTCTATTCTCTTCTTGTCCAAACCATTTATCGTCCATATTTCACTTCCATACATGGCTACACTCCATACAAATACTTTCAAAAATGACTCCCTGACACTTAAATCAATACTCGATGTTAACAAATTTCTCTTCTTCAGAAACGCCCTCCTTGCCGTTGCCAGTCTACATTTTATATCCTCTCTACTTCGACCATCATCAGTTATTTTGCTCCCCAAATAGCAAAACTCCTTTAGCCTACTACTTTAAGTGTCTCATTTCCTAATCTAATTCCCTCAGCAACACCCGACTTAATTCGACTACATCCCATTATCCTCGTTTTGCTTTTGTTTATGTTTATCTTATATCCTCCTTTCATGACACTGTCCATTCCGTTCAACTGCTCTTCCAAGTCCTTTGCTGTCTCTGACAGAATTACAATGTCATCGGCGAACCTCAACGTTTTTATTTTGTCTCTATGGATTTTAATTCCTACTCCGAATTTTTCTTTTGTTTCCTTTACTGCTTGCTCAATATACAGATTGAATAACATCGGGGAGAGGCTACAACCCTGTCTCACTCCCTTCCCAACGTGTGCTTCCCTTTCACGCCCCTCGACTCTTATAGCTGCCTTTTGGTTTCTGTACAAATTGTAAATAGCCTTTCGCTCTCTGTATTTTACCCCTGCCACCTTCAGTATTTGAAAGACACTATTCCAGTCAACATGAATAGTGCTAATATATTACTGAAATTTTTAGTTCTACACATGCAACTACATTTAGAGGTACAATCTTCTTTTTTTTACCATTTCTGAACCAAAACTCGTCAATGGAGTGGATGGAGTTGTCCAAAAGAAATGATTTTAAGCTAGATTTTAAACTTGATCCGCTACCTGCCAGGCACTTTATATTGTTGGGCAAATGATCAAAGATTTTTGTTGCTGAATAATGTACTCCTTTTTGAGCAACTGACAGCTTCAACAAGGGATAGGAAAGGTCAGTTTCCCTCTAGTGTTGTACGTATGAACATCACTGTTCCTCGCGAATTGAGACGGTTTATTTGTAACGAATTTCATTATCGAATATATGTACTCTGATGGTGCAGTTAAAATACCTAACTCCTTGAACAGGTGCCTACATGACGCCCTTGGGTGAACACCACTGATTATTCTCACTGCTCTCTTTTGTGCAATCAGTACTTTATGTTTAAGTGGTGAGTTACCCCAGAAAACTATTCCATAAGACATTACTGAGTGGAAATATGCAAAGTACGTTAGGAGGCTGATCTGTTTATTATCAAGACTAGCGATTCTACGAAGATACTTATTACAGGATATAATGACAATAAAAAACGGAAAATCGGTAATTTCATGAACTCGTTACTACGAGAGGTTGTAACAGGCAGGTTAATCTGGAGTGGAAAAGAAAAGATGTAACCGAAAACCAGTCGTTTTAGCGATAATCGCCATCCACAGAAACGGGTGCCATCCGTATCGTTGAATTATCCCATAAATACTATCATCATGAACGTCATAGTTTTGACATGCGTTTGGGTAAAGTGAGCATACGTCATGGTTTGGCCGGGACAGATCCGATTTTTGGAGTCCTGTCCCCTTGTTCCCATCGGGTTCTGCCGAGATGCCTAAATATCTGACTTTTAGAAATCAAATTAATTTCTCAGTCATGTGAGGTTTCAACATTATAGCTTTTTGTATTTCTAGCGTTGTAAAAGTATTTATAGTTCATTTCAATATCGTATCCCTAATTTAACATAAAATGGGATTCCGTATTATGAAATGCGTTCGCATGGCCTACTTGATGACGCGTTCAAGTTCGAGCTCTTCAGCAATACTTGCGCTGAAGTTGGAATTACTGAGCTGAATTTCTTTAGTGACAACGCTAATGCTTTCATGCGTATTTCGTTGGGCGAGTGCGTGTTGTAGGACGTATTGCACAGCTAAAAGGTTCTTTATATACTTACTTTGGACTATACACAACTCCACAGTGTCCGAACGGAATTCAACGAATTCGTAAAGGAAAGCAAACATCTGCTGAAAGAAATTCATTTATTGCAGATATATGGGAGCACGAATAACTGAGGTGAGTGTTTAAAGCTTTATGTCGTTACCTAAGCCAGTATTCTCTCCTGTTTACTAATTTTTAAAATGTACAAACGCTTTCAGAAACAATGACATGATTTCCAAACTCTATACTTTTTAACTAAGGGAATGGTCAGACTTGTCATGCCGAAACATGTATTGCTTTTTTTAGCACTGGTATTTAACTGTGCAAAAGGTCCGTATGCAAAATTGTAGCTGCTGAGATGAACTGGAAGTCACCTTAAAAAAATCACGAACATGGCTGTGTTTCCTGCTTGGCGCCAGCAGTGACGGCTGGCCACCCCTGGAAATGGCGAGTCGCGAGCGTTGTGCGCATGGTCGGGAAGAGCGGCCGTCTTACTGCGGCATTCACTAAAGAGGAATATCGCTGCACTGTTTTGGTGGAAAGGGGAAACGAATATTCGTTTCTGTGGCATCCACGTCCTTTTAATTTCTGGTACGTATTTCGAAACATACCGTCCTGAAACTGGTTAGAGATGTGAAAGATGTTCTGTCCATGTTCATCTATACTCCGCAAGCCACTTTACGGTGACCATTCAATCTGCCCTCACAAGTGATGGCGAACCCTGTAAATGTTTTGCTGCTTGCCATGGAGATATACCACAGACCCCAACTGAAGCAATCAACAGAAAACACGCGTGAAAATTATGTGTTGTGCGACATGGTTGTTAAACTTGTAGACGAGCATGTAAATGGCGCAGCATGTGGCTAGAAACAACTGAAGCACTCGATATTGCAGTCTGTGAATCTACAGACGGCGAAGACACCGACGCAAGTTGCACTCATGAAGACTCTTCGAGTGATAGTGCCACGTACCATCATCAGTTATCTCCGAAAGTAACACCAGCAACTACAATTACCTTATCAGACAAAGAAAAAGCGGTGACGTATTGGTTGAACGAAAGTTGTAAGAAACGCCTACGTGTCAGTACTGTTCAAAACAAGTATCGCTTTGTGCGTTCTGAACGTGAATTGTATAGATGGAAAAAGCAAGTCGCTGGACGACGTAAGAGTCGACTGGAAATTACGACGGAGATAAATGCGCGACTTTTTGAGCTATTTACCGATGCCAGACAACAGTCATTTAGTGTCAGCGATACAACTTTGCGTCATTGGGCGTTAGAGATTGCCAACGCGATAGGCGCTAAAGAATTTACAGCTTCTGAAAGTTGGATTAGTCGATTCAAAAGATCACATAAAAGTGTGGCAAGAAAAATAACGAAATTTGTATCGAGAAACAGGTCGGAAAATGAAGTTACACAAATCTAAATGATAGAAGCTTTTCTTACGAATGCAAAAGATAAGATCGCTAGTTTTAGTGAATCGCACGTGTACGATGCAGATCAGCCAGGTTTCCAAAACGAAATGCGTGCGAAAAGAACACTGTCATTCAAAGGGGAAAAACATATTGAGGCGATTGCGCAGTCCACGACTGCACTCACCCTTTCATACACTACAATGCCCACAGTTAGTCTGGATGGTTCATTGCTGCCTAAACTACATGTGTGTCTTCAAGAACTGGACGTTTTGGACCACGTGTCAAAAGAACAATGTTCTACACAAACAATCTTCTCTAGACGCATCGAAGTCTGGAAAAATGGGAAGTGAAAACGTTACACTTTTCATGCGTCATGCTTTTCTTCCGTTCTGCGGGAAGAAATCTCTTCTCCTACTAGATTCGTGGTCAGGTCATAAAAGGTCTGATTCATTAAAAGCTGTATTTCGAGCCCACCCTGACAAAGAAGTAGAGATACTTCAGATTCCACCCGGCACGACGAACGTAATTCAACCTTTAGACAGAGAATATTTCCGTCAGTGAAAGGCATTTTACAGAAAACTAACAGAGAAAATTATTGTGTGCAGGTCACTGCAATTTCCTGTCTATCACCGTGACAATATTGTCAAGCTGCAATCAGTAGTACGTTATCAATTTTCCTCCCCACGTTTCCAGAATTTGATTAAATATGCGTGCACTCCTCGAAATATACTCATACTAGGCCTGATTCATTCCTAACACCAGCCCAGTTTTGTCTACGGACATCTAACAACGTCTGTGATTCGCAGAGCTGTCATATGTCGTCTTTGCTTGTATGTTCTTGTTGCACAAAAAACCTGTTTTGTACATTGTATCAATATTTCGCATTTTTGCGATAATTACAAGAAATAAAATTTGGACGTGTTCTAAACCGTATATTTATTTGTGTCTATTTCATAGCTATTTGGAAAGAATGTTGTAGATAACATATCAGCCATATTTGTCAACGAATGTTTAATTATCATATGATCGCTTTCACTGGGGGAATCAGCTCACTCACTGCTGTGGCAAGAGAGCGGCGCGTAGCTAACGCCACCTTGTCCCTAGATGGCGTTGGTATAACGTAGCGAGAGAGGTCAGCGTTGTACCAGAGGCAGTTGTAAGCGCGAAAACCATGCGGCAATAATGTCTTACTTCATAAAATTGTTTACAGACTTCCAGGTCATGTCAGCAGCTAAAATTCTGCATACAGACTTCTTGCAATGTTAACTCACAGTGGTAAAAAAAGCAACACAGGTTTCGACATGACAAGTCTGACCATTCCCTTGTAAGAATTATATTAATACCTTCAGCTGCTGACGGGCGTTGATATATATCAACGGGGACAGATGAAAATGTGTGCCCCGACGGGGACTCGAACCCGGGATCTCCTGCTTACATGGCAGACGCTCTATCCATCTGAGCCACCGAGGGCACAGAGGATAGGATAGAGCGACTGCAGGGACTATCTTGCGCACGCCTCCCGCGAGACCCACCTTTTCACCTTGTATGTCCACACACTACATTCGTAGTGTCCCACCCCCAACACACTCATTACTCGTGGAAGACATTCTTACCAAGTACCGTAAGAGTTCGGGGAATATGTGTGCATCCGCACAGAAGACGAAGGTCTTGGTCGGTCTTGCCAGAACTATATAACTTATTGGTAAAAACATACTACAAACAAGTTGTGAATTGCAAAACATTCGCAAGATCTTTCAGTTTAAGTTACACTGTTACTTTTACTGTATGTGTCCACCAATAGCAGGATGAACGAAGTCTAGACGAGAGTTAAATTCGTCATAAACTTAACACAATGTGTCTGTTTGTACAGAAGTTATGGCGGCTGTTATTCCGTTCTCCACTTCTACTGTGTCGCGAGGTGAAAGAAAGATGGACACAGTTTCCTTCATGTATCCCCACAAGAAAAAAATCGTGTCGAGTCATGTCTGGCGACCTTGGAGGCTAAAAACGCAGGGCGCCCTATCAAGTGTTGAGGCAGAGCGTCGCTGGGTAACTGACGTACTTCGTTGTGTGGTAGAGCTCCATCCTGTTGGAAAACCAAGTCGACGGACTCTTTCCAAAATTGTGGAAAAAGCCAATTTTCCTGCATATTCCAGTCGCTGTTTTCCTCAAAAAAGAAGAAACCGTACACTTTTTCATAACGCCATGCGATTTTTTCTCGTGGGGATATGTGAAGGACTGCGTGTTCATCTCGCCTTTACCTCACGACGTGGAAGAAGTGTAGAACAGAATAACAGCCGCCATAAATTCCGTAAACAGGTACACTGTGTAAAGTTTACGATGAATTTTGCTATTGTATAGATGTACAGTAGTAGATGAGTTTTGCTGTCTGGGGAGTAAAAGAAATGATGATTGTCGAAGTAGAGAGGAAATAAAATGTAGACTGGCTCTGGCAAGGAAAGCGCTTCTGAAGGAGAGAAATTTGTTCACATCGAGTGTAGATTTAAGGGTCAGCAAGTCTTTTCTCAAAGTATTTTATGGAAGCGAAACATGGGCGATAAACAGACAAGAAGAGAATAGAAGCTTTCGAAATGTGGTCCTGCAGAAGAATGCTGAAGATTAGATGGGTATATCACGCAAGTGATGAAGATGTACTGAACAGAATTGGGGAGAAGAGAATTTTGTGGCACAACAGCAGAAGAAGGGATCGGTTGGTAGGACATGTTCTGAGGCATCAAGGGATTACCAATTTAGTATTGGAGGGCAGCGTGGAGGGTAAAAATCGTAGAGGGAGACCAAGAGATGAATACACTAAGCAGATTCAGAAGGATGTGGGCTGCAGTAGGTACTGGGAGATGAAGAAGCTTGCACAGGATAGAGTAGCATGGAGAGCTGCATCAAACCAGTCTGTGGACTGAAGACCACAACAACAACACAGATGTTTGTGCTGCTGTTGCTCGTTGGACATGGAGCATCTGTAATAGCACAGCTCAAACTTAACGATTTTGTTTTAGCAAGTCCATCTCATGTTTGTAGTATGTTTTTATCAATAAATACGGAGTTTTGAAATCAGGTCAGCCTTTTTGAAATGTCCCATATTACAATTATACAGCGACTATGAATGTGTCTTCTGTTGTTTAGATTATATTGGTCATACTATAATTTGGTGCCTACTGTTCATTCGTTGGACGCTTGAATAATGTTAACAGTACGAATTTAAGAACCTTCAACATTGCAGCGCGTCAGCAACCGTTGGTTAATATATTAAAAAACTAAAAACCCGCCTCGATTGCGAAAAAAGCACCTAGTGTTAATCCAGGTTTCGGCGTAGATAACTACACCTTCTTCAGAACAACAATAAAACCTGCAAGTGCCTAAGAAGACCTTTGTCAATGATTAAAAGAACGCCATAGCTATACATTTATAAACGAAAAAGAAAAGGAAAACACAAACAGTACATACGTACAAAGTCAAAACCGTTACTTAACTGAATGGTGCACGCTGCACCTCACACGGGCCAATGTTCGATGGGCCATGACCCACCATAAAGTGCAGCTACAAACTGTCGCTCACTTACAAGCCTGACCCGCTATCTACGCACATGCGCAAGACAAGGGAAGTTACTTGAATGCGCATACGAGGAAGTTTATACATGGGTCGGGGCTAAATAGCCCATATATTCCCAACCGTGGATCAACGTATATCAAAAAATGGAATGGACAGAATAAGTGACGACCTAAATGGGAGATGAAACCTAAAAATAACCGCACGTGGTTGTTTACGCTAGTAAGGAAACTTATATAAGAAGCTACCTATGACGACAACAGGAGGAACTCTTAAACACTATACCTAAAGCTAGTAGTTAGCCTGGGGGGGCTGAGGGGATGTAATCTAAAGACGTCGCGGTAATAAAGCTATAGGGATAAAACGTGAGGTGTTCAACGGGCTAAAATCACCTTCATCGTAAAAGGAAAATGAAGGTAAAAAGAAACAAGATGAACAGCTTGACCAACTGCGCTCGCCAATCAACGCACGCATGTGAAAATCCCCAGATCATCAGATTTACAAGTATGAAGAACAAATTAATGGTGCGAACCCTTCAAAAAATTTTTCTGTTTCTTAGTAGGAGTTGGTCGTTAAGGATATTGTCTTTATCATGTTGTAGATGCTTAAAGATCTGAATTTCTTCCAAAGCATCCAGTTTTAAGCCCTTAATCTCGGCAAGAAGTAACTCGATATTAACTGGATTTTATTTTTCGTTTGTAAATGTGTAGCTATGGTGTTCTTTTAATCATTGACAAATGTCTTCTTAGGCACTTGCGGGTTTTATTGTTGTTCTGAAGGAGGTGTAGTTATCTACGCCGAAACCTAGGTTAACACTAGGTGCTTTTTTCGCAATCGAGGCGGGTTTTTAGTTCTTTAATAAATGTGAACAGTTACAGAGCACTGTTGCATTCCGAGCTGCGAGCAGTTACAAAATGAGTGCCAGGTCTACTCCCACAAACCTTAGTTTGGAGCACTGCTGTCATGTCACGTGACGGGACGGCCCGCGAGCTTAGGTAATTACACCAATCGGGCCCGCGAATCACCAAAGCCTGCCCGTGCCTTTCTTCAGTTACCAAAGGACCTGCAGGGAAACGAAGAATGTCTCCGCGCTGGACTGTAATTTGGTAGGGTACAGTTGCAAAAGACGTCCCCGAGGCGGTGCCTTACCCTGCCGCGGCGGTGTTCCCTGCGCAGCGCTCTTGCCTTATAGCGAGGGGAACCCCCGGGACAAAAGGCGGGCGCCGTGCGCCTGCGCGCCCTCTGCCGCGGCGCGCTCCCCCTCAGAAAGGGGAACCCCCGGACGAGGTGCCGCCAGCTGGTACGCCTGCTTGTGACTCCCTGCCTGTCGTAACGAGGCGCTGCGCTCGCCTTTGTACTAGAGCTTTGTACAGTAAGGCTGGTTTGCGCACACGGAGGACTTTTCCACAGCGATCATTTCACCCTTGCCGTCCTGCCAACAGTAGGGTACTGAAGTAAATAGTAGAGATGGGGGATCCGCTCCTGAACTGATTCATATAGTTGAATCTTTCAAAGGAGTGAACAATCAGTGATTCAGAAAAAAAAACGGTAGCTCCAAACGTTTCCCACGGCAGAGAGAGAGAGAGAGAGAGAGAGAGAGAGAGACGGAGCATATCAGCAGCGCCTCTGCTGGTCAGAGCACAGTGCACGCCACACAACACAGCCAGCGCCGGCCTCTGCCCTGCTTCTACCTTGGCTGCCTGCATTGTGCAGTGCCCCATTGGATTTTGTGTTTCACATATGCCGTGCCGTCTCTGTGTGTCGTCTGCCGCCTGCAGTGTCTGGCGCAGCGTAACTTCGCATCGCACTCTGTCGGCGATCGTTTCAGTCGCACGTCCTGCCCTCTGGGCAGTTGATGCGAGCAACAGGACAGAGAGCCACCTAGCGGATAACATAGGAACTACTTGCAAAAACCTGCTCGCAAGGGAACGGACGGTTTGTCTCGGAGCGCGTGAGTTCACCGTTCCCCCCACCCTCGGAACTCGCCCGCTCCACGCTCACCCCACCGTCTCGACTCTAGCCAGAGCGTTGAGTAAAGCAACTCAGGTGTCACTCTGGTCTCTGCGGTCTTAGCTCACGCAGTAATACAGCTCGCGTCTCGACCTGCTTGACTCAGCGCCTCTGCATCGGAGTTCGTCTCTACTGGATATTGTTCTTCGTAGTAATACCGCTATGTATATTACATTATTATGTTATGTATACATCATTTGTTTTTATTTTATTTTTATTTGTTTAAACCAGATTAGGTTCCTGACGACTCCTCTTACTATAGGATTTTTATTATGGACACTCGAATTTACGCTTTAATTATGAGCGAACCGATAAACGTATCGCAAAATGTGATACACCAATATTCTCCTTGTTTTATTCTGCGTAAGGCTATATGCAGCACTTTAGTCTTACAATCAAATTTATATTTTTTTTTCTTATTCTGGTACGCATTTTGCGATTTTAGGCGTCTTCGGAAGGAAACGTTCACTTTACAAATATATGGCTTGCGATGTATTTGTACGAGGTTAATGAAATTTTAATACATTATAGCCAAATATATTGTTAATGTAAATCTCAAGTTACAACATTTTCCGATCACCCAAAAAACCACGATAGTGCAAAATAAATCAGTAATCAAAAACTTTGTCATATTGTGGAAATTTCAATAAACAATACAAAATTCTTACTCATTATCTGTGTTACTTCAAAATAGGATCAAATAAGATCAAAATATAAGTATAGTACTGGAATAAACCAAGTTTAAAGGTCAATGTGCCTTCCATTTATTTTCTATTGTGAATGAGTGGTGAGTCATGAAAAAGAGCTAGTTCATTTCAGGGAGTGAACAGTTCTGATCCGATCTCTGAAAAGAACAGTTTTGCCCATCTCTAGTAAATAGAGCTTGCCCATGATGCGGAAAATAAGAGCAGCAAAACTGCTGGCCGTGATAGCTGTGCGACTGCCAGCGGCCAATGGCGCCCACGGTGGTTTAACCACCAGAGAGGAAATTCTAGATTTATTGCTTTTGCGTCGACGAATGAAAAGGAGAGGAAAACTTTACCATCTTGGGTTAGTCGAATTGATGAACAAAGAGGGGAGGCATTGGTTACATACGCCACTACTTGGGCAGTGACATTGTTTGATGAGTCAACACAGGATGACACGAAATTCTTCAGTTACATGAGAACGTCAGTGACTCCTGCTGCCCACTCCATGGGCAGAAAGATACTATTCAGCCCAAAGTTACCAAAATTAGCAATTCAGCCTGTAGAAATGGTTGTAATAATACTGGGGTAATTGTGGGATAATCAATAGTTTTAGAGGCAAGTTTAAAGGTAACCGTATTTATTGCGCCACTTACAGGGCTGGAGCATATTCAGGAAGTAAATATTGTAAAGAGGAGTCCACAGAGCAAACAATTTGAGAAATATTCAGGAAGTGAAGAGTCCTCAGAGCAAACAATTTGAGAAATATTCTATGTAAATGTTTTGTTTCAAGTGTAGGAAGCGTGTGCTGGTAGATGTTGAAGCTATCAGGGCATTTGGAACGGCATGATGTCGACAACACACATAATTGTAAAATTGGCAGCTTTCTTAGTGAAAAAAGGAAAAGAAGGTCAGTTATTCAACAGGCATTAACAGATACAACCTCCAAAGCTAAATTCATGGGAGAAACATCAGAAGCTTACTGGTGTTCGCCAGAGAGATGGAATGTCCCCCCCTTCTGTTTAACATGGTTCTGGAAAAAATTGTGAGGACATGCGAAAAGGAAGTAAAAGGAATTCAGCTTGGGATTAAAAAACAGCAGAGAATTAGGGTGAAGTGTCTGGCTTTCGCAGACAATGTTGCCATTCTAACAAATTAATAGAGAGGAAGCCTAACTTGCACCGGAAAAACTACACGAAATCTTACAGAAAACTGGACTACAAATCTCGTAGGAGAAAACACAGTACGTGGAAAACAAACCTCTAGATAATCTCCTTATTACTACTCAATATGGGAAAGTGGCACAAATTACCCACTTCAGATATCTGGGAGAGATAATCCAACCATCAGCAATGAATAGCCAATAAAGATAAAATCTCCGGATAACAAAAAGCATATAAGCTCACTTGTAATCACTATAATAAGAAATCTGTTTCTGTCAGTGCGAAACTAAGGCATTACAACACAGTAGTCCTACCAGAAACTACAGTTATTCATGGTCGTACTAAGATCAGAGAGATTGAAAAGCAGGAAAGAAAAATTCTAAGGAAAATATATGGACCAGTGTTTCGCGAAGGAATTTGGATGAAGAGGCCAACTAGAGAGATTTACAGACATAGAAACAATAACAGATACCATTAGAAAGAGAAGGATGAAATTTGATAGCCATATCAGCAGGATGAATAAAAGCAGGCTCAGAAGACAAAACTTTGAGATAGTAAACAAGAGCAAAAACAACACAAAGTGGATCACTGAAGCAGAAGAAGACTTTAAAGAACTGGGGATCACACAACATAAACAACAGAGAACAGTTTATAAACATCATACAGAAACATACCCTTAAACAAGAACATACGGAGAACAGATCGGGAAAAAGATAGTCGGAAGAGCGCAAGAGAGAACACACTGAAAGTATGGAGAGAATTTGGGAAGAACGAAGAAGAAATCATGACTACTCAAGTTCAATCGCTCTCTCAAAAGGAAATAAACGAAAATAATATTCCAGTTATGTTTATATTTCTACAAATAAAACATTTTTTGGTGATAGCCCACCATGGCTGTCACGATAAAAAAAAAAATACCTCATTAAGTCAGGAAACGCCTGCAACGTAAAGATCTTCTGAGCACATTACCCACAGCACGTTTACACACAGAGCGGGTCTTCTACCGTCGATAGCTTGTTTCGTTGGATAACAACTGTACCTTCGGAAGTGTAGACAGTTGTTACTTTTTTCTATTGAAAACATGAGTAATCTAGACACTGACAATGAAATATTAATTTCATTGATTCAAGAAATGCCTCTTTTGTGTGATAAAACCCTCGACATATTCAAGGACCAAGATGCTACCAGAAAAGCTTGGCGTCAATGTTTCCTGGGAATTTCTAGCGCTTCTTTTATGATGTGGACGAAAAACAGAGAACGTATTTCGGAAAGTACATACTTCTGCCTACACTTGAAAATAAATATTTGCGTAGAATGTTTCGCAAATTACTTGCTTTGAGGACTCCTCTTGCAGTATTCTCCTCCTGAATATCTTCCAGCTCTATAACTGACGTCGTATCCTCAATTACGAAAATTCTGCTGAGTATGGTGAAAAAGGTTATCAGGAGAAAGAAAACTGGCGTTCTACGGATCAGAGCGTAGAATGTCAGATCGCTTAATCGGGCAGGTGGGTTAGAAAATTTATAAAGGGAAATGGATAGGTTAAAGTTAGATATAGTGGGAATTAGTGAAGTTCGGTGGCAGGAGGGACAAGACTTCTGGTCAGGTGAATACAGGGTTATAAATACAAAATCAAATAGGGGTAACCCACGTGTAGGTTCAATAATCAATAAAAAATAGGAGTGCGGGTAAGCTACTACAAACAGCATAGTGAACGCATATTGTGGCCAAGATAGACACGAAGCCCCACGTCTACTACAGTAGTAGAAGTTTATATGCCAATTAGTTCTGCAGATGACGAAGAAATTGACAAAATGTATGATGAGATAAAAGAAATTATTCAGGTAGTGAAGGGAGACGAAAATTTAGTAGTCATGAGTGACTGGAATTCGATAGTAGGAAAAGGAAGAGAAAGAAACGTAGTAGGTGAATATGGATTAGGGGTAAGAAACGAAAGAGGAAGCCGCCTGGTAGAATTTTGCACAGAGCATAACTTAATCATAGCTAACACTTGGTTCAAGAATCATGAAAGAAGGTTGTATACATGGAAGAAGTCTGGAGATACTAGATGCTATCAGATAGATTATATAATGGTAAGACAGAGATTTAGGAACCAGATTTTAAACTGTAAGACATTTCCAGGGGCAGGTGTGGACTCCGACCACAATCTAATGCTTCTGAACTGTAGATTAGAACTGAAGAAACTGCAAAAAGGTGGGAATTTAAGGAGATGGCACCTGGATAAACTAAACCAGAGGTTGTACAGAGTTTCAGGGAGAACATAAGGGAACAATTGACAGGAATGGGGGAAAGAAATACAGCAGAAGAATGAGTAGCTTTGAGGGATGAAGCAGTGAAGGCAGCAGAGGATCAAGTAGGTAAAAAGACGAGGGCTAGTAGAAATCCTTGGGTAACAGAAGAAATATTGAATTTAATCGATGAATGGAGAAAATATAAAAATGGAGGAGGGAAAAAGGAATACAAACGTCTCAAAAATGAGATCGACAGAAAGTGCAATATGGCTAAGCAGGGATGGCTAGATGACAAATGTAGGGGATGTGGAGCTATATATAACTAGGTGTAAGATAGATACTGCCTACCGGAAAATTAAAGAGACCTTTGGAGAAAAGAGAACCACTTGTATGAAAATCAAGAGCTCTGATGGAAACCCAGTTCTAAGCGAAGAAGGGAAAGCAGAAAGGTGGAAGGAGTATATAGAAGGTCTGTACAAGGGTGATTTACTTGAGGACAGTATTATGGAAGTGGATGTAGATGAAGATGAAATGGGAGATACGATACTGCGTGAAGAGTTTGACAGAGCACTGAAAGACCTGAGTCGAAACAACAAGGCCCCGGGAGTAGACTACATTCCATTAGAACTACTGACAGCCTTGGGAGGGCCAGTCCTGACAAAACTCTACCATCCGGTGAACAAGATGTACGAGACAGGCCAAATACCCTCAGACTTCAAGAACAATATAATTATTCCAATCCCAAAGAAAGCAGGTGTTGACAGATCTGAAAATTACCGAACTATCAGTTTAATAAGTCACAGCTGCAAAATACTAACGCGAATTCTTTAGAGACGAATGGAAAAACTGGTAGAAGCGGATCTCGGGGAAGATCAGTTTGGATTCCGTAGAAATGTTGGAACACGTGAGGCAATACTGACCTTACGACTTATCTTAGAAGAAAGATTAACGAAAGGCAAACCTACGTTCCTAGCATTTGCAGACTTAGAGAAAGCTTTTGACAATGTTGACTAGTATACTCTCTTTCAAATTCTAAAGGTGGCAGGGGTAAAATACAGGGAGCGAAAGGTTTTTTACAATTTGTACAGAAACCAGATGGCAGTTATAAAGAGTCGAGGGGCACGAAAGGGAAGCAGTGGTTGGGAAGGGACTGAGACGGAGTTGAGGCCTATCCCCGATGTTATTCAATTCGTATATTGAGCAAGCAGTAAAGGAGTAAGTAATAAAATCCATGGAGAAGGAATAAAAATGTCATCGGCGAACCTCAGTCAGAGACAGCAAAGGACTTGGAAGAGCAGTTGAACGGAATGGACAGTGTCTTGAAAGGAGGATATAAGATGAACATCAACAAAAGCTAAACGAGGATAATGGAATGTAGTCAAATTAAGTCGGGTGATTCTGGGGGAATTAGATTAGAAAATGAGACACATAAAGTAGTAAAGGAGTTTTGCTATTTGGGGAGCAAAATAACTGATGATGGTCGAAGTAGAGAGGATATAAAATGTAGACTGGCAATGGCAAGGAAAGCGTTTCTGAAGAAGAGAAATTTGTTAACATCGAGTATAGATTTAAGTGTCAGGAAGTCGTGATACCACGTACGTATACGTTTGTGACTATTACAGCGCCATTTATCACAAAGCGAAAAATGTGGTCCAGCTGAAACATTCGTATTTCTTTACGTACTACACGAATATGTAATAAAAAAAATGGGGGTTCGTATTTTTAAAAAACGCAGTTGGTATCCGTTTGACCTACGGCAGCACCATCTAGCGGGCCAACCATAGCGCCATCTGGTTTCCCCCTTCAAGCTAGACGAGTTTAGTTCTTTGTAGTTTTTTCGTGAGATATTTGGCCCGGTCACTATCAATGAACCACCTTGTATATATGTATTGAGCGTTGTTTCGTGATACTTGGGTATGTTTCTCACCTTCCAAACCTTACCCGTAAAGCTGCAGTGAAAGTGTACGGAATAAACACTGCTTACAAGGGAACCTCCCCATCGCACCCCCGTCAGATTTAGTTGTAGGTTGGCACAGTGGATAGGCCTTGAAAAGCTGAACACAGATCAATCGAGAAAACAGGAAGAAGTTGTGTGGAACTATGAAAAAAATAAGCAAAATTACAAATTAAGTAGTCCATGAGTAAGATAGGCAACATCAAGGATAGTGTGAGATTAGGAGCGCTGTGGTCTCGTGGTTAGCTTGAGCAGCTGCGGAACGAGAGGTCCTTGGTTCAAGTCTTCCCTCGAGTGAATAGTTTAATTTTTTTATTTTCAGACAATTATCAAAGTTCAGGCACTCACACATAATCAACTTTGCTCTCCAAAATTCCAGGACATGTTCAGATTTGCTTGGACATATGCAGGAATTGACGGTCTACACACGGAAAAATTTGAAAACGCTAAAAACATATCTTTTGACAGAGCACAGGGAAAACTGTGCGACTGTGAAACTGTTGCATTCATTTGTTGCAGTTTATGTGACAAACTATTATGTTTTCATCACTTTTTTCGGAGTGATTATCACATCCACAAGAAAACCTAAATCGGGCAAGGTAGAAGAATCTTTATACCCATTCGCCAAGTGTACAAGTTAGGTGGGTCGACAACATATTCCTGTCATGTGACGCACATGCCGTCACCAGTGTCGTATAGAATATATCAGACGTGTTTTCCTGTGGAGGAATCAGTTGACGTATGACCTTGCGATCAAATGTTTTCGGTTCCCATTGGAGAGGCACGTCGTTTCGTCTACTAATCGAACGGTTTTGCGGTGCGGTCGCAAAACACAGACACTAAACTAATTACAGTGAACAGAGACGTCAATGAACGAACGGACAGATCATAACTTTGCGAAAATAAAGAAAGTAAGCCGGCCAGTGTGGCCGCGCGGTTCTAGGCGCTTCAGTGTGGAACCGCGTGACCGCTACGGTCGCAGGTTCGAATCCTGCGTCGGGCATTGATGTGTGTGACGTCCTTAGGTTAGTTAGGTTTAAGTACACTCCTGGAAATGGAAAAAAAAACACATTGACACCCGTGTGTCAGACCCACCATACTTGCTCCGGACACTGCGAGAGGGCTGTACAAGCAATGATCACACGCACGGCACAGCGGACACACCAGGAACCGCGGTGTTGGCCGTCGAATGGCGTTAGCTGCGCAGCATTTGTGCACCGCCGCCGTCAGTGTCAGCCAGTTTGCCGTGGCATACGGAGCTCCATCGCAGTCTTTAACTCTGGTAGCATGCCGCGACAGCGTGGACGTGAACCGTATGTGCAGTTGACGGACTTTGAGCGAGGGCGTATAGTGGGCATGCGGGAGGCCGGGTGGACGTACCGCCGAATTGCTCAACACGTGGGGCGTGAGGTCTCCACAGTACATCGATGTTGTCGCCAGTGGTCGGCGGAAGGTGCACGTGCCCGTCGACCTGGGACCGGACCGCAGCGACGCACGGATGCACGCCAAGACCGTAGGATCCTACGCAGTGCCGTAGGGGACCGCACCGCCACTTCCCAGCAAATTAGGGACACTGTTGCTCCTGGGGTATCGGCGAGGACCATTCGCAACCGTCTCCATGAAGCTGGGCTACGGTCCCGCACACCGTTAGGCCGTCTTCCGCTCACGCCCCAACATCGTGCAGCCCGCCTCCAGTGGTGTCGCGACAGGCGTGAATGGAGGGACGAATGGAGACGTGTCGTCTTCAGCGATGAGAGTCGCTTCTGCCTCGGTGCCAATGATGGTCGTATGCGTGTTTGGCGCCGTGCAGGTGAGCGCCACAATCAGGACTGCATACGACCGAGGCACACAGGGCCAACACCCGGCATCATGGTGTGGGGAGCGATCTCCTACACTGGCCGTACACCACTGGTGATCGTCGAGGGGACACTGAATAGTGCACGGTACATCCAAACCGTCATCGAACCTATCGTTCTACCATTCCTAGACCGGCAAGGGAACTTGCTGTTCCAACAGGACAATGCACGTCCGCATGTATCCCGTGCCACCCAACGTGCTCTAGAAGGTGTAAGTCAACTACCCTGGCCAGCAAGATCTCCGGATCTGTCCCCCATTGAGCACGTTTGGGACTGGATGAAGCGTCGTCTCACGCGGTCTGCGCGTCCAGCACGAACGCTGGTCCAACTGAGGCGCCAGGTGGAAATGGCATGGCAAGCCGTTCCACAGGACTACATCCAGCATCTCTACGATCGTCTCCATGGGAGAATAGCAGCCTGCATTGCTGCGAAAGGTGGATATACACTGTACTAGTGCCGACATTGTGCATGCTCTGTTGCCTGTGTCTATGTGCCTGTGGTTCTGTCAGTGTGATCATGTGATGTATCTGACCCCAGGAATGTGTCAATAAAGTTTCCCCTTCCTGGGACAATGAATTCACGGTGTTCTTATTTCAATTTCCAGTAGTGTAGTTCTAAGTTCTAGGGGACGGATGACCACAGATGTTAAGTCCCATAGTGCTCAGAGCCATTTGAGCCAAAGAAAGTAAACTTTTCACTCGAGGGAAGAGTTGAACCAAGGACCTCTCGTTCCGCAGCTGCTCACGCTAACCACGGGACCACGGCGCTCCTGAGCTCACATTCTCCTTGCTGTTGCATGTCTTTCACATGGACTACTCAGTTTTTATATTTTTCTTATTTCTTTCATAGTTCCATACAACTTCTTCCTGTTTTCTCGATTGATCTGCGTTCAGTTTTTCAAGGCCTATCCACTGTGCCATCTTATAACTAAATCTGAGGGGGGTGCGATGGGGAGGTTGCCTTGTGAGTGGCGTAAAGCAGAGGGATGACGCTGAGGCGAGGGGAGAGGGGCAGCCTGCCCGTCCTGCTGGTAACATGCGGCAGCTCGCCTTGCTGGCTAACAGGCAAGCACCGGCTTCTTAAAAGCGGAATGAGTGACCGCCTCTGCCAGGTACTGGTACCGCAGAGGCAACTTCGCGACGACAGCAATGGACAGCGTTTCGTTGTGTAACAACTCAGTTTCCGCACGACGTTGGTCCACGAAATTATACGCAGCTGAGGAAAAGATGAGTTCACCCTACAGTACGTGACAAGTCAACCAGGGGAAACTTCACTCTTCTACATTACGAACGATTTATCTCCGATTTTTACATGACACTCTAATAAACATTCGCACGGGTATAGACCACTCACTTTTAATATTTAAGGTATGTAACAATATTAATAAAATCTATACTACGATATGAAAACAAGTCGTTGCTCAACATTGCTACCAAATATCTCCAAAAGTTCTTGGCTCATTTACTTGATTACGGACATAGGGTATAGAGGGTGTTACAAAAAGGTACGGCCAAACTTTCAGGAAACACTCCTCACACACAAATAAAGAAAAGATGTTATGTGGACAAGTGTCCGGAAACGCTTAATTTCCATGTTAGAGCTCATTTTAGTTTCGTCAGTATGTACTGTACTTCCTCGATTCACCGCCAGTTGGCCCAACTGAAGGAAGGTAATGTTGACTTCGGTGCTTGTGTTGACATGCGACTCATTGCTCTACAGTACTAGCATCGAGCACATCAGTACGTAGCATCAACAGGTTAGTGTTCATCACGAACGTGGTTCTGCAGTCAGTGCAATGTTTACAAATGCGGAGTTGGCAGATGCCCATTTCATGTACGGATTAGCGCGGGGCAATAGCCGTGGCGCGGTACGTTTGTATCGAGACAGATTTCCAGAACGAAGGTGTCCCGACAGGAAGACGTTCGAAGCAATTGATCGGCGTCTTAGGGAGCACGGAACATTGCAGCCTATGAATCGCGACTGGGGAAGACCTAGAACGACGAGGACACCTGCAATGGACGAGGCAATTCTTCGTGCAGTTGACGATAACCCTAATGTCGGCGTCACAGAAGTTGCTGCTGAACAAGGTAACGTTGACCACGTCACTGTATGGAGAGTGCTACGGGAGAACCAGTTGTTTCCGTACCGTGTACAGCGTGTGCAGGCACTATCAGCAGCTGATTGGCCTCCACGGGTACACTTCTGCGAATGGTTCATCCGACAATGTGTCAATCCTCATTTCAGTGCAGATGTTCTCTTTACGGATGAGGCTTCATTCCGACGTGATCAAATTGTAAATTTTCACAGTCGACATGTGTGGGCTGACGAGAATCCGCACGCAATTGTGCAATCACGTAATCAACACAGATTTTCTGTGAACGTTTGGGCAGGCATTGTTGGTGATGTCTCGATTGTGCCCCATGTTCTTCCACCTACGCTCAATGAAGCACGTTATCACGATTTCATGTGCTGCTAGAACATGTGCCTTTACAAGTACGACACAATATGTGGTTCATCCACGATGGAGCTCCTGCACATTTCAGTCGAAGTGTTCGTACGCTTCTCAACAACAGATTCGGTGACCGACGGATTGATAGAGGCGGACCAATTCCGTGGCCTCCACGCTCTCCTGACCTCAACCCGCTTGACTTTCATTTATGGGGGCATTTGAAAGCTCTTGTCTACGCAACCCCGGTACCAAATGTAGAGACTCTTTTTGCTCGTATTGTCGACGGCTGTGATACAATACGCCATTCTCCAGGGCTGCATCAGCGCATCAGGGATTCCGTGCGACGGAGGGTGGATGCACGTATCCTCGCTAACGGAGGACATTTTGAACATTTCCTGTAACAAAGTGTTTGAAGTCACGCTGGTACGGTCTGTCGCTGTGTGTTTCCATTCCATGATTAATGTGATTTGAAGAGAAGTAATAAAATGAGCTCGAACGTGGTAAGTGTTTCCGGACACATGTCCACATAACATATTTTCTTTCTTTGTGTGTGAGGAATGTTTCACTGAAATTTTGGCCGTACCTTTTTGTAACACCCCGTATATAAAAGGAAAACGTTGTTAGTAAAAATCTCGAAAATGTCTCACCAATTGACTAAAAAGTTTTACATGGTACTCCAATAAGCGTAGGATATAGGTTAAATATTTTTCATATTTATCTTCTATATAAATTTAATTATAATCTATGGTAAGGGGAAATTTTTTAGTAAAAGCCTCAAAACATTCTTGACTCACTTACTTAAAATTTTTTGCATAATAATGTAATAAACAAAATGGTTGAAATGGCTCTGAGCACTATACGAGTTAACTTCTGAGTTCATCAGTCGCCTAGAACTTAGAACTAATTAAACCTAACTAACCTAAGGACATCACACACATCCATGCCTGAGGCAGGATTCGAACCTGCGACCGTAGCGGTGGCTCGTCTCCAGACTGTAGCGCCTAGAACCGCACGGCCACTCCGGCCGGCTCTAATAAACATTCAGACGGACATAGGCTATATTTGATTAAATTCTTCTGGGTTTGAGGCCGCATTGTAATCCGTAAAATTCCGACATTTTGGCGACTGTTGCAAGGCGCCTTCCTCAGCGTGTATTGCTAACTAACTGTGACAATGGCCGCGAAAGCCTACGTTTACATAGACTATATTTTTTAAACAATAATGTGTGCACAGCTATGTGCTGTTTTGTTTCCTTCCTCACTGTCGGTTTTACAAAAAACGGGAAAGTTGTATTTATGGCCTTTCATCTTCAGATTAGAATAACACTATGAAATGTAAACTGTCCAAAATTTTGCAATCCTACACATTTGCAGATCAAACTATGCGAAATGCTCTCATTGAAACTACTGTCCTCACAGATCCAGGGAGTAGTGTCTCATATCCCTAACACCAATGATCCCAACCGATTTACCCATTCATTTTAAGCGACCTCTAGTCCCAATCGAGATTTCATTTGCAATAACAATATACAAGGCTCAGTGTGTGTGAGAGAGAGAGGAGGTAGAGGAGGAGGTAGAGAGAGGTATGATGAAAGAGAAGAAGGCACAGAGATAGGGAGGTGTAGGAGTTGGATGAAGAGAGAGTGGAGGAGGAGATGGTCAACGAGAGGTTGGTAGAGGAAATAGACAAAGAGGGGGTAGGGAGGCAGGTGGGAGTGTGAAGGGTGAGGTGGAGGAACTGACAAAGAGAGAGTGGAGAAGGAGATGGTGGAAGACAGGTTGGTGGAGCAAATGGACAAAAAGGTGGTAGAGAGGAAGACGGACAGTGCGAGGGGTGACGTGGAGGAGATGGATAAAGAGAGTGTGGTGAAGAAAAGCACAGAGAGAAGGTAGAGGGGGAGATGGACAGTGAGTGGGAGGAGGAGAAGGAGGAGATGCACAAAGAGGATGTGTGGGGGGAGACAGAGAGAGAGGGTGGACAAGGAGATGGACAAAGAGAGGGGAGAGAAGGAGATTAGGACAAATGTAGACTTCCCATACTTATTTAGCAACTGCAAAAAATTTCGCTATTTCCTTCATAAGTGTAATAAAAAAAGCAATCTGTTTTCAGGCTACGAGTGGTCTACCGGGACCATCCGAACGCCGTGTCATCCTCAGTGGCGGATGCAGATAGGAGAGGCATGGGGTCAGTACACCACTCTGCCGGTCGTTATGATGGTTTTCTTTGACCGGAGGCGCTACTATGCGGTCGAGTAGCTCCTCAACTGGCATCACGAGGCTGAGTGCACCCCGAAAAATGGCAACAGCGCATGGCAGTCTGGATGGTCACCCATCCAAGCGCCGACCACGCCCTACAGCGCTTAACTACGATGATCTGACGGGAACTGTGGCAAGGCCGTTGCCTGATAAGTGTAATAGAAATGATAAATGGTATTGGAATACTTCTTCCTTTTCGATCTCAGAAAAAAAGACTATTGTTTATTTAATTTAATGAAGAAATTTTGCTTCACTTTGATACTTAGTAATTAACAGGTTTCAACACATAGTTGCTACTATAACTGGGTTTGAAACTTAGAAAAATTATGAATGACAGTGCTGATAAACCTCTTACGTTATTTGATTTTCAAACAGTTAAGCAGAACTGAACGTACTAAGACTTTTCTCTCTTTACTTATCCTGATCAACACTAAACTGACACACAATATTTTTAGCGCAACGCAGTCTGACTTTAAAAAATCCCTACAAAGGAATGGCCCTGACTAACGAAAACCTATACCTTTCATGAATCACTTACCTCACAAAAATCTTCGTTACTCGAACTACTGCAATACAGCGAGCGCCAATACTGCCAGCTAAATAAAAGATTCAAACTACTGAAGGCACTAACTACTGATAGGCATAGTTAGCAAATGAAAGATTTTGATGGAGAAGAAACAATGTATTTACCTTAATAGTGTTCAAAAGTCATATATATATATATAATCAGTTCATGACATCCAGTCTTACAAATTTACTGTTTCTGATGGACACACGTCCAGATCATGCGCTCTCAAAACTCTACCATCTCTCTCCTCACATCCACCACTCCTGGCGGCTCACCTCCAACTGCGAAACTCTATGCGCTGTTAACAGCCAACTGCCCAACTCTACAATAGCGAATATTTCAACAATGAGTCCAACCAGCCACAGACTGCACACAGCACAGGCAGTGGTTTTCATGCAGAGCGCTACGTGGCGTTACCAATATAAAAACCTAAACAGCCTACTTACAGGCTGTCTACTGATAGTTCTCTTTTAGCTGAAACACACTTAATTTGATCTTGCAAAATATCAGTTTAATTATTAACAAACGACTGAACATACGCAGCTGAGTATTTCCATTTAAAACTGATGGTTCAGTTTATAGGGCAAAATACAACACCCAGTCGGGATATTCTGCTTTTGGACATGGCAACACTAGAGGTGATCTTCACTAAATGTCAGACACTAGAGTTAACAGAATGAGATTTTCACTCTGCAGCGGAGTGTGCGCTGATATGAAACTTCCTGGCAGATTAAAACTGTGTGCCCGACCGAGACTCGAACTCGGGACCTTTGCCTTTCATATCAGCGCACACTCCGCTGCAGAGTGAAAATCTCATTCTGGAAACATCCCCCAGGCTGTGGCTAAGCCATGTCTCCGCAATATCCTTTCTTCCAGGAGTGCTAGTTCTGCAAGGTTCGCAGGAGAGCTTCTGTAAAGTTTGGAAGGTAGGAGACGAGGTACTGGCAGAAGTAAAGCTGTGAGTACCGGGCGTGAGTCGTGCTTGGGTAGCTAAGTTGGTAGAGCACTTGCCCGCGAAAGGCAAAGGTCCCGAGTCCGAGTCTCGGTCGGGCACACACTTTTAATCTGCCAGGAAGTTTCATATCAGCGCACACTCCGCTGCAGAGTGAAAATCTCATTCTGGAAACATCCCCCAGGCTGTGGCTAAGCCATGTCTCCGCAATATCCTTTCTTTCAGGAGTGCTAGTTCTGCAAGGTTCGCAGGAGAGCTTCTGTAAAGTTTGGAAGGTAGGAGACGAGGTACTGGCAGAAGTAAAGCTGTGAGTACCGGGCGTGAGTCGTGCTTCGGTAGCTCAGTTGGTAGAGCACTTGCCCGCGAAAGGCAAAGGTCCCAAGTTCGAGTCTCGGTCTGGCACACACTTTTAATCTGCCAGGAAGTTTCATATCAGCGCACACTCCGCTGCAGAGTGAAAATCTCATTCTGGAAACATCCCCCAGGCTGTGGCTAAGCCATGTCTCCGCAATATCCTTTCTTTCAGGAGTGCTAGTTCTGCAAGGTTCGCAGGAGAGCTTCTGTAAAGTTTGGAAGGTAGGAGACGAGGTACTGGCAGAAGTAAAGCTGTGAGTACCGGGCGTGAGTCGTGCTTGGGTAGCTAAGTTGGTAGAGCACTTGCCCGCGAAAGGCAAAGGTCCCGAGTCCGAGTCTCGGTCGGGCACACACTTTTAATCTGCCAGGAAGTTTCATATCAGCGCACACTCCGCTGCAGAGTGAAAATCTCATTCTGGAAACATCCCCCAGGCTGTGGCTAAGCCATGTCTCCGCAATATCCTTTCTTTCAGGAGTGCTAGTTCTGCAAGGTTCGCAGGAGAGCTTCTGTAAAGTTTGGAAGGTAGGAGACGAGGTACTGGCAGAAGTAAAGCTGTGAGTACCGGGCGTGAGTCGTGCTTCGGTAGCTCAGTTGGTAGAGCACTTGCCCGCGAAAGGCAAAGGTCCCAAGTTCGAGTCTCGGTCTGGCACACACTTTTAATCTGCCAGGAAGTTTCATATCAGCGCACACTCCGCTGCAGAGTGAAAATCTCATTCTGGAAACATCCCCCAGGCTGTGGCTAAGCCATGTCTCCGCAATATCCTTTCTTTCAGGAGTGCTAGTTCTGCAAGGTTCGCAGGAGAGCTTCTGTAAAGTTTGGAAGGTAGGAGACGAGGTACTGGCAGAAGTAAAGCTGTGAGTACCGGGCGTGAGTCGTGCTTCGGTAGCTCAGTTGGTAGAGCACTTGCCCGCGAAAGGCAAAGGTCCCAAGTTCGAGTCTCGGTCTGGCACACACTTTTAATCTGCCAGGAAGTTTCATATCAGCGCACACTCCGCTGCAGAGTGAAAATCTCATTCTGGAAACATCCCCCAGGCTGTGGCTAAGCCATGTCTCCGCAATATCCTTTCTTTCAGGAGTGCTAGTTCTGCAAGGTTCGCAGGAGAGCTTCTGTAAAGTTTGGAAGGTAGGAGACGAGGTACTGGCAGAAGTAAAGCTGTGAGTACCGGGCGTGAGGCGTGCTTGGGTAGCTAAGTTGGTAGAGCACTTGCCCGCGAAAGGCAAAGGTCCCGAGTTCGAGTCTCGGTCGGGCACACAGTTTTAATCTGCCAGGAAGTTTCACTAGAGTTAACAGCTCTGCCACGTTTCTTGCAGCTCGATTTCTGCTGCGCAAATAGCACGTGTGCCTACAGCCTCGTAGAACTGTGGCCGTGCAACCCCGTTCCACCCGGTACCGTCTCCCATGCTCGCGAGTGGTCCAAATCGCGTCACGGGACACGACCGGCCACGTAGGTTCGGGCCCTGCTGTTAACCTGTTCAGCACCGGCCGCGTCGCGAAGTTTCGGGGGAACCCTCGAGCCGCGATCGCGTGACGGCGCGCGCGGGCATCGATCCCAGGGCCGCCGGTCTGCGGCCGCTATCTTTAGCTCGCCAGACACCTGCCACGGAGCGCGGCCGGCCCTGAGCAACAACTGTGCCAGCACTCAAAACCGAGCAGGCAGACCTCGAGCCACACAGCCGGCTGACTGCCGCGTCTGTACGGCCCCACCACCGCCCACGTGTCTCATCATGTCTTGCGGCTCTACCTGTGTCTTATGGCTGGAGCAACAAGGTTCCCCCCCCACTCTCTCTCTCCCTCCCTAGCACAAAATTTAACGCACAATTCTGCATGTGTGTGTGTGTGTGTGTGTGTGTGTGTGTGCGTGTGTGTGTCACAGTCAAAACATTCCCCTTTGAAATAACATTATTTTATACTAGCTCATACATAGCGCTGCCCTGGTATGTGTTTATTTCAGTTCTGTTACCCCCACTCCTCCTTCTCCTCTCTCTCTCTCTCTCTCTCTGTCCATCTCCTCCTTCTCACCTCCTTCTCTTTTCTTTCTACATCCACCTCCTCTTGCACCCCCCCCCCCCAGTCAATCTCCCCCACTTCCATTTCACTGTCCATCTCCTCCTTCCATTCTCCCTGTTCCTTTCCATGTCCATCTCCTCTATCCCTCTCCCTGTTTGTCTCCTCCTCTTCCATTCCTCTGTCCATCTTCTCCTTCCCCTCTCTCTGTCCATCTACCCCTTTCTCTTTCCTTCTTCTACTTCATCTCTCCCTCTTGATCTCTTACTCTTCCACTTCTCTGTCCATCTTCTCCTTCATCTCTCCATCTCCCTCTCTTCCTCTCTCCATCTTCTCCTTCATCTCTCTCTGTCTCTTCCTCTTCCATTCCTCTGTCCATCTTCTCCTTCCCCTCTATCCATCTCCCCCTCTTCCCTTTCTCTGTCCATCTTCTCCTTTATCTCTCCATGTTCATCTCTTCCTCTGCCATTTCTCTGTCCATCTTCTCCTTCCCCTCTATCTGTCCATCTCCCCCTCTTCCCTTTCTCTGTCCATCTTCTCCTTCCCATCCGCCCCTCTTCCCTTCCTCTCTCCATCTTCTCCTTCATCTCTCCCTGTCCATCTGCCCCTCTTCCCTCTCTCTGTCCATCTTCTCCT
Source organism: Schistocerca cancellata (assembly GCF_023864275.1). Lineage (NCBI taxonomy): Eukaryota > Metazoa > Arthropoda > Insecta > Orthoptera > Acrididae > Schistocerca > Schistocerca cancellata. Next base: position 78,879,106 of record NC_064636.1, read on the forward strand.
TCCCCTCTCTCTGTCCATCTTCCCCTCTTCCTCTCTCCATCTTCTTGTTCATCTCTCCCTGTTCATCTCTTCCTCTTCTATTTCTCTGTCCATATTCTCCTTCCCCTCTCTCTGTCCACTTGCCTCTCTTCCTTCTCTTTCTCCATCTTCTCCTTCATCTCTCCCTGTTCATCTCTTCCATTTCTCTGTCCATCTTCTCCTTCCCCTCTCTCTGTCTATCTCCCCCTCTTCCCTTTCTCTATCCATTGTCCCCTCTCCCTGTCTATCTCCTCCTCTTCTATTTCTCTGTCCATCTCCTCCTCTTTCCAGAATGAGATTTTCACTCTGCAGCGGAGTGTGCGCTGATATGAAACTTCCTGGCAGATTAAAACTGTGTGCCCGACCGAGACTCGAACTCGGGACCTTTGCCTTTCGCGGTAGAGCACTTGCCCGCGAAAGGCAAAGGTCCCGAGTTCGAGTCTCGGTCGGGCACACAGTTTTAATCTGCCAGGAAGTTTCATATCAGCGCACACTCCGCTGCAGAGTGAAAATCTCATTCTGGAAACATCCCCCAGGCTGTGGCTAAGCCATGTCTCCGCAATATCCTTTCTTTCAGGAGTGCTAGTTCTGCAAGGTTCGCAGGAGAGCTTCTGTAAAGTTTGGAAGGTAGGAGACGAGGTACTGGCAGAAGTAAAGCTGTGAGTACCGGCCGTGAGTCGTGCTTCGGTAGCTCAGTTGGTAGAGCACTTGCCCGCGAAAGGCAAAGGTCCCGAGTTCGAGTCTCGGTCGGGCACACAGTTTTAATCTGCCAGGAAGTTTCATATCAGCGCACACTCCGCTGCAGAGTGAAAATCTCATTCTGGAAACATCCCCCAGGCTGTGGCTAAGCCATGTCTCCGCAATATCCTTTCTTTCAGGAGTGCTAGTTCTGCAAGGTTCGCAGGAGAGCTTCTGTAAAGTTTGGAAGGTAGGAGACGAGGTACTGGCAGAAGTAAAGCTGTGAGTACCGGCCGTGAGTCGTGCTTCGGTAGCTCAGTTGGTAGAGCACTTGCCCGCGAAAGGCAAAGGTCCCGAGTTCGAGTCTCGGTCGGGCACACAGTTTTAATCTGCCAGGAAGTTTCATATCAGCGCACACTCCGCTGCAGAGTGAAAATCTCATTCTGGAAACATCCCCCAGGCTGTGGCTAAGCCATGTCTCCGCAATATCCTTTCTTTCAGGAGTGCTAGTTCTGCAAGGTTCGCAGGAGAGCTTCTGTAAAGTTTGGAAGGTAGGAGACGAGGTACTGGCAGAAGTAAAGCTGTGAGTACCGGCCGTGAGTCGTGCTTCGGTAGCTCAGTTGGTAGAGCACTTGCCCGCGAAAGGCAAAGGTCCCGAGTTCGAGTCTCGGTCGGGCACACAGTTTTAATCTGCCAGGAAGTTTCATATCAGCGCACACTCCGCTGCAGAGTGAAAATCTCATTCTGGAAACATCCCCCAGGCTGTGGCTAAGCCATGTCTCCGCAATATCCTTTCTTTCAGGAGTGCTAGTTCTGCAAGGTTCGCAGGAGAGCTTCTGTAAAGTTTGGAAGGTAGGAGACGAGGTACTGGCAGAAGTAAAGCTGTGAGTACCGGCCGTGAGTCGTGCTTCGGTAGCTCAGTTGGTAGAGCACTTGCCCGCGAAAGGCAAAGGTCCCGAGTTCGAGTCTCGGTCGGGCACACAGTTTTAATCTGCCAGGAAGTTTCATCCTCCTCTTTCCTTTCTATCCCCCTGTGCATCTCCTTCTCTTTCCTTTCTTTCTCCATTTCCTCCTCTTCCCTTTCTCTTTCTATCTCCTCCTTCCCCTCCCAGTCCACCTCCTCCTCTTTTCTTCCTACATCCACCCCCTCTTACCCCCCTGTCCATCTCCTCCTACTGCATTTCTCTGTCCACTCCTCCTTCCCCTCTCCATCTCCTCCTCTTCCATTTCTCAGTCCACTTCTTTCTCTTCCCTCTCTGTGTCTATCTCCTCCTCTTCCCTTTCTCTGTTCATCTCTTCTTCCACCTCCCTCTCAGTATCCACTCCTTCCCGCATATCTCCTGAACTATGTGTCATACAAAGATATAATTTTGTAGGTTCATTTAACAGCATGTGTAGATACTATTTGCTAAATGTGATGCAAATAGCGTCAACATCGGAAAAACAATACCTCTAAACATTATGATGTCAACTCAAATGCCTCAGTTTCACTCCACGAACAGCAAGAAGTGATTTCGGGGAGAAAACGTTTCGTAAAGGTTTCCAATCTGTTGCAAGTCGCTATGGTCTCTCGTCCTAAGATACTGGATAGTGTGCACATAAGCTACAGATTATGCAGCAAATATTGTGGAAGCAATGATTAAACACTTTGAGATTGTAAAAGTATTGTACTGACTATTTTGAATCGTATCACCTACCAGATATAAACAAAAAAAACCATTTTGACAAATATGATAACGTTCAAAAGTCGAATAGTAAATACCTTTTTCAAAGAATAAACATTCTTCCCTAATTCGCGTAATGGTTCAGATGGCTCTAAGCACAATGGGACTTAACATCTTAGGTCATCAGTCCCCTAGAACTTAGAACTGGTTAAACCTAACTAACCTAAGGACATCACACACATACATGCCCGAGGCAGGATTCGAACCCGCGACCGAATTCGCTTAATATTCTTCAAATCAACACCTGTATTGTAGTGCACATTTCCTAAAGTAACCTTTGTTCTTCCTCAGGGTTCAGGCTCTCTCTTTACCAAATTTTATCGAATCCGGTTCACCACATTATACATGATGTGGCAATTTTTCATGTATCTCAGCGGTTATGACATCAAATACACTATGTGATCACAAGTACCCGGACACGCCCAAAAACATACGTTTTTCATATTAGGTGCATTGTTGCTGCCACCTACTGCCAGGTGCTCCATATCAGCGACCTCAGTAGTCATCAGACATCGTGAGAGAGCAGAATGGGGCGCTCCACGGAACTCAACGGATTTCGAATGTGGTCAGGTGACTGGGTGTCACTTGTGTCATACGTCTGTACGCCAGATTTCCACACTCCTAAACGTCCCTAGGTTCACTGTTTCCGATGTGATAGTGAAGTGGAAACGTGAAGGGACACGTACAGCACAAAAGCGTACAGGCCGACCTCGTCTGTTGACTGACAGAGACCGCCGACAGTTGAAGAGGATCGTAATTTGTAATAGGCAGACATCTGTCCAGACCATCACACAGGAATTGCAAACTGCATCAGGATCCACTGCAAGTACTATGATAGTTAGGCGGGAGGTGAGAAAACTTGGATTTCATGGTCAAGCGGCTACTCATAAGCCACACACCACGCCGGTAAATGCCAAACGACGCCTCGCTTAGAGTAAGGAGCGTAAATATCGGGCCATTGAACAGTGGAAAAACGTTGTGTGGAGTGACGAATCACGGCACACAATGTGGCGATCCGATGGCAGGGTGTGGGTATGGCGAATACCTGGTGGACGTCATCTAACAGCGTGTCTAGTGCCAACAGTAAAATTAAGAGGAGGTGGTGTTATGGTGTGGTCGTGTTTTTCATGGAGGGGGCTTGCACCCCTTGTTGTTTTGCGTGGTACCATCACAGCACAGGCCTACATTGATGTTTTAAGCACCTTCTTGCTTCCCACTGTTGAAGAACAATTCGGGGATGTCGACTGCATCTTTCAACACGATCAAGTAGCTGCTCATAATGCACGGCCTGTGGCGGAGTGGTTACACGACAATAGCATCCCTGTAATGGACTGGCCTGCGCAGAGTCCTCACCTGAATCCTGTAGAACACCTTTGGGATGTTTTGGAACGCCGACTTCGTGCCAGGCCTCACCGACCGACATCCATACCTCTGCTCAGTGCAGCACTCCGTGAAGAATGGGCTGCCATTGCCCGAGAAACCTTCCAGCACGTATGTCTGCGAGAGAGGATGCTGTCGTCAAGGCTAAGGGTGGGCAAATACCATATTGACTTTCAGCATGACGGATGGAGGGCACCATGAAGTTGTAAGTCACTTTCAGCCAGATGTCCGGATACTTTTGACCACACAGTGTAGCTCCTCGTGAAGCTTAGTAACCTTATTCTTGAGTACTTGCCGATCTGTGTGTTTTAGCTGTTTCTTTTTGCAAAACTGTAATCGAGTCTACCCTTGTGTGGCGCCGTTAGTTCCAATACCTTGGGACTGCTCATTTGTTGGTTTTAATCGTTCGTGTTACAAGGTTGTCATTGAGGTTGCCCCAGCGTAGACAACTATTTCCATACTTGTGTGCCACCATGGATAACTGATTTATGTTTCAGTCTTGTCACGCCAAGTAATTAAGTGTGTAATGAATTGGCCAGAAAGCGAGCGCAAAAAATGTGTGAAACAAAATAAGATTACGAGTTACTGCTCTGCAACCCATTGACGTAGCAGTGCATGCAGATTCGTTCTTGAATTAAGTGGGGTAGGACGTCAATAATTTTACAAATAAATTCACAAAACTTTGTCAGCATGACCAGGAAGGATTCACAATTCACACTCATAGCAGTGAAAGTTCAAAAACATACCAAAATAATTTTTTTACGTGTGAAATTTCGTCATTTTTCACTTGGTTGTATGCTGTGCAAAATTCATGGAAGAATCTCTCTTACTTATGAAGAACAGTGTGCCTATAGCAACAAACGCAACCAACAGAAAATGAAAAACTGATGGAATTTTTTTCGGGTGTATGAAACTCTAGAATTTATTTAATTTATGAAAAAATGAATGAGCTGTATTTGTTGCTATAGGTACACTTTTCTTCATAAGTAAGAGATATTCTTCGATGAATTTTGCACGGCATACAAACCGTACTTACAGGTGTATGAAACTCTAGAATTTATTTAATTTATAAAAAAATGAATGAGATGTTTCATTTTAAACTTCATATTCAGAAAAAAACTCAAATTTTATAGTTAATTACCTCAATTTTTACCACGGTTTTTAATAGATTTGGTAAAATCTAGAGTTTCTGCACCTGTAAGTATGGTTTGTGTGCTGTGCTTGTATGCTGTGCAAAATGCATCAAAGGATCTCTCTTACTTATAAAGAAAAGTGTACCTATAGCAACAACTGCAGCCAACAGAAAGTGAAAAAATGATGGAATTTGAGATGTAAAAAAAATATTTTGTTATGTTTTTGAACTTCCACTGCTATGAGTGTGAACCCTGAATCCTTCCTAGTCATGCTGGCAAAGTTTGATGTATTTATTTGTAAAAGTATAGACAGTACAAATTAAAATGTCCTGTGGTGCCTCTCCTGCTCCAAGTCGGCCCGTTTGACCTCTTACCCCCTTCAGTAATTGCGTTTTGAAATTTGTTCGGTACTCCTGTACAGAAATTGATCAAATTTTAAATTGTAGTACGAGAAAGTGGTGTCTACAAAACTTGTGATAAATGGGGTTCTGCTGTAATTTGTTGTGCATTTCATTATCATACTGTACAAACATTTCTACAAAACCTCCTGAAAAGTTGTTGCCGAGTGTGCCAGAAGACGAGAAGATGCGTAAAATGTGGTTGCACGGTATCGACAAATTGCTACCAGCTCGACACACAAGCTCACTAACCTAATTACAGGTGTGTTCCACTGTGAAGTTAAAATTAATTTACCTCCCAGATACGCTCTCCCACTCTTACAACGAAGGGTAGCGTCACTCAACGAAATTAAACACTCCTGGCGAAAATTATATTTTCACGCAAGTACATCTCAATTATTCGGTAGCTCAGTTGTTAGAGAGGTGGACCGTCGAATTCTGTAGGACGATGTGCATGGATCGCTGGTTCTAACGTAATCCGAAATAATATTTTAACTTATGTGTAAAACGACTTGACAGTTCTCTCCTATGAAAACGAAATCACAGTTACGAAACTTCGCACCACCGATCGGAAACAGAATGCTACTGTGTTTTCCATGCTGTTTACATGCGCTTGCATTTGCGACTGCTGTTCACACACGTCACGTTCAGAAAGATATTTTCTAGTAAATATGACAACAAACGTTTTCCTTAACTAGAAACTACAAGGTGTACAACCTTGCTTCCACCGTTTTTTCCCCAACATTTGAGGCTTTAATAAAACAAATTGGTTATACATGCATCATTCAAAGTATTTTCCTTCACTGGCCACTACTTTCTACCATCTTTCGGGCAATGTAGGAATCTCGCGTCGAAAAAATTGTTCATCTTTTGAAGCGATCCACAAATCGATCCAATTTGTGACTTCTTCATGAGATCGGAAGTGTTGGTCAGCCACGCCATGCGGCACTGATCTAAACAGGTGATAGTCAGAGGGAGCAATGTCTCGAGAATACGGCTGGTGGGGGCATGACTTCCCATTTTAACGTTTCCAAAGTACGTTTCGACCTCTTTTGCAACGTGGGGTCGAGCGTTATCGTGCTGAAAAATCACCTTATCGTGCTTCTCGCTGTATTGCGGCCGTTTGTCTTTTAATGCTCTGCTCAGATGCATTAATTGCGTTCGGTAACGAGCACCTGTGATTGCTTCACTTGGTTTTAAAACCTCACAGTACACGACGCCGAGCTGGTCCCACCAAATGCAGAGCATGACTTTGGAGCCGTGAATATTCGGTTTGGCCGTCGACGTGGAAGCATGGCCGGGATATTCCCGTGACTTTTTTACGTTTAGGGTTATCGTAATGAACCCATGTTCCGTCCCCGGTCACAATGCGATGCAGAAATCCCTTCCGTTTTTGCCTCTGAAGCAACTGTTCACCAACACACTAACGCCGCTCAACGTCTCTCGGTTTCAGCTCACACGGGACCCAAGCTCCTTCTTTCTGAATCATGCCCACAGCCTTCAGTCATTTTGAAATGGCTTGCTGTGTCACTCCCATTAATCGTGCCAATTCTTCTCGAGTTTGGCGCTAGTCTTCACTCGCCAATGTCTGCAATTCTGCATCTTCGAAAACATTCTCTCTTCTACCGCCGGCCGAAGTGGCCGAGCGGTTCTAGGCGCTACAGTCTGGAACCGCGTGACTGCTACGGTCGCAGGTTCGAATCCTGCCTCGGGTATGGATGTGTGTGATATCCTTAGGTTAGTTAGGTTTAAGTAGTTCTAAGTTCTAGGGGACTGATGACCTCAGAAGTTAAGTCCCATAGTGCTCAGAGCCATTTGAACCATTAGCACGATGGGACTTAACATCTGAGGTCATCAGTCCCCTAGAACTACTTAAACCTAATTAACCTAAGGACATCACACACATCCATGCCCGTGGTAGGATTCGAACCTGCGATCGCTGCAGCAGCGCGGTTCTGGACTGAAGCGCCTAGAACCGCTCGGCCACTCCGGCCGGCGTACTCGTCAACAAACTGTTTCCCAGACACACACACACACACACACACACACACACACACACACACACACACACCACACCACACACTATGTCAATGTCTATTGTTACGTTTGCTTATCGCCTGCTTTGACAGAAGAGTAGATAAAGCCGTCTTCTACACCAGTCGCAAACTGAAACTTCTCGCCAGGTAGACGGATATTTTGCCGTGCCTTAGTAATGATGTGCGTCATTGGTCCGACCACTTTAGTCGCAAACACGTGGGCGAAAACGAGGAAGTTTGAGGCGGTTTCTTCTTCTTTTTTTTTTTCCTTAACAGGACGCGCGTCAAATAACGCTCAGAGGGCGGGCAGATTACGAGGGAAACAGCCTCGCGATGCCAAAAAGTTTTCCCGCAGTGGAAGTTCTATATTAACGGAGGCGAGTGGCGGAGGGTGGGAGCAACTACTGCTGCCCCTGGCCAGGTATTTATGTCGCCCGACAGCTGCCACTTTTCTCATTTGACTTTCGGCTGTGAGTTGCTTTTTCCCCTAAAAGAAGACAGCGTCTGGCTAGCTTATTGTCAGTAGCGTAGTGGATTGCCGCCTTGACGCCTCCTGTCACTATTAAAGCAAGAAAGACATTTTTTACGGTTGCTGAATGGTGATTGGGGCTTGGGGTAAACTGCAGGGGAATGGCACGTATCAAGGATTATAAGTACAGGGGTTGGAAAAAAAATGAAAAGACCTGGCCGGCCGGTGTGACCGAGCGGTTCTAGGCGCTTCAGTCTGGAATCGCGAGACCGCTACGGTCGCAGGTTCGAGTCTTGCCTCGGGCATGGATGTGTGTGATCTCCCTCGCTTAGTTAGCTTTAAGTAGTTCTAAGTTCTAGGGGACTGATCACCTCAGATGTTAAGTCCCATAATGCTCAGAGCCACTTTTTTTTTAAAAGACCACAACACATTACCATGCGTAATACGAGGGTGACTCAAATGAAAACCTTAAATTCCTTTTTTAAATATTATTTACTGTGCGGAAGTGGTACAAAGGTGTATCACTTTTCAACACAATCTCCCCCATGCGCAATGCAAGTCCTCCAGCGCTTACAAAGTGCATAAATTCCTTTAGGAAAAAATTCTTTTGGTAGTCCGCGCAACAAATCATGCTCCGCGTGGCGTACATCAGAGCGGAACTTCTTTCCTCCCATTGCATCTTTGAGTGGTCCAAACATATGGAAATCACTTTGGGCAAGGTCTGGTGAGCATGGTGGATGAGGGAGACACTCAAAATGCAGGTCTGTGATTGTTGCAACTGTTGTACGGGCAGTGTAGGGCCTTGCATTGTCATGTTGCAAAAGGACACCTGCTGACAGCAATCCACATCGCTTTGATTCGATTGCAGGCCGCAGATGATTTTTTGGGAGATCTGTGTACGATGCACTGGTGACAGTGGTCCCTATAGGCATGTAATGCTCCAAAATGACGCCTTTTTTGTCCCAAAAGAGTCAGCAATAACCGTCGTTGCTGATGGTTCTGTTCGAAACTTCTTTGGGTTTGGTGATGAGGAATGGCGCCATTCCTTGCTCGCTCTCTTCGTTTCCCGTTGGTGGAAGTGAACCCAGGTTTCGTCCCCAGTAACGATTCTCGCAAGGAAGCCCTCACCTTCTCGTTCAAAGCGCCGCAGAAGTTCTTCACGAGCATCGACACGTCTTTGCCTCATTTCAGGAGTCAGCTGCCGTGGCACCCGTCTTGCAGACACTTTGTGAAACTGGAGCACATCGTGCACAATGTGGTGTGCTGACCCGTGACTAACCTGTAAACATGCTGCAATGTCATTCAGTGTCACTCGGCGGTTTTCCTTCACTACGGCTTCAACTGCTGCAATGCTCTGTGGAGTCACAACTCGTTGTGCCCGACCTGGACGAGGAGCATCTTCCACTGAAGTCACACCATTTGCGAACTTCCTACTCCATTCGTAGACTTGCTGCTGCGACAAACGTGCATCACCGTACTGAACCTTCATTCGTCGATGAATTTCAATAGGTTTCACACCTTCACTACGCAAAAACGGAATAACAGAACGCTGTTCTTCCCTGGTGCAAGTCGCAACTGGGACGCCCATCTTTATACTGGTACTGCGACGGTATGTGTGCATCTGCACTATGCTGCCACCTACAGGCCATTCTGCACGCTGTTTCTACCACGCTTACCAACTTACAGGATAACGGCGCGAAATTTCGATTTGTTATTACAAATTTAAGGTTTTCATTTGACTCACCCTCGTACAATGTAGAAAACCATCTGCGTTCAAAACAGCTTCCTTGGGTTGGGTAAATACAGGTCCTGTATGATTTTCAAGGGGATCTTACGCCGTTTCTCCCACAAAATAGTTGCAAGTCCAAGCAGCGATGACAGAGGTGAGTAGCTATCACGCTCAGCTCTCTCCAAAGTAAACCACAACGCCTCATTACTATTGAGATCTATATACAGAGGGGTCCAAAAAAATGTAACCACTGTTTAAAAGTCCATAACTGGCAAAATAATTGACGGAGTTGTCTGGTTTTTGATCAAAGTGTAGCTTGAAGTCCAACTTAAAGATATCACTGTAGGAGTTCGAAATGGTCACCATTAACATCCACACACAAACGATGCCGCTGAACTGCAGCACCAACTACTGACTGCAACGTGTTCAGTCGGATATTTGCACATGAATGTACGACGTATTCTCGAAGTTCTTCCAATGTGCGTGGCTTTTGTCGATAAACGACGTCCTTCAGTGTTTTGAAGACAGGAAAGTGGAAGTGCTACATCCCACGATTGCTACACGCAATGAACGAGGACGACCCAGATCGTAGAATGGAGTACTGCGAGTGGTCTACTAACATGGTGGATAACGGTGAAGAGTTTGCAGAGATGATTGTGTGGTCTGATGAGGCACAGTTCAGTCTCAATCGCCACAATTGCATCTACTGGGCCGCCGAAAATCCGAATGTCCATGTAGGCAAAGCGGTGAATTTGCCAGGAGTAAATGTGTGGTGTGGGTTGTCTTACCGGGGCTCGATTGGGCCATTCTTCTTTGACGGCAGTTACCGGTGAGGTGTACCTTCAGAAGCTTCAGACGTCCATTCTACCTGCCATCCGAGACTTGTATGGAGACGGAAGAGTTTACTTTCAACAAGATGGTGCCCCAGCCCACTACCAAAATCGTGTTAGGGCGTATCTCGACGAAAATCTACGAGGAAGACCGGTAGGCCGTTGAGGTGCTGTGGAGTATCCACCACGTTCCCCAGACCTAACTCCCCTGGACTTTTACCTGTGGGGAACACTAAAGGACGTCGTTTATCGACAAAAGCCACGCACATTGCATGAACTTCGAGAATCCGTGGTAGATTCATGTGCAAATATCCAACTGAACACGTTGCAGTCAGTAGTTGGTGCTGCAGTTCGGCGGCATCGTTTGTGTGTGGATGTTAATGGTGACCATTTCGAACACCTACAGTGGTATCTTTTAAGTTGGACTTTAAGCTACACTTCCACCAAAAATGAGACAACTCCGTCAATTAGTTTGCCAGTTATGGACTTTTAAACAGTTGATACATTTTTTTGGACCCTGTAAGATGTCAGGCAAATGCAACACCTTCCATGAAAACCCTGACATGATACGCCAATCCAGTAGTATGTCACATAGCTCCAAATAAATCGTGACATTAAATTAACCAAAGTAATACGAGTAACGAGTGAGCAAATGGAATACCACAGACTAACACAAGAATGCCTAAATGCATGTCATACCTTCCCACCATGAGACAGACGCAGTTCCGAGGGGAGAAACGAGAACAGAAGCCGACAGCAGAACCGTGTTAAGCTGGAAGGCCCTACGATAAGGGACAGACACCCATGTCGCCAGCTAACCACCAGGACCACCCCCCCAGGCCATGTTAAAAGCTAGAGCCCTCCAGAAGAACAGTATAGATCTTACGATAACACTAAAAAGGCCACACCAGCCGCAAGTTTTAGCGTGAGACTTTTTCGCGTCTCTGTTACGTTGCAAACTTTAAAAACATTGCCCCACCACGAAAAGTATAACGTTTCTCATTGGATAGACAGAATTTTTGTAGGCGGAGCTTAAGGTTAACATTGAGACCCTGATTGGTCAGATGAAAACACAGCCAGATAGTTTTTTTTAAACCAACTTCGGTAAATTGTAGTAAGGAGAAGTTAGGAGAGAGTTGCTTCCGAGACGGCGAGGTGAGCGGAGCTGTGCTGTCCACCGCCCCCTGACGAACACCGACAAGGTAATGAACGCACACGATGCCGCATAACAGCGCATAAAGCTTCACTCAGAACTGCAGAAGTCTCATCTCTTACATCCCCGTTTTGCGTAATACTAGTGTCGATCGTGAATTAAAGCTCATGGTGTTCACATTTGCTACGTAAGTTAAAAATCTGAAACGCGATGATTTTTCTGTTGTATAATTATTGAGAAGCCACATCAACCACTGTAATTTACGACAAGTTAGATAAGTAATTAAAGATAATTGAGGGTCACTGTAGACCATTTTGATAGTTTTCTCTTTTTTTGTGAAACTCAATTTAAACCTAGATTATAGTTGTGATATGGCATAGGTCATCCTTCGATCCATTGTAGAACTTGGAAACCCACTCAGGGAATATTCGTTCACAATTTTGTTGAACGCAGTTGGTTTTTACCGTCCTGTATTAAAACATTTCCTTTTATCAATAGTGCAATTTATAAACAATGTTTTGTGAGTAGAATAAAATTTCCAGTGGTAAACTTAACTGCTTCTTCGACGTTGTTTTACCAGCTAACTAAAAATAGGAAAGCCTTGAACCTTTTGTGAGTAGAATAAAATTTCCAATGGTAAACTTAGCTGCTTTTTCGACATTATTTTTCCAGCTAACTAAAAATAGGAAAGCCTTGAACCCCTTCCACTAAATTTAGTTGGTATTAAGATTCCTTTACAGGGAGTACAGTGGAGCTGACGCTGAAATCATTAAGTATTTGGTTATATCATCGCTAGTCTCCCTGAACTCTTCTGAACTCTACATGTCACGTGTGGTCTGACGTCTCCTTACCAGCAACAGGTCCCAGGTTCCAACTAGTCAATTCCCTGAAAAATACGCTCAGAGCGTCGTTGCGCGAAAGTGGCAGGGAGACACGTCATAGAACAGACAGACACTACGCAGAATGTTAGAACAGTGGATACATTGTTTTCGACCCCTCTGTAATTTGCTGGCCATGGGAGATGGGACAATTCAAGTACGTGCTCACACCACCATTCCTGGACGGTACGAGCTGCGTGAATAGCGGGCTTGTCGACTTACAACACAGCACCACAATTGGGGAACAAATGTGGTACCAAGAGATGGACGTGACCAGCCTTAACGTTCACACAATCGGTGGCAGCACAGTACGACGTTGCAAAGAAAGCATGTGCGCCATGCAGTACCACAACGCCGCTGGCCAAATCATCACCTGACCCCCGCCGTGTTTCACTCGGGATGTAAACTCGGCCATAAGTCAGAAACAAGGTGAAACAAAACTCATCCGACCGAATGAGTTTCTTCCACCGGTCCACAGCGTACGCCTCATAAGGCTTCGGCACCACATTTCCCTGTTACGGGTATTTGTAGCCCCGATGAGCGCTTCCGGAACTCCAGCTCGCCTTACAATTCCCTGTTTATAGACGTCTCCCCCCGAAGAGGCCATGAAGGCCCAACGGTTACCGACCGGCCGCCATGTCATCCTCTGCCCACAGACGTCACTGGATGCAGATATGAAGGGGCACGTGGTCAGCACACCGCTCTCCCGGCCGTATGTCAGTTTACGAGACCGGAGCCGCTACTTCTCAGTCAAGTAGCTCCTCAGTTTGCCTCACAAGGGCTGACAAGGCAACCTCTCCTTCGCACCCCCCTCAGTAGTAGTACTAGTAGAAGGGTTGTGTGGGCGCACGACAGCAAGGTCTTCAGCGCCCGTTCAGTATCATAGTGAGACGGGTGTCAAGAAAAAAACTCAGAACATTTACATATAACGGAACAGAAAACACGGGGAACAATCATTGAAAAACATGTGCTCACCCACACCGAAGCGTGGGATGAAGCAGGGCGTCAACAGTAAAACATGAACAACACGGGAAGAAAAAGGTAGAGCGTGCGAAAACAATGTAGCAGATGGAAGTGGCTGGCTGACCGCAAGGAAAAAAGGGAGGAGTCAGCCACTCTGCAATACACTAACACCTCCAGCCTAAAAGTTTAGGCCAGAGTCCAGACGCATCACAAAACTTAAAAACCCTAGACACACACGTCTCATCGTTAGCTAAAACACATGGCAGATCCCCATCAACTTGTGCTTCTGCCCTTGCATCACGGTATAAAATGCAGTCTGTTAAAATGTGCCGGACAGAGATGTGCACACCAGAAGCATTACAAAACGGAGGATCCTCCAGCCGTAACAAATAGCTATGTGTCAGAGGGCAGTGCCCGATCCGAAGACGTGTGAGCGCCAGCTCTTCCCGCCTGAGCAGCCGGCAGGAGGAACGCCACGGCCGAGTGTTTGACTTCACCAACCGCAGTTTATTGGCCGTCACCCCCCTCAGATTTAGCTGTAAGTTGGCACAGTAGTGAGGCCTTGAAAAACTGAACACAGATCAATCGAGAAAACAGGAAGAAGTTGTGTGGAACTATGAAAAAAATAAGCAAAGTATACAAACTGAGTAGTCCATGTGCAAGATAGGCAACATCAAGGATAGTGTGACCTCAGGAGCGTCGTGGTCCCGTGGTTAGCGTGGGGCAGCTGCGAAACGTGAGGTCCTTGGTTCAACCCTTCCCTCGAGTGAAAAGTTTACTTTTTTTATTTTCGCAAAATTATGATCTGTCTGTTCGTTCATCGACGTCTCTGTTCACTGTAATAAGTTCAGTGTCTGTGTTTTGCGACCGCACCGCAAAACCGTGCGATTAGTAGACGAAAGGACGTGCCTCTCCAATGGGAACCGAAAACATTTGATCGCAAGGTCATAGGTCAACCGATTGCTCCACAGGAAAACACGTCTGATATATTCTATACGACACTGGTGACGGCATGTGCGTCACGTGACAGGAATATGTTGTCGACCCACCTAACTTGTACACTTGGCGAATGGGTAAAAAGATTCTTCTACTGTGCCCGATTTAGGTTTTCTTGTGGATGTGATAATCACTCCAAAAAAGTGCTGAAAACGTAATAGTTTGTCACATATACTGCAACAAATGAATGCAACAGTTTCACAGTCGCACACTTTTCCCTGTGCTCTGTCAAAACATATATTTTTAACGTTTTCAAATTTTTCCGTGTGTAGACCGTCAAATCCTGCATATGTCCAAGCAAATCTGAACATGTCCTGGAATTTTGGAGAGCGAAGTTGATTATATGTGAACTTTGATAATTGTCTGAAAATAAAAAATTAAACTTTTCACTCGAGGGAAGACTTGAACCAAGGACCACTCGTTCCGCAGCTGCTCACGCTAACCACGGGACAACGGCGCTCCTGATCTCACATTATGCTTGATGTTGCCTATCTTGGACATGGACTACTCAGTTTGTATATTTTGCTTATTTTTTTCATAGTTCCACACAACTTCTTGCTGTTTTCTCGATTGACCTGTGTTCAGGTTTTCAAGGCATATTCACTGTGCCAGCTTATAACTAAATCTGAGGGGGTTGCGATGGGGAGGTTCCCTTGTGAGTGCACCCCGCTTGCCAACAGCGCTCGGCAGACCGGATGGTCACCCATCCAAGTGCTAGCCCAGCCCGACAGCGCTTAACTGCGATGATCTGACGGGAACAGGTGTTCCTACTGCGACAAGGCCGTCTGCTGTCGCCGCACACTTCGGACATCGTAGCGCCTACATCCGCCGAAAGTGAAAGCTGCACGCGAGGCTAGGTTCTTATTTTTCTGCAAGCCGTGTTTCCTAAGGAGAGCGTAAGTTTGGTATGCCCCCAAGGCATTATTCAGAACACGAGAAAGCGCCGGCCCCTTCCCTAGGTCGGGTCCTAAAAGCCCAACTGTCGACATCTGCGTGGCTGGACCGGAATGGCGCCTTTCATGGAGTCAACATCACGTCTGCACAGATGCCAGACGGCAATTTTCAAGAGTTCGCATCTACATATACATCTGCGTGATTACTCTGCTATTCACAATAAAGTGCCTGGCAGAGGGATCAATGAACCACCTTCAAGCTGACTCTCTAGCGTTCCACTCTCTGACGGCGCGCGGGAAAAACGAGCTCTTAAATTTTTCTGTGCGAGCCCTGATCTATTTTATCGTGATCTCTCCTTATGAACATGAATGCCAACTCAATGTTTTCACTATCGGAGGAGAACAATGGCGATTGAAATTTCATGAGAATATCCCGTCGCAACGAAAAACGCCTTTGTTTCAATGATTCCCACTCCAATTCACGATCATGCCTGTCGCACTATCTGCCCTACTTCGCGATAATACAAAACGAGCTGCGCTTCTTTGTACTTTTTCGATGTCATGCGTCAGTCCCACCCGATGCGGATCCCACACCGCACAGCAATACTCCAGAATAGGGCGGACAAGCGTGGTGTAAGCAGTCTCTTTGGTAGACCTATTGCATCTTCTAAGTGTTCTGCCAATGAAACGCAGTCTTTGGTTTGCTCTACCCACAACAGTATTTATGTGATCGTTCCAATTTAGGTTATTTGTAATTGTAATCCTTGAGTATTTAGTTGAATTTACAGCCTTCAGATTTGTGTGACTTATCGCATAATCCAAATTTAGCTGATTTCTTTTAGTTGTCATGTGAATAACCTCACACTTTCCTTTGTTCAGGGTCAACTGCCACTTTTCGCACGATACAGATATCTAAATCGTTATCCAATTCGTTTTTGTCATCTGATAACTTTACAGGACGGTAAATGTCATCTGCAAACCATCTAAGAGGGCTACACACATTGTCTCCTCAGATCGCTGTTGCGGAAGCAACGGCAAAAGCATGGCAAATTTAAAACAACGCAAAATCCCCACGATTCGGAAAGTTTTACCTAAGTTCGAAATATAACGCGTACTTCAATGCGAGATGCTTTTAATTTTCACAACGGAACACTATCTCGGAATGTGGCAGAAAACCCAAAGAGATTCTAGCCTTACGTAAAGCACGCCAGTGTCAAGACGCAATCAATACCTTCACTGCGCGATAACAACGGTGAAGTCACTGACGGCAGTGCCACTAAAGCAGAGCTATTAAACACGGTTTTCCGAAACTCCTTCACCAAAGACGAAGCAAACATTCCTGAATTCCAATCGAGAACAACTGCCAAGATGAGAAAGACAGAAGTAGATATCCTTGGGATAACGAAGGCAAGGCCTCCAGTCCAGATTGAATACCAGTCAGGTTCCTCTCAGAGTACGCTGATAAAATAGCTCCATATTTAGCAATTACACTCCTGGAAATGGAAAAAAGAACACATTGACACCGGTGTGTCAGACCCACCATACTTGCTCCGGACACTGCGAGAGGGCTGTACAAGCAATGATCACACGCACGGCACAGCGGACACACCAGGAACCGCGGTGTTGGCCGTCGAATGGCGCTAGCTGCGCAGCATTTGTGCACCGCCGCCGTCAGTGTCAGCCAGTTTGCCGTGGCATACGGAGCTCCATCGCAGTCTTTAACACTGGTAGCATGCCGCGACAGCGTGGACGTGAACCGTATGTGCAGTTGACGGACTTTGAGCGAGGGCGTATAGTGGGCATGCGGGAGGCCGGGTGGACGTACCGCCGAATTGCTCAACACGTGGGGCGTGAGGTCTCCACAGTACATCGATGTTGTCGCCAGTGGTCGGCGGAAGGTGCACGTGCCCGTCGAACTGGGACCGGACCGCTGCGACGCACGGATGCACGCCAAGACCGTAGGATCCTACGCAGTGCCGTAGGGGACCGCACTGCCACTTCCCAGCAAATTAGCGACACTGTTGCTCCTGGGGTATCGGCGAGGACCATTCGCAACCGTCTCCATGAAGCTGGGCTACGGTCCCGCACACCGTTAGGCCGTCTTCCGCTCACGCCCCAACATCGTGCAGCCCGCCTCCAGTGGTGTAGCGACAGGCGTGAATGGAGGGACGAGTGGAGACGTGTCGTCTTCAGCGATGAGAGTCGCTTCTGCCTCGGTGCCAATGATGGTCGTATGCGTGTTTGGCGCCGTGCAGGTGAGCGCCACAATCAGGACTGCATACGACCGAGGCACACAGGGCCAACACCCGGCATCGTGGTGTGGGGAGCGATCTCCTACACTGGCCGTACACCACTGGTGATCGTCGAGGAGACACTGAATAGTGCACGGTACATCCAAACCGTCATCGAACCCATCGTTCTACCATTCCTAGACCGGCAAGGGAACTTGCTGTTCCAACAGGACAACGCACGTCCGCATGTATCCCGTGCCACCCAACGTGCTCTAGAAGGTGTAAGTCAACTACCCTGGCCAGCAAGATCTCCGGATCTGTCCCCCATTGAGCATGTTTGGGACTGGATGAAGCGTCGTCTCAAGCGGTCTGCACGTCCAGCACGAACGCTGGTCCAACTGAGGCGCCAGGTGGAAATGGCATGGCAAGCCGTTCCACAGGACTACATCCAGCATCTCTACGATCGTCTCCATGGGAGAATAGCAGCCTGCATTGCTGCGAAAGGTGGAGATACACTGTACTAGTGCCGACATTGTGCATGCTCTGTTGCCTGTGTCTATGTGCCTGTGGTTCTGTCAGTGTGATCATGTGATGTATCTGACCCCAGGAATGTGTCAATAAAGTTTCCCCTTCCTGGGACAATGAACTCACGGTGTTCTTATTTCAATTTCCAGGAGTGTATTTACTCCAACTTTGGTGAAGGAATTTCGGAAAAGCGCGTGTAGTAACTGCACTCTAGTGACAGTGTTGTCGGCAACATTACCATCGCTAACGTGCTGTGAAGTTACGGGCTGTGTTTTGCCGCTGGTGTAATTTATACACGAGCAGCGTCTCTTCGGTCATTCTGCCAGATTTCGAGACAGAGTTCCGTTGTGGAAACTATTAAAAGCGTCCCGCATTGACGGGTCTGCGCTAAAATTAAATGAGAGTCCAGCGTGCAAACCGTGGCGCCACTTCTCCCGGTGACGACTTCAGAGAGATACCACGCGAGCGCCTGCCATGGAGAGCATTGTACAGGGTGTTTCAAAAAGAATATACGAATTACAAAGTATTATTTTGTCCAAAAAATTGATCGCTGCGCCTCGGCTCGGCTATTGGAGAAACAAATACGTAGTCTAGTTTGTATTAATAACCGCTAGATGTCAGTTGCCTTCTGTTTTGCTTGGTAACCGTCATATGTTTCAAATGGCTACTCCGCAGCAGAAATCATTTTTTGTTCTCGAGTTTCGCGAAGTGCAATTCCGTGATTAGAGTGCAAAGACGTTTCAGGTCGACGTACCAAATTGATCCTCCGAATGGATGGAACATTCGCACATGATTCAAAGAGATACCACGCGCGCGTCTGCCATGGAGAGCATTGTACAGGGTGTTTCAAAAAGAATATACGAATTATAAAGTATTATTTTGTCCAAAAAATTAATCGCTGCGCCTCGGCTCGGCTATTGGAGAAACGAATACATAGTCTAGTTTATATTAATAACCGCTAGATGTCAGTTGTCTTCTGTTTTGCTTGGTAACCGTCATATGTTTAAAATGGCTACTCCGCAGCAGAAATCATTTTTTGTTCTCGGGTTCGCGAAGTGCAGTTCCGTGATTAGAGTGCAAAGACGTTTCAGGTTGAGGTACCAAATTGATGCTCCGAATGAGTGGAACATTCGCAGATGGTTTCCCAGTTTCTAGATACAGGATGTGTATGTAAAGGAAAGCGTCCTGGCCGCACTCGTGGTCCTGAAGAAAATGTTGCACGAATTCAAACTGCTTTCCAACGTAGTCCTTCAAAATGAACCCGTCGAGCTAATAGGGAGTTACAACTGCCTACAACAACAAGACGGGGCACCGCCTCACTGGAGTCGCCAAGTGCCTGAATGTCTGAATGAAACTCCACCGAACGGCTGGATTTGTCGTCACGGAGCTGGCGACTTAGCGTGTCTCAGCTGGGCTCCGAGGTCACCGAATTTGACACCCTCTGACTTCTTCCTGTGGGGTTTCGTTAAAAACAACGTTTATATACCAATACTCCCACAGAACAGGGAAGAATTGAAGAACCGGGTCCCGTCTCCAAAGTTGTGAAACTATTTTTGAAACAGCCGGTGTATATCTAAAAGGCCTGGTCAGAGACTGATGTGTTGGCAAATGTGCCAACACCTTGTAGATAGAGGAGGCAGAAATGCACGCTATCTAACGCAGACGGGCGTGAAGTCTGGAACAGGATACGTAATTAATGCTATAAAGAAAAGTACGTATCTAAGTTAATACTCAACTTTTAATTCCATCATTGTGGTACATCGCTCTTGGTTATACAAAAGAGACTCGCTCCAGATATGGGTAATGGCGCCTTGCTAGGTCGTAGTCATGGACTTAGCTGAAGGCTATTCTAACTGTCTCTCGGCAAATGAGAGAAAGGCTTCGTCAGTGTAGTCCCTAGCAAAGTCGTCGTACAACTGGGGCGAGTGCTAGTCCGTCTTTCTAGACCTGCCATGTGGTGGCGCTAGGTCTGCAAGTACTGACAGTGGCGACACGCGGGTCCAACATGTACTAATGGACCGCGGCCGATTTAAAAGCTACCATCTAGCAAGTGTGGTGTCTGGCGGTGACACCACAGAGACCACACCCTTATTTTACTCCGCAGTTTACATTCAATAGCTGGCCGGTGTGGCCGAGCGGTTCTAGGCGCTTCAGTCCGGAACCGCGCTGCTGCTACGGTCGCAGGTTCGAATCCTGCCTCGGGCATGGATGTGTGTGATGTCCTTAGGATATTCTTTCGCTGCACCCACACAGCAGCTTGCATTAATTGTGCACATACTTGTTAAATGTTCGCCTGTAGTCACGCTTATTGGATCTCGTCACTCTCTCAACAAAGGATCTGTTCTCGGAGGCCCTAGTTATTTTGCGGCTAACCCGACCTAGTAACTTACTTTTCCGTTCCCAGAATGAGATTTTCACTCTGCAGCGGTGTGTGCACTGATATGAAACTTTCTGGCAGATTAAACTGTGTGCCGGACCGAGACTCGAACTCAGGACCTTTGCCTTTTGCGGGCAATTGCTCTACCGACTGAGCAACGCAATCACGACTCACCGCCCGCCCTCACGGTTTTACTTTTCTGTTAGCATTAAAAATAAGTAAACATAGTTCATGTTAACAATGCACATGAAACCCGATTCAAGCGCCCGCATCTCCTGGTCGTGCGGTACCGTTCTCGCTTCCCACGCCCGGGTTCCCGGGTTCGATTCCCGGCGGGGTCAGGGATTTTCTCTGCCTCGTGATGGCTGGGTGTTGTGTGCTGTCCTTAGGTTATTTAGGTTTAAGTAGTTCTAAGTTCTAGGGGACTGATGACCATACATGTTGAGTCCCATAGTGCTCAGAGCCATTTGAACCATTTGAACCCGATTCAAGCACAGTAAACAACCAGCTCCAAACACAAAGTGCAGTCTATGGAAATGATTAAACTCAAGCAGTAATGTCAACCACCACGGTCACTTGACTAGAACACAAATGAGGCGCTGAGATCCATAGGAACCTAACGCACACCACCGTTGACACCACATTTAAGTAAATATCAGAGAAACCAGTCATACAGCTTTTCGTGAATTTTCATTTATACTGGGTGGTCCATTGTTCGTGACCGGGCCAAATATCTCACGAAATAAGCGAAAAACCAATAAAACTACAAAGAACGAAACTCGTCTAGCTTGAAGGGCGAAACCAGATGGCGCTATGGTTGGCCCGCTAGATGGCGCTGCCATAGCTCAAACGGATACCAACTGCGTTTTATTTAAATACGAACACCCGGTTTTATATTACACATTCGTGTAGTACGTAAAAAAATATGAATGTTTTAGTTGGACCTCTCTTTTCGCTTTGTGACAGATGGCGATATAATAGTCACAAACATATAAGTACGTGGTATGACGTAACATTCCGCCAGTGCCGATCGTATTTGCTTCGTGTTACATTACCCGCGTTAAAATGCACCGTTTACCAATTGCGGAAAAGATCGATATAGTGTTCATGTATGCGTATTGTGATGTATGCTGCTCGGTATCCTGGACGACATCATCCAAGTGTCCGGACCGTTCGCCGGATAGTTACGTTATTTAAGGAAACAGGAAGTGTTCAGCCACATGTGAAACGTAAACCACGTCCTGCAACAAATGATGATGCCCAAGTAGGTGTTTTAGCTGCTGTCGCGGCTAATCCGCACATCAGTAGCAGACAAATTGCGCAAGAATCGGGAATCTCAAAAACGTCGGTGTTGAGAACGCTACATCAACATCGATTGCACCCGTACCATATTTCTATGCACCTGGATTTGCATGGCGACGACTTTGAACGTCGTGTATAGTTCTGCCACTGGGCACAAGAGAAATTACGCGACGATGAGAGATTTTTTGCACGCGTTCTATTTAGCGACGAAGGGTCATTCACCAACAGCGGTAACGTAAACCGGCATAATATGCACTATTCGGTAACGGAAAATCCACGATGGCTGCGACAAGTGGAACATCAGCGACCTTGGCGGGTTAATGTATGGTGCGGCATTATGGGAGGAAGGATAATTGGCCCCCATTTTATCGATGACAATCTAAATGGTTCAATGTATGCTGATTTCCTACGTAATGTTTTACCGCTGTTAGTACAAGATGTTTCACTGCATGACAGAATGGCGATGTACTTCCAACATGATGGATGTCCGGCACATAGCTCGAGTGCGGTTGAAGCGGTATTGAATAGCATATTTCATGACAGGTGGATTGGTCGTCGAAGCACCATACCGTGGCCCGCACGTTCACCGGATCTGACGTCCCCGAATTTCTTTCTGTGGGGAAAGTTGAAGGATATTTGCTATCGTGATCCACTGACAACGCCTGACAACATGCGTCAGCGCATTGTCAATGCATGTGCGAACATTACGGAAGGCGAACTACTCGCTGTTGAGAGGAATGTCGTTACACGTATTGCGAAATGCACTGAGGTTGACGGACATCATTTTGAGCATTTATTGCATTAATGTGGTATTTACAGGTAATCACGCTGTAACAGCATGCGTTCTCAGAAATGATAAGTTAACAAAGGTGCATCTACCACATTGAAACAACCGAAATAAAATGTTCAAAAGTACCCACGTTCTGTATTTTAATTTAAAAAACCTACCTGTTACCAACTGTTCGTCTAAAATTGTGAGCCATATGTTTGTGACTATTACAGCGCCATCTTTCACAAAGCAAAAAAAGTGGTCCAACTAAAACATTCATATTTCTTTACGTACTACACGAATATGTAATAAAAAGTGGGGGTTCCTATTTTAAAAAACGCAGTTGATATCCGTTTGACCTATGGCAGCGCCATCTAGCGGGCCAAGCATAGCGCAATCTGATTTCCCCCTTCAAGCTAGACGAGTTTCGTTCTTTGTAGTTTTTCGTTTGACTCTTATTTCGTGAGATATTTCGCCCGGTGACGATCAATGGACCACCCTATATATATAGGACGTAGGATTTATCTTGACCACCCTAACTAAATACTGTAACCATCTGGGGGGACATCATTGTAGCTTTGTTTTTTACAAAGATATGCACAACGGTATGACTTTTTTAAATGGCACCCTGTATATTTTATTGGGTACGTCATTTCCTCTCCTAAAGATTTATCCAAAAATGTACCACAGTCTACAATTCACTGAAACACAACGTCATTAATTACACAACACAACACTGACGTTGACGCTCCCAGCGCTTAGTGCAGGTACTCGGGGTAATGGGCCACATCCACGTGCTGGCGTTGACAGAGGACAAATGTAAACACAAGTAGAATGCACACCCGTCATTGCGTGAACTACCGTCAGTTGAAGGCTGAGGTAACGGTATAGTACGCCTGCCACATCGCTGGCAACGGGTTAGATTAGATTAGATTAGATTAGATTAGAACTTGTAGCATAGATCATGAATACGACACTTCGTAATGATGTGGAACGTCTCAGGTTAATAAAAGGTGTCTATACAAGATATTACATTACACAAAATATTACATGGCACTCAATATTTTTAATTTTTTTTTGTCGGTGTTGGGGAAATTACCCACTTACTATATCCAAAAATTCATCTAATGAGTAGAAGGAGTTGCCATTAAGAAATTCTTTTAATTTCCTTTTAAATGCTATATGGGTGTCTGTCAGACTTTTGATGCTATTAGGTAAGTGAGCAAAGAGTTTCGTGGCAGCATAATTTACCCCGTTCTCAGCCATAGTTAGATTCAAATGGTTCAAATGGCTCTGAGCACTATGGGACTCAACTGCTATGGTCATCAGTCCCCTAGAACTTAGAACTACTTAAACCTAACTAACCTAATGACAGCACACAACACCCAGCCATCACGAGGCAGAGAAAATCCCTGACCCCGCCGGGAATCGAACCCGGGAACCCGGGCGTGGGAAGCGAGAACGCTACCGCACGACCACGAGATGCGGGCAAGTTAGATTTAACCTTGAGTAGTGAAGATCATCCTTTCTCCTAGTGTTGTAGCCATGTCACTGCTATTACTTTTGAATTCATTCGGATTGTTAATAACAAATTTCATAAGTGAATATATACATTGTGAGGCTACAGTGAAGATTTCTAGCTCTTTAAATAAGTGTCTGCAGGATGATCTTGGATGAACTCCAGCAGTTATTCTGATTACACGCTTTTGTGCAATGAACACACTTTTACTCAATGATGAGTTACCCCAGAATATGATGCCATACGAAAGCAGAGAATGAAAATAGTCTTGGTACGCTAATTTACTCAGATGTATATCTTCAAAATTTGCAATGACCCTAATAGCATAAGTAGCTGAACTCAAAAGTTTCAGCAGATCCTCAGTGTGTTTTTTCAAGTTAAACCCCTCATCAATGCATGCACCTAGATATTTTGAATGTTCTACCTAAGCTACCGATTTCTGATCGAAGTCTCTATTTATTAATGGTGTCATTCCATTTACTGTGTCTCTGTCTGTATCTGTTCGAGTAAAGAACCACACGGCGTTCAAGGAAGTCGTAACATCTTCCAAATTATAGTGCGCTCGTACTGTTGCGTGACAACGTTAAACAACACAACGCTGGTGACTACGTTGAAGGACAGTAACAGGTGCTCAAATGGCTCTAAGTAGTATGGGACTTAACATCTAAGGTCATCAGTCCCGTAGACTTAGAGCTACTTAAACCTAACTAACCTAAGGACATGAGACACATCCATGCCCGAGGCAGGATTCGAATCTGCGACCGTAGCAGCCACGTAGTTCCGGACTGAAGCGCCTAGAACGAGCTCGGCCACAGTGGCCGACTACTAACAGGTGCAAACATGTAACTCTTTTGTGTCGGTTGTGAATAAATACACTCCTGGAAATGGAAAAAAGAACACATTGACACCGGTGTGTCAGACCCACCATACTTGCTCCGGACACTGCGAGAGGGCTGTACAAGCAATGATCACACGCACAGCACAGCGGACACACCAGGAACCGCGGTGTTGGCTGTCGAATGGCGCTAGCTGCGCAGCATTTGTGCACCGCCGCCGTCAGTGTCAGCCAGTTTGCCGTGGCATACGGAGCTCCATCGCAGTCTTTAACACTGGTAGCATGCCGCGACAGCGTGGACGTGAACCGTATGTGCAGTTGACGGACTTTGAGCGAGGGCGTATAGTGGGCATGCGGGAGGCCGGGTGGACGTACCGCCGAATTGCTCAACACGTGGGGCGTGAGGTCTCCACAGTACATCGATGTTGTCGCCAGTGGTCGGCGGAAGGTGCACGTGCCCGTCGACCTGGGACCGGACCGCAACGACGCACGGATGCACGCCAAGACCGTAGGATCCTACGCAGTGCCGTAGGGGACCGCACCGCCACTTCCCAGCAAATTAGGGACACTGTTGCTCCTGGGGTATCGGCGAGGACCATTCGCAACCGTCTCCACGAAGCTGGGCTACGGTCCCGCACACCGTTAGGCCGTCTTCCGCTCACGCCCCAACATCGTGCAGCCCGCCTCCAGTGGTGTCGCGACAGGCGTGAATGGAGGGACGAATGGAGACGTGTCGTCTTCAGCGATGAGAGTCGCTTCTGCCTCGGTGCCAATGATGGTCGTATGCGTGTTTGGCGCCGTGCAGGTGAGCGCCACAATCAGGACTGCATACGACCGAGGCACACAGGGCCAACACCCGGCATCATGGTGTGGGGAGCGATCTCCTACACTGGCCGTACACCACTGGTGATCGTCGAGGGGACACTGAATAGTGCACGGTACATCCAAACCGTCATCGAACCCATCGTTCTACCATTCCTAGACCGGCAAGGGAACTTGCTGTTCCAACAGGACAATGTATCCCGTGCCACCCAACGTGCTCTAGAAGGTGTAAGTCAACTACCCTGGCCAGCAAGATCTCCGGATCTGTCCCCCATTGAGCATGTTTGGGACTGGATGAAGCGTCGTCTCACGCGGTCTGCACGTCCAGCACGAACGCTGGTCCAACTGAGGCGCCAGGTGGAAATGGCATGGCAAGCCGTTCCACAGGACTACATCCAGCATCTCTACGATCGTCTCCATGGGAGAATAGCAGCCTGCATTGCTGCGAAAGGTGGATATACACTGTACTAGTGGCGACATTGTGCATGCTCTGTTGCCTGTGTCTATGTGCCTGTGGTTCTGTCAGTGTGATCATGTGATGTATCTGACCCCAGGAATGTGTCAATAAAGTTTCCCCTTCCTGGGACAATGAATTCACGGTGTTCTTATTTCAATTTCCAGGAGTGTAGCTGCCACTATTTAAGTTCCAACCCTAGCATCTGAATTGTCTGTTCACGAACGGAGTCTGTTCCACTAAAGAACCACACGGCGTGCCAGGAAGTCGTAACATTTCCAAATTACAGTATTCGCTCGTACTGTTGCGTGACAGCGTTAAACAAGTGGCTACAGCTTATTGCTGATTCGCTGCACCCCGTCTCTGTTACGATGTCTGCACGAATGCATGTTTGTCGCAGCAGAAAGTCTACGAATGGAGTAGGAAGTTCGCAAATGGTGTGACTTCAGTGGAAGATGCTCCTCGTCCAGGTCAGGCACAACGAGTTGTGACTCCACAGAACACTGCAGCAGTTGAAGCCGTAGTGAAGGAAAACCGCCGAGGGACACTGAATGACGTTGCAGCATGTTTACAGATTAGTCACGGGTCAGCACACCGCATTGTGCACGATGTGCTCCAGTTTCGCAAAGTGTCTGATAGATGGGTGCCACGGCAGCTGAGTCCTGAAATGAGGCAAAGACGTGTCGATGCTCGTGCAGAACTTCTTCGGCGCTTTGAACGAGAAGGTGATGGCTTCCTTGCAAGAATCGTTACTGGGGACGAAACCTGGGTTCACTTCCACCAACCGGAAACGAAGAGGGCGAGCAAGGAATGGCGCCATTCCTCATCACCAAAACCAAAGAAGTTTCGAACAGAGCCATCAACATGGAAGGTTGGTTATGCTGACTCTCTTTTGGGACGAAATAGGCGTTTGGAGCATTACATGCCTAGAGGGACCCCTGTCACCAGTGCATCATACACAGATCTCCTAAAAAATCATCTGCGGCCTGCAATCAAATCAAAGCGACTTGGATTGCTGTCAGCAGGTGTCCTTCTGCAACATGACAATGCAAGGGCCCACACTGGCCGTACAACAGTTGCAACAATGACAGACCTGCATTTTGAGTGTCTTCCACATCCACCGTACTCACCAGACCTTGCCCCAAGTATATGTTTGGAACACTCACAGGCGCAATGGGAGGAAAGAAGTTCCGTTCTGATGAAGAGGTACGCCACGCGGTGCATGAGTGGTTGCGCGGACTACCAAAAGAATTTTTTTCTAAAGGAATTTATGCACTTTGTAAGCACTGAAGGACTTGCGTTGAGCGTTGGGGAGATTATGTTGAAAAGTGATACAGATTTGTGCCACTTCTGTACAATAAATAATATTTAAAAAATATTTAAGGTTTTCATTTGACTCACCCTCGCAGAAGAGAGGGCTGTGAGAAGAAGTCAGCCAATCGCTCGCTGACCGACCCCTCTCCACGACGACAACGCAACAGCAGCGGAGTTAAAGAGCAGCTTCACGATTAGGACGTTCTATAGCAGCGACTTTGGAGTATTTACATTGAAGAACATTGGTCATTTTGCATGTCGCCCTTTGCTTACGACACATGTGTGTAACACAAAGTTATGTATTGTAACTGCTCCTTTTCTAATAAAAGTCATTAATACGATTTGTTTGAATGTTGTTAGTGATCCGAGAAAGCAGGTTTTCTAGACATCCCATATTTGACGACCAGGCAGGAGTTAACAATGTGCTCTGTGGTTTTAGACAGCTGTATTGTAAGCTAGAATAGCGCTCTGCTGTAGCGAGAAGTCGCAGTGTTATGGTGTGCCTGTCTTGTGCACATATAGCAATACTGAACTACACTCCTGGAAATTGAAATAAGAACACCGTGAATTCATTGTCCCAGGAAGGGGAAACTTTATTGACACATTCCTGGGGTCAGATACATCACATGATCACACTGACAGAACCACAGGCACATAGACACAGGCAACAGAGCATGCACAATGTCGGCACTAGTACAGTGTATATCCACCTTTCGCAGCAATGCAGGCTGCTATTCTCCCATGGAGACGATCGTAGAGATGCTGGATGTAGTCCTGTGGAACGGCTTGCCATGCCATTTCCACCTGGCGCCTCAGTTCGACCAGCGTTCGTGCTGGACGTGCAGACCGCGTGAGACGACGCTTCATCCAGTCCCAAACATGCTCAATGGGGGACAGATCCGGAGATCTTGCTGGCCAGGGTAGTTGACTTACACCTTCTAGAGCACGTTGGGTGGCACGGGATACATGCGGACGTGCATTGTCCTGTTGGAACAGCAAGTTCCCTTGCCGGTCTAGGAATGGTAGAACGATGGGTTCGACGACGGTTTGGATGTACCGTGCACTATTCAGGGTCCCCTCGACGATCACCAGTGGTGTACGGCCAGTGTAGGAGATCGCTCCCCACACCATGATGCCGGGTGTTGGCCCTGTGTGCCTCGGTCGTATGCAGTCCTGATTGTGGCGCTCACCTGCACGGCGCCAAACACGCATACGACCATCATTGGCACCAAGGCAGAAGCGACTCTCATCGCTGAAGACGACACGTCTCCATTCGTCCCTCCATTCACGCCTGTCGCGACACCACTGGAGGCGGGCTGCACGATGTTGGGGCGTGAGCGGAAGACGGCCTAACGGTGTGCGGGACCGTAGCCCAGCTTCATGGAGACGGTTGCGAATGGTCCTCGCCGATACCCCAGGAGCAACAGTGTCCCTAATTTGCTGGGAAGTGGCGGTGCGGTCCCCTACGGCACTGCGTAGGATCCTACGGTCTTGGCGTGCATCCGTGCGTCGCTGCGGTCCGGTCCCAGGTCGACGGGCACGTGCACCTTCCGCCGACCACTGGCGACAACATCGATGTACTGTGGAGACCTCACGCCCCACGTGTTGAGCAATTCGGCGGTACGTCCACCCGGCCTCCCGCATGCCCACTATACGCCCTCGCTCAAAGTCCGTCAACTGCACATACGGTTCACGTCCACGCTGTCGCGGCATGCTACCAGTGTTAAAGACTGCGATGGAGCTCCGTATGCCACGGCAAACTGGCTGACACTGACGGCGGCGGTGCACAAATGCTGCGCAGCTAGCGCCATTCGACGGCCAACACCGCGGTTCCTGGTGTGTCCGCTGTGCCGTGCGTGTGATCATTGCTTGTACAGCCCTCTCGCAGTGTCCGGAGCAAGTATGGTGGGTCTGACACACCGGTGTCAATGTGTTCTTTTTTCCATTTCCAGGAGTGTATTTACAAACTACGGGGTGCACACACTTTATTCAACACGTAAACGCGTCAGTACATACATTCGGATTTAGGTTATGATATGCCTACTATCCTTGGCGATGATCTGACGCAGACGAATAGCGAAATTGTGCATGACCGGCCGAAGTGTCTGGACATCGATGCTATCGATGTCCTCCTGAATGGCTCAGCAATGGTTTTGGAGTTATTGCTGTACACCTAATCTGTTGTGTCTAGACCAGACAGTCTAGACACAAGGCGAGGAAACCGAAAGGGCACGCGTCAACTCACGTCGACTGGCGTGAAGTCTGGAAGAGGATACGTAATGAATGCCATAAAGAAAAGTACGTAGCTTCTATAATACTTATCTTTAATCCATCATTTGTATACAGCGTTCTTGATGTTACAAGTGAGACTCTCTCTAGATATGGTTAATGTCGCCTTGCTAGGTCGTAGCCATGGACTTAGCTGAAGGCTATTCTAACTGTCTCTCGGCAAATGAGAGAAAGGCTTCGTCAGTGTAGTCGCTAGCGAAGTCGTCCGTACAACTGGGCCGAGTCCTAGTACGTCTCTCTAGACCTGCCGTGTGGTGGCGCTCGGTCTGCAATTACTGACAGTGGCGACACGCGGGTCCGACATGTACTAATTGACCGCGGCCGATTTAAAGCTACCACCTAGCAAGTGTGGTGTCTGGCAGTGACACCACATAATCTTTAATACAGCCTCGTAGGAAGGAGTCGCATGTGTTCCGATGCTAAGAATATGGCGGCCAATCGAGTCCCATGGCAGTGGCCTCTGGGTACCCCAGAGCCAGAATGCGGTCCCCAAAGTGCTCCTCCAGGACATCAAACACTCTCCTGCTTCGGTTGGGTCGACATCCGCCTTGCATGAACCACATCTTGTCGAAATCAGGGTGACTATGGATAACTGGGACAAAATCGTCTTCCCGAACCTTTCACGTACAGTTCGGTAGTCACCGTGTCATCGAGGAATATCGCACCGACTACAGGGCTATTACAAATGATTGAAGCGATTTCTTAAATTCACTGTAGCTCCATTCATTGACATATGGTCACGACACACTACAGATACGTAGAAAAACTCATAAAGTTTTGTTCGGCTGAAGCCGCACTTCAGGTTTCTGCCGCCAGAGCGCTCGAGAGCGCAGTGAGACAAAATGGCGACAGGAGCCGAGAAAGCGTATGTCGTGCTTGGAATGCACTCACATCAGTCAGTCATAGCAGTGCAACGACACTTCAGGACGAAGTTCAACAAAGATCCACCAACTGCTAACTCCATTCGCCGATGGTATGCGCAGTTTAAAGCTTCTGGATGCCTCTGTAAGGGGAAATCAACGGGTCGGCCTGCAGTGGGCGAAGAAACGGTTGAACACGTGCGGGCAAGTTTCATGCGTAGCCCGCAGAAGTCGACTGGAGACCGACAGCGCCGACTTCATCTTTCAACAGGATGGTGCTCCACCGCACTTCCATCATGATGTTCGGCATTTCTTAAACAGGAGATTGGAAAACCGATGGATCGGTCGTGGTGGAGATCACGATCAGCAATTCATGTCATGGCCTCCACGCTCTCCCGACTTAACCCCATGCGATTTCTTTCTGCGGGGTTATGTGAAAGATTCAGTGTTTAAACCTCCTCTACCAAGAAACGTGCCAGAACTGCGAGCTCGCATCGACGATGGTTTCGAACTCATTGATGGGGACATGCTGCGCCGAGTGTGGGAGGAACTTGATTATCGGCTTGGTGTCTGCCAGATCACTAAAGGCGCACATATCGAACATTCGTGAATCCCTAAAACAACTTTTTGAGTTTTTGTATGTGTGTGCAAAGCATTGTGAAAATATCTCAAATAATAAAGTTATTGTACGGCTGTGAAATCGCTTCAATCATTTGTAATAACCCTGTATTCCGTGTCTGGACACTGCACACGACACAGTCACCTGTTGAGGGTGAAGAGACTTTGCTTGTTGACGAGCACATCGTCGCTAAACCAAACCACGCATGTGGACACTAATTCCCATCATGCCCCGCAGCCAACCGTGCAGTTTGAACGTCCCAACGCAAACCGTTCAGAAGTTACGACGGTTTCATAGTTCAATAATTGTCGCCCTGTGTACGAGGGCTATCCACAAAGTACATTACGTTTTGGAATTAAAAATAAATAAAGTACTGGAAAAATTTTGTGTTATATACAGATGAAAGCCACACTTCAATACTACTTTTCTACATAGTTGCCATTTAAATTAAGGCACTTACCGTAGCGATGGACGAGCTCGGAAATTCCTTCGTCGTAAAATTCGGCCGCCTGCGCCTTCAGCCACGTGGTTACCTCTTCTCGAAGCTGTGCGTCGTCATCGAAACCAACCACTTCTTCATTGCTGGGAATAAGTGGAAGTCGCTCGGTGCCAGGTCGGGACTGTACGGCAGATGAGGAAACGACTCCCACTTAAAAGATTCGAGAACTTCACGAGTGGCATTTGGCGTGTGGGCCCGGGCGTTGTCGCGAATCGGCAAGATTTTTGAGACCAACTTTCCCCTGCGCTTGTTTTGTATTGCTCTTCTGAGGTTGTGCAGGGTTTGGCAATACCTTTGAGAGTTTACTGTAGTGCCTGTTTCCTGGAAATCCACAAAAATCGTATTTCTACCGGGTTACTGATTAACCACGTGGTTGATGGCGCAGGCGGCCGAATTTTACGACGAAGGAATTTCCAAGCTCGTCCATCGCTATGATAAGTCCTTAATTTAAATGGCAACTATGTAGAAAAGTAGTATTTAAGTGTGGCTTTCATCTGTATATAATAAAAAAAATTTTCCAATACTTTACTTATTTTTAATTCCAAAACGTAATTTACTTTGTGGATAGCCCTCGTATAAGACTTGGCGTCCGCCACTTGTAGCTCTCGCAACAAATTTGTCTCAATGCTTTTACTATCTCGACATAAAACTCACGGCTTCAGCAAAGTATGTTTCATTTTTCCGTCACTTCTCTTCCGAATGCACACTCAAATGCAAACTGTGGTACAAGCAGCTGCAGCGTACAGTAACAAGTTGTTGTCGTCCGCCATCTTGAACTGCGACAAAAATTATGACAACAGTGTAATACCCTTCTGATCACAGAATGAAGGCTTTCACGAGCGGCTGACATGGCTGCTGGTAAACCTTTCGGGATGTGAGGTCGTGGCCCAAGGAACTCTTCTGTTTCTCCCTCGAGTCAGATGGACGATGAATTTAATGAGCACTTGATGGTGCAGGAATGGGTAGCCCATTAGGTCCTGCGATCGCTAATTTCTGTACGGAGAAATTCGAACTGTCGGATCTGGACGAAGCAAACACGAAACCATCTCTCTGGTACCAGTTCGTAGATGACACATTTGTGGTATGGTCCCATGGTAGAAAGGATCTGCACGAATTCTTTGATCATGTAAATAAAATTAGTCCAAAAATCCAGATCAGCAAGGAAATGAAAAATGATAACAGCACAACTTTCTTGGATGTTGTAGTTATTAGGCAGCCCGATTGAAGTTTGGAACATGAAGTTTTTCTGAAAGTAACACACACGGCCAGATATTTGCATAAAGACTCCAGTCACCATCCACAACAAAAGAGAGGTGTTAATAAAAGTCTTGTGGATAGAGCTGAACAGATATGCACTCGGAACACCTGGACGCTGAAATAAAACATCTCAAGCGCGCTTTCGAGAGAAATGGCTACTCAGCGAAAGAGGGAAAGAGAGTTTTGCGACCAAGGAACAGAAAAACGAAGGACAAGGATGACCCACAACGACGGAAAAATACCGTTTCTCTTCTTTTTATTAAAAAAATAACGGATCAGATCGGAGCCGACCGCTGTGGGAGAGCGGTTCTAGGCGCTTCAGTCCTGAACCTTGCTGCTGGTACGGTCGCAGGTTCGAATCCTGCCTCGGGTATGGATGTGTGTGATGTCATTAGGTTAGTTCGGTTTAAGTAGTTCTACGTCCTAGGGGACTGATAACCTCAGATGTTAAGTCCCATAGTGCTCAGAGCCATTTGAACCAATTTGATCAGATCGGTAAGATTTTACAGAAACATGACATCAGACTGGCCTTTTGACGAACAAAGAAAATAAGTCAAGTACTCCGATCAGTGAAGGATAAACGCCGCCGGCCGGGATGGCCGAGCGGTTCTAGGCGCTGCAGTCTGGAACCGCGCGACCACTACGGTCGCAGGTTTGAATCCTGGCTCGGGTATGGATGTGTGTGATGTCCTTAGGTTAGTTACGTTTAAGTAGTTCTAAGTTCTAGGGGACTGATGACCTCAGAAGTTAAGTCCCATAGTGCTCAGAGCCATTTTTTGAATGATAAACGCCCTCCTCTATCGACATCTAGTGTGTACCAAATTCCGTGTACGTGTGGTAAAGTTTATATTCGAACTACCAAGAGGAGCGTAAATACACGGCTAAAAGAGCACAAAAGTCTTTGCCGACTAGAAAAAATAGAGAAATCAGCCGTAGCAGAATACGCTCTTCAGTCAGGAAATTACGAAGTGAGGTTTTTAGAAACAGAAATTTTATCTAGAACGTCAAATTATTATCCACGCCTATGTAGAGAAGCTACTGAAATTTATAAGCATCAGGATAATTTTAATAGGAAAGAGGAGGCAATGAAACTTAGCGACATACTAGCAGTAGCTCTGCAGAATCGCTAAACAGTTTAATGTCTGACAAGACGACAATCGATAGTTAACTTTAACACTAGCAAGGATTATGGATCTTTGCTCATCACGTTTCACTTTGGCCACGCCCCCTTTCCTACAGTATTTATGTCGCCCTCGGACGTCTACCCGGTCCGTCAGCAAGACACAGCGGAGGAGCCCCTCTGAGGATGTCCAGCGCAGTCCCACACGAAACGTCAAGGAACAGAAGAGTTTCTTGGATCACGACCTCACATCTTGAAAGGTTTACCAGCAGCAGTGTAATACCCGTTTTTTGCGCCACGTCAAAGGTCATTGCCGAAGAAATTTGACGAATATTTTATCTTTGACAAGACGACATTCCAGGGTTAAGTTTTATCTCTGACAAGGATTATGGTTTATCTCTGGTCATAACGTGTTACTTGGGCCACGCCCCCTTTGCTACAGTATTTATGTCGCCCTCGGACGTCTACCCGGTCCGTCAGCAAGACACAGCGGAGGAGCCCCTCTGAGGATGTCCAGCGCAGTCCCACACGAAACGTCAAGGAACAGAAGAGTTTCTTGGATCACGACCTCACATCTTGAAAGGTTTACCAGCAGCAGTGTAATACCCGTTTTTTGCGCCACGTCAAAGGTCATTGCCGAAGAAATTTGACGAATATTTTATCTTTGACAAGACGACATTCCAGGGTTAAGTTTTATCTCTGACAAGGATTATGGTTTATCTCTGGTCATAACGTGTTACTTGGGCCACGCCCCCTTTGCTACAGTATTTATGTCGCCCTCGGACGTCTACCCGGTCCGTCAGCAAGACACAGCGGAGGAGCCCCTCTGAGGATGTCCAGCGCAGTCCCACACGAAACGTCAAGGAACAGAAGAGTTTCTTGGATCACGACCTCACATCTTGAAAGGTTTACCAGCAGCAGTGTAATACCCGTTTTTTGCGCCACGTCAAAGGTCATTGCCGAAGAAATTTGACGAATATTTTATCTTTGACAAGACGACATTCCAGGGTTAAGTTTTATCTCTGACAAGGATTATGGTTTATCTCTGGTCATAACGTGTTACTTGGGCCACGCCCCCTTTGCTACAGTATTTATGTCGCCCTCGGACGTCTACCCGGTCCGTCAGCAAGACACAGCGGAGGAGCCCCTCTGAGGATGTCCAGCGCAGTCCCACACGAAACGTCAATGAACAGAAGAGTTTCTTGGATCACGACCTCACATCTTGAAAGGTTTACCAGCAGCAGTGTAATACCCGTTTTTTGCGCCACGTCAAAGGTCATTGCCGAAGAAATTTGACGAATATTTTATCTTTGACAAGACGACATTCCAGGTTTAAGTTTTATCTCTGACAAGGATTATGGATTATCTCTGGTCATAACGTGTTACTTGGGCCACGCCCCCTTTGCTACAGTATTTATGTCGCCCTCGGACGTCTACCCGGTCCGTCGGCAAGATTCAGCGGAGGAGCCCCTCTGAGGATGTCCAGCGCAGTCCCACACGAAACGTCAAGGAACAGAAGAGTTTCTTGGATCACGACCTCACATCGTGAAAGGTTTACCATCAGGAGCGTAATACCCCTTTTTAGCGCCACGTCGAAAGTCCTTGCCGAAGAAATATGACAAATATTTTATGACATTTCTTTGTCAAAGAGATACGATACAGTCCTCAGGGGTTGCGACTTCCAACGCCACAGGCACGACAAAACCGCGTAGCCGCGCCGTCGAGCCGAGCGAGGTGGATTTAGGGGAACCCCCGCCGGCGGGCAGACGCGCGGGAGCTCTGGCGGAAGTGATTCTAGGCGGAGGACCCTGTCGGCCGTTTAAGCGGTGACCGCGGTACAACCGGTGTCGGCGTAAGGCAGAGGGCGGGGAACCAATCCGGCAGCGCCTCGTCGTGTAGGAGGGCTCACCGCGGGTCGATCCCGTGTCTGGCGCGGCGGACGGCGGAGGCAGCCAACACGAGAGATCGCGTGATGCTTCGCCCATCCATTACGAGCCACCTGCCTACCTGGGAATAGCTGC
Organism: Schistocerca cancellata; assembly: GCF_023864275.1. NCBI lineage: Eukaryota > Metazoa > Arthropoda > Insecta > Orthoptera > Acrididae > Schistocerca > Schistocerca cancellata. The sequence continues at coordinate 78,915,197 of NC_064636.1, forward strand.
CTCCGGCGGCGGCGATGACCTCTGCCGCGTGGGCGGTCAAGCGCGTCCCACACCGCGCACCACCACCACCATTCGCTATCTGACACCTAGTGCTGCATAGACGCGTACCCCAGCGCCTGACAAAAAGAGCCCTTGTAAGTAGGCTGTTTAGGTTTTCTTATTGGTAACGCCACGTAGCGCTCTGTACGAAAATCACTGGCTGTGCTGTGTGCAGTCTGTGGGTAGTTTGCATTGTTGTCTGCCATTGTAGTGTTGGGCAGCGGCAGCTGGACGTGAACAGCGCGTAGCGTTGCGCAGTTGGAGGTGAGCTGCCAGCAGTGGTGCATGTGGGGCGAGAGATGGCGGAGTTTTGAAATTTGTAATACTGGATGGCATGAACTGCTATATATATTATGATTATTAAGGTAAACACATTGTCTGTTCTCTATTAAAATCTTTCATTTGCTAACTATGCCTATCAGTACTTAGTGCCTTCCGTAGTTTGAATCTTTTATTTAGCTGGCAGTAGTGGCGCTCGTTGTATTGCAGTAGTTCGAGTAACGAAGATTTTTGGTGAGGTAAGTGATTTGTGAAACGTATAGGTTAATGTTAGTCAGGGCCATTCTTTTGTAGGGATTTTTGAAGTGAGGTATCCTGGCAGGGTCGCCATATGAAACGTCCCCTTAGAAAAAATTATACAAGACTGTGCTTAAACTGACACACAATATTTTTAGCGCAACGGAATCTGACTTTCAGAAATCCCTACAAAAGAATGGCCCTGACTAACAATAACCTATACCTTCCACGAATCACTTACCTCACCAAAAATCTTCGTTACTCGAACTACTGCAATACAGCGAGTGCCACTACTGCCAGCTAAATAAAAGATTCAAACTACTGAAGGCACTAACTACTAGTAGGCATAGTTAGCAAATGAAAGATTTTAATAGAGAACAGACAATGTATTTACCTTAATAATCATAATATATATAGCAGTTCATGCCATCCAGTATTACAAATTTCAAAACTCCGCCATCTCTCTCCCCACATCCACCACTGCTGGCGGCTCACCTCCAACTGCGTAACGCTACGCGCTGTTCACATCCAGCTGCCGCTGCCCAACACTACAATGGCAGACAACAATGCAAACTACCCACAGACTGCACACAGCACAGCCAGTGATTTTCATACAGAGCGCTACGTGGCGTTACCAATAAGAAAACCTAAACAGCCTACTTACACCCTGACACCTCCTGGCAGGTAAAAACTGTGTGCCGAGGCGAGACTCGAACCCAGCACGTAAGAACGTAATGGCTGCCGGAGCTCTTCGCCTGGGATGTCTCACGGCGTACGCCATGGCTTCTTCATTGGCATCGTGTCGGCACTAGCCGAGCATCAGCAACATGTCAACGTACTCGTTGCTCGTGTACGCCATCTTCATCCGATGTCAGTAACTGTCGTATGTTGAGCCCCGTTTGTTTGTGTGGCTCGAACTGTCGGGTATACGGCCGTGTGCGGCGACTGTCGGCAGACTAACAGCGCATCAAGGAAGCTTCTCGCTCCGTGACACAGGCCACGTTACAACTCGGCCACACCACATTTAGAAGTCGCACTGCGTTATGCACAGTGTGTATGGCATCTGCCCTGGTACTTTTAAGGGTTGTAGCTCCCAAACTAAAAGCGACAGGAATGCAATTTAACCTGATGTATGCACAGCTGGTATTACTGATTCCAGTGCATCATAGAAACAACTAATGTTGCATTTAAAAAATTGTATCTTTTTGCTGTAACTCTTTGGATAATAACGGAATAAACTACGCTCCTGGAAATTGAAATAAGAACACCGTGAATTCATTGTCCCAGGAAGGGGAAACTTTATTGACACATTCCTGGGGTCAGATACATCACATGATCACACTGACAGAACCACAGGCACATAGACACAGGCGACAGAGCATGCACAATGTCGGCACTAGTACAGTGTATATCCACCTTTCGCAGCAATGCAGGCTGCTATTCTCCCATGGAGACGATCGTAGAGATGCTCGATGTAGTGCTGTGGAACGGCTTGCCGTGCCATTTCCACCTGGCGCCTCAGTTGGACCAGCGTTTCGTGCTGGACGTGCAGACCGCGTGAGACGACGCTTCATCCAGTCCCAAACATGCTCAATGGGGGACAGATCCGGAGATCATGCTGGCCAGGGTAGTTGACTTACACCTTCTAGAGCACGTTGGGTGGCACGGGATACATGCGGACGTGCGTTGTCCTGTTGGAACAGCAAGTTCCCTTGCCGGTCTAGGAATGGTAGAACGATGGGTTCGATGACGGTTTGGATGTACCGTGCACTATTCAGTGTCCCCTCGACGATCACCAGTGGTGTACGGCCAGTGTAGGAGATCGCTCCCCACACCATGATTCCGGGTGTTGGCCCTGTGTGCCTCGGTCGTATGCAGTCCTGATTGTGGCGCTCACCTGCACGGCGCCAAACACGCATACGACCGTCATTGGCACCAAGGCAGAAGCGACTCTCATCGCTGAAGACGACACGTCTCCATTCGTCCCTCCATTCACGCCTGTCGCGACACCACTGGAGGCGGGCTGCACGATGTTGGGGCGTGAGCGGAAGACGGCCTAACGGTGTGCGGGACCGTAGCCCAGCTTCATGGAGACGGTTGCGAATGGTCCTCGCCGATACCCCAGGAGCAACAGTGTCCCTAATTTGCTGGGAAGTGGCGGTGCGGTCCCCTACGGCACTGCGTAGGATCCTACGGTCTTGGCGTGCATCCGTGCGTCGCTGCGGTCCGGTCCCAGGTCGACGGGCACGTGCACCTTCCGCCGACCACTGGCGACAACATCGATGTACTGTGGAGACCTCACGCCCCACGTGTTGAGCAATTCGGCGGTACGTCCACCCGGCCTCCCGCATGCCCACTATACGCCCTCGCTCAAAGTCCGTCAACTGCACATACGGTTCACGTCCACGCTGTCGCGGCATGCTACCAGTGTCAAAGACTGCGATGGAGCTCCGTATGCCACGGCAAACTGGCTGACACTGACGGCGGCGGTGCACAAATGCTGCGCAGCTAGCGCCATTCGACGGCCAACACCGCGGTTCCTGGTGTGTCCGCTGTGCCGTGCGTGTGATCATTGCTTGTACAACCCTCTCGCAGTGTCCGGAGCAAGTATGGTGGGTCAGACACACCGGTGTCAATGTGTTCTTTTTTCCATTTCCAGGAGTGTATGTTCATAGCTCCGCAGACAGTGTAAAGCAATAAATAATTCCGTCGCCTATTACTTCGTAAATTACAGAGGCAAACACATTTACTGAAACACCCTATATATAAAGGGTGAGTCACCTAAGGTTACCGCTGGATGTATTTCGTAAACCACATCAAATACTGACGAATCGATTCCACAGACCGAACGTGAGGAGAGGGGCTAGTGTAATTGGTTAATACAAACCATACGAAAATGCACGGAAGTATGTTTTTTTACACAAACCTACGTTAGTTTTGTTAGCGCATCTGAACATATAAACAAATACGTAATCAGTGCCGTTTGTTGCATTGTAAAATGTTAATTACATCCGGAGATATTGTAACCTAAAGTTGACGCTTGAGTACCACTCCTCCGCTGTTCGATCGTGTGTCTCGGAGAGCACCGAATTACGTAGGGATCCAAAGGGAACGGTGATGGACCTTAGGTACAGAAGAGACTGGAACAGCACATTACGTCCACATGCTAACACCTTTTTATTGGTCTTTTTCACTGACATGTACATTACCATGAGGGGTGAGGTACACGTACACACGTGGTTTCCGTTTTCAATTACGGAGTGGAATAGAGTGTGTCCCACTGGAAACGCGTCGACGTATGTGGTACCAGCATGATGGTGCACCTGCACTTTCCGCAATTAACACTAGGCTGACCCTTGACAGGATGTTCGACGGGCGTTTCATGGGACGTGGAGGACGCATAAATTGGCCAGCCCGTTCTCCTGATCTTACACCTCTGGACTTCTTTCTGTGGGGTACATTAAGGGAGAATGTGTACCGTGATGTGCCTACAACGCCAGAGGATATGAAACAACGTATTGTGGCAGCCTGCGGCGACATTACACCAGATGTACTGCGGCGTGTACGCCAGAGATTGCAATTGTGTGCAGCAAATGATGGCCACCACATTGAACATCTATTGGCCTGACATGTAGGGACACACTCTATTCCACTCCGTAATTGAAAACGGAAACCACGTGTGTGCGTGTACCTCACCCCTCATGGTAATGTACATGTGCGTCAGTGAAAAAGACCAATAAAAAGGTGTTAGCATGTGGACGTAATGTGCTGTTCCAGTCCCTTCTGTACCTAAGGTCCATCACCGTTCCCTTTGGATCCCTACGTAATTCGGTGCTCTCCGATACACACGATCGAACAGCGGAGGAGTGGTACTCAAGCGTCAACTTTAGAGCACAATATCTCCGGATGTAATTAACATTTTACAATGCAACAAACGGCACTGATTACGTATTTGTTTGTATGTACAGATGTACTAAGAAAACTAACGGGGTTCCATTTAAAAAAACGAAGGTTTGTGTTAAAAAAACATACTTCCGTGCATTTTTGTATGGTTTGTATTAACCAATTACACTAGCCCCTCTCCTCACGTTCGGTCTGTGGAATCGGTTCGTCAGTATTTGATGTGGTTTACGAAATATATCCAGCGGTAACGTTAGGTGACTCACCCTGTATGTATTAAAATATGTAGCCTATGTCCGTCAGAACATTTATTAGACTAACGTGTAAAAAAGTGAATCATTCATGAACTTTCCGAGATTTTTTGTAACAAATTTGAATTAATTTGTACTGCAGTACAGATGTACAAAAACCAAGAAGGAACAACAAGAATGAAAGACCAAACACGAAGTGCTCAGATCCAAAAAGGGTGTATGACAGAGATCCAGTCTTTCGCCCTTCGCTTCAACATACACATCGAAGATGCAGTGAGGAAGCTAAACGAAAGGTTCAAGAATGAAAATAAAATTCAAGGTGAAAGTGGAAGTCAGCCTCTGATGTCTTAACAGATGTCCTATCATCCGCCGGCCGCGGTGGCCGAGCGGTTCTAGGCGCTACAGTCCGGAACGGTCGCAGGTTCGAATCCTGCCTCGGGCATGGATGTGTGTGATGTCCTTAGGTTAGTTAGGTTTAAGTAGTTCTAAGTTGTAGGAGAGTGATGAGCTCAGAAGTTCCATAGTGCGCAGAGCCATTTGAACCTTTTTTTATTTTTTTATTTTTATTTTTATTATTATTATTTTTTTTTAAGGGAAGGATGTGTTGAATGATGTGAACAGTGTAATGGCTAAAGAATGTGCACTGTGAGTAAATCGAAGAGGGACGAAAGTAATGAGAAATAGCAGAAATTAGAAGAGGGAGAAACTTAACATCAGGTTTGTGGATCACGAAGTAGACGACTTTAAGGAATCCTACTACCTAGGCAGCAAAATAACCCCCGATGGACACAGCAAGGACGGCATAGAAGGCATACTAGAACTGTTAAAAAGGGCAATGCTGGCCAACAGAAACAGTGCCAAAAATAGGTGTTAATTTGTGAGAATGTAGGCTTGGCGCGGAGCATTGTGTGGTAGTGAAACATGGAGTGTGGGAAAACCGGAAAACACGAGATTGGAAGCGACTGAAGTGGTGATACGGACGAATGTTGAAAATTAGGTGGACTGATAAGGTAGCGAATGAGGAGCATCTCTGAAGAATCCGCGAAGAAAGTGTAATACACCCCTCCCTCCTTCGATGTTGCTGCTGTCCGCTATGATAAAGTCTTTTCAGAAGATTCGAGAGGAGTGAGATTCACAATAAATCTTTTACTTATCTTTTCTCGCAGAGTTGACTCCAATTTTGCACGTTTATGGGTCTGATTCTTGAAGCTGAATTTGTCACATTTTAGGTTTTAATGGTTTCTACATCTACATCTACATCCATACTCCGCAAGCCACCTGACGGTGTGTGGCGGAGGGTACCTTCAGTACCTCTATCGGTTCTCCCTTCTATACCAGTCTCGTATTGTTCGTGGAAAGAAGGATTGTCGGTATGCCTCTGTGTGGGCTCTAATCTCTCTGATTTTATCCTCATGGTCTCTTCGCGAGATATACGTAGGAGGGAGCAATATACTGCTTGACTCTTCGGTGAAGGTATGTTCTCGAAACTTTGACAAAAGCCCGTACCGAGCTACTGAGCGTCTCTCCTGCAGAGTCTTCCACTGGAGTTTATCTATCATCTCCGTAACGCTTTCGCGATTACTAAATGATCCTGTAACGAAGCGCGCTGCTCTCCGTTGGATCTTCTCTATGTCTTGTATCAACCCTATCTGGTACGGATCCCACACTGCTGAGCAGTATTCAAGCAGTGGGCGAACAAGCGTACTGTAACCTACTTCCTTTGATTTCGGATTGCATTTCCTTAGGATTCTTCCAATGAATCTCAGTCTGGCATCTGCTTTACCGACGATCAACATTATATGATCATTCCATTTTATATCACTCCTAATGCGTACTCCCAGATAATTTATGGTATTAACTGCTTCCAGTTGCTGACCTGCTATTTTGTAGCTAAATGATAAAGGATCTATCTTTCTGTGTATTCGCAGCACATTACACTTGTCTACATTGAGATTCAGTTGCCATTCCCTGCACCATGCGTCAATTCGCTGCAGATCCTCCTGCATTTCAGTACAATTTTCCATTGTTACAACCTCTCGATACACCACAGCATCATCTGCAAAAAGCCTCAGTGAACTTCCGATATCATCCACCAGGTCATTTATGTATATTGTGAATAGCAACGGTCCTATGACACTCCCCTGCGGCACACCTGAAATTACTCTTACTTCGGAAGACTTCTCTCCATTGAGAATAACATGCTGCGTCCTGTTATCTAGGAACTCCTCAATCCAATCACACAATTGGTCCGATAGTCCATATGCTCTTACTTTGTTCAATAAACGACTGTGGGGAACTGTATCGAACGCCTTGCGGAAGTCAAGAAACACGGCATCTACCTGGGAACCCGTGTCTATGGCCCTCTGAGTCTGGTGGACGAATAGCGCGAGCTGGGTTTCACACGACCGTCTTTTTCGAAACCCATGCTGATTCCTACAGAGTAGATTTCTGGTCTCCAGAAAAGTCATTATACTCGAACACAATACGTGTTCCAAAATTGTACAACTGATCGACGTTAGAGATATAGGTCTATAGTTCTGCACATCTGTTCGACGTCCCTTCTTGAAAACGGGGATGACCTGTGCCCTTTTCCAATCCTTTGGAACGCTACGCTCTTCTAGAGACCTACGGTACACCGCTGCAAGAAGGGGGGCAAGTTCCTTCGCGTACTCTGTGTAAAATTGAACTGGTATCCCATCAGGTCCTGAGGCCTTTCCTCTTTTGAGCGATTTTAATTGTTTCTCTATCCCTCTGTCGTCTATTTCGATATCTACCATTTTGTCATATGTGCGACAATGTAGAGAAGGAACTACAGTGCAATCTTCCTCTGTGAAACAACTTTGGAAAAAGACATTTAGTATTTCGGCCTTTAGTCTGTCATCATCTGTTTCAGTACCATTTTGGTCACAGAGTGTCTGGACATTTTGTTTTGATCCACCTACCGCTTTGACATAAGACCAAAATTTCTTAGGACTTTCTGCCAAGTCAGTATATAGAACTTTACTTTCAAATTCATTGAACGCCTCTCGCATAGCTCTCTTCACACTACATTTCGCTTCGCGTAATTTTTGTTTGTCTGCAAGGCTTTGGCTATGTTTATGTTTGCTGTGAAGTTCCCTTTGCTTCCGCAGCAGTTTTCTAACTCGGTTGTTGTACCACTGTGGCTCTTTTCCATCTCTTACGATCTTGCTTGGCACATACTCATCTAACGCATAATGTACGACGGTTTTGAACTTTGTCCACTGATCCTCAACACTATCTGTACTTGAGACAAAACTTTTGTGTTGAGCCAACAGGTACTCTGAAATCTGCTTTTTGTCACTTTTTCTAAACAGAAAAATCTTCCTACCCTTTTTAATATTCCTATTTACGGCTGAAATCATCGATGCCGTAACCGCTTTATGATCGCTGATTCCCTGTTCTGCGTTAACTTTTTCAAATAGTTCGGGTCTGTTTGTCACCAGAAGGTCTAATATGTTATCGCCACGAGTCGGTTTTCTGTTTAACTGCTCAAGGTAGTTTTCAGATAAAGCACTTAAAAAAATTTCACTGGATTCTTTGTCCCTGCCACCCGTTATGAACGTCTGAGTCTCCCAGTCTATATCCGGCAAATTAAAATCTCCACCCAGAACTATAACATGGTGGGGAAATCTACTCGAAATATTTTCCAAATTATCCTTCAGGTGCTCAGCCACAACAGCTGCTGAGCCAGGGGGCCTATAGAGACATCCAATTACCATGTCTGAGCCTGCTTTAACCGCGACCTTCACCCAAATCATTTCACATTTCGGATCTCCGTCAATTTCCTTCGATACTATTGCACTTCTTACCGCTATAAACACGCCTCCCCCTTCACTGTTCAGCCTGTCTCTGCGGTATACATTCCAATCTGAGTTTAGGATTTCGTTACTGTTTACGTCTGGTTTCAGCCAACTTTCTGTCCCTAGTACTTGTTGTCGTTGCACAATTTCTGTTTTGACGATAATATTGTGTTACGTTTCACTATATCACACTGTCTTTTGAATCTTCATATTAAAAAAGCCGAAATTTCATTGTTCTTCCGATCACATCAGAGGCATGCTTACTAGAACTACACTCTCCGGTAATAACAATATTCCAAAGGGTTTACAATCTTTCTCTTGGGAAATGAATTTCCTGTAGTTCAAATTATACTTTTATAAACGAATCCAGAAATAAACATAATAAATAATTACTATTAAAAACAGTCTTGATCACAATTTATTTAACAAGGTGACCGGTTTCGACCACTACTGTGGTCATCTTCAGACCATTGAGTAGGAATCTCTTTCTGTTGGAGAATCGAAACCGGTCACCTTGTTAAATAAATTGTGATCAAGACTGTTTTTAATAGTAATTATTTATAAGACATTGATCACTGCTATTCCCATAATGCATTCAAAAGTAAACATAATAAACATTGCTAGATTGCGTAATTAATAATAGAAATTTTAACTTTGCCAAAAATTTCGTTATTGAAAATGTTTCTACAAAAAATTATATAACTGTACATTCGGAGCTAGTACATATCGATCGTACCAGCACAAGTAAACTATTTACTTTTCATAAATTTTAGCTTGAAATATGTCTGCCTGCTTAGCTGAAGCCGGCACGGTAGCTCAGCGTGTTCGGTCAGAGAGCCGCTTGGCCTCTGTAATAAAAAAACTGAGTGGAAGGATCAACAAACGAAGTCGAACGGACGTCATTGTGACGTCCGCAACGACCGAACACAACGATAAAAAATAAAATTAAAAAAAAGCTGAGTGGTAGCGTGTTTGCCTACCATGCAGCAGGCCTGGGTTCGATTCCCGTCCGGGTTAGAGATTTTCTGCGCTCGTGGACTGGGTGTTGTGCTGTCATCATCATAATCATCATCATCATCATCAACAGCGACACGCAAGTCGCCCAATGCGGCGTCACCCGCAATAAGACTTGCAACTCGGCGGCTGAACTTCCCCAGAAGGGGGCAACCGGCCATCAGTGCCACACGATCATTTCATTTCATTTCAGCTTGAAATACAGGGTGTCCCACTCAAACTTCCTGATGTGTTGGCAAATGTGCCAACACCTTGTAGATAGAGGAGGCTGAAATGCACGCTATCTAACGCAGACGGGCGTGAAGTCTGGAACAGGATACGTATGAATGCACTAAAGAAAAGTACGTAGCTTCTGTTTACTTAACTTTAATTCATCCTTGTGGTACATCGCTCTTGACTATACAAATGAGGCTCTCTCCAGATATGGTTGATGGCGCCTTGCTAGGTCGTAGCCATAGCATGAAGGCTATCCTAACTGTCTCTCGGCAAATGAGAGAAAGGCTTCGTCAGTGTAGTCGCTAGCAAAGTCGTCGTACAACTGGGGCGAGTGCTAGTCCGTCTTTCTAGACCTGCCATGTGGTGGCGCTAGGTCTGCAATTACTGACAGTGGCGACACGCGGGTCCGACATGTACTAATGGACCGCGGCCGATTTAAAGCTACCACCTAGCAAGTGTGGTGTCTGGCGGTGACACCACAGTTTCCTGATTTCAAGGACCCAGGAGAGGAAAAACCGCAGTAGATACGACAGTGAAAAATGCACCGCAATGTAGAGCATCTCACAGAATTTGTATTCCCGCGTCAGAAGTGCGAAGTATCGTCGCTAGAGTGCAGCATGGTCGCATGAACTGAAAATGGCGACTCCACAGCAGCGCGCAAGCAGTAGTGTGGTTTGCAGAAATAGAATCGCCGATTACTGTGCAAATAAATTATTGTCGTGTGTATGAATGTGATCCACCTGATGTGAAAACAAGGAATGGCATAGGATGCAAAAGTAAAACGAGGATAATGGAATGTAGTCGAATTAATTCGGGTGATGCTGAGGGAATTAGATTAGGAAATGAGACACTTAAAGTAGTAAAGGAGTTTTGCTATTTGGGGAGCAAAATGACTGATGATGGTCGAAGAAGATAGGATATAAAATGTAGACTGGAAATGGCAAGGAAAGCGTTTCTGAAGAAGAGAAATTTGTTAACATCGAGTATTGATTTAAATGTCAAGAAGTCGTTTCTGAAAGTATTTGTAAGGAGTGTAGTCATGTATGGAAGTGAAACGTGGACGATAAATAGTTTTAACAAGAAGAGAATAGAAGCTTTCGAAATGTGGTGCTACAGAAGAATGCTCAAGATTAGATGGGTAGATCACATAACTTGTTGTTGTTATGGTCTTCAGTCCTGAGACTGGTTTGATGCAGCTCTCCATGCTACCCTATCCTGTGCAAGCTTCTTCATCTCCCAGTACCTACTGCAACCTACATCCTTCTGAATCTGCTTAGTGTATTCATCTCTTGGTCTCCCCCTACGATTTTTACCCTCCACGCTGCCCTCCAATGCTAAATTGGTGATCTCTTGATGCCTCAGAAAATGTCCTACCAACCGATCCCTTCTTCTGGTCAAGTTGTGCCACAAACTTCTCTTCTCCCCAATCCTATTCAATACTTCCTCATTAGTTATGTGATGATGATGATGATGATGATGTTTGGTTTGTGGGGCGCTCAACTGCGTGGTTATCAGCGCCCATACAATTTCCCAACTTTTGCTCAGTCCAATTTCGCCACTTTCCTGGATGATGATGAAATGATGAGGACAACACAAACACCCAGTCATCTCGAGGCAGGTGAAAATCCCTGACCCCGCCGGGAATCGAACCCGGGACCCCGTGCTCGGGAAGCGAGAACGCTACCGCGAGACCACGAGCGGCGGACCATTAGTTATGTGATCTACCCATCTAATCTTCAGCATTCTTCTGTAGCACCACATTTCGAAAGCTTCTATTCTCTTCTTATCCAAACTATTTACCGTCCATGTTTCACTTCCATACATGGCTACACTCCGTACAAATACTTTCAGAAATGACTTCCTGACACTTAAATCTATACTCGATGTTAACAAATTTCTCTTCTTCAGAAACGCTTTCCTTGCCATTGCCAGTCTACATTTTATATCCTCTCTACTTCGACCATCATCAGTTATTTTACTCCCCAAATAGCAAAACTCCTTTACTACTTTAAGTGTCGCATTTCCTAATCTAATTCCCTCAGCATCACCCGACTTAATTCGACTACATTCCATTATCCTCGTTTTGCTTTTGTTGATGTTCATCTTATATACTCCCTTCAAGACACCATCCATTCCGTTCAACTGCTCTTCCAAGTCCTTCGCTGTCTCTGACAGAATTACAATGTCATCGGCGAACCTCAACGTTTTTACTTCTTCTCCATGGATTTTAATACCTACTCCGAATTTTTCTTTTGTTTCCTTTACTGCTTGCTCAATATACAGATTGAATAACATCGGGGAGAGGCTACAACCCTGTCTTACTCCCTTCTTAACCACTCCTTCCCTTTCATGTTCCTCGACTCTTGTAACTGCCATCTGGTTTCTGTACAAATTGTAAATAGCCTTTCGCTCCCTGTATTTTACCCCTGCCACCTTTAGAATTTGAAAGAGAGTATTCCAGTCAACATTGTCAAAAGCTTTCTCTAAGTCTACAAATGCTAGAAACGTAGGTTTGCCTTTCCTTAATCTTTCTTCTAAGATAAGTCGTAAGGTCAGTATTGCCTCACATAACTAATGATGAAGTATTAAATAGGATTGGGGAGAAGAGGAGCTTGTGGCACAACTTGACTAGAAGAAGGTATCGGTTGGTAGGACACGTTCTGAGACATCGACGGATCACCAATTTAGTATTGGAGGGCAGCGTGGAGGGTAAAAATAGTAGAGGGAGACCAAGAGATGAATACACTAAACAGATTCAGAAGGATGTAGGGTGTAGTAGGTACTGGGGGATGAAGAAGCTTGTACAGGATAGAGTAGCATGGAGAGAGGCATCAAACCAGTCTCAGAACTGAAGACCACCACTACAACAACAACAACAACAACAACAACAACATAGAAAGTTTCTGGCAATACGAAGTGTTCTGAAACATTCTGGCGGTGCACGTTACGGTGTTTCAGAAGAGACAGTGAAGGACATCAGACAAACGTTTCTCAGAATCCCACGTAAGTCAATTCATCAAGTATCTAGGCAACTTGATGTACCTCGATCGACACTGCATCGTGTAGCTCACCGGCGTCTTCGTACGTGTGCTTACAAAGTGTAAATTCTGTAACATCAAACGCCGAACGACAAACCGCGCCGACAACTATTTGCTGTGGATATTGTGCAGCGTATTGATACGGATGCCAACTTCCTGTAAAGATGTTTATTCTGAGATGAGGGAACCTTTCATCTATCACGAAGGGTTAATAGGCATAATGTTCGGATTTGGGGTTCGCAAAATCCGCACATTGTCATCGAACATGTTCGTGATAGCCCTACATCTACATCTACATACATACTCCGCAATCCACCATACTGTGCGTGGCGGAGGGTACCTCGTACCACAACTAGCACCTTATCTCCCTGTTCCACTCCCAAACAGAACGGGGGGGGGGGGGGGGGAAATGACTGCTTATATGTCTCTGTACGAGCCCTAATCTCTCGTATCTTATCTTTGTGGTCATTCCGCGAAATATAAGTTGGCGCCAATAAAATTGTACTGCAGTCAGCCTCAAACGCTGGTTCTCTTAATTTCCTCAGCAGCGATTCACGAAAAGAACGCCTCCTTTCCTCCAGAGACTCCCACCCGAGTTCCTGAAGCATTTCCGTAACACTCGCGTGATGATCAAACCTATCAGTAACAAATCTAGCAGCCCGCCTCTGAATTGCTTCTATGTCCTCCCTCAATCCGACCTGATAGGGATCCCAAATGCTCGAGCAGTACTCAAGAATAGGGCGTATTAGTGTTTTATAAGCGGTCTCCTTTACAGATGAACCACATCTTCCCAAAATTCTGCCAATGAACCGAAGACGACTATCCGCCTTCCCCACAACTGCCATTACATGCTTGTCCCACTTCATATCGCTCTGCAATGTTACGCCCAAATATTTAATCGACGTGACAGTGTCAAGCGCTACAATACTAATAGAGTATTCAAACATTACAGGATTCTTTTTCCTATTCATCTGTATTTAGAGTCAGCTGCCATTCTTTTCACCAATCACAAATCCTGTCCAAGTCATCTCGTATCCTCCTACAGTCACTCAACGACGACACCTTCCCGTACACCACAGCATCATCAGCAAACAGCCGCACATTGCTTTCCACCCTATCCAAAAGATCATTTATGTACACTCCTGGAAATGGAAAAAAGAACACATTGACACCGGTGTGTCAGACCCACCATACTTGCTCCGGACACTGCGAGAGGGCTGTACAAGCAATGATCACACGCACGGCACAGCGGACACACCAGGAACCGCGGTGTTGGCCGTCGAATGGCGCTAGCTGCGCAGCATTTGTGCACCGTCGCCGTCAGTGTCAGCCAGTTTGCCGTGGCATACGGAGCTCCATCGCAGTCTTCAACACTGGTAGCATGCCGCGACAGCGTGGACGTGAACCGTATGTGCAGTTGACGGACTTTGAGCGAGGGCGTATAGTGGGCATGTGGGAGGCCGGGTGGACGTACCGCCGAATTGCTCAACACGTGGGGCGTGAGGTCTCCACAGTACATCGATGTTGTCGCCAGTGGTCGGCGGAAGGTGCACGTGCCCGTCGACCTGGGACCGGACCGCAGCGACGCACGGATGCACGCCAAGACCGTAGGATCCTACGCAGTGCCGTAGGGGACCGCACCGCCACTTCCCAGCAAATTAGGGACACTGTTGCTCCTGGGGTATCGGCGAGGACCATTCGCAACCGTCTCCATGAAGCTGGGCTACGGTCCCGCACACCGTTAGGCCGTCTTCCGCTCACGCCCCAACATCGTGCAGCCCGCCTCCAGTGGTGTCGCGACAGGCGTGAATGGAGGGACGAATGGAGACGTGTCGTCTTCAGCGATGAGAGTCGCTTCTGCCTCGGTGCCAATGATGGTCGTATGCGTGTTTGGCGCCGTGCAGGTGAGCGCCACAATCAGGACTGCATACGACCGAGGCAGACAGGGCCAAAACCCGGCATCATGGTGTGGGGAGCGATCTCCTACACTGGCCGTACACCACTGGTGATCGTCGAGGGGATACTGAATAGTGCACGGTACATCCAAACCGTCATCGAACCCATCGTTCTACCATTCCTAGACCGGCAAGGGAACTTGCTGTTCCAACAGGACAATGCACGTCCGCATGTATCCCGTGCCACCCAACGTGCTCTAGAAGGTGTAAATCAACTACCCTGGCCAGCAAGATCTCCGGATCTGTCCCCCATTGAGCATGTTTGGGACTGGATGAAGCGTCGTCTCACGCGGTCTGCACGTCCAGCACGAACGCTGGTCCAACTGAGGCGCCAGGTGGAAATGGCATGGCAAGCCGTTCCACAGGACTAGATCCAGCATCTCTACGATCGTCTCCATGGGAGAATAGCAGCCTGCATTGCTGCTAAAGGTGGATATACACTGTACTAGTGCCGACATTGTGCATGCTCTGTTGCCTGTGTCTATGTGCCTGTGGTTCTGTCAGTGTGATCATGTGATGTATCTGACCCCAGGAATGTGTCAATAAACTTTCCCCTTCCTGGGACAATGAATTCACGGTGTTCTTATTTCAATTTCCAGGAGTGTAGATAGAAAACAACAGCGGACCTACCAGACTTCCCTGGGGCACTCCAGATGATACCCTCACCTGCGATGAGCACTCACCATCGAGGACAACGTACTGGGTTCTATTACTTAAGCCCTAAACTAAACGTCTGATGCGCGCTAATGCGCGACAGGATTGACGGACCGTTCTTCTTTGCAGAACAATCAGTGAATGGGTCAGTGTATCTGGACATGTTGGAGCAGTTTGTCTACCCTCAGATACAAGACTTGCAACCCAACATCATTTTCCAACAAGACGGAGCTCCGCCGCATTGCTCAACGGCTGTTCGCAAGTTCCTGGACAGGAAATTTCCCAATCGTTAGGTCAGACACGCAGGACCCAATGCCTGGCCACCACGTTCACCCGACATTACGCCGCTTGATTTCTTCATGTGGGGAATCGTGAAGGACCGCGTGTATGCGACCGAAGTGGACGATATCCTACGTTGCGACATCGTATCACTAATGCGATTGCAACAATAACAGAGGAAATGTTACAAAGAACTTGGCAAGAAATTGAATATAGACTCGATATTCTTCGTGCTGCAACGATGCAATGCCAACTATGGAAGAACTCAGTAGAGAAATAGATTCTCTTGCTAACGGAAAGGCCCCAGGTGAAGATGGGATCCCTGCAGAGGTTATTAAGTATAACAACAACAAGTCTGTTCTTCTCAAACATTTATATTCACTTATCACAACCAGCTGGGAAGAAGGTTATGTCCCGATGAGTATGCGGAATTCGAGGATAGTTACTCTATACAGGGTGTTACGAAAAGGTACGGCCAAACTTTCAGCAAACATTCCTCACATGCCGGCCGCGGTGGTCTCGCGGTTCTAGGCGCCCAGTCCGGAACGGCGCGACTGCTACGGTCGCAGGTTGGAATCCTGCCTCGGGCATGGATGTTGAAAGGTGGCTACACTGAGCCACAGCGCCAAAGATCGCGCCAGAGAGTATTGTTCCGCCGCCTCCACTGGCAGTGCTTATTGAGACGTAGCGGCAAGCAGTGCTTACCGAGAAGTTGTGGTGGACACTGCTTGTCGTGAAGTCAGAGTGAGATGTGGTAGTGGAGAGTGTTGTTCCATGTTTTATGCAGTGGTTTGATGGGAGAGATAGCAGATGTTATTACAATGGAGATATTGTAATGATCAGAGTGCTTTTCGTCAATATATATGAAGGTAATAAATATTATGTTGTTTATTTATTTGTGTGTCCTGAATAATGTGTCATTACAGGTTCAGTCAACAAAGCATCTGGCTTGTGTTCTTGTATTAGAGTGTAATTTTGGTTTTCTAGCACAATTATAGTATTTGTAATTTTCTTTTATCACGTCAGTATAATTGCTATTTAAAAATTCTTGTCTTGTTGAAGAAGAACCGTGCCAGATGTGCGTTGAGTCATACTACCACATACAGAACAGCTACACTTCTGCTTTGTTGGTTTCGTAGGTTTTATAGTTGCTGGGGACTTAATTAATTCACTGTGTTAACGAAAATTTTCTTACATTCTTTGTTGTCATTCTAAGCAGTCAGATTGCGTACTAAAACTAGTCAGGGCCAGCCGTTTACGAAACAGCGTAATCGGACATACAGCGACAGAAAATTAAAAAGTATTTGCATTGCATTCTTATATCTTTATTATAATTGAGCCCCCATGCAATGTGTGTGATGTCCTTACGTTAGTTAGGTTTACGTAGGTTTAAGTTCTAGGGGACTGATGACCACAGCTGTTAAGTACCATAGTGCTCAGAGCCCTTTTTAGCCATTCCTCACACACAAAGAAAGAAAATACATTATGTGGACACGTGTCCGGAAACGCTTACTTTCCATGTTAGAGGTCATTTTATTACTTCTCTTCAAATCACATTAATCATGGAATGGAAACACACAGCAACAGAACGTACCAGAGTGACGTCAAACACTTTGTTACAGGAAATGTTCAAAGCGTCCTCCGTTAGTGAGGATACATGCATCCACCCTCCGTCGCACGGAATCAAATGGTTCAAATGGCTCTGAGCACTATGTGACTTAACTTCTGAGGTCATCAGTCGCCTAGAACTTAGAACTAATTAAACCTAACTAACCTAAGGACATCACACACATCCATGCCCGAGGCAGGATTCGAACCTGCGACCGTAGCGGTCGCTCGGCTCCAGACTGCAGCGCCCTGAACCACATGGAATCCCTGATGCGCTGATGCAGCCCTGGAGAATGGCGTATTGTATCACAGCCATCCGCAATACGAGCACGAAGAGTCTTTACATTTGGTACCGGGGTTGCGTAGACAAGAGCTTTCAAATGCCCCCATAAATGAAAGTCAAGAGGGTTGAGGTCAGGAGAGCGTGGAGGCCACGGAATTGGTCCGCCTCTACCAGTCCATCGGTCACCGAATCTGTTGTTGAGAAGCGTACGAACACTTGGACTGAAATGTGCAGGAGCTCCATCGTGCATGACCCACATGTTGTGTCGTACTTGTAAAGGCACATGTTCTAGCAGCACAGGTAGAGTATCCCGTATGAAATCGTGATAACGTGCTCAATTAGGCGTAGGTGGAAGAATTAAAATGAGCTCTAACATGGAAATAAAGCGTTTCCGGACACATGTCCACATAACATCTTTTCTTTATTTGTGTGCGAGGAATGTTTCCTGAAAGTTTGGCCGTACCTTTTTGTAACACCCTGTATAAACAGAAAGGAAACAGAAGTGACTCTAACAATTACTGAGGCATTTCATTACTAACAAGGGAACCTCCCCATCGCGCCCCGCTCAGATGTAGTTGGCACAGTGGATAGGCCTTGAGAAACTGAACACAGACCAATCGAGAAAACAGGACGAAGTTGTGTGTGAACTATGAAAAAAATAAGCAAAATATACGAACTGAGTAGTTCATGCGAAAGATAGGCAACATCAAGGATAGTGTGACGAGTGCCGTGGTCACGTAGTTAGCATGAGGAGTTGCGGAACAAGAGGTCTTGGGTTCAAGTCTCCCTCGAGTGAAAATTCAATTTTTTTTTTTTTTTGTTTTCAGGCAATTATTATCTGTCCGTCCGTCCGATGCGAGGTAACTTCGCCGTAGTATGGGGACGCTACACCTAAACAAACATCGAAACACACGAAGTCAGTCGACTAGAGCGCACGGAAGAGAGAGTATTCCTGCTAACGAGGCTCCCTGGCTGGCAGTTGACTGGTCGCTACTTTGGACGAGAGTGCATTAAATACGTGAGATGTATTCCGTGTGCAATATGAATCCAGCAAATACAGCGGACGGAAGGACAGATAATAATTGTCTGAAAATAAAAAATTAAACTTTTCATTCGAGGGAAGACTTGAACCAAGGACCTCTTGCTTCGCAGTTGCTCACGCTAACCACGGGACCACGGCGCTCCTAAACTCACACTTTCCTTGATGTTGCCTATGGACTACTCAGTTTGTATGTTTTGCTTACTTTTTTCATAGTTCCACACAACTTGTTCCTGTTTTCTCGATTGATCTGTGTTCAGTTTTACAAGGCCTATCCACTGTGCCAACTTATAACTACATCTGAGGGGGTTGCGATGGTGAGGTTCCCTTGTAAGTGTAGCCGGGAAAGCTTATGCAAGAGTCATCCTAATGCGATTACAGATCTTAGCTTCCAGAATCTCAGTGTGGCTTCAGGCCCGGCCGATCAACCGTAGATATGATCTTCTCCTTAAGACAGCTACAAGAGAAATATCGTGAGCAGCAGAGACCACTTTATATTGCTTTCACTGACCTTGTTAAAGCGTTTGATTTAGTGAGCAGAAATGGGCTTTTCAAACTGTTGCAGAAGATTGGATGCCCACCTAAACTACTACAGATAATTGTCTCTTTCTTTGAGAAAACACAAGCAACAATCTGCTTCAACGGTAAAACATCAGAAGCATTGAAACTTCCTGGCAGATTAAAACTGTGTGCCCTACCGAGACTCGAACTCGGGCCTTTTGCCTTTCGCGAGAAAGTGCTCTACCATCTGAGCTACCCAAGCACGACTCACGCCCGGTACTCACAGCTTTACTTCTGCCAGTACCTCGTCTCCTACCTTCCAAACTTTACAGTTCGAGTCTCGGTCGGGCACACAGTTTTAATCTGCCAGGAAGTTTCATATCAGCGCACACTCCGCTGCAGAGTGGAAGTCTCATTCTGCAAACATCCCCCAGGCTGTGGCTAAGCCATGTCTCCGCAGTATCCTTTCTTTCAGGAGTGCTAGTTCTGCATGGTTCCCAGGAGAGTTTCTGTAAAGTTTGGAAGGTAGGAGACGAGGTACTGGCAGAAGTAAAGCTGTGAGTACCGGGCGTGAGTCGTGCTTGGGTATCTCAGATGGTAGAGCACTTGCCCGCGAAAGGCAAAGATCCCGTGTTCGAGTCTCGGTCCGGCACACAGTTGTAATCTTCCAGGAAGTTTCATATCAGCGCACACTCCGCTGCAGAGTGAAAATCTCATTCTCGAATGAGATGCATTCCCTGTTAATAGCGGTGTGAAACAGGGGTGTGTCTTAGCTCCTACATTATTTGGGATTTACTTTTCCCTTCTGCTCAATTTGACTTTGTGAGGAGGGAGCGTATCTGCATACGAGGTCTGATGGAAATCTTTTCAACATTGCTCGCCTCAAGGCCAACACCAAAGTAAATACAGTTGTTATCCGTGAGTTGGTATATGCGCACGATGCAGCTCTATTAAGGAACACAGAAGATGAGCTGCAGTATATAATCAACAAATTATCACACGCATGTGAAAAGCTTGTCCGCCGCGCGTGGTCTCGCGGTAGCGTTCTCGCTTCCCGAGCACGGGGTCCCGGGTTCGATTCCCGGCGGGGTCAGGGATTTTCACCTGCCTCGAGATGACTGGGTGTTTGTGTTGTCCTCATCATTTCATCATCATCCAGGAAAGTGGCGAAATTGGACTGAGCAAAGACTGGGTAATTGTACGGGCGCTGATAACCACGCAGTTGAGCGCCCCACAAACCAAACATCATCTCATGTGAAAAGCTTGGTCTACTCATCAACCTTCAAAAGACTAAGATCATGGCGCAGAGCACTACCAACCTTCCATCCATCAGCATTGATGGCAATCCTCTCCAAGTAGTTGATGACTTTAC
The DNA here is from genome assembly GCF_023864275.1 of Schistocerca cancellata. Classification (NCBI taxonomy): domain Eukaryota; kingdom Metazoa; phylum Arthropoda; class Insecta; order Orthoptera; family Acrididae; genus Schistocerca; species Schistocerca cancellata. Next base: position 78,935,683 of record NC_064636.1, read on the forward strand.
CTACTTGGGATCCACAATATGTAGCAACTTGTCCATGCACACTGAAATTACTAACAGAATCGCAAAGGCATCATCTGTCATGGCTATATTGAAAAACAGAGTATAGAACAACGGACTGCTTACCACAAAAACTAAATTAGAAGTCTACAACGCTTGTGTTATAAGCACCCATCTCTATAGCTGTGAGACATGGACAACTCTTTCGAAGTATGAAACTCGACTCAACAGCTACCATATCTACTGTCTACATCTACATCTACATCCATTCGCCGCAAGCCACGTGACGGTGTGTGGCGGAGGGTACCTTGAGTACCTCTATCGGTTCTCCCTTCTATTCCAGTCTCGTATTGTTCGTGGAAAGAAGGATCGTCGGTATGCCTGTGTGTCGACTCTAATCTCTCTGATTTTATCCTCATGGTCTCTTCGCGAGATATACGTAGGAGGGATCAATATACTGCTTGACTCTTCGGTGAAGGTATGTTCTCGAAACTTTGACAAAAGCCCGTACCGAGCTACTGAGCGTCTCTCCTGCAGAGTCTTCCACTGCAGTTTATCTATCACCTCCGTAACGCTTTCGCGATTACTAAATGATCCTGTAACGAAGCGCGCTGCTCTCCGTTGGATCTTCTCTATCTCTTCTATCAACCCTATCTGGTACGGATCCCACACTGCTGAGCAGTATTCGAGCAGTGGGCGAACAAGCTTACTGTAACCTACTTCCTTTGTTTTCGGATTGCATTTCCTTAGGATTCTTCCAATGAATCATAGCCTGGTATCTACTTTACCGACGATCAACTTTATATGATCATTCCATTTTAAATCACTCCTAATGCGTACTCCCAGATAATTTATGGCATTAACTGCTTCCAGTTACTGACCTGTTATATCGTAGCTAAACGATAAGGGATCTATCTTTCTATGTATTCGCAGCACATTACACTTGTCTACATTGAGATTCAATTGCCATTCCCTGCACCATGCGTCAATTCGCTGCAGATCCTCCTGCATTTCAGTACAATTTTCCATTGTTACAACCTCTCGATATACCACCGCATCATCCGCAAAAAGCCTCAGTGAACTTCCGATGTCAACCACAAGGTCATGTATGTATACTGTGAATAGCAACGGTCCTACGACACTCCCCTGCGGCACACCTGAAATCACTCTTACTTCGGAAGACTTCTCTCCGTTGAGAATGACATGCTGCGCTCTGTTATCTAGGAACTCTTCGATCCAATCACACAATTGCTCTGGTAGTCCATTTGCTCATATGTTCATTCAACGACTGTGGGGAACTGTATCGAACGCCTTGCGGGGGTCAAAAAACACGGCATCTATATTTACATTTATACTCCGCAAGCCACCCAACGGTGTGTGGCGGAGGGCACTTTACGTGCCACTGTCATTATCTCCCTTTCCTGTTCCACTCGCGTATGGTTCGCGGGAAGAACGACTGTCTGAAAGCCTCTGTGCGCGCTCTAATCTCTCTAATTTTACATTCGTGATCTCCTCGGGAGGTATAAGTAGGGGGAAGCAATATATTCGATACCTCATCCAGAAACGCACCCTCTCGAAACCTGGCGAGCAAGCTACACCGCGATGCAGAGCGCCTCTCTTGCAGAGTCTGCCACTTGAGTTTGTTAAACATCTCCGTAACGCTATCACGCTTACCAAATAACCCTGTGACGAAACGCGCCGCTCTTCTTTGGATCTTCCCTATCTCCTCCGTCAACACGATCTGGTACGGATCCCACACTGATGAGCAATAAGTATAGGTCGAACGAGTGTTTTGTAAGCCACCTCCTTTTTTGATGGACTACATTTTCTAAGGACTCTCCCAATGAATCTCAACCTGGTACCCGCCTTACCAACAATTAATTTTATATGATCATTCCACTACAAATCGTTCCGCACGCATACTCCCAGATATTTTACAGAAGTAACTGCTACCAGTGTTTGTTCCGCTATCATATAATCATACAATAAAGGATCCTTCTTTCTATGTATTCGCAATACATTACATTTGTCTATGTTAAGGGTCAGTTGCCACTCCCTGCACCAAGTGATTACCCGCTGCAGATCTTCCTGCATTTCGCTACAATTTTCTAATGCTGCAACTTCTCTGTATACTACAGCATCATCCGCGAAAAGCCGCATGGAACTTCCGACACTATCTACTAGGTCATTTATATATATTGTGAAAAGCAATGGTCCCATAACACTCCCCTGTGGCACGCCAGAGGTTACTTTAATGTCTGTAGACGTCTCTCCGTTGATAACAACATGCTGTGTTCTGTTTGCTAAAAACTCTTCAATCCAGCCACACAGCTGGTCTGATATTCCGTAGGCTCTTACTTTGTTTATCAGGCGACAGTGCGGAACTGTATCGAACGCCTTCCGGAAGTCAAGAAAAATAGACCTGTGAACCCGTGCCTATGGCCCTCTCAGTCTCGAGGACGAATAAAGTGAGCCGGCTTTCACACGATCGTCTTTTTCGAAACCCCTGCTGATTCCTACAGAGTAGATTTCTCGTCTCCAGAAAAGTCATTATACTCGAACACAATACGTGTTCCAAAATTCTACAACTGATCGACGTTAGAGATATAGGTGTATAGTTGTGCACATCTGTTCGACGTCCCTTCCTGAAAACCTGTGCCCTTTTCCAATCCTTTGGAACGCTACGCTCTTCTAGAGACCTACGGGTCACCGCTGCAAGAAGGGGGGCAAGTTCTTTGGCGTACTCTGTGTACAATGGAACTGGTATCCCATCAGGTCCAGCGGCCTTTCCTCTTTTGAGCGATTTTAATTGTCTCCGGAAGATCCTTTAGACCTCTTTGAGAGATACAGTACGCAACACCGAAGTCTTTCATCATGCAAGCACAACCAGCATCTTTGCACTCCTGAGTCATCGACGTCTAAGATGGTTGGGACACGTCAGGCGCATGGATCCTGAACGGATACCGAAGCAGCTGCTGTACGGAGAACTTCAGGAAGGTGTGAGGCCAGTGGGACGACCGCATCTTCGTTTCGAGGATGTCTGCAAGAGAGACTTGACCGAGACCAGAATCAGTCCAAGTCGCTGGGAAAGCATTGCAGATGGCCGTGTCCAGTGGCGAGTAACTGTGCGCGACGGCGTCAAGCTCTCAGAGGACGAACGCACGCAGGAACAAATCAGGAAGAGGACAAAGCGAAGAGACAGAGCGGCTTCTGTTCGAAGTCCCTCAAATTTCACATGTCCAAACTGCAGTAGGGACTGCCACTCTCGAGTGGCACTTTTTAACCGCAGCAGATGCTGCAGACTCTGAACCAAGCGTGTTACACCATCATCCCTCAAGGATGGACGGATGCCATCACAAGTGGTTCACACCTAGAGGTGTATTGATGATTCTTTGAGATGCTCTACAATGTGGTGTATTTTTGAGTGTCGTATCTACTTTTCTTTCCTAGGTCTTTGACTTAAGGGAGGTTTGAGTGGGACACCCTGTATAACATACTGTGTATAAATTTATATGAAATTATTCAGAAAAACAGCTGAGATAATATTGCACTCCCTCTTCAGGGCACAAGTGGCCTATCGGGACCATCCGACCGCCATGTCATCCTCAGGTGAAGATGCGGATAGGAGGGGCGTGTGGTCAGCTCCCGGTCGTTATGATGGTTTTCTTTGACTGGAGCCGCTACTATTCGGTCGAGTAGCTCCTCAATTGACATCACGAGGCTGAGTGCACCCCGAAAATTGGCAACAGCGTATGGCAGCCCGGATGGTCACTGTTGTGTACATAGTGCCGCGTAGTCAGCGCGTACACAACTTTCCCACTAGAGCGCAGGCGTAGCGCTCGTCCATCTCCGCACTATGAGATGGCGCTGTCTTAGAGACGGACCAAATTCTGCTTCCGCCGATCCGCGTATTAAAACGTCACGCAACCAATGAGATTGCTGCTAACAAAGAACCTTTTCTCGTCGCGGATCACACTCGCGCAGTGATACCTGAACGCGCGAGGTATTGTAACGAGTGTACAGACCTCTGATTAGTCAGTCTGCATTAGTTTGCCTTAGTCTGCATTAGTCTGTACCAGTCTATAGTCAAGCTTCAGTCTGCGCCTAATAAGATTATCATATTCCTCTACATAGCCATGAAGAGAAATGTATAGACACTTTGTCAAGTATCAGAGATTTGTGAGAATAAGATTAACGTACCAAGACCAAAGCAACTTCAGATTGTCAATTGTAAACAGCATCCAGAATCAAGTTATGTAATATCTATGATTTTTATTATTTTAATAAATGTTTAAAGTTGGTCACCGTCAATCTGCTACTCTAAGCGTCTGACCTAACGGCAGAAAATAAACACGCCTCGATAAGGCCACGAGACATATTGCTGACACTCGCCTACTTTGTAGAGCGACAAGTCAAATAATCTGATGGTGTGTGTACCGAAGGTCTTACAGTACACTCACCACAGTCACCCATCCAAGTGCCGGCCACGCCCGACACCGCTTAATTTCGGTGATCTAACGGTAACCGGTGTATCCATTGCGGCAAGTCCGTTACCCTTGAGGTAATATTGACATGTCCAAATTTCGAAAAATATTACTCGTAACGACTACCACTGTTGAGCAAAGGTAATGCTAGAGGAAGATGCCCCTTTACAAAAGTAGAACATGGAAAGCACTGTGAAGAAGAAGAAGGGGCAGAATGATAGGACATGCGCTGAGACGCGCATTTAGGCAGAGAAGGAAAGTTTGGGGCACAGGTGGCTGAGGACACGAAACAAGGTGAAAAGGCTGATGACTTGAGCATAAAAGTTTATTAGTTGCACGTTGGCGACACTTGTTCGGGGGTTGTTCCGTTTTTGATGTACCGCTGGAGTGCTTTCGACTGGCTTAAGCCGACGCAGAAACGCGCGGTAAAAAATAACGGGATTTCGGCTAATGCCGGGCTGCAATTAGCTAATGCAAAACCACGCTGGAAATCGGCTTACACAGTCGCTCGACGGGATTAAAAGCCAGTTCCGGAATACAGTGTTGGCAATACAATTAATCTGACGCCAGCGCACCAAAGCTTCCCGAGAGGTTGACAGTTCTGGCTCGTGCAATATTACGGATGCTGGGAAAAAACAAGCGTCGCTTTGTGCTAGTCCCAGGATTTGCAGGTATCTTTCGCTGATCAGGCAGAAAATAATCCTTCATTATTATTTTTACCGTCTGCATACAACCTGCGGAATAAAACTGATAACGAAAGCGTATCACCATAGAAAATGTCGAATCAAATCCTTCTCCCTGCTGTTTCTCCACGTACTTAGATCATACCACTCCATCTTATATTGCTTTCCACATCACCCACAACCCTCCACCAACGATGTTTGTAACCATTTATTTCAGAAATCATGGACCAGACATGCTTCTGTGTAAGCTGGTTCTAATCCTAAACGATGTTTTTCGGGGTAGGTATTAAAATCCAAGGAGAAGAAATAAAAACTTTGAGGTTCGCCGATGATATTGTAATTCTGTCAGAGACAGCAAAGGACTTGGAAGTGCAGTTGAACGGAATGGACAGTGTCTTGAAAGGAGGATATAAGATGAACATCAACAAAAGCAAAACGAGGATAATGGAATGAAGTCGAATTAAGTCGGGTGATGCTGAGGGAATTAGATTAGGAAATGAGACACTTAAAGTAGTAAAGGAGTTTTGCTATTTGGGGAGCGAAATAACTGATGATGGTCGAAGTAGAGAGGATATAAAATGTAGACTGGCAATGGCAAGGAAAGCGTTTCTGAAGAAGAGAAATTTGTTAACATCGAGTATAGATTTAAGTGTCAGGAAGTCGTTTCCGAAAGTATTTGTATGGAGTGTAGCCATGTATGGAAGTGAAACATGGACGATACATCGTTTGGACAAGTAGTGGATAGAAGCTTTCGAAATGTGATGCTACAGAAGAATGTTGAAGATTATATGGGTAGATCACATAACTAATGCGGAGGTATTGAATAGAATTGGGGAGAAGAGGAGTTTGTGGCACAACTTGACTAGAAGAAGGGACCGCTTGGTAGGGCATGTTCTGAGGCATCAAGGGATCACCAATTTAGTATTGGAGGGCAGCGTGGAGGGTAAAAATCGTAGGGGGAGACCAAGAGATGAATACACTAAGCAGATTCAGAAGGACGTAGGCTGCAGTAGGTACTGGGAGATGAAGAAGCTTGCACTGGATAGAGTAGCATGGAGAGCTGCATCAAACCAGTCTCAGGGCTGGAGACCACAACTACAACAACTATTTATTTTTATAACGAACCATGTATGAAATATTTAACAATCTCATAGGGTTGAGTTTCTCTGTCTCCTTATTTACGACCGTGTATGTCCCGATCTTTACATGGACATTGTGAAGTTGGTTCCCAAAGGCATATAATGTAAACACTGGCGTCTTATACCTATCGCGAAGATAAAGCAACCAGCTTGTTAAATAAACATTTGAACTAGCTGTTCCCTGACGTAACCATAGGCTGCTCGCTGCAGACTGTGATATCTCTGTGACGATCTTTGATTATCGTTTCACTTACGTTTAAGTTGTTTGCTGCTTAGACACAGTGAAACGAAGTGTAAATCTGTGATCGGGTCATCTGTTTTATTTCATAGTCTTATCCTGTTAATAAGTCATGCAAGTCGCCAGCCAATTAACATATCACAGAAATGTTCTCGCTTTTACTTAGCAAACATCGGGTATATACACACATAAAAAAAAGTTTTGTACCACCTCGGTTCCGAGAGTCCCGGAACCTGTACAGAAGATTGGAGTAGAGATCAACATAAACATCATTTCCGCCCTTTTTATTGCTCATGAAAACCACACATTGCGTGTTGTACCACCATACAGCGAAACATTCAGAGGTGGTCCAGATTGCTGTAGACACCGATACCTCTTATACCCAGTAGCACGTCCTCTTGCATTGATGCATGCCTGTATTCGTCGTGGCATACTGTCCACAAGTTTATCAAGGCACTGTTGGACCAGATTGACCCACTCCTCAACGGCCATTCGGCGTGGATCCCTTAGAGTAGTTGGTGGGTCACGCCGTCCATAAACAGCCCTTTTCAGTCCATCCCTGGCATGTTCGATGGGGTTCATGTCTGGAGAACATGATGGCCACTAGTCGATCGCTGTCGTTATCCTGAAGGAAGTCATTCACAAGATGTGCACGATGGGGGGCGCAAATTGTCGTCCTTGTGCTGCACATATGCTTACACTATCGGTCGGAGGAGGCCATTCACGTATCGTGCAGCCATTACGGCGCCTGCCATGACCATCAGCGGGGTATGTCAGCCCCACATAATGCCAACCCAAAACAGCAGGGAACCTCCACCTTGCTGCGCCCGCTGGACAGTGTGTCTAAGGCGTTCAGCCTGACCGGGTTGCCTCCAAACACGTCTCCGACGATTATCTGGTTGAAGACATATGCGACACTCATCGGTGAAGAGAACGTGATGCCAATCCTGAGCGGTCCATTCGGCATGTTCTCGGGTCCATCTGTACTGCGCTGCACGATATCGTGGTTGCGACGATGGACCTCGCCATCGACGTCAGGAGTGAAGTTGCGCATCATGCAGCCAACTGCGCAGAGTTTGAGTCGTAACACGACGTCCTGTGGCTGCACGAAAAGTATTATTCAACTTGGTCGCGTTGGTGTCAGGATTCCTCCGAGCCATAATCCGTAGGTAGCGGTCATCCACTGCAGTAGTAGCCCTTGGGCGGCCTGAGCGAGGCATGTCATCGACAGTTCCTGTCTCTCTGTGCATCTCCCCCATGTCCGAACAACCTCGCTTTGGTTCACTCCACGAAGCCTGGATACTGCCCTTATTTAGAACCCTTCCTGGCACAACGTAACAATGTGGACGCGATTGAACCGCGGTACTGATCGTGTAGGCATTGTTGAACTACAGGCAACATGAGCCGTGTAGCTCCTTCCTGCTGCAATGACTCCATCTAATAGGCGCTCCTCATGCATGGTTGTTTACATCTTTGGGCGGGTTTTAGCGACATCTCTGAACAGTCAATGGGACTGTGTATGTGATACAATATCCACAGCCAACGTCTATAGTCAGGAGTTCTGGGAACCAGGGTGATGTAAACGTTATTTTGATGTGTGTATATCTGAAGACGTACATTTTTGACATGTAGGTAGAAAACAAGTAATGTAATCTATGCATTAATTATACACTCCTGGAACTGGAAAAAAGAACACATTGACACCGGTGTGTCAGACCCACCATACTTGCTCCGGACACTGCGAGAGGGCTGTACAAGCAATGATCACACGCACGGCACAGCGGACACACCAGGAACCGCGGTGTTGGCCGTCGAATGGCGCTAGCTGCGCAGCATTTGTGCACCGCCGCCGTCAGTGTCAGCCAGTTTGCCGTGGCATACGGACCTCCATCGCAGTCTTTAACACTGGTAGCATGCCGCGACAGCGTGGACGTGAACCGTATGTGCAGTTGACGGACTTTGAGCGAGGGCGTATAGTGGGCATGCGGGAGGCCGGGTGGACGTACCGCCGAATTGCTCAACACGTGGGGCGTGAGGTCTCCACAGTACATCGATGTTGTCGCCAGTGGTCGGCGGAAGGTGCACGTGCCCGTCCACCTGGGACCGGACCGCAGCGACGCACGGATGCAAGCCAAGACCGTAGGATCCTACGCAGTGCCGTAGGGGACCGCACCGCCACTTCCCAGCAAATTAGGGACACTGTTGCTCCTGGGGTATCGGCGAGGACCATTGGCAACCGTCTCCATGAAGCTGGGCTACGGACCCGCACACCGTTAGGCCGTCTTCCGCTCACGCACCAACATCGTGCAGCCCGCCTCCAGTGGTGTCGCGACAGGCGTGAATGGAGGGACGAATGGAGACGTGTCGTCTTCAGCGATGAGAGTCGCTTCTGCCTCGGTGCCAATGATGGTCGTATGCGTGTTTGGCGCCGTGCAGGTGAGCGCCACAATCAGGACTGCATACGACCGAGGCACACAGGGCCAACACCCGGCATCATGGTGTGGGGAGCGATCTCCTACACTGGCCGTACACCACTGGTGATCGTCGAGGGGACACTGAATAGTGCACGGTACATCCAAACCGTCATCGAACCCATCGTTCTACCATTCCTAGACCGGCAAGGGAACTTGCTGTTCCAACAGGACAATGCACGTCCGCATGTATCCCGTGCCACCCAACGTGCTCTAGAAGGTGTAAGTCAACTACCCTGGCCAGCAAGATCTCCGGATCTGTCCCCCATTGAGCATGTTTGGGACTGGATGAAGCGTCGTCTCACGCGGTCTGCACGTCCAGCACGAACGCTGGTCCAACTGAGGCGCCAGGTGGAAATGGCATGGCAAGCCGTTCCACAGGACTACATCCAGCATCTCTACGATCGTCTCCATGGGAGAATAGCAGCCTGCATTGCTGCGAAAGGTGGATATACACTGTACTAGTGCCGACATTGTGCATGCTCTGTTGCCTGTGTCTATGTGCCTGTGGTTCTGTCAGTGTGATCATGTGATGTATCTGACCCCAGGAATGTGTCAATAAAGTTTCCCCTTCCTGGGACAATGAATTCACGGTGTTCTTATTTCAATTTCCAGGAGTGTATTTTTGCTCTGATTTACTGCTACACTCATGTTCAAAAAAAAGAGACCACCTTGAACGATTAGAGATACGACGTTCATATTCACAGGACATGTACTTTAGTATGTTCTGTGAAAATGATTAGCGTTCCAGTTATGTCGGTTCAACATGTGTCCTGTTGCCTACTAGGAACGGTGTCTGCCGTGGGTCCTGATAATCTACGCGTGATGGCATCGGCGAGTACAAGGCACGAATGGCGTCCTGTGGTATAGCATCCACGCTGCAATCGCATGGTTCCAAAGCCGATCTGTAGTGGTTGGCATTGGGTCTCAGCGCTGTATCCGTCGTTTCACCATATCACAAATTTTCAATTGGCGACAAGTCTTTTGACCTGGCGGGCCAGGGCAAGAGGCTGACATCCTGTGACACCATAAGGCACGTCTTCGTGCAGCAACATGTGGTCGTGCATTGTCTTGCTGAAAAGTGGCATCTGGGGTGTTGTGCAGAAAGGGTTTGGCTGCGGGTCGCAGGACCGCATTCACGAAGACCACACTGGTCACAGTGCCCTGGACACGCATCAGCTGCGACTTGTGGTTTTACCCAATGGCACCCCACATCATAAGTCCTCGAGCTGGCGCTGAATGTCCTGTGCGAATGCAGTCACAGTGACGTCTACATCTACATCTACATCCATACTCCGCAAGCCACCTGATGGTGTGTGGCGGAGGGTACCTTGAGTACCTCTATCGGTTCTCCCTTCTATTCGAGTCTCGTATTGTTCGCGGAAAGAACGATTGTCGGTATGCCTCTGTGTGGGCTCTAATCTCTCTGATTTTATCCTCACGGTCTCTTCGCGAGATATACGTAGGAGGGAGCAATATACTGCTTGACTCTTCGGTGAAGGTATGTTCTCGAATCTTTGACAAAAGCCCGTACCGAGCTACTGAGCGTCTCTCCTGCAGAGTCTTCCACTGGAGTTTATCCATCATCTTCGTAACGCTTTCGCGATTACTGAATCATCCTGTAACGAAGCGCGCTGCTCTCCGTTGGATCTTCTCTATGTCTTCTATCAACCCTATCTGGTACGGATCCCACACTGCTGAGCAGTATTCAAGCAGTGGGCGAACAAGCGTACTGTAACATACTTCCTTTGTTTTCGGATTGCATTTCCTTAGGATTCTTCCAATGAATCTCAGTCTGGCATCTGCTTTACCGACGATCAACTTTATATGATCATTCCATTTTAAATCACTCCTAATGCGTACTCCCAGATAATTTATGGTATTGACTGCTTCCAGTTGCTGACCTGCTATTTTGTAGCTAAATGATAAAGGATCTCTCTTTCTGTGTATTCGCAGCACATTACACTTGTCTACATTGAGATTCAATTGCCATTCCCTGCACCATGCGTCAATTCGCTGCAGATCCTCCTGCATTTCAGTACAATTTTCCATTGTTACAACCTCTCGATACACCACAGCATCATCTGCAAAAAGCCTCAGTGAACTTCCGATGTCATCCACCAGGTCATTTATGTATATTGTGAACAGCAACGGTCCTATGACACTCCCCTGCGGCACACCCGAAATCACTCTTACTTCGGAGTAAGCGAACCGAAATGTGGCCTTCATTTTCAAACAAACAGGAGTGCATCCGGAAACACTATCTGATGCCATTCCTGTCCCCAGTGACATTCTTTCGTACACCATTACCGAGTATCACGTTCGTCAAAGGTAGGTGGAGAAGTAGAGCACTCGCGCGTAACACATGCCGTAATAAACGGCGACGAACTGTGAGCCCTGATAGTGTACGATGTGTCACACTCTTCCTCTGTTGCGCCAGAGTCGAGGAGGACGCAGATCTGCCATTCGGATGAGGTGTCGACCAACTTGGAGGATGGTCTGTGTGGTGCGACCTGACCCATCTCGTCGTGTTTTACGGCCTTCAGTGAACCATTCTGCACCCACCAGTTCCATTGCCGAAACACTTCGTCCCACACGAGCAGCAGTTTTCCGGATGGATGCCTCACATTCTGTCACGCCAATAATGCGCCCTCTTTCAAACTCACTCATTTGCCGGTACGAGGTGCTGTTGCGCCACGATATCAATGTTGACCTTGAACCCGGAGGGCAACTTGATTCAAATGCTAATCACTTCTCCAGAACATGCCAGTGTACATGGCCTGCGAAAATGAGCGTCCGTCCTCTAGTCGTTCAAGGCGTTCTGTGTGTTTTTTTTTAACATGGGTGTATTTGTTGTATTATTGTGTACTGCTGACAGCCTTGGGAGAGCCAGGCCTAACAACACTCTACCATCTAGTGAGCAAAATGTGTCAGACAGGCGAAATACCCTCAGACTTCAAGAAGAATATAGTAATTCCAATCCCAAAGGAAGCAGGTGTTGACAGATGTGACAATTACGGAACTATCAGTTTAATAAGTCACGGCTGCAAAATACTAACGCGAATTCTTTACAGACGAATGGAAAAACGGGTAGAAGCCGACCTCGGGGAATATCACTTTGGATTCCGTAGAAATGTTGGAACATGTGAGGCAATACTGACCTTACGACTTATATTAGAAGAAAGATTAAGCAAACGCAAACCTACGTTTCTAGCATTTGTGGACTTAGAGAAAGCTTTTCACAACATTGACTGCAATACTCTCTTTCAAATTCTGAATGTGGCAGGGGCAAAATACAGGGAGCGATAGGCTATTTACAATTTGTACAGAAACCACATGGCAGCTATAAGAGTCGAGGGGCATGAAAGGGAAGCAGTGGTTGGGAAGGGAGTGAGACAGGGTTGTAGCCTCTCCCCGATGTTGTTCAATCTGTATATTGAGCAAGCAGTAAAGAAAACAAAGGAAAAATTGGGAGTAGGTATGAAAATCCATGGAGAAGAAATAAAAACTTTGAGTTTCGCCGATGACATTGTAATTCTGTCAGAGACAGCAAAGGACTTGGAAGAGCAGTTGAACGAAATGGACATTGCCTTGAAAGGAGAATATAATATGAACATCAACAAAAGCAAAACAAGGATAATGGCATGTAGTTGAATTAAATCAGGTGACGCTGAGGGAATTGGATTGGGAGGTGAGACACTTAAAGTAGTAAAGGAGTTTTGCTATTTGGAGAGCAAACTAACTGATGATGGTCGAAGTAGAGAGGATATAAAATGTAGACTGTCAATGGCAAGGAAAGCGTTTCTGAAGAAGAGAAATATGTTAGTATCGCCGGCCGCGGTGGCCGTGCGGTTGTTGGCGCTACAGTCCGGAACCGCGGGGCCGCTACGGTCGCAGGTTCGAATCCTGCCTCGGGCATGGATGTGTGTGATGTCCTTAGGTTAGTTAGGTTTAAGTAGTTCTAAGTTCTAGGGGACTAATGACCTAAGATGTTAAGTCCCATAGTGCTCAGAGCCATTTGAACCATTTTTTTGTTAGTATCGAGTATTGATTCAAGTGTCAGGAAGTCATTTCTGAAAGTATTTGTACGGACTGTAGCCATGTATGAAAGTGAAACGTGGACTATAATTAGTTTAGACAAGAAGAGAGTAGAAGCTTTCGAAATGTGGTGCTACAGAAGAATGATGAAGATTAGATGGGTAGATCACAGAACTAATGAGGAAGTATTCAATAGGATTGGGGAGAAGAGAAGTTTGTGGCACAACTTGACCAGAGGAAGGGATCGGTTGGTAGGACATGTTCTGAGGCATCAAGGGATCACCAGTTTAGTACTGGAGGGCAGCGTGGAGGGTAAAAATCGTAGAGGGAGACCAAGAGATGAATACACTAAGCAGATTCAGAAGGATGTAGGTTGCAGTAGGTACTGGGAGATGAAGAAGCTTGCACAGGATAGAGTAGCATGGAGAGCTGCATCAAACCAGTCTCAGGACTGAAGACCACAACAACAACAGCCGTCGTTAAGGTCGAAAAAAATTGCTTTCTGATTTTCATCATATTACGATAGATTAAGGTTTTATTTAAGTACATATAGTGTATTCATTTATTCGAGCTGGAGCACTTGAAAATGGCGTTAAGCTGAAATCTAGGTAGTGTAGTAAAGAATGATCTACAGTCTATGGCGGTCTCTTTACGTAAGAACCGAACGATATTTGCTTATTACCACAGCTCGTAGAACATGAAAGTAGTTAAAAAATGGCTATATATAAGCACTCTGGGACTTAACATCTGAGGTCATCAGTCCCCTATACTTAGAACTACTTAAACCTAATTAACCTAAGGAGATCACAAACATCCATGCCCGAGGCAGGATTCGAACCTGCGACCGTAGCAGCAGCGCGGTTCTGGAATGAACCGCCTAGAACCTCTCGGCCAGAGATGAAAGTCGTTGTGGAGGAAGTGACACAGGGCTGTAGCGTATACCACGTGTTATTCAGTATGTACATCGAACACGCTGTGAAGGAAAACAAAGAAAATTTTGAACGCGAATAAAGGTCAGGAGAAAAAAATAAAACAAAGAAAAAAACTCTATCGGAGTGACAATGTCATCGCTGAACGTATGTGATGGCGAGGTTTTTGGAGTGCAGCTAAATGAATTGGATAGCGCCTTGTAAAGAGATTAGGCCTATAAGACGCATATTTTGGGAATAAATGGTAGGTTTGCATGTATGACTCTAATCACGAATATTCAGTGTAAGTTATGTACAGTCGACACCGGTTACTCCGTATACCGGAGACCGATGGTTTACGATCGTTATAGCCGATGGTCGCACAAACCGGCTTTTTGCTTTGCTTTTTGATAAAAATTTGGGTTCTGTAAATTTTAGGCTGTCACAGAGTAGCAGAAGAACATTACACCTGCAGTATTTTCAATGCAGTATTTGTGGAGATGGACTGAAGAGAAATTTTTCTTATGTTCTGCAGTACGTACAGCTATGAAATGCCAGTAAAAAGTAAAAACCGATAAGTAAAGAAAGAAGTAGTGATACTGTAAATTGTTGAACAATTTCGAAAACGATTTTGGATAATGAATGAGATAAAATGTTGGGGATGTTTAAAACTTACTGTAATTGCTGCATACTATAGTAAGTCATTGATGAGACACTTTCGTTGCCGTCACTGTACTAAAAAACTTAATCAACAGTAATAAAATTAAAAGACAGTATTCTATACGTAAAGTACACGAAGGCCTACACTTTCTCCTATAATTTTCTTCAAAATGTTAAACAAATGCGATGTACTGTACCTAACAAATTGAAAATATGTAACACACATAACCCCAACATCAGTTACGAATGCACTGTTATTTCACTTCTGTACTTTGAAAAATGACACTGACTGGAATTTAATTTTCTATTTTTCTATGATCACACAAAGAGAGTGCTGTTTAGTTTTTTTGACCAGGTGCTTTAACTTTAAAATGCAGTACAGTAACGCATACTAAGTACGCATACTGTTTTACTTACGATAATCAGTTATGTTTGTTCGCCTCTTGCATCTACGATGTACGTATGAATGCTGCATTTGGTGATTCGTTTTGACGGCTGATTTGAAACCAACAATTTGCAGAAAACAAGAGTTTAAAAATAAGCATTGTTGTCAGTAATGCTCAAATACGTAACAAACAGAAACGAACATTAGACGTTATAGACGATATATTTCTTCGGAATGTAACAAAAGTACGTCGCTTTATAGGATAAGTCGCAGTAAGCGATGTCGTTTCACCAGATTTTTTTAGATATGGCGTTTACATAGGACCGTTAGATTTCGCTATATAGGCAACATGTCTTTAAAAACCACGGTATCGACTGTATTTGCAATTATATAGAAGTTTTCAATGACGTATTTTACACCGTTTCCGGGTTACGTTTTACACGTGGTAGTTATTCGACTTATTGTCGAACACCCGCATCTTTTGTTTTGTCTTAGTGTTATTGCCAGTTTCATTTCAGTTGTTGTATAGGCCATTTTCTTGTTCTAGCACTCGTCTGTCTCTTCTGTTGAACGCAGTTACTAAAGGTAACTTTTACAAACCTGCCATTTATACAATATTCATTAACTTATATTCAGGTGTAGCGTGATTTCATTTTGCCGATCTCCCCCCCCCCCCCCCATCTCTCTCTCTCCTTCTCCTCTCTCCCGAGCGCGCGCGCACACACACACACACACACACACACACACACACACACACACACACACAGTCAATTCAGTCTCACACACTCAAGGTCATCCATGTTTTCTCGAATTCACATTTATGCACCGTTTGACCTATATACAGGGTGATTCAAAAAGAATACCACGACTTTAAAAATGTGTATTTAATGAAAGAAACATAATATAACCTTCTGTTATACATCATTACAGAGTATTTAAAAACATTTTTTTTCACTCAAAAACAAGTTCAGAGATGTTCAATATGGCCCCCTCCAGACACTCGAGCAATATCAACCCGATACTCCAACTCGTTCCACACTCTCTGTAGCATATCAGGCGTAACAGTTTGGATAGCTGCTGTTATTTCTCGTTTCAAATCATCAATGGTGGCTGGGAGAGGTGGCCGAAACACCATATCCTTAACATACCCCCATAAGAAAAAATCGCAGGGGGTAAGATCAGGGCTTCTTGGAGGCCAGTGATGAAGTGCTCTGTCACGGGCTGCCTGGCGGCCGATCCATCGCCTCGGGTAGTTGACGTTCAGGTAGTTACGGACAGATAAGTGCCAATGTGGTGCCGCTCCATCCTGCTGAAATATGAATTGTTGTGCTTCTTGTTCGAGCTGAGGGAACAGCCAATTCTCTAACATCTCCAGATACTGTAGTCCAGTTACAGTAGCACCTTCGAAGAAAAAGGGACCAAAAACTTTATTGGCTGAAATGGCACAGAAAACGTTTAATACACCACCTATCAGGAGGTTTAACACCATACTTCGTTCGAAATGCACGCTGAACAACTGTCGTCGATTCACTTCTGCCGTACTCAATAACACAAAAAGCTTTCTGTTGAGCGGTCGCCATCTTAGCATCAACTGACGCTGACGCCTAGTCAACAGCGCCTCAAGCGAACAAATGTACAACTAAATGAAACTTTATAGCTCCCTTTATTCGCCGACAGATAGTGCTTAGCTCTGCCTTTTGTCGTTGCAGAGTTTTAAATTCCTAAAGTTGTGGTACTCTTTTTGAAACACCCTGTATTTTGAATATGCTGAAGTTGCTTGAAATACTCAAGTTGCTCGAAATACTCAGAAATGTAAAACTGTCTACTTCACAAAACATGTCAGTGAGCTGCTGCTGGAACCAGTCAAGTGTTACAAATTTATGGATGTAATTACATGTTGGGCTGTGTAAAGGAACGCTCACGTAAGCTCAGTAGCACGTAAAACAGGGGGCAGACTTCGGCTAATTCTTAGAACGCTATGAAAATGCAGTCCGTCTGCAAAATACATTGCTTGAAAATCACTCGTTTGACCCATCCTAGACTATCTGGTGCACTGTGTGACTCACACCAAACAGGACAAATGAGACACATGGAACGTATACAGAGAAGGGCAGCACGAATGGTGACATATTTGTCTGGTCCATGGAAGAGTATGCAGTAGCACGTAAATAATAAATCTGCTACTTGTTTAGGAGAAATAGCTGATATCGATAATTTCTAAAGAGCAATGAGGACCGTTTTTAAAATAGTTGTCCACCGTCTGCTTGCTTGCGGCCTTAGGGTAAACTATAAAATTTTGCAAAAACAGACGTAACGTCTTATGGGATAACAGCAATCAGTGATTTTATGTTACTTAAAATCCGTCTTGATTGCAATTTTTTTTTTTATTATTATTATTCATATGACCGGTTTCGGTTCATTCAGAACCATCTTCAGATATTTGCTGGATTTGGACGGGTTACTCCTGTAACTGAAATATCAGATCTGAAGATGGTTCTGAATGAACCGAAACCTGCCATATGAATAATAATAAAAAAAAAATTTCAATCAAGACGGATTTTAAGTAACATAAACTATAAAAGGTTTTACCCGTCATTATTCAGATTACTCTTGTCTTGCAATAGCTGATCAATGTACAAATACACATGCTGCGAAGCCGCACCGCATTGTGTCTTAACTTACTAAAAAATCCGGTCGAGTTCATTAACACTCGATTTACGATTTATTACACGATTTAACCCCACGACTAATTTATTTTCGGAAATTAAATTATCATGTATATGGTCAAAGTAACGTGTAATTTATAATCAAAGTCTGCCGGCCGGTGTGGTCGTGCGGTTCTAGGCGCTTCAGTCTGGAACCGCGTGACCGCTACGGTCGCAGGTTCGAATCCTGCCTCGGGCATGGATCTGTGTGATGTCCTTAGGTTAGTTAGATTTAATTAGTTCTAAGTTCTAGGCGACTGATGACCTCAGAAGTTAAGTCGCATAGTGCTCAGAGTCATTTGAACCATTTTTTTATAATCAAAGTCTAATTAAGAGATTAATAATTAACCAGTGACGGCTATTTTTATCGTAATTTGCGATCAATATACTTTTCCACATTTTGCCCTTGCATAAATACATAAAATGTAGACAAATGTAGTGTAATAAGAACTTCGTTTAGATTGTAGTATAAATGTCACGGAGGTACTGAAATACGAGTTCGATGAACCTACAAAAGTTACTCAAAGTGGTCTCCACGCTGTTCTGTGCAAATATTGCATCTTTTCAACATCGAATTAGAAACTTCGCTGCAAATTTTCCGAGATCATAGACTTTCAAATTCTGACTGGATTCGTCCGCTGGAATGCTCAACCTCAAGACACTTTACGGAATAAAATACAAAAAATGGTTCAAATGGCTCTGAGCACTATGGGACTTAACTTCTGAGGTCATCAGTCCCCTAGAACTTGTTGTTGTTGTTGTGGTCTTCAGTCCTGAGACTGGTTTGATGCAGCTCTCCATGCTACTCTATCCTGTGCAAGCTTCTTCATCTCCCACTTCCTACTGCAACCTACATCCTTCATAATCTGCTTAGTGTATTCATCTCTTGGTCTCCCCCTACGATTTTTACCCTCCACGCTGCCCTCCAATACCAAATTGGTGATCCCTTGATGCCTCAGAACATGTCATACCAACCGATCCCTTCTTCTGGTCAAGCTGTGCCACAAACTTCTCTTCTCCCCAATGCTATTCAATACTTCCTCATTAGTTATGTGATCTACCCATCTAATCTTCAGCATTCTTCTGTAGCACCACATTTCGGAAGCCCTAGAACTTAGAACTAGTTAAACCTAACCAACCTAAGGACAACACACACATCCATGCCCGAGGCAGGATTCGAACCTGCGGTCGCACCGTTCCAGACTGTAGCGCCTAGAACCGCTCGGCACCCCGGCCGGCAATAAAATAGACCTGTGACGTTCGAGTCTTGGATCACATTTCACCGTGATATGCACAGCTATCCTGTTGTATAGCTAGAGAACGCCGAAATGCACGCGTTAAACTCAAGTAGGCTGGTGTGAGGTCTGAAACAGCATACGTAATGAATGCTATAAAGAAAAGTACGTAGCTTCTGGAATACTTAACTTTAATCCACATTTGTAGAACATTGCCCTTGATGATACAGAAGTATTATAGCAATTGAATACGGCGCCTTGCTAGGTCGTAGCAACTGTAGCTGAAGGCTATGTTAACTATCGTCTCGGCAAATGAGAGCGTAATTCTCAGTGAACCATGGCTAGCAACGTCGGCTGTACAACTGGGGCGAGTGCTAGGATCTGTCTCTAGACCTGCCGTGTGGCGGCGCTCGGTCTGCAATCACAGACAGTGGCGACACGCGGGTCCGTCGTATACTAGCGGACCGCGGCTGATTTAAAAGCTACCACCTAGCAAGTGTGGTGTCTGGCGGTCACACCACATATCCCATCTGCGCGCAAGCAAGCGCACAGTCTCCCGTACCCCTCCGCCTTCTCCGCTGTCTTATCAACGAACGCTGCCCCTCACATCTGTCCTCGACCTTAGTGCTCTTGTCTGAACAACACATCAGAAACATCCGCTCTCGTCAGAGCAAAATCCTTTCTGCGCCACTCCATCCTTCAGCCACGTTCTCGACGTCCACGTCAGTAGCAGGAACCCGCGTCTGGGATAACCTCCCGCATTCTATTACAGAACTGAGCTTCAGAAAACAGTTAATGACATATCTGCTACAGCAAAACTAATGATTACGATTGTCCCTGTACGCACTCGCTTCTCTTGTATATCCTTCCTTCCCACCATATCTTACCGAGCGAGTAAGACACTGGACTCGCATTCGGGAAGACGACGGTTCAATCGCGCGTCCGGCCATCATGATTTAGGTTTTCCGTGTTTTCCCTAAATCGCTCCAGGCAAATGCCGAGATGGTTCCTTTCAAAGGGCACGGCCGACTTCCTTCCCCATCCTTCCCTAATCCGATTAGATCGATGACCTCGCTGTCTGGTCTCCTTCCCCAAAACAACCAACCAACCACCATATCTTCCTCTTTTTTGCAGTATTCTTAGCTGGTGCAGTCTCCCTAAAATTCGTTTCCGCAGAACTCGCTATATCATGAAACATCTATAAATTCTTTTAATATTTGTCACTATCATTACACTTACTATTGTCATTGTTATTATAATAATTATTATTTTTCTTATTATCATTATTAGTTGCAGCAGCTTCAGTAGTGCAGACACAGGCAGTATCAACTTTACTAGTTCATACACTCATGCTCATAAATTAAGGATAATGCTGGTCAATGGTGAAACAAGGCTCTGATGGGCGATTTGCGGGTTTAAATCACCTCGGGGTATTACCATGCGGTGCATTTGACCTGCGGTCGTCGCACGGTGGTGCTGGCAGCAGTCCACATACGCAGAGGTGTGTTGGTGCGTGTAGCGTATGGTGCAGCGAGTAAGTGTGCAGACGTTTTCAGACGTGCTAATTGTGTGCTGACAATGGCTCAAAGAACACATACTGATGACGCTGGAACAGTTGTCTCCAGACACGCAGTCTACAGACGACTGAACAGACACGGTTTATTCGCCCAGAGACCTGCAAGGTGCATTCCACAGACCTCTGGTCATAGGAGAGCCCGTAAAGCCTGGTGTCAAGAACACAGTACACGGTCATTGGAACAGTGGTCCCAGGTTATGTTCACGGACGAGTCCACGTATAGTCTGAACAGTGATTCTCGCCGGATTTTCATCTGTCGTGAACCAGGAACCAGATACCAACCCCTTAATGTCCTTAAAAGGGACCTGTATGGAGGTCGTGGTTTGATGGTGTAGGGTGGGATTATGATTGGTGCACGTACACTCCTGCATGTCTTTGACAGAGGAGCTGTAACAGGTCAGGTGTACCGTGACGTCATTTTGCAGCAGTATGTCCGCCTTTTCAGGGGTGCAGTGGGTCCCACCTTCCTCCTGATGGATGATAACGCACGGCCCCACCGAGCAGTCATTGTGGAGGAGTACCTCGAAACAGAAGAAATCAGGCGAATGGAGTGGCCTGCCTGTTCTCCAGACCTAAACCCCATCGAGCACGTCTGGGATGCTCTCGGTGGACGTATCGCTGTACATATGATACGTCTTGTGCAGGAGGTCAGCGTAAAATGAACGTGTTTTATATTAAAAAACAATGTTTAAGATCTGAATATGACAGCTGATATTGTTGAATCGGGTTTTCTTGAATAAAAAAATATTTTGTGCTATCTTGACTTTTGAATGTTTTTTTACAATTGCAACAGATCGCCCTTCAGTACTCTCATAATGGGAAAATTGAATCAGTTTCTGATGAGTGAATTTCCGAGTATTAAAATGGTTAAAATACACTATGTGATCAAAAGTATCCGGACGCCTGGCTGAAAATGACTTACAAGATCGTGGCGCCCTCCATCGGTAATGCTGGAACTGAATATGGTATTGGTCGACCCTTAGCCTTGATGACAGCTTCCACTCTCGCAGGCCTACGTTCAATCAAGTGCTTCAAGGTTTCTTGGGGAATGGCAGCCCATTCTTCACGGAGGGCTGCACTGAGGAGAGGTATCGATGTCGGTCGGTGAGGCCTGGCACGATGTCGGCGTTCCAAAACATCCCAAAGGTGTTCTATAGGATTCAGGCCAAAACACTGCGCAGGCCATCCATTATAGGGATGTTATTGTCGTGTAATCACTCCTTCACAGGCCGTGCATTACGAACAGGTGCTCGATCGTGTTGAAAGATGCAATCGCCGTCCCTATTTTGCTCTTCAGCGGTGGGAAGCAAGAAGATGCTTAAAACATAAATGTAGCCCTGTGTTGTGAAAGTGACACGCAACAGGGGGTGCAAGCGCCCCCCTCCCCCCCCCCCCCCTCATGAAAAACACGACCGCACCACAACACCACCACCTCCGAATTTTACTGTTGGCACTACACACGCTGGCAGATGACGTTCACCGAGCATTCGCCATACCCACACCCAGCCATAGGATCGGCACATTGTGTACCATGATTCGTCACTCCACACAATTTTTTCCACTGTTCAATCGTCCAATGTTTACGCTTCTTACAGCAAACGAGGCGTCGTTTGGCATTTACACATGTGATGTGTGGCTTATGAGCAGCCGCTCGACCGTGAAATCCAAGTTTTCTCACCTCCTGCCTAACTGTCATAGCACCTGCAGTGGATCCTGATGCAGTTTGGAATTCCTGTGTGACGGTCTGGATAGATGTCTGCCTATTACACGTTACGACCCTCTTCAACTGTCGGCAGTCTCTGTCATTAAACAGACGAGGTCGGCCTGTACGCTTTTGTGCTGTACGTATCCCTTCACGTTTCCACTGCACTATCACATCGGAAACAGCGGACCTAGGGATTGTTAGACACGGACGTATGACACAAGCGACACCCAATCACCTGACCACGTACGAAGTCCGTGAGTTCCGCGGAGCGCCCCATTCTGCTCTCTCACGATGTCTAATGACTACTGAGGTCGCTGATGTGAAGTACCTGGCAATAGGTGGCAGCACAATGCACCTAATATGAAAAACATATGTTTTTTGGGGGTGTCCTGATACTTTTGATTAGATAGTGTATGTGACGTAAATGGTCGTTGCAGTGTTGGCAGAAGAGCCAACACTGTTTTTCTAGAGGAGGCCGAAATGCACGCGTTTAATTACACGCTGACTGGCGTGAGGTCTGGAACAGGACAATATCTTGAGAATTGCAAATGAAGTAAGTAGTTGACATAATACTTAACTTTAATCCACAATTGTAGAACATCTCTCGTTACGGTACATGCTTCATAATATTAATTATCAATCGAATACGGCGCCTTGCTAGGTCGTAGCAAATGTAGCTGAAGACTATGCTAACTATCGTCTCGGCAAATGAGAGCGTATTTTGTCAGTGAACCATGGCTAGCAACGTCGGCTGTACAACTGGGGCGAGTGCCAGGACGTCTCTCTAGACCTGCCGTGTGGCGGCGCTCGGTCTGCTATCACTGACAGTGGCGACACGCGGGTCCGTCGTATACTAGCGGACCGCGGCCGATTTAAAGGCTACCACCTAGCAAGTGTGCTGTCTGGCGGTGACACCAAAGTCGTATCTTTTGATCGCAGTACACTAGGAGCTTCTATGTTTACTATCAACAAGGGACCGCAGAATGTAATATGTGACAAAGATTCCAACTTGGTAGGTCGACCAAGAGTTTTCAACAGACGGACTGACAACAATGTGATCTTCACCAATTCACGAGGGAGGGAGAGAGAGAGAGAGAGAGAGAGAGAGAGAGAGAGCGACTACACTGGTAAGTAGGTCGTTGCCTTTGTGCTTTAACGACGAGTAACAGACCAAAAGACACTGCAGATAGATGTTTGCGGCAGGTACTCACGGTTTCTTCGCTGGAAGAGTCGCCGTCGATCTGGCAGGCAGCAGTCGTTCCAGCTCCAGGGGATTGCCCCGTTCTCCAGCCAAATGGTAAGCAGAAAGCGAGTGCGGCCGGTGACTCCGAGAGCCTACAGGATAGAAAAAAACCACATTGTTTACCAATGTTTGACATACTACTTCATTAATCTTTTAATTACTTAAGCGAGTCTCATATTAGGTAGAACCAGTAACGACCACGCCACCCACTCTTTAAATAATCGAGATCGCTCCGTAAGTAGCCTGTTTGTATGTTGGCAGCGCTGTAGACTGTGTTAATATCGCTGACAGCACTCTGCGCCCTCGACAAGAGATTCTGTGGTTGGACGGACTAAAGTGCGCGTCATTTACGACGGCGCCCGAGTTTAGGTTAGTTCTGCGCAACTGACGTCACAAAACAAAGTCAGCCAATGAACAGAGAACGACGTTGCCAGAGCTCGACTGCAGTGCAGATCACGGACGAGTGTCTTCAGTTTTAGAAACGATCAGTCATAAATAAAGTGATTGAACAAAAGCAATGTCTTGATAGCAGACTTTCTTTTATAGAAAGTTTGGAAAAACCATTCTTTATACCAATTGCTTCAATTTCTATTAATTAATTAAACCAAACAAGCAATAAGCCTCCTACTTGATGCGATAGCAAGGAAAGGTGTTTGTGTCATTCTCACTAACCGCTTTTTCGCAATAAAGAACAGCGGTAATTGTTATTCCCTATTGTACTTCGACGAAACGTGAGTAATTCGGTCATACCAACAGTGTTTGTCGGTATTTTGCGTCCTACTTTAAAGTCCTCCAGGAGATGCATTGGATGATGAGCAGCGTTAATGTAATGGTTCAAGTGTATGGCTGCTGTGTCAAAGTTTCTGAGTTCAAATCTTGTCCGGTGCTTAATATTTTCTTTATTTACAAACAATATCGAAGGGTCTTACTTCATGAATTTCATTCGTTTGAATGTAATTTTTTGAAATTTCTAATGGCAACTAAAATCGACCATATGGAAAGTATACGCTATGGACTTTACCTCTGCAAACTCTACAAAATTTCGTGAAATGGTTTACTACATCTAATGCTGCACAATAACTGCGTTGAACATCGAAACAAAATTAAGTCATTTATGGGGGGGAAGGTATCAGTCGAGAAGATGTGTAAAAATCAAATTTTTGGGCCAAATACTGTAGTTCTTGTGAATTCGAATGGTAAGAGAGTCAAAGCAGTCGGAACACCATGTGTCAGCACAGGCGAGCAGTGCAGTGATGACAAAATCGCGGAATGCGGGGAGCACGTCTCTGTAGCAGCGAAAGGAATAATGCGGCCGTGGTGGCTTTACTTCATAAACTGCGCGCTCCCCCCTAAACGTAAGTTTGCCAACTATACTATACTATGGCGCTGCTTCTCTTGGCGCGAACAACTGGCAGTGCAACAATCCTCTGCGTCTGGGCGGGCATGCGCGAACCGTCAAGATAAAAGAATTGAACTATAGCAGTCAGCGAGTGGACAGGGAAGTGTATGGACATGTTAGTGGAGACTCTGTGTTGGTAGGACATGTATTGTAAAGCGAGATGAAATGATGTGTTTGTAAGAAAATACGCAAGGAAATGTATGGGGACGGATGGATGGTTGATAAAGTTTGGGCTGTGGAATTAATGACAACTATATAATTTTTGGAACTGGGTGTCACATGAATAAGGTAAAATTTTCTAAATACTTCGTTTGCTCTTCAATAAAATCTTTCTTTCGCTAACCATATGCCTCCTAGTAGTTAGAGTCTATAGTAGTTAGAATCTTTTTATTTAGCTGGCTGTTATTGCTACTTGCTGTAAATCACTGTAGTTGGTGTTATGAAGATTTTCTGTGAGGCAAGTGACTTATGAAAAAAGAATGGGGTTTGGACTGTTGGGATTCGTGACTGAAACAAGTTTAGGCAATTAACAGAGTTGGACGTGTATTGTGTATTGTGTGGTGTGCGTACTGTAAGACCTTCAGTACACACACCCTCAGATTATTTGACTTGTCGCTCTAACGAAGTAGGCGAGTGTGAGCAATATGTCTCGTGGTCTTATCGTGGCGTGTTTATCTTCTGCCGTTACGTCAGACGATAGAAATGCCACTCGCACACTTATAGTAGCAGATTGACGGTGACCAACTTCAAACAGAACTTCATTAATTTTCACACACATTTATTAAAATAATAACAAGCATAAAAATTACTTAACTTGGTTCTGGATGCTCTTTACAATTGACAATCTGAAGTTCCTTTGATATTGGTACGTTAATCTTATTCTCACATACATCTCTGATACTTGACAAAAGTGTCTATACATTTACCTTCATGGCTATGTACAGGAATACGGTAATCTTATTAGGTGCAGACTGAAACTTGACTATAGACTGGTACAGACTGGTGCAGACAAATGCAGACTGACTAATCGGAGGTCTGGACACTCGTTATAATACCTCATACGTTCATGTATCACTGCGCGAGTGTGATCCGCGAGGAGAAAAGGTTCTACATAAGCAGCAATCTCGTTGGCTGCGTTACATATTAATACGCGGATAGGCGGAAGCAGAATTTGGTCCATCTCTATGGCAGCGCCATCCCTTAATGCAGAGGCAGACGAGCGCTGCTCCTGCGCTGTTGTGCTTAGCGGGGTGCGCTCTAGTGGGAAAGTTGTGTACGCGCTGACTACGCGGAACTATGTACACAACATGTTGAAACTGGCGACCTAGAAATGACGGAGAGGCTTCGTCCTGCCGTAGCCCTCAGTGGTCCACAACAGACCACAGCAGTCCACCCACCCCACCGCCGCCCCACACCGAACCCAGGGTTATTGTGCGGTTCGGCCGCCAGTGGACCCTCCCCAGGAACGTCTCATACCAGACGAGTGTAGCCCCAAATGTTTCCATGGCAGAGTAATTATGGTGTACGAGTACATGCAGACAGTGTTTGCGCAGCAATCGCCGACACATTGCAACTGAGGCAGAATAAGGGGAACCAGATGGCATTCGCCGAGGCAGATGGAAAACCACCTAAAAACCATCCACAGGCTGGCCGGCACACTGGACCTCGACACTAATCCGCCGGTCGGATTCGTGCCGGGGACCGGCATGCCTTCCCACTCTGGAAGCAGCGCGTTAGACAGCGCGGCTAGCCGGGTGGGATGAATTAGAGGTAGTTTCATATTTCTTTAATTTCATATTTTCTGGATTCGTATTATTGTTAGGATTTCTTGCAGTTCAGGGCCATTCTTTTGTGTTAATTATTGGAAGTCATGTTGTGAATGTATAGCAGTCAGATTGCGTTGCGCTTGTATATTTTGAAGAGGTTAAGTTTGTGTCGTCTTTGTCAGGTAAAATTCTGTAGGTCAGTGTACAATAAAAAATAATTAAAGAGGTAAATTTACCACTCATAAGAAACCGCTTGAGATTACGTTTACAGCTTCTTGGAAGTCGCTAAATGTTCTTATTACGAAACACACGCTCAGTTTTAAGAACAGCTGCAGGTGAATGACAAAGGTATGGGAAGACAGCGAGATATCCATTCTCGAACATGAACGCAAATGACAGCCAGTCCCACAGTTTGGCATGTTTCCTCATCCTTATATCCCCCATAGCAGCTGTTCACCTGTAGATCGGCGGGACGCTACTTTCCTGCACTTCAGGGGTAGTTTGTCATCCTATTACACACATCAAATGGTTCAAATGGCTCTGAGCACTATGGGACTTAACTTCTGAGGTCATCAGTCCCCTAGAACTTAGAACTACTTAAGCCTAACTAACCTAAGGACATCACACACATCCATGCCCAAGGCAGGATTCGAACCTGCGACCGTAGCGGTCGCGCTGTTCCAGACTGTAGCGCCTACAACCGATCGGCCACACCGGCCGGCTATCACACACATTAAAAAAAAAAGTTTTGAATCACCGCGATTCTGAGAGTTCCGCAACCTGTACAGAAAATTGGAATAGAGATCAACATAAACATCACTTCCGCCCTTTTTACTGCTCATGAAAATCACACATTGCATGTTGTACCACCATACAGCGAGACTTTCAGATGTGGTGGTCCAGATTGCTGTACACATCAGTACCTCTAATAGCCAGTAGCACGTCCTCTTGCATTGATGCATGCCTGTATTCGTCGTGGCATACTATCCACAAGTTCATCAAGGCACTGTTGGTCCAGGTTGTCCCATTGCTCAACGGCGATTCGGCATAGAGTGGTTGGTGTGTCACCTCGTCCATAAACAGCCCTTTTCAATCCATTCCAGGCGTGTTCGGCAGGGTTCATGTCTGGAGACTATGGTGGCCACTCTAGCCGAGCGATGTCACTATCCTCTAGGAAGTCATTAACAAGATGGTTGCCCTATTGGTCGGAGGTTGGCATTCACGTATCGTACAGCCGTTATGGTGCCGTCCGTTACAACCAGCAGGGTACATCGGTCCCACATAATGCTACCCCAAAACAGCAGGGAACCTCAACCTCGCTGCACTCGCTGGACAGCTTGTCTAAGGCGTTCAGCCTGACTGGGTTGCCTCCAAACACGTCTCCGACGATTGTCTCGTCGGAGGCGTATGTGACACTCATCGGTGAAGAGTACGTGATGCCAATCCTGAGCGGTCCATTCGACATGTTGTTGAGCCCATCTGTATCGCGCTGCACGCTGTCGTGGTTGCAAAGATGGATCTCGCCACGGAACCGATAGAGGTACTCAAGGTACCCTCCGCCACATACCGTCAGGTGGCTTGCGGAGTATGGATGTAGATGTAGATGTAGATGTAGACGTCGGGAGTGAAGTTGCGCATGGTGCAGCCTATTGTGCACAGTTTGAGTCGTAACACGGCGTCCTGTGGCTGCACGAAAAGCATTATTCAACAACTGGAGTAGTAGCCCTCGGGCGGCCTGAGCGAGGCATGTCATCGACAGTTCCTGTCTCTCTGTATCTCCTCTACGTCCGAACACCATCGCTTTGGTTCACTCCGAGACGCCTGGAGACTTCCCATGCTGAGAGCCCTTCCTGACACAAAGTAACAATGCGGACGCGATCGAACCGCGGTATTGACCGTCTAGGCACGGTTGAACTACAGACAACACGAGCCGTGTACCTCCTTCCTGGTGGAATGACTGGAACTGATCGGCTGTAGGACCCCCTCCGTCTAACAAGCGCTGTTCATCGGTGGTTGTTTACATGTTTGGGCGGGTTTAGTGACATCTCTGAACAGTCAAAGGGGCTGTGTCTGTGGTGGTTCAAATGGCTCTGAGCACTATGGGACTCAACTGCTGAGGTCATTAGTCCCCTAGAACTTAGAACTACTTAAACCTAACTAACCTAAGGACATCACAAACATCCATGCCCGAGGCAGGATTCGAACCTGCGACCGTAGCGGCCTTGCGGTTCCAGACTGCAGCGCCTTTAACCGCTCGGCCACTTCGGCCGGCGGTGTGTCTGTGATAGGATATCCACAGTCAACGTCTATCTTAAGGAGTTCTGGAAACTGGGGTGATGCAAAACTTTTTTTGATGTGTGTAGATAAAGCTTACCGGCCAGTAATCTTCTTCAGTGCAGATGCACTTGCATAGCCCGAACTCTTATGGGAATCGGTAGATTGACTGCCGCGGGTAACGAGTATACTGGGCAGGGGCACTACAAATGTAGTGTGTGGACAGGGAGTTGGAAACGTGGGTCTCACGGGGAGCGTACCCCTGCAGCCGTACTATGCTCTGAGTTCTCTGTATATACTTAAGGGTCTCCGGAATGCCCTATACTTGCAATGGTAAAATAACGCTTATAAATTACATCTTTCCTCACAAAGTATTTGAGGTAGGAAGTTGAACTTTTTACAGATTATTTATTGGAATATGGGCTACAACATAACACATGGATTTTACAAAATTTTAGTTCAGTTATTAAAGATGATTTTTTTTCAATTGTAATGAAAATTCACAACATTTTTTTGCAATTTTTTATTTATATATTCAAAAATATACAGTTTTTTTTTTTTTTGGAAAAAGGCTGTGTTAAATTATGCAGAAGGTACTGTGTAACATTTACTGAAAGTTTGAAAGAAATATGTTTGGAAGATCCTTAGAAAACATGTAATTAGTATGAGAAAATAAAAGTTTTGGGAATCGAGCGACAAAGATTGGATTAACTTTTTAGTGCATTCCAGGTCCATAGGATGGATTATCTTCATCCTCTGCAAACTCCCTTCTCCAGCTTCCTCTTGTTCCTCCTCCTGTTTACTCTTGCTTGTATTTCTAGACTCTTTACAGCCCTGTCTGCAGCCCGAAGGCGTTCCTTGTCTAATGCAAGCATCGCTCGTACCATGTTAGAACCTATCTTCATTCCCATATTTCTAAATACCTTGCACCTTACAATGTTGCCATCATTGAAAGTCGCAACAGCATCGTACACACCAAAGTGAAGTGTTTCTATTCCAACAAATACAGTCTTGGGGATTCTCGACCATATAACACTATTTACACTTTCATTGGGGTTTTGAGTTTTTCCGTGAATACACTTTTTCAACAGTTCAGGTGATGCTAAGTCTTTGAAAATAGGTTTAGCCACAACACATACTTTATCTCACATCACTAAAATGTACCTGATGAACACGGACGTTAATAATAACACCATTTGACAGAAGTTTAACAGCGCCACAGTGGGTCACGCCCATGTAGAACACATTTCAAAAAAAATTTAAAAATAGTTGTAGTCTTCGGAATTGAATAAATTATATATCTATTAAAAGGTAATAGTCTGCAGATTCAGAAGATGCAAAAAAGTAAAAATTAAACTTTTCATGATTTTGAGCCTTTCCGGAGCCCCTTAATCGGATAGAGCGTCTGCCATGTAAGCAAGAGAGCCTGGGTTCGAATCCCGGTCGGGGCACACATATTCAGCTCTCCCCGTTGATATTTATCAGCGCCTGTAAGCAGGTAATGGTCTGTATTTAATTCTAATTTCCTCCTAAAATTGTGTGTCAGCGACCACTGCATGATGAAAAAAGTGGCG
Source organism: Schistocerca cancellata (assembly GCF_023864275.1). Taxonomy (NCBI): domain Eukaryota; kingdom Metazoa; phylum Arthropoda; class Insecta; order Orthoptera; family Acrididae; genus Schistocerca; species Schistocerca cancellata. The sequence continues at coordinate 78,966,163 of NC_064636.1, forward strand.
TTTGGCGCTGTGTAACAGGAACGCGCATCATTGGATCGAAATTTTTTGACACTGCCCTCAACACGGTTCCATATATGAAAATGTTTGATACATTTCATGCTCAACTCACAAAATATGAAAAGCAACACTGCTTCTTCCAGCTGGACGCTGTAGTCGAACGGTTCTAGGCGTTTCAGTCCGGAACCACGCGGCTGCTACGGTCGCAGGTTCAAATCCTGCCTCGGGCATGGCTGTGTGTGATGTGCTTAGGTTAGTTAGGTTTAAGTAGTTCTACGTTCTAGGGGACTGATGACCACAGATGTTAAGTCCCATAGTGCTCAGGGCCATTTGAACCAGCTCCACTCTGGACGTTGCTTCTATGAAGATGCGTCATAGGTAGACAGTAGCTCTCTGACAATAAACGCCACTCTGCCGAAGCCTTCTGTACACTGGTCGCCTAAATACAGCAGGTGCAGGGGATGCTGCGAGGTCAGATGCCAGTTGCCTTGCAATAGTACAGCGTTTACGTCGTGCCCTTACAGTCAAATAACGGTCCACTCTTTCTGAAGTAACACGTGTTCGGCCCTGCCCTGGTCTCTAGGATACAGTTTCGGCCTGTGTACACTTTCACCACATGTGAGAAGCAACAGAACGATTCACTCTAAGCCACAGGGCCACAAGTTTGCGACTGTCCTGTGAGATCCCCTGCTATACCTGCAGAACAGGGCAGATAGTTTACTTTGTGGAAAGGGGCCAAAATGAGTGGCTGTCAGTTGCACTCGAACTTACTACTTTACTCATTTGACAAACATTACAAGAGGCTTATCTCACTAGGGGTAAGATAGATACTGCCTACAGGAAAATTAAAGAGACCTTTGGAGATAAGAGAACTACTTGTATGAACATCAAGAGCTCAGATGGAAACCCAGTTCTAAGCAAAGAAGGGAAAGCAGAAAGGTGGAAGGAGTATATAGAGGGTCTATACATGGGCGATGTTCTTGAGGACAATATTATGGAAATGGAAGAGGATGTAGATGAAGATGAAATGGGAGATACGATACTGCGTGAAGAGTTTGACAGAGCACTGAAAGACCTGAGTCGAAACAAGGCCCTGGGAGTAGACGACATTCCATTAGAACTACTGACAGCCTTGGGAGAGCCAGTCCTGACAAAACTCTACCATCTGGTGAGCAAGATGTATGAGACAGGCGGAATACCCTCAGACTTCAAGAAGAATATAGTAATTCCAATCCCAAAGAAAGCAGGTGTTGACAGATGTGAAAATTACCGAACTATCAGTTTAATAAGTCACGGCCTTACAGACGAATGGAAAAACTGGTAAGAGGCGACCTCGGGGAAGATCAGTTTGCATTCCGTAGAAATACTGGAACACGTGAGGCACTACTGACCCTACGACTTATCTTAGAAAATAGATTAAGGAAAGGCAAACCGACGTTCCTAGCATTTGTAGACTTAGAGAAAGTTTTTGATAGTGTTGACTGGAATCCTCTCTTTCAAATTCTGAAGGTGGCAGGAGTAAAATACAGGGAGCGAAAAGCTATATACAATTTGTAAAGAAACCAGATGGCAGTTATAAGAGTCGAGGGACATCAAAGGGAAGCAGTGGTTGGGAAGAGAGTGAGACAGGGTTGTAGCCTCTCCCCGATGTTGTTCAATCTGTATATTGAGCAAGCAATAAAGGAAACGAAAGAAAAATTCGGAGTAGGTATTAAAATCCATGGAGAAGAAATAAAAACTTTAAGATGACATTGTAATTCTGTCAGAGACAGCAAAGGACTTGGAAGAGCAGTTGAACAGAAGGGACAGTGTCTTGATAGGAGGATATAAGATGAAGCAACAAAATCAAAACGAGGATAATGGAATGTAGTCGAATTAAGTCGGGTGACGCTGAGGGAATTAGATTAGGAAATGAGACACTTAAAGTAGTAAATGAGTTTTGCTATTTGGGGAGCAAAATAACTGATGATGGTCGAAGAAGATAGGATATAAAATGTAGACTGGCAATGGCAAGGAAAGCGTTTCTGAAGAAGAGGAATTTGTTAACACCGGGTATAGATTTAAGTGTCAGGAAGTCGTTTCTGAAAGTATTTGTACGGAGTGTAGCCATGTATGGAAGTGAAACATGGACAATAAATAGTTTGGACAAGAAGAGAATAGAAGCTTTCGAAATGTGATGCTACAGAAGATTAGATGGGTAGATCACATAACTAATCAGGAAGTATTGAATAGGATTGGGGAGAAGAGAAGTTTGTGGCACAACTTGACGAGAAGAAGGGACCGGTTGGTAGGACATGTTCTGAGGCATCAAGGGATCACAAATTTAGGATTGGAGGGCAGCGCGGAGGGTAAAAATCGTAGAGGGAGACCAAGAGATGAATACACTGAGCAGACTCAGAAGGATGTAGGTTGCAGTAGGTACTGGGAGATGAAGAAGCTTGCACAGGATAGAGTAGCATGGAGAGCTGCATCAAAACAGTCTCTGGACTGAAGACCACAACAACAACAACAAAAACATACAAGAGTAATGAAATCATTAAAAACAGAGCAAGCCAAACATTAATTTCAGAAATTAATTTCCGGCTAAATGTCCGATTCAGTGTCACTCCTCAAGGGGAAAACAACTCTAATTTAAAACCGGCTGAAGGGCAATCACTTAAGACTCAAAAACAAGAATTCGAATTTTAACAGGCAGAAGATCTCGTCTTAAAACACTTCTCTAAATTAGGCTGAAGGCCCAAACAGTCACACGCCTTATTGCCAAAACAACTTTAATTTTAAAATAGGCTAGAAGCCATACATAAACAAACAACAAGGGCAACTAGGAAAAGGCAGCATATGAAACGGCGCTCAGAAGTTTCCAAGGCTCGGCCTGAAATTCAAATACTAACGCTCGCTTAGGTGAGACAGGCAGTCGGCCCAACAATTCTCAATCCGACGGCAACCCAACCGACAAACAGCCAACGGACGAAGCGAGAGGATAACTTCCACTCCACCCGACCAGCACACAACACGGAGTTCTATGGAAGAATGGAGAAGGTATTGGCGCCCACAATGAACTACACATTCGGCTGTCAAACTACACGCCGTGCTGGACAGCCACAACAGGACAAGGAAAAGGCACTGCCTGAATTTACATCAACGACCGGGGCAGGTAACAGGAACGTTAACGGCCACAAGGCAGAAGATTCCGCTGGTGCACTGCAATTCAAAAATAATCAAGTTAAGCTAAACTCCACAAGAGGGCGGCAAGAATTTCACCAACTTGAAGACACACGTTGTTGCTTGCGGGCATGTCCCAACAGCTCACAGCGAAATTCAGATGACACAATGTGAACATTTGGGGCTGGCTGGTAGATCAAGTAAAGACTCAACTTTGGTGTCTGGGATCGGTGAGCCACGGACCTCGTAGCAATGGGAACAGCCCCTCACACTCCGACCGCGAGTGGACGCCACCAGCTGCCCCGGCTAAACTATGCGCCACAGATACTTCCTCGCTGCTCCACGCCAACTGACCAACTGCCCGCACACGGTACAGCCAGAAACTACACTCCTGGAAATTGAAATAAGAACACCGTGGATTCATTGTCCCAGGAAGGGGAAACTTTATTGACACATTCCTCGGGTCAGATACATCACATGATCACACTGACAGAGCCACAGGCACATAGACACAGGCAACAGAGCATGCACAATGTCGGCACTAGTACAGTGTATATCCACCTTTCGCAGCAATGCAGGCTGCTATTCTCCCATGGAGACGATCGTAGAGATGCTGGATGTAGTCCTGTGGAACGGCTTGCCACGCCATTTCCACCTGGCGCCTCAGTTGGACCAGCGTTCGTGCTGGACGTGCAGACCGCGTGAGACGACGCTTCATCCAGTCCCAAACATGCTCAATGGGGGACAGATCCGGAGATCTTGCTGGCCAGGGTAGTTGACTTACACCTTCTAGAGCACGTTGGGTGGCACGGGATACATGCGGACGTGCATTGTCCTGTTGGAACAGCAAGTTCCCTTGCCGGTCTACGAATGGTAGAACGATGGGTTCGATGACGGTTTGGATGTACCGTGCACTATTCAGTGTCCCCTCGACGATTACCAGTGGTGTACGGCCAGTGTAGGAGATCTCTCCCCACACCATGATGCCGGGTGTTGGCCCTGTGTGCCTCGGTCGTATGCAGTCCTGATTGTGGCGCTCACCTGCACGGCGCCAAACACGCATACGACCATCATTGGCACCAAGGCAGAAGCGACTCTCATCGCTGAAGACGACACGTCTCCATTCGTCCCTCCATTCACGCCTGTCGCGCCACCACTGGAGGCGGGCTGCACGATGTTGGGGCGTGAGCGGAAGACGGCCTAACGGTGTGCGGGACCGTAGCCCAGCTTCATGGAGACGGTTGCGAATGGTCCTCGCCGATACCCCAGGAGCAACAGTGTCCCTAATTTGCTGGGAAGTGGCGGTGCGGTCCCCTATGGCACTGCGTAGGATCCTACGGTCTTGGCGTGCATCCGTGCGTCGCTGCGGTCCGGTCCCAGGTCGACGGGCACGTGCACCTTCCGCCGACCACTGGCGACAACATCGATGTACTGTGGAGACCTCACGCCCCACGTGTTGAGCAATTCGGCGGTACGTCCACCCGGCCTCCCGCATGCCCACTATACGCCCTCGCTCAAAGTCCGTCAACTGCACATACGGTTCACGTCCACGCTGTCGCGGCATGCTACCAGTGTTAAAGACTGCGATGGAGCTCCGTATGCCACGGCAAACTGGCTGACACTGACGGCGGCGGTGCACAAATGCTGCGCAGCTAGCGCCATTCGACGGCCGACACCGCGGTTCCTGGTGTGTCCGCTGTGCCGTGCGTGTGATCATTGCTTGTACAGCCCTCTCGCAGTGTCCGGAGCAAGTATGGTGGGTCTGACACACCGGTGTCAATGTGTTCTTTTTTCCATTTCCAGGAGTGTAGTTGGAACGATTCTGGAATTGGTATCCATCATCGCCACCAAGAAGGGACAGAGTCCAGCAATTCTGCCTGCAAATCCATCTACCAACATGCAGTTGCGACCACATTGCGCAATCACTGTAACGGAATACTATAATAATGTACAGTGAAGGATCAGCTTATTGGATGTGTTAGTGTGCTCAAATATAATTCATGTAGCTACCTTGATTTTTCCCTATCACAACACCTGTCAGGTTCCTCTCCATTTGAACTATCATTAGCGAGTGTCCTAGTTTGTAAAAAAAATGAAAGCCTCCCAGTGATGGAAACAGTCCAATTTAAAGTGTCTTTGAGTGTCAAAGTCACCTATTGAATCATGAAATTAGAAGACTGTGGTAATAAAGACAATTTGCTGTTTCTTTTAAAAATTAAAAGCTCTTAAAACTGAGGCTTATAAAGTTTTGCTTAGTTAATGATCATAGTGCTGCCTGTAGTAAATTTTAAAAGGTGAGTCACTTTCTTGTAAATTTGTCAACACTGTGTCTCACTGCAGCAAAAGTCGTGAATTGCAGTTGTGGAAAGTTATATTTGCTTGCCAAGCACTTGTTTCTTTCGGGTATTGGAAGTGCATATTAATAGTATAACAGGATCCACAGTTTGTCTATTATGTCAATGTTAGGTAACAAGTAACAGGAAGACCACTATCTATGAAAACATTAATTTCTTTATTCAAAAGACAGTGAGAAGTAACCTGTTAATGAACTCCATTTAACCTTCATTCTTAATAGAAAAGTATTTAGTTGAGAGAGACTTACCCTGTGATCAGTTCATAATTTTGCAGTGAGCTACATTTATAAATTTATGTCGGCTATGAAAATGTTTGAATAATAATACTGAACCTACGTCCAATTAATGGTTCTGCAGCGAATATTAATAGTAACGTTATAAGACCATTCAGTTTGAATAAGCCCTGAAAGTAATAGTGTGTTCCGTTATCTGTTATATTTTTGCAAATAGTTTGTGCTGCTCTAGCTGTTAGTTCCAACCGTAACGTTAACATATGCAGGTGTCAGAGTTCATTGCACTCGCGTGTGGCAAAGTATAGGTTGTGTTTGTCCATTAAAGTTACTCACACCTACTATCTTAAACAAGAACGTTAATCTTTCTCTTTCTGGCGACCGTTTTCCTTATTCTTTAAACAGTGTAGCTAGGTAAAACATTATTTGTTACTGTTTGAATAATTACGTAATTCTGATTTTCACTTCCGATAAGCCACCTCCGTTAGGTACAATACCGTCAACATAACAAAATTCCTCTCAGAGGGTAACACTGCTCTGCTTCTTCACACTATAATTACTAGAATAACAATAATTCCTTTATACGAAATGCCTTAGGCTTTGAGGTTATGGTACAGTAGTAGCAGACGGAAGTGTTATAAGCTCAAAGTCCGTTTTCGATGGAGGTCTGATTCGTGGTCTGCTGGGACCAGACTTTCTGATAAGCAGATTGACGGGTTAGCTAACGCGAATGTCGTGAAGAGACTACCGTTAACTGGCTTGGCTGCAAGATTTTTTTCTCCCAAGACCGATTTACGACCAACTGTGCACGAATAGTTTCCGCTGGTACCTATTCAAAAAATCAGATAAAAATTCACTTGGTGCCTTCCTCAGAGACAATCTCCAGTCACTCCAAATTAATAATATAAGTGTAGACCAGATGTGGCTTGAATTCAAAGAAATAGTATCGGCAGCATTTCAGAGATTTATACCAAATACATTAACAAACGACGGAGCTGATCCTCATTGGTACACAAAACGGGTCAGAACACTGTTGCAGAAACAACGAAACAAACATGCCAAATATAAACAGACGCAAAATCCCCAAGATTGGCGATCTTTTACAGAAGCTCGAAATTTATCGCAGAGTTCAATCCGAGACGCCTATAACAGTTTCCACAACGAAACTTTGTCTCGAAACCTGGCAGAAAATCCAGAGGGGTTCTGGTCGTATGTGAAGTGTGTTAGCGGCAAGAAACAAACAATGCCTTCTCTGGGCGATAACAATGGAGATACTATCTAAGACAGTGCTGCCAAAGCAGAGTTACTAAACACAGCCTTCCGAAATGCCTTCAGCAAAGAAGACGAAGCAAATATTCCGGAATTCGAATCGAGAACAGCTGCCAACATGACTAACGTAGAAGTAAATATCCTCTGAGTAGTGAAGCAACTTAAATCACTTAATAAAAGGATGTCTTCCGGTCCACAGTGCATACCAATTTGGTTCCTTTCAGAGTATGCTGATGCATTAGCACCATACTTAACAATCATATACAACCGTTCGCTCGACGAAAGATCCGTACCCAAAGACTGGAAAGTTGCACAGGTCACACCAATATTCAAGAAAGGTAGTAGGAGTAATCCACTAAATTACAGGTCCATATCGTTAACGTCGATATGCACCAGGATTTTAGAACATATATTGTGTTCGAACACTACGAATTACTTCGAAGGAAACAGTCTACTGACACACAGTCAACGTGAGTTTAGGAAACATCGTTCCTGTGAAACACAACTAGCTCTTTATTCGCATGAAGTGTTGAGTGCTACTGACAACGGATTTCAGATCGATTCCGTATTTTTGGATTTCCGGAAGACTTTTGACACTGTATCACACAAGCGGCTTGTAGTGAAATTGCGTGCTTATGAAATATCGTCTCAGTTATGTGGCTGGATTTGTAATTTCCTGTCACAGTTCGTGGTAATTGAGGGAAAGTCATCGAGTAAAACAGAAGTGATTTCTGGCGTTCCCCAAGGTAGTGTTATAAGGCTCTTTGTTGTTCCTTATCTACACAAACGATTTGGGAGACAATCTCAGCAGCCGTCTTCGGTTGTTTGTAGATGACGCTGTCGTTTATCGACTAATAAAGTCATCAGAAGATCAAAACAAATTGCGAAACTATTTAGAAAAGATATATAATTTGTGCGAAAAGTGGCAGTTGACCGCAAATAACGAAAAGCGTGAGGTCATCCACATGAGTGCTAAAAGAATCTCGTCACACTTCGGTTACACGATAAATCAGTCTGATCTAAAAGCCGTAAGTTCAACTACATACATACACAGGTATTACAATTACGAACAATTTCAGTTAGAAGGAACACACAGAAAATGTTGTGGGGAAGGCAAACAAAAGATTGCGTTTTATTGGCAGGACACTTAGAAAATGTAACAGACCTACTAAGGAGACTGCCTACACTACGCTTGTTCGTCCTCTTTTAGAATACTGCTGCGCGGTGTGGGATCCTTACCAGGTAGGACTGACGGAGTACATCGAAAAAGTTCAAAGAAGGGCAGCACGTTTTGTATTAATGCGAATTATGGGAGAGAGTGTCACAGAAATTATACAGTATATGGGCTGGAAATCATTAAAAGAAAGGCGTTTTTCGTCGCGATGGAATCTTCTCACGGCATTCCAATCACCAACTTTCTCCTCCGAATGCGAAAATATTTTGTTGACACCAACATACATATGGAGAAACTATCACCACGATAAAATAAGGGAAATCAGAGCTCGTACGGACAGATATAGGTGTTAGTTCTTTTTGCGCACTATACGAGATTGGAATAATAGAGAATTGTGAAGGTAGTTCGATGAACCCACAGCCAGGCACGTAAATGTGATTTGTAGAGTATCCATGTAGATATAGATGTAGTTTCGCTCCTACGAATTGTTTGCTACTGGCAAGGAAGATATTTATTGATTAATAACATTTTGTAGCCGGAAGTAATGATTAATGGTTTACGTGGAAGGAATTGTAATAGCCACATGGTAGTTATTGCTGTGTCGGAAGTTATCCGATTTTTATCCGTCTCCTTCTGCTGGTTGGCTGCAGGTACCCCGAGAAGTAATTAGACTGTTGCTCTTATTTTGTAGAAAATTGCCTGCTTTTGAGGTCCCCCCCAGCGATGTACTGACCCTAGTGCGTGTTATTGGATGTGTAGGCGCTACCTTGATTACAAACGGAATCGTTTGAGTTGTTAATACTGGTGTTGCCCGCAATAATTTGAGTTGCTCCTGCCCTTGACCGTTGTTTAAAGTAAAACCCAGTAAAGAGGAACCATCAAACGAAAAGCACGTAGCCATATGTGTAATTTTTCCTTTCCGAATGGTCAGTTTCCTCAACGATTAAAGTACTCAGTAGTAAAGCCGGTTTAGAAAAAGGGAGAAAGGGATAATGTACACAATTTTAGAGCTATTTCTATGCCTTCATTGCTTGCTAAAGTTATTGGAAAGGCTGTGCATGTAAGGATAATTAATCATTTTATATCACACGATTCACTATCAAATGTACAGTTCGGGTTTAGAAGTGGTTTAAGAGTTGAAAATGCTGTATTCTCTTTTCTTTGTGAGGTATTAGATGGATTAAACAAAAGGTTTCGAAAGTTAGGCATATTTTTTTTTATTTAACTAAGGAATTCGATTGTGTTGATTACAAAATATTGCTCCAGAAGTTGTACCATTACAGAAAACGGGGAGTAGCTCACAACTCGTTCATCTCTTACTTCAACAATAGACAACAAAAGGTCATTATTCACAGTGTTGAGAATGGCTGTGATGTGCGGTCTGAGTGGGGTACAGTCAAATGGGGTTGCCTCAGGGATCAGTGTTGGGGCCATTCCTGTCCCTTATTTATATAAATGATATGCCCTCTAGTATTAACGGTAGCTCTGAAATACTCGGTGAACATAAAAGTCCGGAAACACTATCAATTATTTATTGCAGAAGAATGAAACATTGTACAGATATCATACGTATGTCATATTGAACAGAAAACCTGAAAGTTTTTTTTATTTCATGTATACCGCCACAGCGTAGTTTGGTAATTTGTCGATAGTTAGCGCTAGTCGCAAACATGGCTAGTTCAGGTGTGGAGCGAGCTTTCTGTGTGTTGGAGTTCGACAAAAACAAGTGAGCTACAGCTGTTCAACGGATGTTTAGAACCAAGTACGGTAAGCAGCCACCAACAAGGAAGGCCATTTACCACTGGCACAACTAATTCGTTACGATGGGTTGCTTGTGCCATGCTGGGACGGCTATGGCAAGAATTTGATTACCGTACTGACGACTGCCGGGTCACTCATGATTCGCACACCGAACGTTTGTAAAAGAAAAAAAAAACTTTCAGAGTTTCTCTTCAAAATTCAATATGTATGACATTTGTACAATGTTTGGTTCTTGTGCAATAAATAAGTGTTCCCCGACTTTATGTACACCCTGTGTTTCTGTTTCCTGATGACACTATGTTGGTAGTAAAGGATGTTGTGTGCAACATTGGCTCTGTTTCAAATAGTGCAGTTCGTGACCTACGTTTATGGCTTGTAGAAAATAAACTAACATTAAATCACAGCAACGCCCAGATTTTACAGTTTCTGACACACCATTTAACAAAACCCGACGTTTTACAGAAAGGGCATATAGTTAGTGAAACTGAACAGTTCAAATTTATAGGTGTTCAGATAGATAGTAAGCTGCCGTGGAAAGCCCACGTTCAGGATCTTGTTCAGAGACTTGCCGCCATTTTTACTATTCGAACGGCATCTGAAGAGAGTGATCATTCGACACGAAAATTAGTCTACTTCGTTATTTTCATTCATGTATGTCGTATGGTATTATATTTTGGAGTGATTCTTCCCATTCTAAAGGGATATTTTTGTCTCAGAAATGGGCACTTCGTGCAATAAGTGGTGTAAGTACGCGAACCTCTTGTCGACCTCTGTTCACTAGTCTGGATATTTTGACATTGGCCTCTCAATATATATGTATTGTTTACTGTCGTTTCTTGTTAACGGTATCAGCTTACCCCCAAGAATTAGCAGGTTTCTCTCAGTTAGTAGTTGGCAGAAATCCAGTCTGCATTTGGATTGCACTTCCTTAAACCTTGTGCACTCATTTTCAATAACCTACCACTAGAATTCAAAAATATTAGCAGTAATCTACGCGCTTTGAAATCGAAACTGAAGAGTTTCCTAATGGGTCACTCCTTCTATTCTGTTGAGGAGTTCCATGAAAAATTAAGCTGATTCTTATGTTATATTGTTGACTGTATTTACTTAAACTTCTCGCTCGACTCGCTACGGTCGCAGGTTCGAATCCTGCCTCGGGCATGAATGTGTGTGATGTCCTTAGGTTAGTTAGGTTTAAGTAATTCTAAGTCTAGGGGACGGATGACCTCAGATGTTAAGTCCCGTAGTTCTCAGAGCCATTTGAACCATTTTATGACTCGACTTTTTTTGGGTTCATAAACATTTCATTTTATCTGTTATTACTTTTGTGTTGTAATTTAATGTACTGACGCGTTCAATGACCTTGGAGATTGGTTCCTCAATTTGGTCCTACGGAACTAGACATGTAAATAAATAAAAAGAACTGAGAGTTGAATCACTATTAAAGACGAGTGGCCAAATTTCATTTTAGGAACTGTAGAGGGTCGCGAATCGCCAACGCCTTAAGAGCTCTGTTGAAGTGTCTAAATATGATGGACCAAAGACGCTGTGGGATGTACGTGTTTTTTTTCCATTACCTTTCCTGGAGGGATCAACTAGTTTTGTAGCTGGCACCCACACATAAGTTACGTTTACCTGTATCGAAGTACCTAAAGTTCAGACAAATAAAGCTACATAGGTTGCAGAAGAGTAAACTAAAATAAAGAATTTGTGTTAGCTGTCCATTTCAGTAGACAGTTTTACAAATGATCAGCGGAAAAAATTAATATGTAGGTGAACATTTGTAAAACTCTAATTCCTCTCTCTCAAAGCCCACCCTATTGGGAGAGAGGGAGAGTAGGAGAGTTTTAGTTTTAGCGAATCAAAATTTATGAAGTAAATAAGTAATTTTTATTTATCCGTGAATACTTTCCATGCAAAAATAAGAACATGTATCTTCCTGAATTACAGGGCCAACTACCAAGAATCAAAAGAAATGTTTAAGATACAATGTACGTATTTTTTTATGTAGAATCTGATTCTGCAATAAAAAAAAGGGGGTTCCCACCTGAAATTTAAAAGTTGCCTCCCACCCCCAGGGGTGGCCTAATTTTAGCACCAGCACATGTTCCCCTCGAAACTAATCAACTTTGGATTCTACACATTTTTTTCGTGTGAACTTAAAATTTACACCCTGTATAATAGTAAGACTTCGCCATGCGCTTTACTACAATGCAATTTAAAACTTGTCTGTGCTTTTCTAGTCACATAAATTTGTTTCTAATTCTGAACACAGATCAATCGAGAAAACAGGAAGAAGTTGTGTGGAACTATGAAAAAAATAAGCAAAATATACAAACTGAGTAGTCCATGCGAAGATAGGTAATATTCGGAGACTGGGAGTGAAGGAGCGCCGTGGTCCCGTGGTTAGTGAGAGCAGCTACGGAACGAGAGGTCCTCAGTTCAAGTCTTCCCTCGAGTGAAAAGTTCAATTTTTTATTTTTAGTTTATGTGACAAACTCTTATGTTTTCATCACTTTTTTGGGAGTGATTATCACATCCACAAGAATACCTAAATCGGGCAAGGTAGAAGAATCTTTTTACCCATTCGCCAAGTGTACAAGTTAGGTGGGTCGACAACATATTCCTGTCATGTGACGCACATGCCGTCACCAGTGTCGTATAGAATATATCAGACGTGTTTTCCTGTGGAGGAATCGGTTGTTCCCGTAATCCTCCGGGCCTCCACCTTCATTAGTCACTGTTCTCACCCACCCAGCCCCCTGCTTCTTCCCATTCCAGCACTACACAGCCGTCATTTCACCGCCACACCCAGTCTTTTTTTTATTTTTATTTCTCTCCTTTCCGCTACTTACCCCCTCCCCCATCCGAACCTTCTCTCCTAACCTCCGTCTAACCTGCAGAACTTCACTGTCCACCACTCCCACCATACTATCCCTCCCCCTCCCCCAGCCTTCTCCTTACCCCGACCCAGTCGCCACTCCCATCATGCACTGGTGCTCCTGCTCGCAGTGTGGTTTCAATTTTCTGAGACTGCAGACGTGTGTGCAAGTTGCGTGTGTGTGTGTGTGTGTGTGTGTGTGTGTGTGTGTGTGTCTACTGTTGACAAAGGATTAGTGGCCGAAAGCTATAATTGTGTGAACTTTTTTGTTGTGCCTATCGCGACTCAGCATCTCCACTAGTTGGTGAGTAGCTGTTGATGTTCATCTTATATCCTCCTTTCGAGACACTGCCCATTCCGTTCAACTGCTCGTCCAAGTCCTTTGCTGTCTTTGACAGAATTACAATGCCACCGACGAACCTCAAAGTTTTTATTCAGGGTGTATACGGGGACAAGGAAAAAAAAATTCCCGGATTATTCCCGGATTTCTCCCGGATATTCTGTTTAAAAAATATGCTTTTTCCCGGGCGAAAATACACTTTTTCTGTGCTAAGTGACAGTAGGTCTTCCGTAGATTTTCCTTCGGAACTGTAAAACTTATCAATCCTTTGAATGGTTAACGTTTTGTACAATCACGCAGAACTTCCCGGGAAAAAAAAGAAGAGACGAAAAGGAGAGAAGTTTTGGAAAGACCTTTGATTTGCAGCAACATATACGCTGCATAATTTCGTATTACGAAAGTATAAATTCGAATTGCATCAAACACAGCGCGTTAGTTTCCGGAGCGTTGAAACCGAGGTTGCGATGTCCTTTTGTAAGCGAGTCATATCTCAAGCCACGAGATCTCGCCAGCCGATGACAGCAGCTATTCAGAGCATAGGACACGTGTTATGGTCAGCCAATAGCAAGATCACTGGTTACATAGCGCGAACATGCAAGAGGAAAAGTTAACGGTTTACATTAATGTACACAGTACCGTATATCTACAAGAAAAGCTAAGCTTTCACATATAATTTTGGTCTCTAAGATTAACAGGCTACAACAGAAGCTAAGTTTTCACATGTAATATTGTGTGGTTTTTTTTTTTGCGTGTGTTATACTTCAAGATACATCACACAAATGTGCCAGTAAGTTTAATATTCTGACATAAATGTCTCGGCTCGAAATTCTTGTAAATGGCTGGTCCTCAAACTGTTCAGTTTCGAATGCTCTGTGATTTAGATATCCATCCCACTTTCTCACGCGTAACATAATTCACCTTGCGTAAAAAGAAATTTACTTTGAAAGTAACGCTTTTCTAACCACCGTTAGCAATACTATCCGGAGACTGTTAGAAATAGGTTCGATTTACCAGTTGCCAGAGAGCGCCAGAAAAACAGGCACTATTGTGCGTGTGCAACTGTATTGGTGTAGGAAGCCCGCATGTTCGTGTGTATTAAGCTTGTCAGTGTGGTTTTTGGGAGATAAATTTTCTTGGAGTACCAGTACTCTGCGATCTCATTTTTGGTTCTTTATTATGGCATAATGCCATATATGGCAGAAGATGATAACATGCACTTGAAATTAGCTTCGCTTGGAACTAGGCAATACTGTAGAATGAAACACTTCGTTTCAAATAAAATGACTGCCTCAGCGGAAAGATTAATAAAGCCAAATTTCTTTAGCAAACTTGCAAAATTAACTTCACTGTTCTGCAAGGCGATTAATGCTTGACTGCTACAAACTTGGAAGTAAAATAAAACCAGAAAACTGAAATTAATAATATATTTTTGCCCTCCGTAATTATGTGAATGTATTTTAATTCACTTGATAACTTCCGGCCACAGAAATCCGTTTTGTTTTCATTTGATGTGGGAGCTGTACACGAAGAGAAGCAGTGAAATCACTTAACGTAAACTCGTGTCACGTGGAGACTAACCCCCTCCCCACTACAACTCTGTGCAAGCGTGAATCTGGCAGCTAGGGCGCGCGAGAAAAAATTTTCTCGTTTGCATCTGGCTGCTTGCTGCTACTACCAATACAGCTAACAGCCAAACTTCTGACGTCATGCTCATAGCAAGCCGTTTATTGTTACGAAGAATTACAGTCTGCGCGCTACGGCCTTTGACATATTTTTGCTATTTACAGACGCTTGTGCGTGCACGGTGTTTTGTTGTTGTAAATTACACGTTTCCTTTGCCACTAAAGTTTTATTTTTTTTCCCTCTCGTTTATATTTTCTTGCTGCAGTATCATTCTCCAGTAGCAGGATATAATAACATTCTTTGCTAGAGAATCAATTCTGCAGTCAAAATTACAAAAATTTAACTGAAAGCTAAAACAATGAAAAATTTCCGGAATTCCGAAAAATTCCCGGATTTTTCCCGGTTTTCTCCCGGATGAAAAAATTCCCGGGTTTTTCCCGGATTTCCCGGTTGTCCTGGGTCGTAGACACCCTGTTATTTCTTCTCCATGGATTTTAATACCTGCTCTGAATTTTTCTTTTTTTTCCTTTACTGCTT
Source organism: Schistocerca cancellata (assembly GCF_023864275.1). NCBI lineage: Eukaryota > Metazoa > Arthropoda > Insecta > Orthoptera > Acrididae > Schistocerca > Schistocerca cancellata. The sequence continues at coordinate 78,981,491 of NC_064636.1, forward strand.
GCTCAATATACAGATTTAATAACATCGGGGATAAGCTAAAACCCTGTCTCACTCTCTTCCCAACCACTGCTTCCCTTTCATGTCCCTCGACTCTTATCAATGCCATCTGGTTTCTGCACAAATAAATAGCCTTTAGCTCCCTGTATTTTACCCCTGCCACCGTCAGCATTTGAGAGTATTCCAGTCAACATTGTCAAAAGCTTTCTAAGTCTACAAATGCTAGAAACATAGGTTTGCCTTTCCTTAATCTGTCGTAGGGTCAGTATCTCCTCACGTGTTCCAATATTTCTACGGAATCCAAACTGATCTTCCCCGAGGTCGGCTTCTACAAGTTTTTCCATTCGTCTGTAAGAAATTCGTGTTAGTATTTTGCAGCCGTGGCTTATTAAACTGATAGTTCGGTAATTTTCACATCTGTCAACACCTACTTTCTTTTGGATTGGAATTATTATATTCTTCTTGAAGTCTGAGGGTATTTCGCCTGCCTCCTACATCTTGCTCACCAGATGGTAGAGTTTTGTCAGGACTGGCTCTCCCAAGCCTATCAGTAGTTCTAATGGAATGTTGTCTACTCCCAGGGCCTTGTTTCGACTCAGGTCTTTCAGTGCTCTGTCAAACTCTTCACGCAGTATCGTATCTCCCATTTCATCTTCATCTACATCCTCTTCCATTTCCATAATATTGTCCTCAAGTGCATCGCCCTTGTATAGACCCTCTATATACTCCTTCCACCTATCTGCTTTCCCTTCTTTGCTTAGAACTGGGTTTCCATCCGAGTTCTTGATATTCATACAAGTGGCTCTCTTTTCTCCAAAGGTTTGTTTAATTTTCCTGTAGGCAGTATCTATCTTACCCCGAGTGAGATAAGCCTCTACATCCTTACATTTGTCCTCTAGCCATCCCTGCTTAGCCATTTTGCACTTCCTGTCGATATCATTTTTGAGACGTTTGTATTCCTTTTTGCCTGCTTCATTTACTGCGTTTAAGTCAAATAGTAAACGCATTTATTCATCTTTTAAATACGCAAACGTTTAAAGCTGATTTTAAGTGGGAATTATAATCTCTATAGAATCACGGTTGGTTGTTTTGGGGAAGGAGACCAGACAGCGTGGTCATCGGTCTCATCGGATTATGGAAGGATGGGGAAGGAAGTCGGCCGTGCCCTTTCAGAAGAACGATCCCAGCATTTGCCTGGAGTGATTTAGGGAAATCACTAGAATCACGGGCTTACTAGTAAGATGTAACACATGTTATTATGGTTCGACCTCATCAGAGACACGCATCTACACGAACAATCGCAATATGAGCAGAACCTATGTACGTTTGAATTCCGATTGGACGCACGGTTTTTTTCTTTGTATAGGATCGCTCCATTTCTTCACCTGCGAGAATTAATGCCTACAGTTCGTACCTGGTATAAAAATGTTAAGAGCTAATGCATTACATTCTCTCATGTCAATGATGCGCTCTCTTTCAAACTCACTCATTTGACGGTACGGTTCGCGCGTTGTATACGAGGCACCGTGCACGTCTGCTCAAGTGTCGCGACACGGTATCGGTGTTGACTTTGACCCGCGCGAAGACGTGGTTCAAATACTAATCATTTCTCGAGAACATACTAATGTACTTGTCCTGTGAACATGAACGACCTATTTCTATTCGTTCGAGGTGTTCTGTTTCTTCTGAACATAAGTGTACATAATGAATGTACGAGTCAAGGTTGTAGATTGGTTGGTTGGTTGTTTCGGGGAAGGAGACCAGACAGCGTGGTCATCGGTCTCATCGGATTAGGGAAGGACGGGGAAGGAAGTCGGCCGTGCCCTTTCAGAGGAACCATCCCGGCATTTGCCTGGAGTGATTTAGGGAAAACACGGAAAACCTAAATCAGGATGGCCGGACGCGGGATTGAACCGTCGTCCTCCCGAACGCGAGTCCAGTGTCTAACCACTGCGCCACTTCGCTCGGTCAAGGTTGTAGACATATGGAAGATTGTGTACAAGGTGGTCCATTGATAGTGACCGAGCCAAATAACTCACGAAGTAAGCGTCAAACACTACAAAGAACGAAACTCGTCTAGCTTGAAGGGGGAAACCAGATGGCGCTGTGGTTGGCCCGCTAGATGGCGCTGCCATAGGTCAAACAGATATCAACTGCGTTTTTTTAAAAATAGGAACCTCCATTGTTTATTACATATTCGTGTAGTACGTAAAGAAATGTGAATGTTTTAGTTCGACCACTTTTTTCGCTTTGTGTCAGATGGCGCTGTAATAGTCACAAACGTGTAAGTACGTCCTATCACGTAACATTCCGCCAGTGCGGACGGTATTTGCTTCGTGATACATTACCCGTGTTAAATGGACCGTTTACCAATTGCAGAATAGGTGGATATCGTGTCGATGTACGGCTATTTGTGATCAAAATGCCCAACGGCCGAGTGCTATGTATGCTGCTCGGTATCCTGGACGACATCATCCAAGTGTCCGGACCGTTCGCCGGATAGTTACGTTATTTAAGGAAACAGGAAGTGTTCAGCCACATGAGAAACGTCAACCACGACCTGCAACAAATGATGATGCCCAAGTAGGTGTTTTAGCTGCTGTCGCGGCTTATCCGCACATCAGTAGCAAACTGCGCGAGAATCGAGAATCTCAAAAACGTCGGTGTTGAGAATGCTACATCAACATCGATTGCACCTGAACCATATTTCTATGCACCAGAATTTGCATGGCGACGACTTTGAACGTCGTGTACAGTTCTTCCACTGGACACAAGAGAAATTACTGGACGATGACAGATTTTTTGTACGCGTTCTATTTAGAGACGAAGCGTCATTCACCAACAGCGGTAACGCAAACCTTCATAATATGCACTACTGGGCAACGCAAAATCCACGATGGCTGCGACAAGTGGAACATCAGCGATCTTGGCGGGTTAATGTATGGTGCGGGATTATGGGAGGAAGGATAATTGGCCCCCATTTTATCGATGGCAATCTAAATGGTGCAATGTATGCTGATTTCCTACGTAATGTTCTACCGATGTTACTACAAGATGTTTCACTGCATGACAGAATGGCGATGTATTTCCAACACGATGGATGTCTGGCACATAGCTCGCATGCGGTTGAAGCGGTATTGAATAGCATATTTCATGACAGGTGGATTGGTCGTCGAAGCACCATACCGTGGCCCGCACGTTCACCGGATCTGACGTCCCCGGATTTCTTTCTGTGGGGAAAGTTGAAGGATATTTGCTATCGTGATCCACCGACAACGCCTGACAACATGCGTCAGCGCATTGTCAATGCATGTGCGAACATTACGGAAGGCGAACTACTCGCTGTTGAGAGGAATGTCGTTACACCTACTGCACAATGCATTGAGGTTGACGGACATGATTTTGAGCATTTATTGCATTAATGTGGTATTTACAGATAATCACGCTGTAACGGCATGCGTTCTCAGAAATGATGAGTTCACAAAGGTACATGTATCACATTGGAACAACCGAAATAAAATGTTCAAAAGTACCCACGTTCTGTATTTTAATTTAAAAAACCTACCTGTTACCAACTGTTCGTCTAAAATTGTGAGCCATATGTTTGTGACTATTACAGCGCCATCTATCACAAAGCAAAAAAAAGTGGTCCAACTAAAACATTCATATTTCTTTACGTACTACACGAATATGTAATAAAAATGGGGGTTCCTATTTTTTAAAAAAATACGCAGTTGAAATCCGTTTGACCTATGGCAGCGCCATCTAGCGGGCCAAACATAGCGCCATCTGGTGTCCCCCTTCAAGCTAGACGAGATTCTTTGTTTGTAGTTTTTTCCATTGACGCATATTTCGTGAGATATTTGGCCCGGTCACGATCAATGGACCACCCTGGGTATGAAAGTTTGGATCGAGCCGTGGGTGTTGTTCTGACAGCATAATGGCAAGGTGGCCGCTCGGGATATGCGAGATGTCCGGGTTGGAGTCCCGCTCCGGCACAAATTTTCATTGTCGTCATTCGCTTATCCAGCTGATGGTTGTCCATAGTGGCAACTGGCAATGCATTTGATGTATGCTGAACAATGTGTCGTACAATGATATAATTTCGTCGTAGCTACGGAATGGCGGGTCGTATTTTTACATAGTTGTGCAAGTACGTTCTCCGATAGATACGGATAATGTCTGCGAAATGTGTTGCCAATGTAGTTGGGTAATAATGAGCTAATAAATTAAAAAGGCACGCCTAATACTGATGTTTTACCGCAACAACAGCGAAAAAGTAGTAAGCCATAAACTTTTTCAAAAATGGTTCAAATGGCTCTGAGCACTACGGAACTTAACATCTGAAGTCATCAGTCCCCTAGAACTTAGAACTACGTAAACCTAACTAACCTAAGGACATCACACACATCCGTGCCCGAGGCAGGATTCGAACCTGCGACTGTAGCGGTCGCGCGGTTCCAGACTGATGCGTCTTGAACCGCCCGGTCACGCCAGCCGGCTATAAATTTTGCTGGAAGACGTTAGCTGCTCTCTTGGTCAAACACTGGATGAATATAATCCGGGTAATTTGCGGGCCATGCCTCGAGACATACAGCGCGTTTCCGTGGTGATGTCACAAACTTCCAGGGATGACGGACAAGGCTAAATATACGACTATGAGCTGAAGGACCCTCTTCCGGATACGACAGAGTCGAAAGTTAGAGGCGAAAGTCATTGTGATACCTCTCACAGTGGAATACGTGTAACCAATTCTGTTGTTATTAAGATTCTAGGGTAGGCAGCTTTCAAAGGTGGTAGTGTGCACAATGGGCTCTAAAATGCGCACCTTAAGGACTATGGGCAGTTGTTCATCTTTGCTGCTACGAAACACAACTGTTCTAGCGAGCACGTGGTCATAGCTTTTAAGACATCTACTTTAGACTCACATTTGCTGAACACTTTTCTTGTTTTGGTCCCTACTATCTACTTGGCTGCTGTGATCGTGTGCGCCGTTTATGCTCAGTACATCGGTCCTCCACGGTGCTGATAGTTTGACCAACACATGCCATGCCACAGCTACAAGGAAGCCCCTTAGGGAAATAGCGAGAAGGTCGGGGAAGAAGGCCAGTGTTCACTCTGTCTGCTTGCCGGGGGGTCTCATCCGAGATGTGGAGGAGGCCCTGCCGGCGGCGATAGAGAGCACTGGGTGCACCCGACTGCAAATTGTTGCTCATGTCGGCACCAATGACTCCTGCCGTCTGGGTTCAGAGGTCATCCTCAGTTCGTACAGGCGGTTGGCGGAATTGGTGAAGGCGGAAAGCCTCGCTCGCGGGGTGGAATCAGAGCTAACTATTTGTAGTATCGTTCCCAGAACCGATCGCGGTCCTCTGGTTTGGAGCCGAGTGGAAGGCTTAAACCAGAGGCTCAGACGATTCTGCGGAGATCTGGGGTGCAAATTTCTCGACCTCCGGTATCGGGTGGAGAAATGTAGGGTCCCCCTGAATAGGTCAGGCGTGCACTACACGCCGGAAGCGGCTACCAGGGTAGCGGAGTACGTGTGGAGTGCACATGGGGGTTTCTTAGGTTAGAGAATCCCCTCCCTAGGCCCGACAAGACGCCTCCTGAGACGCGGCAAGATAGGAGTAGGCAAAATGCAACAGGGAATAACAATATTAATGTGCTAATAGTAAACTGCAGGAGCGTCTATAGAAAGGTCCCAGAACTGCTCTCATTAATAAACGATCACAACGCCCATACTAGGGACAGAAAGTTGGCTGAAACCAGACGTAAACAGTAACGAAATCCTAAACTCAGATTGGAATGTATACCGCAGAGACAGGCTGAACAGTGAAGGGGGAGGCGTGTTTATAGCGATAAGAAGTGCAATAGTATCGAAGGAAATTGACGGAGATCCGAAATGTGAAATGATTTGGGTGAAGGTCGCGGTTAAAGCAGGCTCAGACATGGTAATTGGATGTCTCTATAGGCCCCCTGGCTCAGCAGCTGTTGTGGCTGAGCACCTGAAGGATAATTTGGAAAATATTTCGAGTAGATTTCCCCACCATGTTATAGTTCTGGGTGGAGATTTTAATTTGCCGGATATAGACTGGGAGACTCAGACGTTCATAACGGGTGGCAGGGACAAAGAATCCAGTGAAATTTTTTTAAGTGCTTTATCTGAAAACTACCTTGAGCAGTTAAACAGAGAACCGACTCGTGGCGATAACATATTAGACTTTCTGGTGACAAACAGACCCGAACTATTTGAAAAAGTTAACGCAGAACAGGGAATCAGCGATCATAAAGCGGTTACGGCATCGATGATTTCAGCCGTAAATAGGAATATTAAAAAGGGTAGGAAGATTTTTCTGTTTAGAAAAAGTGACAAAAAGCAGATTTCAGAGTACCTGTTGGCTCAACACAAAAGTTTTGTCTCAAGTACTGATAGTGTTGAGGATCAGTGGACAAAGTTCAAAACCATCGTACAATATGCGTTAGATGAGTATGTGCCAAGCAAGATCGTAAGAGATGGAAAAGAGCCACCGTGGTACAACAACAGAGTTAGAAAACTGCTGCGGAAGCAAAGGGAACTTCACAGAAAACATAAACATAGCCAAAGCCTTGCAGACAAACAAAAATTACGCGAAGCGAAATGTAGTGTGAAGAGAGCTATGCGAGAGGCGTTCAATGAATTCGAAAGTAAAGTTCTATGTACTGACTTGGCAGAAAATCCTAAGAAATTTTGGTCTTATGTCAAAGCGGTAGGTGGATCAAAACAAAATGTCCAGACACTCTGTGACCAAAATGGTACTGAAACAGAGGAAGATAGACTAAAGGCCGAAATACTAAATGTCTTTTTCCAAAGTTGTTTCACAGAGGAAGATTGCACTGTAGTTCCTTCTCTAGATTGTCGCACAGATGACAAAATGGTAGATATCGAAATAGACGACAGAGGGATAGAGAAACAATTAAAATCGCTCAAAAGAGGAAAGGCCTCTGGACCTGATGGGATACCAGTTCAATTTTACACAGAGTACGCGAAGGAACTTGCCCCCCTTCTTGCAGCGGTGTACCGTAGGTCTCTAGAAGAGCGTAGCGTTCCAAAGGATTGGAAAAGGGCACAGGTCATCCCCGTTTTCAAGAAGGGACGTCGAACAGATGTGCAGAACTATAGACCTATATCTCTAACGTCGATCAGTTGTAGAATTTTGGAACACGTATTGTGTTCGAGTATAATGACTTTTCTGGAGACTAGAAATCTACTCTGTAGGAATCAGCATGGGTTTCGAAAAAGACGGTCATGTGAAACCCAGCTCGCGCTATTCGTCCACGAGACTCAGAGGGCCATAGACACGGGTTCACAGGTAGATGCCGTGTTTCTTGACTTCCGCAAGGCGTTCGATACAGTTCCCCACAGTCGTTTAATGAACAAAGTAAGAGCATATGGACTATCAGACCAATTGTGTGATTGGATTGAGGAGTTCCTAGATAACAGGACGCAGCATGTTATTCTCAATGGAGAGAAGTCTTCCGAAGTAAGAGTAATTTCAGGTGTGCCGCAGGGGAGTGTCATAGGACCGTTGCTATTCACAATATACATAAATGACCTGGTGGATGACATCGTAAGTTCACTGAGGCTTTTTGCAGATGATGCTGTGGTGTATCGAGAGGTTGTAACAATGGAAAATTGTACTGAAATGCAGGAGGATCTGCAGCGAATTGACGCATGGTGCAGGAAATGGCAACTGAATCTCAATGTAGACAAGTGTAATGTGCTGCGAATACACAGAAAGATAGATCCTTTATCATTTAGCTACAAAATAGCAGGTCAGCAACTGGAAGCAGTTAATACCATAAATTATCTGGGAGTACGCATTAGGAGTGATTTAAAATGGAATGATCATATAATGTTGATTGTCGGTAAAGCAGATGCCAGACTGAGATTCATTACAGGATTATTTAGTAATCGCGAAAGCGTTACGGAGATGATAGATAAACTCCAGTGGAAGACTCTGCAGGAGAGACGCTCAGTAGCTCGGTACGGGCTTTTGTCAAATTTTCGAGAACATACCTTCACCGAAGAGTCAAGCAGTATATTGCTCCCTCCTACGTATATCTTGCGAAGAGACCATGAGGATAAAATCAGAGAGATTAGAGCCCACACAGAGGCATACCGACAATCCTTCTTTCCACGAACATTACGAGACTGGAATAGAAGGGAGAACCGATAGAGGTACTGAATGTACCCTCCGCCACACACCGTCAGGTGGCTTGCGGAGTATGGATGTAGATGTAGATGTAGATGTAGAATGCGATATACACCCGTCTTACGCAAACCAACATAATCCTTTAGATACCGAGATATTGGCATGCACGTCCACCTATTGGGGCAGTGTTATTAAGGAGGCAGTTGAGATTAAATTAGCGAGTTACCTTCTAAACAGGGATAGAGGTTTTTGTTTAAACACTCCTTGGATTCCTGCTACCTCCCCTGTCAAGAAACAGAGGGACAGAGTCAATGTTACCTCACCTGCTAGTTCGTAGTCTTTCACTACTGATGCCTCTGACTTTGGTCATGTTTGGTGGCACTATTGTTCAGCGTGTGTGTATGTTACCTTTCCCGAATTACTCCGAGAACCGAGGTTGTACACCGCCTCTCCGTTGCAGTTTGTGCCTTGAAAAGTGCGGGGTGCTCTTCCGCCGAAATATTGGCGGTCTCTATCAGTATTATCTGGCTGAATTCCCGCCAATTATTTGAAAATTGTATACGCCAGGAGAAACTTAGGTCTCACAGGGAAGGAGCAGTTTTACGTGAAATGTCAGGTACTCAAGCACTAGCAATCGCTTCTGAGAACGAAGACTGACCTCCATGGACCGTTCCTGAACTCCTTGTCGATACATCGAGTATAAACACGGCAATGTTCCTTACCTACACTATGTGATCAAAAGTATCCGGACACCTGGATGAAAATCTCTTGCAAGTTCGTGGAGCCCTCCATCGGTAATGCTGGAATTCAACACGGTGTTGGCCCACCCTTAGCCTTGATGACACCTTCCACTCTCGCACACATACGTTCAACCAGGTGCTGGAAGGTTTCTTGCGGAATGGCAGCCCATTCTTCACGGAGTGCTGCACTCAGGAGAGGTATCAATGTCGGTCGGTGAGGCCTGGCACGAAGTCGGCGTTCCAAAACATCCCAAAGGTGTTCTTTAGGATTTTTCCTTTACTTGTACTCTGATACCTTACTTCTTGCCAAATTCCATCACTGTAAATCACAGGGATATACTCTGTAGTTTTGATTGAGGTTGTGACTATGAAAACACCACAGCTTCCGGTTGCAGTGAGTCGGACGTTTACATTTACTACACCGCCAAGGGGCCGTAGATCACAGTATGTGACACAGATTTCAACTTGATACGTTTACGCGTTCTTGAGAAAAACGGGACTTAACAGAGAGACGTAAACGAGGGTGTCAGCCAAGAAATGAAAAACAAAATTCGTGCGACGTAATTACAAATGTACTGTCTTGGGATCTTTCCCTTTGTCTGTATTGTAAAACATTCCTTTCTGCGAAATTTCATCGTTCTAGGCCAACGGGAAGTACGCTATAGGTTTTGATGAGTCACAAGTTTGTTTGCGTGTTTATCAGCTGCAGTGTATTTCATTTCTTCCAGACTCGTTTCGCCTATTACTTTAAGGCATCTTCAGTAGAATAGCGATTCCCATTTTTGGCTGGGGTGTGCGTTTTCTCTCACCGGGCCACGCGCTGTAAGCGGCATTATATCTTCACTTACGAAACATAAGCACGGTTTCATTTTAAGAATTTTTTGCTTCACAGTTTTCATATTGTTTGCCTCATTACTGTGGAGCACTAATAGTCTTGTGTCGTCAGTTGTAGGTATTTTACCGAAGCCTGTGATTTAAAGTCGTAACTACTGTGTGCTCACTTTGTGACTCATGCTGCTTGGTTTGTTTACGTACATGTCCCCAACCTCTTAGACAGACACACACACGCACACACACACACACACACACACAGAAATGATGCTTGTTCTCAGCATATACTTCGTAAGGATGGCAACATGTACATACACAAACCGAACAGGATAAAACAAGTGAACACGCAGTACTTTTCGGCAAAATATCTACAACTAGTGACAGAAGATTAATAGCGCTCCACAGCGTGTTGTTTTTGTATCTTCAGTCCAGGGACTCGTTTGATGCAGCTCTCCATGCTACTCTATCGTGTGCAAGCTTCTTCATCTCCCAGTACCTACTGCAACCTACATCCTTCTGAATCTGCTTAGTGTATTCATCTCTTGGTCTCCCTCTACGATTTTTACCCTTCACACTGCCCTCCAATACTAAATTGGTGATCCCTTGATGCTTTAGAATATGTCCTACCAATCGATCCCTTCTTATCGTCAAGTTGTCCCACAAATTTCTCTTCTCCCCAATTCTATTCAATACCTCCTTATCAGTTATCTGATCTACCCATCTAATCTTCAGCATTCTTCTGTAGCACCACATTTCGAAAGCTTCTATTCTGTTCTTGTCTAAACTATTAATCGTCCATGTTTCATTTCCATACATGGCAACATTCCATACAAATACTTTCAGAAAGGACTTCCTGACACATCTATCCTCGATGTTTGTTAAATTTCTCTCCTTCAGAAACGCTTTCCTTACCATTGCCAGTCTACATTTTATATCCTCTCTACTTCGACCATCATCAGTTATTTTGCTCCCCAAATAGCAGAACTCGTTTACTTCTTTAAGTGTCTCATTTCCTAATCTAATTCCCTCAGCATCGCCAGATTTAATTCGACTACATTCCATTATCCTCGTTTTGCTTTAGTTGATGTTCATCTTATATCCTCCTTTCAAGACACTGTCCTTTCCGCTGAACTGCTCTTCCAAGTCCTTTGCTGTCTCTGACAGAATTACAATCTCATTCTCAAGCCTCAGAGTTTTTATCTCTTCTCCATGGACTTTAATTCCTACTCCGAATTTTTCTTTTTTTTTCTTTACTGCTTGCTCAATATACAAATTGCATAACATCGGGGATAGGCTACAACCCTCTTTCACTCCCTTCCCAACCACTGCTTCCCTTTCATGTCCCTCGACTTCTATAACTGCCATCTGGTTTCTGTACAAATTGTAAATAGCTTTGGCTCCCTGTATTTTCCCTTGCCACTTTCAGAATTTGAAAGAGAGTATTCCAGTCAACATTGTCAAAAGCTTTCTCTAAGTTTACAAATGCTAGAAACGTAGGTTTGCCTTTCCTTAATCTATTTTCTAAGATAGCTCGTAGGGCCAGTACTGCCTCACGTGTTCCAACATTTCTACGGACTCCAAACTGATCTTCCTCGAGGTCGGCTTCTACCTGTTTTTCCATTCGTCTGTAAAGAATACGTGTTAGTATTTTGCAGGCGTGGCTTATTAAACTGATAGTTCGGTAATTTTCACACCTGTCAACACCTGCTTCCTTTGGGATTGGAATTATTATATTCTTCTTGAAGTCTGAGGGTATTTCGCCTGTTTCATACATCTTGCTCACCAGATGGTAGAGTTTTGTCAGGACTGGCTCTCCCAAGGCTGTCAGTAGTTCTAATGGAATGTTGTCTACTCCCAGGGCCTTGTTTCGACTCAGGTCTTTCAGTGCTCTGTCAAACTCTTCACGCAGTATCTTATCTCCCATTTCATCTTCATCCTCTTCCAATTCCATAATATTGTCATCAAGAACATCGCCCCTGTATAGACCCTCTATATACTCCTTCCGCCTTTCTGCTTTCCGTTCTTTGCTTAGAACTGGATTTCCATCAGAGTTCATGATATTAATGCAAGTTGTTCTCTTTTCTCCAAATGTCTCTCTAATTTTCCTGTAGGCAGTATCTATCTTACCCCTAGTGAGATATGCCTCTACATCCTTTGCTCAACAGGAAGAAGAACAAACAATATAAAAACCAAAGATGAACTAAATAAGCCACCGGTCAGATTTTTTAGTCTTTCTGACCAGGTTTCAATACTTCGAAGAGTGCCTTCATCAGAATTTAAATATTTATAGTGGCCTATAACATAATTACAAATTAATGGGAAAAGAAAAATTTTTTATATAAAAGTGTAAGTACTGACTAACGGTACAAGAGGGAGACAGTACTTACATGTCACGTATAAAATAAAATAACAAGCCAGAAGGGCTTTAGTCACGAATATTTCAATAAGAATACATGGACGGCTAGCCACTGTGGGCTGCTCATACCTATAAAGTCACAGGTAGCAACAGACAGCGGCCCCCGCGTTAGAAAGTGCGGGCAGGTGAACGTTACACCAAGAGCGTCATCTAGTAGCTATAAATATAAGCAGGCTACTTAACATTTAAAATATACACAGCATTTAGTACACGAATTCAGACACAAAGTTTTACATGACAACAGCAGACATGGAAAGTTTTTGCTTATGTAAAAGCATAGAAATCCAGTTTGAAAACTGACTAACGGTACAAAAAGAAGCAGTACTCACACGTCACGTATGAAATAAATTTAAAGCGAGAAAGCTTTAGTCACAGTTTTTAAACTATAATGCGTGGAAAGCAAGACGGGCTGCTCACATTTGTCGAGCTACAGGTCGCATCAGACTGAGGCGACCACGTTAAGGGGCTCCGGAACGCCCTATACTTGCAATGTTAAAATAACGCTTATAAATTACATCTTTCCTCACAAAGTATTTGAGGTAGGAAGTTGAACTTTTTACAGATTATTTATTGGAATATGGGCTACAACTTAAAACAGGGATTTTACAAAATTTTAGTTCAGTTATTAAAGATGATTTTTTTTCAATTGTAATGAAAATTCATAACTTTTTTTTGCAATTTTTTATTTATATATTCAAAAATGTACAGTTTTTTGGAAAAAGGCTGTGTTAAATTATGCAGAAGGTACTGTGTAACATTTACTGAAAGTTTGAAACAAATATGTTTGGAAGATCCTTAGAAAACATGTAATTAGTATGAGAAAATAAAAGTTTTGGGAATCGAGCGACAAAGATTGGATTAACTTTTTAGTGCATTCCAGGTCCATAGGATGGATTATCTTCATCCTCTGCAAACTCCTGCTCCAGCTTCGTCTTGTTCCTCCTCCTGTTTACTCTTGCTTGTATTTCTAGACTCTTTACAGCCCTGTCTGCAGCCCGAAGGCGTTCCTTGTCTAAAGCAAGCATCGCTCGTACCATGTTAGAACCTATCTTCATTCCCATATTTCTAAATACCTTGCACCTTACAATGTTGCCATCATTGAAAGGATTTCTAATAACTTTACTTTTACTCATTATTATACTTCAACAAAACAGAGACTCAAGAAACAGAATTAATTACGAATATTTTCGAGATAACGACAGAGTAAATAAACATGAGACAATCGACAATCACACCAGCGATATATATTGAACCATCACAGGTTAGCCACAACACATACTTTATCTCACATCACTAAAATGTACCTGATGAACACGGACGTTAATAATAACACCATTTGACAGCAGTTTAACAGCGCCACAGTGGGTCACGCCCATGTAGAACACATTTCAAAAAAAATTTAAAAATAGTTGTAGTCTTCGGAATGGAATAAATTATATATCTATTAAAAGGTAATAGTCTGCAGATTCAGAAAACGCAAAAAAGTAAAAATTGAACTTTTCATGATTTTGAGCCTTTCCGGAGCCCCTTAACATCTGCGGACTGGTGAAAGTTGCACCGAGAGCGCCATGTAGTGCCCGCAACTATAACTTGGCTACTTGACATTCAATTATAGACATGACGAATGTTATGATGAACATTATACGGTACATGACGTAAAAGTCAATATTTTGTTTAATAGCGGCAGATAGTGTAATATTTTGTCTACCTCAGAGCTTACAAGGGAACTCCCCATCGCACCCCCCTCAGATTTAGTTATAAGTTGGCACAGTGGATAGGCCTTGAAAAACTGAACACAGATCAGTCGAGAAAACAGGAAGAAGTTGTGTGGAACTATGAAAAAATAAGCAAAATATACAAACTGAGTAGTCCATGCGCAAGATAAGCAACATCAAGGATAATACGAGCTCATGAGCGCCGTGGTCTCGTGGTTAGCGTGAGCAGTTGAAAAACGAGAGGTCCTTGGTTCAAGTCTTCCGTCGAGTGAAAAGTTTACTTTCTTCATTTTCGCAAAGTTATGATCTGTCCGTTCGTTCATTGACGTCTCTGTTCACTGTAATAAGTTTAGTGTCTGTGTTTTGTGACCGCAAGGCAAAACCGTGCTATTAGCAGACGAAAGGACGTGCCTCTCCAATGGGAACCGAAAACATTTGATCGCAAGGTCATAGGTCAACCGACTCCTCCACAGGAAAACACGTCTGATATATTCTATACCACACTGGTGACGGCATGTGCGTCGCGTGACAGGAATATGTTGTCGACCCACCTAACTTGTACACTTGGCGAATGGGTAAAAAGATTCTTCTACCTTGCACAATTTAGGTTTTCTTGTGGATGTGATAATCACTCCCAAGAAAGCGATGAAAACATAAGAGTTTGTCACATAAACTGCAACAAATGAATGCAACAGTTTCCCAGTCGCACAGGTTTCCCTGTGCTCTGTCAAAACGTATGTTTTTAACGTTTTCAAATTTTTCCGTGTGTAGACAGTCAAATCCTGCATATGCCCAAGCAAATCTGAACATGTCCTGGAATTTTGGAGAGCGAAGATGATTATGTGTGAGTGCCTGAACTTTGGTAATTGTCTGAAAATAAAAAATTAAACTTTTCGCTCGAGGGAAGACTTGAACCAAGGACCGCTCGTTCCGCAGTTGTTCACGCTAACCACGAGACCACGGCGCTCTTTAGCTCACTAGTTCCTTGATGTTGCTTATTTTGCGGATGGAGTACTCAGTTTGTATATTTTGCTTATTTTTTTCATAGTTCCACACAACTTATTCTGAAACGTCCGCTTAGAACAATTATACAAGACTGTGCTTGAACTGACACACAATATTTTTTAGCGCAACGCAATCTGACTTTCAGAAATCCCTACAAAGGAATGGCCCTGACTAACATTAACCTATACCTTTCACAAATCACTTACCTCACAAAAATTTTCGTTACGCGAAGTACTGCAATACAGCGAGCGCCACTACTGCCAGCTAAATAAAAGATTCAAACTACGGAAGTCACTAACTACTGATAGGGATAGTTAGCAAATGAAAGATTTTAATAGAGAACAAACAATGTATTTACCTTAATAGTCATAATATATATAGCAGTTCATAATATCCAGTATAACAAATTTCAAAACTCCGCCATCTCTCTCCCCACATCCACCACTGCTGGCGGCTCACCTCCAACTGCGCAACGCTACGCGCTGTTCACATCCAGCTGCCGCTGCCCAACACTACAGTGGCAGACAACAATGCAAACTAGCCACAGACTGCACACAGCACAACCAGTAATTTTCATACAGAGCGCTACGTAACGTTGCCAATAACAAAACATAAACAGCCTACTTACAATTCCTGTTTTCTCGATTGATCAGGTTTTCAAGGCCTGTCCACTGTGCCAACTTATAACGAAATCTGAGGGGGGTGCGATGGGGAGGTTCCCTTGTTAGAAGTAGAGTTTAAAGTATGAAAACATCATTATAGAAAATACAAAAAGGGCTGAATGACACAGTCTGTGGAAAACGATACATCATGAAATACGGCCAATAAACCATTTAATAAAAAAAAATTATGAGCTCACTTAGATGGAAAGAACATTTCGATAACTGCACGAGGAGGTCCGAAATTAAATGTGAAGTAACGGCTTTGTACCGTCACAGTCTAATATTAGACTGTGATACCGTTGAAGAAATTTTTATCACGCAACTGCAGCTGCTCACTGAGAATGAGGCTATATCTAGTTCCTAATCCTTCAAGAATATCCAATCTACGCCCTTTCTTCTCGGTGTGCAAAATGTTGATATCGTGAATAGCTTTAGGCGCGTGACCTGTAATCAGAAGGTGGTCGGCACAAGACGAATTTTGGGTGTTACTGCCATTTTTCCTTACAAGATGTCCTTTATATCTGGTTGCTGTGAAGCAAAAAGTTCGTAACATGAAACCGTGCATATGTTTTGGGAGTGAAGTTATAATGTGACCTCTAGCATGTGATCAGCTGAATGGAAACATCGATGCCAGCCAAAACACGATTAACTGTAAGTAATCACTTATTTAGGCAAAAAAAAAGAGACGTGAACTGTTTTGTAACTTACAAATATCACATATCGAAATAAAACTCTATCTTTCTAGACTGCACTGGAGATGCCTTAAAGTGAAAGGCAAGACGTGTCTGGTACAAATAAAATACATTGCACCACGGAAGGGCGGTTTTTATTTACAAAACAAACATTTTATGAATCACTTTACGATTATCAAAATATGTTATATAAATGGCCGTATCTTATGACTGCATTGATTTAGAACCTTCAATTTTTTTACACTACCAATGGACCACAGACCTCACTACATACGTCTACCCATTCCTGAGAAAAAGGCCTTCCAACAGTCGAGCAGAAGAGAGAGGAACACACAGACGACAAAGTTATCCTAGTATAAGGGTACCGTTTTTATAGACTAAGACACGCACCGCTAAAAACTACAGTTGCAGTCTCAGTACATCGATACAGCTCACAAAATGTGGGATGACAGATCAATAAAATCTCTTTCACACTGACCTGTGTGATCCTACACAGTGAAAGCTAGAACTACAGTAATCTAGCTGTTTGAGGTGTCAGGCAAATACAACACCTTCCATGAAAACCCTGACATGATAAGCAAATCCAGTAGTATGTCACGTAGCTCCGAATAAATCGTGACATTAAATTAACCAAAGTAATACGAGTAACGAGTGAGCAAATGGAATACCACAGACTAACACAAGAATGCCGAAATGCATGTTGTACCTTCCCACCGTGAGACAGACGCAGTTCCGAGGGGAGAAACGAGAACAGAAGCCGAGAGCAGAACCGTGTTGAGCTGGAGGGCCCTACGATAAGGGACAGACGCCCACGTTGCCAGCTAACCACCAGGACCACCCCCCCAGCCCATGTTAAAAGCTAGAGCCCTCCAGAAGAACAGTATAGATCTTACGATAACACTAAAAGGGCCACACCAGCCACAAGTTTTAGCGTGAGACTTTTTCACGTCTCTGTTATGCTGCAAACCTAAAAAACATTACCCCACCACGAAAAGTATAACGTTTCTCATTGGATAGACAGAATTTTTGTAGGCGGAGTTTAAGGTTAACATTGAGACCCTGATTGGTCAGATGAAAACACAGCCAGATAGTTTTTTTAAACCAACTTCGGTAAATTGTAGTAAGGAGAAGTTAGGAGAGAGTTCCTTCCGAGACGGCGAGGTGAGCGGAGCTGTGCTGCCCGCCGCCCCCTGACGAACACCGACAAGGTAATGAACGCACGCGATGCCGCATAACAGCGCATAAAGCTTCACTCAGAACTGCAGAAGTCTCATCTGTTACACCCCCTTTTCGCGTAACACTAGTGTCGATCGTCAATTAAAGCTCATGGTGTTCACATTTGCCACTTGAAGTAAAAATGTGAAATGCGATGATTTTTCTGTTATATAGTTATTGAGGAGCCACATCAGCCACTGTAATTTACGACAAGTTAGATGAGTAATTAAAGATAATTGAGGGTCACTGTATATCGTTTTGATAGTTTTCTCTTTTGTGAAACTTAATTTATACCTAGGTTATAGATGTGATATGGCATAGGTCATCCTTCGATCCATTGTAGAACTTGGAAACCCATTCAGGGAATATTCGTTCACATTTTTGCTGAACACAGTTGGTTTTTATCATCCTGTATTAAAATATTTCCTTTTATCAATAGTGCAATTTATAAACAATGTTTTGTGAGTAGAGTAAAATTTCCAATGGTAAACTTGACTGCTTTTTCGACGTTGTTTTACCAGCTAACTAAAAATAGGGAAGCCTTGAACCCCTTGCACTAAATTTAATTAGTATTAAAATTCTTTTACAGGGAGTGCAGTGGAGCTGACGCTGAAATCATTAAGTATTTGGTTATATCATCGCTAGTCTCACTGAACTCTTTTGAACTCTACGTGTCATGTGTGGTCTGGCGTCTCCTTACCAGCAACAGGCCCCAGGTTCAAACTATTCAATTCCCTAAAAAAACACGCTCAGAGCGTCGTTGCGCGAAAGTGGTAGGGAGACACGACTTACAACAAACAGACACCACGCAGAATGTTAGAATCTCTTAATTTTTCAGATAAAAGAAACTGGTACTGAGGTCACTGTTCTTCTAATAACGTTTACAGAAATCATAGAGGATTAGTTATTGTCCTCGCATGCTTGTATTATCAACCTTGTTGTGTTTCTTACTGACCGTCAGTTTCCGAGTAAAACTTAGCGCCATAACAAGGCGACCTTGTAATGGAAAGACTAGGTTGGGGAGCTGCGTCGAAGCAGTTTTCAGAGTGAAGACGACGGCAACGAGTACAGCATATAATAATGTGTTTACTATCTTTTGGTTCAAAAAATCGATTTTTTTAAACTGCATTTTTGGATCCATAAAAGTGTTTAGAATCCACCCCTGAAACGGTTTTTCCGAATACGGGACGCAAATCTTTGTTATTCGTGGCTGAACGAAAAAAATGCACCTGCCTGAAATCGGTGTTTCTCACGCACTAGTTTTTTTTCTATCGGAGGACGAGTTATTGTACCGGTGCTTGGGAGGAAACACACAAAATTCTAATGAAAGTTTGAACGCGTGTGTTTGGAAGTTAGCCCCCAAGCATTTGCATTCTGGTGCGAAGACTGTGGAGATTGCGACTCTCCTGGCAGTGAGCAGCTTCAACGAAGGGTATTCAGTAATTGTGAAGACCATGACAACGATGGACGTCACCCTGGGACTCAATTCGACGCAGTTCGCCGAGCATTCGGACGACCACCGGATTCGAGCGGCCGAGAACCGCTTGTCACCGGCCGTACGAGCGGCTCTGGAGCAGCGCAGGGTGGCCCAGATCGAGCAGAACGCCCTCTGTGAGGAAGAGGAAGGACTAGTTTATGTACCCGGAATAGCAGATTGAACGTGCGTTCCATAATATTGCATTTATACGTAGTCAAAATTTCAAACGCGTTTTTCTCGAAATGCCTTTTTTTTATCGCGCGGTATGGTAACTTCCAATATACTGAACCGACTGGCATTATCCTTTGTTTCCGACGAAGCTAACTAAATTGTCTAGGAGTTGTACCACCTTTATTCCGATCCATCAACTATAAATATTTTTACTTGGCCGAAGAAGTCGAAAAATCGATGAAAAAAAAATATTTCTTTCAAATGGACGCCATTTTGTTTCCTATGGTCCAAATAACTTAAGCGAGGTACAATTCCTAAAGAATCTTATATACTTCAATAATGTTGACTCAATTTTGATTTCAGACGAGCCGGCTGACCTGTGACATACATCGATATTTTGTTTCGTTCCGACGGCACTTCCGCCTTTGCTCTTTGACATTTCCGGTCGAAAAAATTCCGATTTGTAGAGGAAATATCTATAAATATTGTGACCAAATTTGACATTAATATCCATAACATATCCCGAGAAAAAATTTTCTCAAAGAACATGCTTTTTTCGGGCCAAAGATAGTACACTGTGCCAACCTTTTGATCATCTCAGAGTAGCACTTGCAACCTACGTCCTCAATTATTTGCTTGGCGTATTCCAATCTCTGTCTTCCTCTACAGTTTTTGCCCTCTACAGCTCCCTCTAGTACCATGGAAGTCATTCCCTCATGTCTTAGCAGGTGTCCTATCATCCTGTCCCTTCTCCTTATCAGTGTTTTCCACATATTCCTTTCCTCTCCGATTCTGCGTAGAACCTCCTCATTCCTTACCTTATCAGTCCACCTAATTTTCAACATTCGTCTATAGCAGCACATCTCAAATGCTTCGATTCTCTTCTGTTCCAGTTTTCCCACAGTCCATGTTTCATTACCATACAATGCTGTACTCCAGACGTACATCCTCAGAAATTTCTTCCTCAAATTAAGGCCGGTATTTGATATTAGTAGACTTCTCTTGGCCAGAAATGCCTTTTTCGCCATAGCGAGTCTGCTTTTGATGTCCGTCATTGGTTATTTTACTGCCTAGGTAGCAGAATTCCTTAACTTCATTGACTTCGTGACCATCAGCGCCGATGTTAAATTTGTCGCTGTTCTCGTTTCTGCTACTTCTCATTACTTTCGTCTTTCCTCGATTGACTCCCAATTCTTATTCTGTACTCATTAGACTTTTCATTCCACTCAGCAGATCATGTATTTCTCCTTCACTTTGACTCAGGATAGCAATGTCATCAGCAAATCCTTTCATTCATATCGTTTCACCTCGAATTTTAATTCCACTCCTGAATCTTTCTTTTACTTCCATCATTGCTTCTTCGATATACCGACTGAACAGTAGGGGTGTTTTTTATCAACAAAGCCTGAAAATATTCCTAGAGTGGCACTGGCCGGTACTCGAAGACAATTTTTGTATTGACTGAGAAACAGCCTCTTTTTACTTCTACATGAGCTGTCGCTTTTGTAAAATTTCAGTGTAATAATAAACGTGCATCCATGAGGCATTACTTTAAGTACCAGATTACCTTATTAAAGTCCAAAATTTTTAAATATTTCCCATTTTACAAGTGAAAAGGTTAAGGGAACGACACTCTACCTATCTAACCCATGTTAATTTAGGCAAGTATTTGGCCCTATTTCTGAAAAAACTGTTTGATGCAGGACCTTAATATTTTTACTGTATGTTACATGATGCTAACAGAGTCGACTGTACTAAAATCTGCGTTATCCATTTTATAGTTTTTATGAAATACTTTTTTAAATTTATTAAC
The DNA here is from genome assembly GCF_023864275.1 of Schistocerca cancellata. NCBI lineage: Eukaryota > Metazoa > Arthropoda > Insecta > Orthoptera > Acrididae > Schistocerca > Schistocerca cancellata. The sequence goes on from NC_064636.1 coordinate 79,002,414, forward strand.
ACAAAAAATGTTAAGCTTTTTCTGCAGAAAATATTTTTTGTGAACTTTTTACCAGGGGAATATTAATGGATGTAGTACCAGAGGTGGATTTTTATGTCATGCAGAGTCTCTCAAAATTTCATTCATTTATGATAGTTTCTGATTAATGGAGCCTATGTACTGAAAATTTTAGTTTGCGGGAAATTGAGTTTTGAAATTTGTTACTTACAGTTAATCAAAACTGTCCTGCTGCATATGATGGCCCTTCTTTGGCCTCTAGCAGGTCTTTCAGCTTCTTTTTCACCTTCCTGGATGTTCATCTTGCCTTCTTGGCCATATTAGATGCAGACCTATGTGCATCAGCTATCCTCATTTTATCGCAATGTTGCGGCCGAGTGATCACATTTTCACCACGATTAATTCCCAGCCTTTTCAGTACCCAACACTTTCCAATATTACCACAACTGAATGGAATAACATCATCATGAACTACTAGTTTCATTGTATGCATGCCTACAAATACAGTTTTAGGAAGGCGGTTCCAAATTATGCTGTTGAAACATTCATTTGTGTTCTGTGTCTGCCCATGCAGACATTTCCTTAGAAGGTCAGGGTGAGCCAAGTGTCTGAAAATAGGTTTAATTGCTGTAATGACAGCAGCAGGAAGAGAATGCTGGTGAGAATAAAATTCTCTAGTTGCCTGTAAGTTTTTTATTTCGGTTTTAGTTAACCGACCCTGTCTGGTCAACAATTTTCCATCTTCCAATTTTTTTTCCCTCTCATATCAACACTTAGTTATCTCAGCCTTGTCCCCAAACGTTTTTGAACATGGCCTACACATTCTATTTTGCTAATAATGGCATCTCCATATGGCTTAGAGTTGGCAGTGGATGGGTTGACAGTGGGTGACAGAAAAGTGGGCGTGGCACATAAACACACGTGGTAGGAAAGTGCTCTTTAAACCCTCGGAAAAAAAATTTTCAGAAAAATCCTTTTCGGAATACTTCAATAAAATCTTAATCTATTGAAATATGATGAAAATCAGAAATCGATTTCTTTCGACCTTAACGACGGTTGTTGTTGTTGTTGTGGTCTTCAGTCCTGAGACTGGTTTGATGCAGCTCTCCATGCTACTCTATCCTGTGCAAACTTCTTCATCTCCCAGTACCTACTGCAGCCTAAATCATTCTGAATCTGTTTAGTGTATTCATCTCTTGGTCCCCCTCTACGATTTTTACCCTCCACGCTGCCTTCCAACACCAAATTGGTGATCCCTTGATGCCTCAGAACATGTCCTACCAACCGATCCCTTCTTCTGGTCAAGTTGTGCCAAAAACTTCTCTTCTCCCCAATCCTATTCAATACCTCCTCATAAGTTATGTGATCTAGCCATCTAATATTCAGTATTCTTCTGTAGCACCACATTTCGAACGCTTCTATTCTCTTCTTGTCCAAATTAGTTATCGTCCATGTTTCACTTCCATACATGGCTACACGCCGTACAAATACTTTCAGAAACGACTTCCTGACATTCAAATCTATACTCGATGTTAACAAATTTTTCTTCTTCAAAAACGCTTTCCTTGCCATTGCCAGTCTATATTTTATATCCTCTCTACTTCGACCATCATCAGTTATTTTGCTCCCCAAATAGCAAAACTCCTTTACTACTTTAAGTGTCACATTTCCTAATCTAATTCCTCAGCATCACCTGACTTAATTCGACTGCATTCCGTTATCCTCGTTTTGCTTTTGTTGATGGTCATCTTATATCCTCCTTTCAAGACACTGTCCATTCCATTCAACTGCTCTTCCAAGTCTTTTGCTGTCTCTGACAGAATTACAATGTCAAACCTCAAAGTTTTTATTTCTTCTCCATGGATTTTAATACATACTCCGAACTTTTCTTTTGTTTCCTTTATTGCCTGCTCAGTATACAGATTGAATAACATCGGGGAGAGGCTACAACCCTGTCTCACTCCCTTGCCAACCACTGCTACCCTTTCATGCCCCTCAACTCTTATAACTGCCATCTGGTTTCTGTACAAATTGTAAATAGCCTTTCGCTCCCTGTATTTTACCCCTGCCTCCTTCACAATTTGGAAGAGAGTATTCCAGTCAACATAGTGGAAAGGTTTCTCTAAGTCTACAAATGCTAGAAATAGGTTTGCCTTTAACGACGGTGTGGTCGAATTAAGGGGCCGGTACTGTGTGACTTTCGTCTATCACATCAGCCAAGGCCGAAGGTAAGGTTTTATTTTTCTTCCCAACAGGAGCAGCCTTTTTATGCCTACACTCCCAGACACGGCGAACAAGGAATGCTCGCCGGTGAAGCGTCAGAGACAGCCGTGGTTCGCGCAGACGGGCGCTCAGAGTATTACCAGAGCGGGCCGCCCCCAGTGTCAAACACCCACCCCACCCACGCCAGCTGTTTGCGCTGCCCCCCGGTCTGTTTGCACACCACCTGATTCCCGATTCGCTTCCCGCTTGTTGGCAGGCGCTGTTCAAACCCTACACCCATCCCCGACCCCCTCTCCCCTCTCTACCCGCCCATCATTGTTCACTCACCCGCGTTGCCGCATTATCATACGTCGCCTATCGCGCAGGGCCAACAATAACTAAAAAAAAAAGAGGGAAAAAAACAGTGAGCAAACACTGTGCCCGCCTCTGAACGGAATAAAGGGCCTACCTCGCTGCTATTTCCTCACGCTGCGTTCCGAATTCTGCTCCCCATCTTCCGCCTACGTGTGTAAACTACAGATCAGGAATGAACTCTGTGTATTCGCTTTACGCTCGTCAGCGGCTCCTATGACGTCATCTACACTACTGGCCATTAAAATTTCTACACCACGAAGATGACGTGATACAGACGCGAAATTTAACCAATAGGAAGAAGATGCTGTGATATACAAATGATTTATCTTTTCAGAGCATTCACACAAGGTTGGCGCCGGTGGCGACACCTACAACGTGCTGATATGAGGAAAGTTTCCAGCCGATTTCTCATACACAAACAGCAGCTGACCGGCGTTGCCTGGTGAAACTTTGTTGTGACGCCTGGTGTAAGGAGGAGAAATGTGTACCCATCACGTTTCCGACTTTGATAAAGGTCGGATTGTAGCCTATCGCGATTGCGGTTTATCGTATCGCGACATTGCTGCTCGCGTTGGTCGAGATCCAATGACTGTTAGCAGAATATGGAATCGGTGGGTTCAGGATGGTAATACGGAACGCCGTGCTGGATCCCAACATGTCTCGTATCACTAGCAGTCGAGATGACAGGCAACTTATCCGCACGCCTGTAACGGATCGTGCAGCCACGTCTCGATCCCTGAGTCAACAGATGGGGACGTTTTCAAGACAACAACCATCTGAACGAACAGTTCGACGTCATTTGCAGCAGCACGGACTATCAGCTCGGAGACCGTGGCTGCGGTTACCCTTGACGCTGCATCACAGACAGGAGCGCCTACTATGGTGTACTCGACGACGAACCTGGGTCCACGAATGGCAAAACGTCATTTTTTCGGATGAATCCAGGTTCTGTTTTCAGCATCCTGCTGGTCGCATCCGTGTTTGGCGACATCGCGGTGAACGCACATTGGAAGCGTGTATTCGTCATCACTATACTGGCGTATCACCCGGCGAGATGGTATGGGGTGCCATTGGTTACATGTCTCGGTGTCCTCTTGTTCGCATAGACGGCACTTTGAACAGTGGACGTTACATTTCAGATGTGTTACGATCTGTGGCTCTACCCTTCATTCGGTCCCTCCAAAACCCTACATTTCAGCAGGATAATGCACGACCGCATGTTGCAGGTCCTGAACGGGCCTTTCTGGATACAGGAAATGTTCGACTGCTGCCCTGGCCAGCACATCCTCCAGATCTCTCGCCAATTTAAAACGTCTGGTCAATGGTGGCCGAGCAACTTGGCTCGTCACAATACGCCAGTCGCTACTCTTGATGAACTGTGGTATCGTGTTAAAACTTTATGGGCAGCTGTACGTGTACACGCCATGCAAGCTCTGACTCAATGCCCAGGCGTATCAAGGCCGTGGTTGTTCTGGGTACTGATTTCTCAGGATCTATCCACCAAAATTGCGTGAAAATGTAGTCACATGTTAGTTCTACTATAATATATTTGTCCAATGAATACCCGTTTGTCATCTGCATTACTTCTTCGTGTAGCAGTTTTAATGCCCAGTACTGTAGATACGCATGCTATCGCAGGCGTACGATGTGTAGAAGTATCAAGAGGGGGACATAAGCCTGGAAGACTAAGAGCGAAATGCTCGGATTATAAAGGGTGTAAGGTAACGTACAGCCTTTCGCCCTTACTGTTCGATCTATACATCGAACAAGTAAAGACGGAGATAAGAAACCGTTCAAGAATGCAATCAAAATTCAAGATGAAAGAATGTCAACGTTAAGATTCGCTGATGGTATTGCTGTTCTCGGTGAAAGTAAAGAAGAATTACAGCATGCGTTAAGCGGAACGGACAGTCCAATGGGCACGGAATACGGATTGAGAGTAAATCGAAGAGAGACGACATTAATGAGAAGCAGCGGAAATGAGAGAAGCGAGAAACCTAACATCAACATCGGTTATCAGAAGTAAAGGAAGTTAAGGAGTCCTGGTACATTGAAAGCTGAATAATTCGTGACGGTCGGAGTAAGGAGGTCATAAAAGGCAGACTATGACCGCCAAAGAAGGCATTCCAGGCCAAGAGTATCAAACATAACGCCTTAACATGAGAACGAAATTTCTGAGAATGTACGTTTAGAGCGCAGCTTCGCGTTGTAGTGAAACATGGACCGTAGGAAAACTGTAACAGAAGAGAATCGAAGGGTTTCAAATGTGGTGCTACAGAAGAATATTGGAAATTAGGTGGACAAGTTAAGTAAGGAATAAGAAGGTTCTCCGCAGAATCAAAAATGGTTCAAATGGCTCTGAGCACTATGGGACTTAACTTCTGAGGTCATGAGTCGCCTAGAACTTAGAACTACTTAAACCTAACTAACCTAAGGACTGCGCCCAGGTCCCCGGGTTCGATTCCCGGCGGGGTCAGGGATTTTCTCTGCCTCGTGATGACTGGGTGTTGTGTGATGTCCTTAGTTTGGTTTAAGTCGTTCTAAGTTCTAGGGCACTGATGACCATAGATGTTAAGTCCCATAGTGCTCAGAGCCATTTGGACCATAACCTAAGGACATCACACACATCCATGCCCGAGGCTGGATTCGAACCTGCGACCGTAGCAGCAGCGCGGTTCCGGACTGAAGCGCCTAGAACCTCTCGGCCACAGCGGCCGGCTACGCAGAATCGGCGAGTAAAGAAACACGGGGAAAAGACTGACACGAAGAAGGGACAGTACGATAGGACATCTGTTAAGCCATTGGGAAATGACTTGCATGGTAGTAGAGGCAGCTGTAGAGGGTAAAGAGTGTAGATGAAGACAGAGATTGGAATACATAGAACAAACAGTTGAGGACATAGGTTGCAAGTGCTACTCTGAGATGAAGAGGTTAGCACAGGAAAGGAATTCGTGGCGGGCTGCATCAAACCAGTCAGAAGAGAGACGACCACAAAAAATACACTCCTGGAAATTGAAATAAGAACATCGTGAATTCATTGTCCCAGGAAGGGGAAACTTTATTGACACATTCCTGGGGTCAGATACATCACATGATCACACTGACAGAACCACAGGCACATAGACACAGACAACAGAGCATGCACAATGTCGGCACTAGTACAGTGTATATCCACCTTTCGCAGCAATGCAGGCTGCTATTCTCCCATGGAGACGACCGTAGAGATGCTGGATGTAGTCCTGTGGAACGGCTTGCCATGCCATTTCCACCTGGCGCCTCAGTTGGACCAGCGTTCGTGCTGGACGTGCAGACCGCGTGAGACGACGCTTCATCCAGTCCCAAACATGCTCAATGGGGGACAGATCCGGAGATCTTGCTGGCCACGGTAGTTGACTTACACCTTCTAGAGCACGTTGGGTGGCACGGGATACATGCGGACGTGCATTGTCCTGTTGGAACAGCAAGTTCCCTTGCCGGTCTAGGAATGGTAGAACGATGGGTTCGATGACGGTTTGGATGTACCGTGCACTATTCAGTGTCCCCTCGACGATCACCAGTGGTGTACGGCCAGTGTAGGAGATCGCTCCCCACACCATGATGCCGGGTGTTGGCCCTGTGTGCCTCGGTCGTATACAGTCCTGATTGTGGCGCTCACCTGCACGGCGCCAAACACGCACCAAGGCAGAAGCGACTCTCATCGCTGAAGACGACACGTCTCCATTCGTCCCTCCATTCACGCCTGTCGCGACACCACTGGAGGCGGGCTGCACGATGTTGGGGCGTGAGCGGAAGACGGCCTAACGGTGTGCGGGACCGTAGCCCAGCTTCATGGAGACGGTTGCGAATGGTCCTCGCCGATACCCCAGGAGCAACAGTGTCCCTAATTTGCTGGGAAGTGGCGGTGCGGTCCCCTACGGCACTGCGTAGGATCCTACGGTCTTGGCGTGCATCCGTGCGTCGCTGCGGTCCGGTCCCAGGTCGACGGGCACGTGCACCTTCCGCCGACCACTGGCGACAACATCGATGTACTGTGGAGACCTCACGCCCCACGTGTTGAGCAATTCGGCGGTACGTCCACCCGGCCTCCTGCATGCCCACTATACGCCCTCGCTCAAAGTCCGTCAACTGCACATACGGTTCACGTCCACGCTGTCGCGGCATGCTACCAGTGTTAAAGACTGCGATGGAGCTCCGTATGCCACGGCAAACTGGCTGACACTGACGGCGGCGGTGCACAAATGCTGCGCAGCTAGCGCCATTCGACGGCCAACACCGCGGTTCCTGGTGTGTCCGCTGTGCCGTGCGTGTGATCATTGATTGTACAGCCCTCTCGCAGTGTCCGGAGCAAGTATGGTGGGTCTGACACACCGGTGTCAATGTGTTCTTTTTTCCATTTCCAGGAGTGTAGTACAAAATACTTCGTTTTCTGTGAGATCGGTATGGGCATTTAAATGGATGGAAAAAACTTGAACATGAAAAAAGTCATTCTGCTGCCAAAAATATGTGAAAACATACAGAAGTCGTTAGAAATATTTGCAAGAAATACCACAAATCTATTGTAAGTTCCGATCTAGTTTTGAACAATTTTTCGAACTGTTACACTAATGTACGAAAGTAATTGGTCGTCATGTAAAGAACAGAAGACACATTATTAACAGCTGTAGTGGCAGACGAAGTAGCTGTCTTCTTTGTCAACACTGGAACGTTGTTCGTGAGACCAGGCACGCCCCGACTACATAGTCACTGGACCCACCCCTCTTTCTATAATTAGTATGAATATCGCCTTGTACAAAACGTGGTTCTTTCTTCTGGGTCTTCTTAGCACGATGACTCGGAAGAATCTGTCTCTCTCTCTTTCTCTCTCTCTCTTTCTTTCTTTCTTTTTCTACCTAGTCATTGCAGCTCTCGTTTTTTGCTTTCTCTCCTCCTTTACAGCTTGGCCCTTTCGTTGTTCCACGTACAATGTCTGGTTCTTCCTTTCTCTTTTCTGCCTTCTTAGGCAGTTTCATAATCATTTTTGTACGGAGAGGAGTTCATTATTACAGTTTTGCCTTTTTACCTATTACTGTATTTTTTCACATTTTCTTCCGAGTCAGTCTGGAAAACCCGTTACAAGCTTCGGTGACAGAGTGACGATGCTCTTCCAGCAGTTCCAGCGAATGCTACCAATCTGCCCGATGTGATTTCCGAAGTCCCAGCAACAGCTACCAATTCTTCTGGTAGTTTCATAAATTTTTCGGCTGTAGTAGATTGAGAAACTCTTGTCTTGGAACGCACTGGCTTTAGGGGTGCAGTCCTGGAATGTCTCAGCTTGTGATTCTGCCCCTCGTCGCGTTCTGCCTTGTTTTGTTTCATTCGCAGTTGTCTCAGCTTCGCCCCAGAGTGCAAAAATGAGCTAGAAATGCTGCTGGATAGTTAGCATTCACATTATGTGCATGGTAGAAACACTCAAAAACAGCGAAATATTTGCTTAATTGAATCAATTACTTGCCTGCTTCGAGTCATGTCAGCCTTTTTTAAACTTTTTTTTTTTTTTAAATTTGGCCTTCCGAGTAGCAATGCGATTTTGCTATCAGTAACACATAACATAAAAACAGAACGAGGATATTGGAATGTAGTCCAATTAAATCAGGTGATGCTGAGGGAATTAGATTAGGAAATGAGACACTTAAAGTAGTAAAGGAGTTTTGATATTTGGGGAGCAAAATAACTGATGATGGTCGAAGTAGAGAGGATATAAAATGTAGACTGGCAATGGCAAGGAAAGCGTCTCTGAAGAAGAGAAATTTGTTATCATCGAATATAGATTTAAGTGTCAGGAAGTCGTTTTTGAAAGTATTTGTATGGAGTGTAGCCATGTATGGAAGTGAAAGCACTGCATCTTCAGGCCACAAGTGGCCCATCGGGATCATCTGCCCGCCGTGTCATCCTCAGATGATGAAGCGGATAGAAAGGGCGTGTGGTCAGCACACCGCTCTCCCGGTTGTTATGATGTTGTGTTGTTGTTGTTTTTTTTTTTTTTTTTTTACCGCAGCCGCTACTATTCGGTCGAGTAGCTCCTCAACTGGCATCACGAGGTTGAGTGCACCCCGAAATATGGCAACAGCGCATGGCGATCCGGATGGTCACCCATCCGAGCTGCTGCAAACGTCGGCGAACTGTTCGTGCAGATGGTTGTTGTCTTGCAAACGTCCCCATCTGTTGACTCAGGGATCGAGACGTGGCTGCACAATTCGTTACAGCCATGCGGATAAGATGCCTGTCATCTCGACTGCTAGTGATACGAGGCCGTTGGGATCCAGCATTTGTTGTTGTGGTCTTCAGTCCTGAGACTGGTTTGATGCAGCTCTCCATGCTACTCTATCCTGTGCAAGCTTCTTCATCTCCCAGTACCTACTACAACCTACATCCTTCTGAATCTGCTTAGTGTATTCATCTCTTGGTCTCCCCCTACGATTTTTACCCTCCACGCTGCCCTCCAATACTAAATTGGTGATCCCTTGATACCTCAGAATATGTCCTACCAACCGATCCCTTCTTCTGGTCAAGTTGTGCCACAAACTTCTCTTCTCCCCAATCCTATTCAATACTTCCTCATTAGTTATGTGATCTACCCATCTAATCTTCAGCATTCTTCTGTAGCACCACATTTCGAAAGCTTCTATTCTCTTCTTGTCCAAACTAGTTATCGTCCACGTTTCACTTCCATACATGGCTACACTCCAAACAAATACTTTCAGAAACGACTTCCTGACACTTAAATCTATACTCGATGTTAACAAATTTCTCTTCTTCAAAAACGCTTTCCTTGCCATTGCCAGTCTACATTTTATATCCTCTCTACTTCGACCATCATCAGTTATTTTGCTCCCCAAATAGCAAAACTCCTTTACTACTTTAAGTGTCTCATTTCCTAATCTAATTCCCTCAGCATCTCCCGACTTAATTCGACTACATTCCATTATCCTCGTTTTGCTTTTGTTGATTTTCATCTTATATCCTCCTTTCAAGACGCTATCCATTCCATTCAACTGCTCTTCCAAGTCCTTTGCTGTCTCTGACAGAATTACAATGTCATCGGCAAACCTCAAGGTTTTTATTTCTTCTCCATGGATTTTAATACCTACTCCGAATTTTTCTTTTGTTTCCTTTACTGCTTGCTCCGGCATGGCGTTCCGTATTACCCTCCTGAACCCACCGATTCCATATTCTGCCAACAGTCATCGGATCTCGACCAACGCGAGCAGCAATGTCGCGATACGATAAAGCGCAATCGCGATAGGCTACAATCCGACCTTTATCGAAGCCGGAAACGTGATGGTAGATTTCTCCTCCTTACACGAGGCATCGCAACAACGTTTCACCAGGCAACGCCGGTCAACTGCTGTTTGTGTATGAGAAATGGGTGGGATACTTTCCTCATGTCAGCACATTGTAGGTGTCGCCACCGGCGCCAACCTTGCTGTGAGATATGCAAATGATTACCTTCTCAGAGCATGCACACATCTTCTTCCTGTCGGTTAAATTTCGCGTCTGTAGCACGTCATCTTCGTGGTGCAGCAATTTTAATGGCCAGTAGTGTAATATACTGGAAAATGCTGCGCATCAAAACGGCATTTTCCAGTGCTCGCACATCGGGTTCTATTGGTGATAAAAAGGTGAGGTCACCTGTTTTGGATGACACCTTTGGCTGCGAACGATTTGCATACACAACAGAAAGATCATCTTAATGTCCCTGTCCTACAGTACAGAGACGAAGTATACACACTTCGTTCTGCTTAGGCAAATGGAGCAAATAGGTTTGTTGTTTTTGCAGTTGATGTAGTCTACGGTAGGATTGACGAGACTTGTGGAGGCAACATTAGTTCGTGGGCAGTCCCTCGGAAAGTGCCACAAACCTTTTTTCACTGTATTTTCGGCGTCAACAGCGCACCGTAACCCAGCCCAGCATTCGAAGACGACTATGCAAACAAAATGAGTGAAATGTTTAGAATCTGTTGGTATCCAGGTGTCGAACAGCCTTCAATAGTTTCTTGATACACTATGTGATCACAAGTATTCGGACGCCCCCAAAAACATGCCCGTACATTTTTCATATTAGGTGCATTGTGCTGCCACCTACTGCCAGGTACTCCATGTCAGCGACCTCAGTAGTCATTAGACATCGTGAGAGAGTAGAATGGGGCGCTCCACGGAACTCATGGACTTCGAACGCGGTCAGGTGATTGGGTGCCACTTGTGTCAGATGTCTATACACGATATTTCCATGCCCCTAAACATCCCTAGGTCCACTTTCCGATGTGATAGTGAAGTGGAAACGTGAAGGGACACGTACAGCACAAAAGCGTACACGCCGACCTCGTCTGTTAACTGACAGAGACCACCGACAGTTGAAGAGGGTCGTAATGTGTAATAGGCAGAGACATTTATCCAGACCATCACACGGGAATCCAAACTGCATCAGCATCCACTGCAAGTACTATGACAGCTAGTCGGGAGGTGAGAAAACTTGGATTTCATGGTCGAGCGGCTGCTCGTAAGGCGCACATTACGTCGGTAAATGCCAAACGACGCCTCGTTTGGTGTCAGGACCGTAAACTTTGGTCGATTGAACAGTCGCAAAACGTTGTGTGGAGTCACGAATCACGGTACATAATGTGGCGATCCGAAGGCAGGGTGTGGGTATGGCGAATGCCCGGACAACGTCATCTGCCAGCGTGTGTAGCGCCAACAGTAAAATTCGGAGGCGGTGGTGTTTTTCATGAAGGCGATGTGGACGCCTTGTAGTTCTCCGTGGCACTATCAGAGAACAGGCTTACATTGATGTTTTAAGCATCCTCTTGCTTGCCACTGCTGAAGGGCAATTCGAGGATGGCAATTGCATATTCCAAGTCCGAGCGAGCAGCTGTTCATAGTGCACGGCCTGTGGTGGAGTGCTTACACGGCAATAACATCCCTGTAATGGACTGGCCTGCACAGAGTCCTGACCTGAACCCTGTAGGGTGTTTTGTAACGCCGACTTCGTGCCAGGCCTCACCGACCGACGTTGATACCTCTCCTCAGCGCAGCACTCCGTGAAGAATGGACTGCCACTCCCCAAGAAACCTTTCAGCAGCTGACTCAACGTATGCCTGCGACAGTGGAAGCTCTGATCAAGGCTAAAGGTGGACCAACACATCACCGATGGAGGGCGCCACGAACTTTTAAGTCATTTAGAGCCAAGTGTCCGGATACTTTTGATCAGACAGTGTATCTTAACTGTTTCTAAGATACAAAGATTCAAAGTTATCCAACTTGTACACATAAAGTCCGATATGAAGAGAAACTTAAATAATAAATAACCGCAGCAAATTGCCCAAAATTCCACGGTATATTCTCCACGCATTTATCTAGAAGAGCCACGATCGGTTTCAGAAATCTTTATCCACTATCATCAAACACCCTAAAAACACACGTAAAATCCGGTGTGAGTCAAATAGGTGGCTTATTAAGCGGCGTAAGATGAAAAAATATGCTGTAAACTGTCTCTGTTATCTGGCAACGCCGTGATGTAGTACTGAAGCACACGCAAAATTATTTGCACGTAAAATCCGGCCGGAAGAGTATAATATTGCATTACTTCAATCTCAATCAACTAAACTATTTAAATTTTACTAACGAATGCATTTCTTCTCATACGCGGTACATGCCCTGCTGCACCAGGGAAAAGAATGGAACCAGCGGAAAAACGCTTCTATTGGAGGACAAAAAAATGCTAATATATTCGCGTTTATTTAAAAGATTCTGACTGAAACGTGGAGTACCAGCTGCCTCATTCTACTTTCCTCAGGACTTTTAAAAATATTCTCAAACATTTTCGCATACGATCATATTTGCGCCTTTGCAGGCTGAGAGAGAAGGAGACAGCCGCAGTGAGGATCAGACGGAAAAGTAATAAATACACCAATGCTCATAAATTAAGGATAATGCTGATGGATGGTGAAACAACGCTCTGGTGCGCGGTTTGCGGGTTTAAATCACCTCGGGGTATGGCCGTGCTGTACGTTTGACCTTCGGTCGTCGCACGGTGGCGCTGGCAGCAGTCAAAAAAATGGTTCAAATGGCTCTGAGCACTATGGGACTCAACTGCTGTGGTCATTAGTCCCCTAGAACTTGGAACTACTTAAACCTAACTAACCTAAGGACAGCACACAACACCCAGCCATCACGAGGCAGAGAAAATCCCTGACCCCGCCGGGAATCGAACCAGAGAACCCGGGCGTGGGAAGCGAGAACGCTACCGCACGACCACGAGATGCGGGCTGGCAGCAGTCCACACACGCAGAGGTGTGTTCGTGCATGTCAGAGTACGGTGCAGCGAGTAAGTGTGCAGACGTTTTCACACGTGCTAATGGTGACTGTGTGTTGAAAATGGCTCAAAGAACACATACTGATGACGTTATGAGGGGTAGAATACCAGGGCGACTGGAGGCTGGTCAAACACAGCAGGTCGTAGCACGGGCCCTCCGTGTGCCACAAAGTGTGATCTCAAGATTATGGCAACGATTCCAGCAGACAGGAAACGTGTCCAGGCGCTACAGTACGGGACGTCCACAGTGTACAACACCACAAGAAGGCCGATATCTCACCATCAGTGCCCGCAGACGGCCACGGAGTACTGCAGGTAGCCTCGCTAGGGACCTTACCGCAGCCACTGGAACTGCTGTCTCCAGACACACAGTCTACAGACGACTGAACAGACACGGTTTATTCCCCAGAGACCTGCAAGGTGCATTCCACTGACCCCTGGTCACAGGAGAGCCTGCAAAGCGTGGTGTCAAGAACACAGTACATGGTCATTGGAACAGTGGTCCCAGGTTATGTTCACAGACGAGTCCAGGTATAGTCTGAACAGTGATTCTCACCGTATTTTCATTCTGGCGTGAAACAGTAACCCCCTTAATATCCTTGAAAAGGACCTGTATGGAGGTTGTGGTTTGATGGTGTGGGGTGGGATTGTGATTGGTGCACGTACACCCCTGCATGCCTTTGACAGAGCAACTGTAACAGGTCAGGTGTATCGGGACGTCATTCTGCACCAGTATGTCCGCCTTTTCAGGGGTGCAGTGGGTCCCACCTTCCTCCTGATGGATGAAAACGCACAGCCCCACCGAGCTGCCATCGTGGAGGAGTACCTTAAAAAGAAGATATGGCGAATGGAGTGGCCTGCCTGTTCTCCAGACCTAAACCCCATCGAGCACGTCTGGGATGCTCTCGGTCGACGTATCGCTGCACGCCTTCAAACCCCTACGACACTTCTGGAGCTCGGACAGGCACTGGTGCAAGAATGGGAAGCTATGCCCCAGCAGCTGCTCAACCACCATATCCAGATCATGCCAACCCGTTATGTGGCTCGTGTACGTGTGCAAGGTGGACATATCCCATGTCGGGGTACATGCGCAGGAAACTGTCATTTTGTAGCACATGTGTTTCGGGACAGTTTTCTCAGCTTATCACCAATACTGTGGACTTGCAGATCTGTGTCGTGTGTGTTCCCTATGTGCCTATGCTATTAGCGCTAGTTTTGTGTACTGCCACGTTGTGTGGCACCACATTGTGCAATTATCCTTAATTTATGAGCATGAGTGTAGTAGAATGAGGTTGTGGTGTAGAGAGAGTGAAGGAGATAATGGAGCGTGAGAGAAAGAGAGGAACACAGTGGGAGGGGAACATAGTAGACTGTGACAGAACAATTTAGGAAAAATATCGAGGAGACAATGCCGGAGAGGGGGTAGGGGTAGGGTGGGGGTGGGAGGAATAAAGAGAAAGAGGAAGTGGAAGTGAGAAAGAGCCAGTAATAATGAGAGGCAGTGTGTAGGGCAACGAGGTAGAGCGAGATGGTGACAGTGAGAACAGATGGCAGCAGTGGGAAGGGGCGAATGAGGTTGTAGCTCTAAGAGAGAGCAAGGACGTCGGTTGTGTAAAGCGGTCTAAATTGCGCGACGTTAAGCGATACGCTGGAATTCTATTTCTGGAGTGGCGAAGCCAGACACGGGCGCCCAGTCGCGCTGGAGAGGTTCGAGCAATAAATCCCGCCGATACCCGCTGCTGGAAACGCGGGGGACGTCCGCCATACGCCACTTCCTAGTGGGGCCTGCACTTCCGGGAACTCGGGCGGCGGAAGCCCGCCTGCTGCTGCGGCTGCTTTATCGCCGACTCTCTTCCTGCCTGAGGACGCGCCGCAAGTTTGAAACGCTCTCCGCTGGATATTCGTGCCGCTGGCACGCATTTCCCACGGGCCGTGGCGCCTACATGTGGAGCAAGTGAACAGTATCTATGTACAGGGTTTGCAAATATCGCGAAAACGGCACACTCGAACGTAAATGCAATTGCTACTCGCGTCTGCAGGTTGCGCTCTTGGATTTGAACACAAAGGGCACCTGTTAGAACAGTGTTGTGTGCAGAAGTGAGTCCATTATCTCGATGCTAAGTCAATTTGAACTAAATTTTTGGTGCTCATACTGTGGGGAGTTTCCGTAAGCGAGGTACCCGAAGTGTTTGGTGTTTCAAGTTGCACCGTATCGTTTATACTGCACACAGGGTATTTTAGGACCCATGTTTACCACACACTTATTTCTTGTTGAGGGCCACTCTACTATCTCTGAAAGTTTCCTACCCTACAATTTTAGCAAAAACAGTACCGGTACATATATTTCACCGTCAGTTTTGTCATAACGACATCTTCAACTTTTGTAGTCCTGTCTTCCTCAGTTGCGTGTAATATTACGGTATATTGATAATTTTTACTTATGGACCGTCTGACCGAATTTCGGTTATAGCTTTCGGCTCTGTCATTTCCGGAAGAGGTTCCTTTGAAACCTCCCCTTAGAAAAATTGATGAATTACTGTGCTTGTTTTGGTAAGCCCCTTACGTTATTTGATTTTCAAACAGCTGAGCAAAACTGAAAGTAATCAGACATTTCTCTCTATACTTATTCCAATCATCACTAAGCTGACGCGCAATATTTTTAGCGCAACGCAATCTGACTTTCCATAATCCCTACAAAAGAATGGCCGTGACTAACAATAACCTATACCTTTCATGAATCACTTACCTCACAAAAATCTTGGTTACTCGAACTAGTGCAATACAGCGAGCGCCACTACTGCCAGCTAAATAAAAGATTCAAACTACTGAAGGCACTAACTACTGATAGGCATAGTTAGCAAATGAAAGATTTTGATGGAGAACAAACAGGCCCGCATCTCGTGGTCGTGCGGCAGCGTTCTCGCTTCCCACGCCCGGGTTCCCGGGTTCGATTCACGTCGGGGTCAGGGATTTTCTCTGCCTCGTGATGGCTGGGTGTTGTGTGCTGTCCTTAGGTTTAAGTAGTTCTAAGTTCTAGGGGACTGATGACCATAGATGATAAGTCCCATAGTGCTCAGAGCCATTTGAACAAACAATGTATTTACCTTAATAGTGTGTCAAAAATCAGTTCATGATATACAGTATTACAAATTTACTCTTTCTGGTGGACACACGTCCAGATCATCCGCTCTCAAAACTCCGCCATCTCTCTCCTCACATCCACCACTGCTGGCGGCTCACTTCCAACTGCGCAACGCTACGCGCTGTTCACATCCAGCTGCCGCTGCCCAACACTACAATAGCGAATATTCCAACAATGGCAACCAGCCACGAACTGCACACAGCACAGTCAGTAATTTTCATACAGAGCGCTACGTGGCGTTACCAACGTAAGAACCTAAGCAGCCTACTTACCAAAAAAATGGTTCAAATGGCTCTGAGCACTATGGGACTGAACCGCTGAGATCATCAGTCGCCTAGAACTTGAAGTACTTAAACCTAACTAACCTAAGGACATTACACACATCCATGCCCGAGGCAGGATTCGAACTTGCGACCGCTCGGCCACTTCGGCCGGCGGCTACTTACACCTTTACCTCAAATTGATACGTTTACCCTTCTCCATCATTCCTGAAAGTTTCTAACTTCATCACGGAACAAACCTGTATAAACAACACACTGCAGTCCAAACTGTGATACGGTAAGGAAACTGCCGCGCGGGATTAGCCGAGCGGTCTAGGCGCTGCAGTCATGGACTGTGCGGCTGTTCCCGGTGGAGGTTCGAGTCCTCCCTCGTGCATGGGTGTGTGTGTTTGTCCTTAGGATAATTTAGGCTAAGTAGTGTGTAAGCTTAGGGACTGATGACCTTAGCAGTTAAGTCCCATAAGATTTCACACACATTTGAACATTTGGTAAAGAAACTGTTTCTCCTTAAATGTGAGACTACTCTTGACTACATAACATTCTCGAATATCTCGAAAAAAAAAATGACAGTAAGGAAATCGGACGATGATTATTTGTTTACTCTCACCTTTCTTATAATGAGGTTGAACAAACTGCGTATTTTTATCTCTCTCGAAAAATTCCTTGTGATAGCCATGCGTTACACATCTACATCTACATGATTACTCTACAATTCACATTTAACTGCTTGGCGGAGGGTTCATCGAACCACAATCATACTATCTCTCTATTATTCCACTCCCGAACAGCGCGCGGGAAAAACGAACACCTAAACCTTTCTGTTCGAGCTCTGATTTCTCTTATTTTATTTTGATGATCATTCCTACCTATGTAGGTTGAGCTCAACAAAATATTTTCGCATTCGGAAGAGAAAGTTGGTGACTGAAATTTCGTAAATAGATCTCGCCGCGACGAAAAACGTCTTTGCTTTAATGACTTCCATCCCAACTCGCGTATCATATCTGCCACACTCTCTCCCCTATTACGTGATAATACAAAACGAGCTGCCCTTTTTTGCACCCTTTCGATGTCCTCCGTCAATCCCACCCGGTAAGGATCCCACACCGCGCAGCAATATTCTAACAGAGGACGAACGAGTGTAGTGTAGTGTAAGCTGTCTCTTTAGTCGACTTGTTGCATCTTCTAAGTGTCCTGCCAATGAAACGCAACTTTTGGCTCGACTTCCCCACAATATTATCTAGGTGGTCTTTCCGACTGCAGTTGTTCGTAGTTTTAACACCCAGGTACTTAGTTGAATTGACAGCCTTGAGAATTGTACTATTTATCGAGTAATCGAATTCCGGCGGATTTCTTTTGGAACTCGTATGGATCACCTCACACTTTTCGTTATTTAGCGTCAACTGCCGCCTGCCACACCATACAGCAATCTTTTCTAAATCGCTTTGCAACTGATACTGGTCTTCGGATGACCTTACTAGACGGTAAATTACAGCATCATCTGCGAACAACCTAAGAGAACTGCTCAGATCGTCACCCAGTGTAAAAGGCGTTTCAGTTGCATAAGTGAAAATGTGATCATTTTTCAGACATGGGACATCATCAAATGTTAAAATATATCATACCATGTTTGATACTCATATGTTTGTAAGCACTTTGTATGTATGAAAACATATGGTGCGGGGTGTAAATCTTTTCAGTGACAAATCTAAAGTGTTCAGTGAAAAGAAATTTACGTACATAACGATAAGAATGCAGTGGGAATGTATTCACATCTGTTGGACGAATGTTACGAAAACAAACACTCCAAACCGACATTTGACGTAAGTCACATCCAATGAAAATCTGTAACTCAACCATCTGTGTGTGGCGTGCTTATAATTATGTATTAGTTATATTTTAGAACAATTAATCTGCAAAAAAACGCACCACATGTTATAAGAAAAGCATGTAAACCGGTAACGGTACCCTTTGAGTAAAGGAACTGAAAGTAAATTTGTGGCTGGTTGCTGTCCCAACACCAACATTTGAATTAAAAAGATTTTTCCAATCCGATACGATATGACCTTGCCGTGGTGGATGGGGTTACGTAACTAACAGTACACACCTGTGCACCCATGCACACCGATTAGTACAGTTTGTTTAAACGTACACCTTAGGCTTTGTTGTATGATTCATTTGTCATTTTTAGTCGACCACTATTAAATTATGATGCTTACAGCGCCATCTATTGCTACATTTTGTAACTATTTATTTCTGTTCCGCCATACATTTTCCCTCTTCTCCAATAATATTCCGTTGCAGTTTGACGTCATTCTGATCAGTGGTGTTATTTCTACAGCGGTTTGAAAGTTTAATCATAACCACCCTGTATATACCCAGCAAACGGACACTACCTTGAACTAGCAGTTGCCTTTTCATTTCCTGTTGCACTCACAGATACAACGAGGCAAAAACGGCTATCTATACGGCTCCTTACCAGCCGTATTTTCCCATGCCCTGTCTTCGTGTCCTTACGCAAAACGCGTGGTGGCGGCAATGGATTCATTCTGCCGTCAGCTTCAAATGACAGTTCTCTAAATATTCTCAATAGCGTTTCGCGGAAAGAATCCATTTGAGTTCGGGCAGCATTTGCGCATGTTTATCGAACCGACCGGTAACAAATCTATCAGTCCGCTTCTGAACTGTTTCGATCTCTCTCCCTTTAACCCGTTCTAGTGGAGATCCCTAACACTCGAGCAGGACTAAAGAATGGGTTGCACAAGTGTTCTACACTCGGTCTCCTTTGTACCTGAGCAACAATTTCCTGAAACTATCCTAATAAACCGAAATCGATCATTCACATTACCTGCCAGCGTCCTTACATTCTCGATCCATTTCATATCGCTTTGTAACGTTTGTAAGTAGGCTGTTTATGTTTTCTTATTGGCAACGTTACGTAGCGCTCTGTATGAAAATCACTGGCTGTGCTGTGTGCAGTCTGTGGCTATTTTGCATTGTTGTCTGCCATTGTAGTGTTGGGCAGCGGCAGCTGGATGTGAACAGCGCGTAGCGTTGCGCAGTTGGAGGTGAGCCGCCAGCAGTGGTGGATGTGGGGAGAGAGATGGCGGAGTTTTGAAATTTGTAAAAATGGATGTCATGAACTGCTGTATATATTATGACTTTTGATGACTATTAAGGTAAATACATTGTTTGTTCTCTATCAAAATCTTTCATTTGCTAACTATGCCTATCAGTAGTTAGTGCCTTCCGTAGTTTGAATCTTTTATTTAGCTGGCGGTAGTGGCGCTCGCTGTATTGCAGTAGTTCGAGTAACGAAGATTTTTGTGAGGTAAGTGATTTGTGAAAGGTACAGGTTAATGTTAGTCAGGGCCATTCCTTTGTAGGGATTTCTCAGTCAGGTAGCGTTGCGCTAAAAATATTGTGTCAGTTTAAGCACAGTCTTGTATAATTGTTCTAAGGGGACGTTTCATACTCTTACTAAAGCTGTATTTATATATTGTGGTTGCTCTGGTCATCGGTCCCCACACTGGTTTGATGGAGTTTTCCATGCTATTCTACCCTATGCAAGCTTCTTCATCTCCCAGTACCTACTGCAACCTACTTCCTTCTGTATCTGTTTAGTGTATTCATGTCTTCGTCTCCCTCTACGATTTTTACCCTCCACGCTGCCCTCCAATACTAAATTGGTGATCCCTTGATGCCTCACAACATGTCCTACCAACCGATCACATCTTCTAGTCAAGGTGTGCCACAAATTTCTCTTCTTCCCAATTCTATTCAGTAACTCCTCATTAGTTATGTGATCTACCCATATAATCTTCAGCATTCTTCTGTAGCACCACATTTCGAAAGCTTCTATTCTCTTCTTGTCTGAACTATTTATCGTCCGTGTTTCACTCCATACATGGCTGCACTCCATACAAATACTTTCAGAAATGACTTCCTGAAACATCTATTCTCGATGTTAACAAATTTCTCTTCTTCAGAAACGCTTTCCTTGCCATTGCCAGTCTGCATCTTATATCCTCTCTACTTCGACCATCATCAATTATTCTGCTCCCCAAATAGCATAACTCCTTTCCTACTTTAAGTGTTTCATTTCCTAATCTAATTCCCTCAGCATAACCTGATTTAGTGTGGCTACATTCCATTATCCTTGTTTTGCTTTTCTTGATGTTCGTCTTACACCCTCCTCTCAAGACACTGTCCATTCCGTTGAACTGCTTCTCCAGATCCTTTGCTGTCTATGGCAGAATGACAATGCCATCGGCAAACCTGAAAGTTTGTATTTCTTCTCCACGGATTTTAATGCCTACTCCAAATTTTAATTTTGTTTCCTTTACTGCTTGCTCAATATACAGACTGAATAACATTGAGGATAGGCTACAACCCAGTCTCACTCCCTTCCCAACCACTGCTTCCCTTTAATGTTTCTCGACGGTATGAATTGTAAATAGTATTTTACTCCCTGTATTTGACCCCTGCCACCATCAGAATTTGAAAGAGACTATTCCAGTCAACATTGTCAAAAGCTTCTTCTATGTCTACGAATGACAGAAACATAGGTTTGCCTTTCCTTAACCTGTCTTCTAAGATAAGTCTTAGGGTTAGTGTTGTCTCACGTGTTCCAAAATTTCTACGGAATCTAAACCGATCTTCCCCCAGGTCGACTTCTACCAGTTTTTCCATTCGTCTGTACGTTTGAGCGTTACAGCGCTGTTTTTTCCACTCATCTGCATTAACTTACATTTTTCTGTATTTAGAGCAAGGTGCAATTCATCATAACGAAACATAAATTCTAACTATTCATTTTCTATCCGTCTACAGTCACTGAAAGACGATTCTTTCTCGTGTAGTAGGTCCTGCTATATTCTAATATAGCTTCAAGCTTCTAGGACTTCCTTCTTAATACAAGTATTTCCTGCAGTATTCGATGTTATGTACAAGCAAGTGTGTCGGCTATCAGGAGTGAATGTCTTCGATTTTGTTCCTGCGTGTGGAAAGACTGACGTTCTACTTTCGCTTGTCACAAATATCTGACTGTTTATTTGCGAATACGGCACGATTTCCGAGGGTGTGATTACACACGACCCCAAAGGTATACCACATTTATACAGGGTGAGTCCACGACGACGTTACAAACTTCAAGAGATGATTGACAATGGTAAATGTATCGATTTGAAGTGAGGTACCGTGGTCTGGAAGCGACAGAGTCGAAAGTTGTAGCCGGCCTTTGTGGCCGAGCGGTTCTAGGCGCTTCAGACCGGAATCGCGCTGTAGCTACGGTCGCAGGTTCGAATCCTGCCTCGGGCATGGATGTGCCTTATGTCCTTAGGTTCTACATCTACACTCCTGGAAATTGAAATAAGAACACCGTGAATTCATTGTCCCAGGAAGGGGAAACTTTATTGACACATTCCTGGGGTCAGATACATCACATGATCACACTGACACAACCACAGGCACATAGACACAGGCAACAGAGCATGCACAATGTCGGCACTAGTACAGTGTATATCCACCTTTCGCAGCAATGCAGGCTGCTATTCTCCCATGGAGACGATCGTAGAGATGCTGGATGTAGTCCTGTGGAACGGCTTGCCATGCCATTTCCACCTGGCGCCTCAGCTGGACCAGCGTTCGCGCTGGACGTGCAGACCGCGTGAGACGACGCTTCATCCAGTCCCAAACATGCTCAATGGGGGACAGATCCGGAGATCTTGCTGGCCAGGGTAGTTGACTTACACCTTCTAGAGCACGTTGGGTGGCACGGGATACATGCGGACGTGCATTGTCCTGTTGGAACAGCAAGTTCCCTTGCCGGTCTAGGAATGGTAGAAAGATGGGTTCGATGACGGTTTGGATGTACCGTGCACTATTCAGTGTCCCCTCGACGATCACCAGTGGTGTACGGCCAGTGTAGGAGATCGCTCCCCACACCATGATGCCGGGTGTTGGCCCTGTGTGCCTCGGTCGTATGCAGTCCTGATTGTGGCGCTCACCTGCACGGCGCCAAACACGCATACGACCATCATTGGCACCGAGGCAGAAGCGACTCTTATCGCTGAAGACGACACGTCTCCATTCGTCCCTCCATTCACGCCTGTCGCGACACCACTGGAGGCGGGCTGCACGATGTTGGGCCGTGAGCGGAAGACGGCCTAACGGTGTGCGGGACTGTAGCCCAGCTTCATGGAGACGGTTGCGAATGGTCCTCGCCGATACCCCAGGAGCAACAGTGTCCCTAATTTGCTGGGAAGTGGCGGTGCGGTCCCCTACGGCACTGCGTAGGATCCTACGGTCTTGGCGTGCATCCGTGCGTCGCTGCGGTCCGGTGCCAGGTCGACGGGCACGTGCACCTTCCGCCGACCACTGGCGACAACATCGATGTACTGTGGAGACCTCACGCCCCACGTGTTGAGCAATTCGGCGGTACGTCCACCCGGCCTCCCGCATGCCCACTATACGCCCTCGCTCAAAGTCCGTCAACTGCACATACGGTTCACGTCCACGCTGTCGCGGCATGCTACCAGTTTTAAAGACTGCGATGGAGCTCCGTATGCCACGGCAAACTGGCTGACACTGACGGCGGCGGTGCACAAATGCTGCGCAGCTAGCGCCATTCGACGGCCAACACCGCGGTTCCTGGTGTGTCCGCTGTGCCGTGCGTGTGATCATTGCTTGTAAGCCCTCTCGCAGTGTCCGGAGCAAGTATGGTGGGTCTGACACACCGATGTCAATGTGTTCTTGTTTCCATTTCCAGGAGTGTACATCTACATCCATACTCCGCAAGCC
Organism: Schistocerca cancellata; assembly: GCF_023864275.1. NCBI lineage: Eukaryota > Metazoa > Arthropoda > Insecta > Orthoptera > Acrididae > Schistocerca > Schistocerca cancellata. Next base: position 79,025,554 of record NC_064636.1, read on the forward strand.
ACCTGACGGTGTGTGGCGGAGGGTACCTTGAGTACCTCTATCGGTTCTTCCTTCTATTCCAGTCTCGTATTGTTCGTTGAAAGGAGGATTGTCGGTATGCCTCTGTGTGGGCTCTAATCTCTCTGATTTTATCCTCACGGTCTCTTCGCGAGATATACGAAGGAGGGAGAAATATACTGCTTGACTCTTCGGTGATGGTATGTTCTCGAAACTTCGACAAAAGCCCGTACCGAGCTACTGAGCGTCTCTCCTGCAGAGTATTCCACTGGAGTTTATCTGTCATCTCCGTAACGCTTTCGCGATTACTAAATGATCCTGTAACGAAGCGCGCTGCTCTCCTTTGGATCTTCTCTATATCTTCTATCAACCCTATCTGGTACGGATCGCACACTGCTGAGCAGTATTCAAGCAGTGGGCGAACAAGCGTACTGTAACCTACTTCCTTTGTTTTCGGATTGCATTAGTTAGGTTCAAAATGGCTCTAAGCACTATGGGAGTTAACATCGGAGATCATCAGTCCCCTAGAACTACGTAAAGCTAATTATTCTAAAGACATCACACACATCCATGCCCGAGGCAGGATTCGAACCTGCGACTGTAGCAGCCACGTGGTTCCGGACTGAAGCGCCTAGAGCCGCTCGGCCACCGCGGCCGCAAGTTAGTTAGGTTAGGCAGTTCTAAGTCTATGGGACTGATGTTAAGCCCCTTGGTGCTTAGAGCCATTTCAACTACTTGTAGAGTTTCGGAAATTCAGTATGCCATCTTCAGGCCTGATATGCACCTCTTAAAAATCATCGATATTGGCGTACTGGCGTCATCTGTTCCCGCATGTCCTGAGTTCTCAAGTGCTGACTGCAGTCAAATCTTCGAAGGAAGCACTTGACAATTCACGACACCCAGAAACAGATGGCCTCAGTATGCCAATATCGATGATTTGTGAGAGGCGCAAATGAAGCCTGAAGATGGCATACTGAATTGCCGAAACATTACATCATACCTCGCAAGCCACTTCATGGTGTGTGGCGGAGAGTACTTTCGGTACCACTATCTGATCCCTCCAAGCCTGTTCCACTCGCGAATAGTGCGTGGGAGGAATGATTGTCGGTAAGCCTCTGTATTGGCTCTAATTTCTCGAATTTTCCCCTCCTGGTCAATACGCGAGATGTACGTGAGGGAAGTAATATGTTGTTTAACTCCTCCTGAAAAGTGCTGTTCCAAAATTTCAATAGTAAATCTCTCCGTGATGCACGACACCTGTTTTGTAACGTCTGCTAGTGGAGTTTGTTTAGCATCTCCGTAACGCTCTCTCTCCAGCTAAACGATCCCGTGACGAAACGCGCCGCTCTTCGTTGGATCTCCTCTATCTCCTCTATCAGACCTACCTGATAGCGATCCCAGATAGATGAACAATACTCAATAATCGGGCGAACAAGTGCCTTATGAGCCACTTCTTTCGTGGATGAGTTACATTTCTTTAAGATTCTTCCGATGAATCTAAGTCTGGTGTCTGCTTTGCCCACTATCTGTTTTATATGGTCATTCCACTTACGGTAGCTCTGGATAGTTACGCCTAGCTATTTTAACGCAGACGCTGTCTCCAGCGGTTTGTCATCAATAGTCTAGCTGTACAGTAGTCGATTTCTTTTCCTATGAATGCGCAATATAGTACTTATTTACGTTCAGAGTCAACTGCCAGAGTCTGCACCATTCATCAATTCTCTGCAGGTCGTTCTGCAAATTCTTATTATACTCTGGCGCTGCTACTTTGGTATCGACAAGTGCATCATCTGCGAATAGCCTTAAAGAGAATCCGACGCTTTCTACTATATCATTCATATTTACTGTAAAGGGCAACGGTTCTATCACACTTCCCTGTGGTACTCCGGATATTACCTTTAGATCTATGGATTTCGTTCCGTTAAGAGCAACGTGTTGAGTTCTACCTGCAAAAAACTCTTGAATCCAATCGCAGGTCTGCTCCAAACTCCGTAAGCTCGTATTTTGTTCATCAACCAGCAATCCGGGATGGTGTCAAATGCCTTACCGAAATCAAAGAACACGGCATCAACCTGAGCGCCGTTGCCCACTTCGCTGTGGATCTCACGGAGGAACAGAGCGGGCTGAGTTTCGTAGGATCTCTGTATGCGGAATCGATGTTGATTTTTATAGAGGAGATGTTCAGTTTCGAAGAACGTCTTCCAACATGGGTTTGGGTTGTTTGGGGGAAGAGACCAAACTACGAGGTCATCGGTCTCATCGGATTAGGGAAGGGCAGGGAAGGAAGTCGGCCGTGGCCTTTCAAAGGAACCATCCCGGCGTTTGCCTGGAGCGATTTAGGGAAATCACGGAAAATCTAAATCAGAACAGCCGGACCCGGGATTGAACCGTCGTCCTCCCGAATGCGAGTCCAGTGTGCTAATCTTCCAACATGTGCACCCCCCCCCCCTCTCTGCTCAGGCGCCACACCCGCAAGCGTCAGATGCCACACAGCTCGTGCAGATGTTTCAGTTTTAGACACGGCAGACTTCTACCCTGCTCAACGCGGCGCAGCAGCTACTGGCCAACGCTGCACGCCCAGCGGAACGAGCACCGCCTGTAACACCATAGCTCTAATGCTGTACTGATTTATTTTGCTTTTGTTTCATTTAACGTTACATCGCTGAGCTTCTGTAAATATTGTTTGATTGAATCGATAACACAGAATTTTATACTCCTTTCTTTGTACAAACTTTGATGTCATGGTTTGTTTCAATGCAAAGTAGTGTATCTTTCATTTAAACTCTTTGTCCCATTTGGAGGGAACAAAACTTACTGTATATAATTGTAATTTTGTGTGAATAATTTTTTGTAGAGTTGTCAATATGTGTAAATGTTTTATTTATTTAATGCATTTGTTTGCTGTTATGTAAATTGCTGATCCTCACTTAGGGTTCATAGTTAGTTTATATGTAAATGGTGTAGTGGTTCCCCTCGGGAACGGAACTGTGTAGCGCGCGCAAATTGTGGTTGGCCTAGGTGGAAAAGGTGTAACTGATAGTCAGTCGGGGACGAGCTACGAGTCGGAGACCAGCTACGAGTCGGAGACGAGCTACCAAACTGTGCACTGTCATGTAAATGTTGCATATCGTGCTGGTTCCGAGAGAGGCTTTTCCTGCCGCTTTCCAATGCCTCGGATGGATGGATAAATAGCTGGAACTATTCCGGAATTTGTATCTGTCGTCGCCACCAAGAAATGACAGAGTCCAGCAATTCTGTCCGCGAATCCATCTACCAACATGCAGTTGCCACCACGTTGCGCAATCACTGTAACGTAATACTATAATGATGTACAGTGAAGGATCAGCTTATTGGATGCGTTAGTGTGCTCAAATATAAGGTAATTTGTATCTGAATTTATGTACCTACCTTTTCTCCTCATCATAACACCTCTCAGGTTCCTCTCCTTTTGAGCTAAAGTGATATCCGAGTGTCCTTACTAAAAGAACATTAAAGCCCAGTATTTTGTTAATTAATGCCTCTTCAACATAGTAAAAAGAAAGTTAAAGTTAATGTGGCAAGAGATTGAGTTACAGTTAATGATGCTTGTTGAAAATAATTTTCCTAGTAAAACTGCTTATTAATGTGTTGTTGCCAACTTCAGATTAAAAATTCTTAACACTGAGGCTTATAAAGTTTTGCTTAGTAAATGATCACTTTAATGCTTGTTGTAAATCGCAGAAGGTGAGTCAGTATCTTACATTGAAAGTAATAGTGTGTTTCGGTGTCTCTTATAATTTTGCAAATAGTTTCTGCTGCTCTGTTAGTTTCAATCTTACCGTAAACATATGTATGTGTCACAGTTCACTGCACTCGCGTGTGACAAAGTATAGGTTGTGTTTATCCATTAAAGTTACTAATAACTATTTTCTTGAACGAGAATGTCAATCATTTTCTTGCCTAGTTAGGCTGGCGACCGTTTTCTTTATCAGTTAAACAGTGCAGATAGGCAAAATTTTGTTTGTTACTGTTCAAATATTTACGTAATTCTGACTTTCACTCCCGATAAGCCACCTCCGTTAGGTACAACACGGTCAACATAACAAAATTCCTCTCAGAGGGTAACACTGCTCTGTTGCTTTTTACCATTATCACTCTAACAAAATAATTCTGTTTTGCAAACTGCCTCCAGTTTCGAGGTTATGGTATAGCAGTAGCAGAAAGGGAGTGTTATACGCCTACTGCAGCTGCTGCGCCACCTTTTGCACAGTTTTGCGAACGAGGAACGGCTTGAGTGGCTGCACCAGTTCGATGCCCGCACGCTAGCTCACAGCGTCCCAGGTAGTGTCAAACTTCCTTATCTAGCGGATGATCAAAAAGTCAGTATAAATTTGAAAACTTAATAAACCATGGAATAATGTAGATAGAGAGGTACAAATTGACACACATGCTTGGAATGACATGGGGATTTATTAGAAACAAAAAAAAAAAGGTTCACAAAATGTCCGACAGATGGCGCTGGACAACAAAACGTCAGTGACTGCGCATGACAATCGTGTATAAATAGAGCTGTAATGAGAGAGAGGATCAGATGCTCCAGCAGTCGCAGCATGTTGACGTTACCTGAAAAGGCGCTTTTAGTGAAGCTGTATTATTGGAATGGGGAATGTGCTAGTTCAGCGTTACGATCCTATCGCCGTAGGAAGGAGATTCGAACGGGTAAAGGTCCGTCGACAAATGCAGCTGTGGCGAGAATGATTTCGAAGTTCGAAGCCACGGGTTGTTTAGACGATTGACCCCGTAGTGGCCGACCGAGCACAAGGCGTAATGCTGCTGAGACAGTTCAGGAAGAAATGGAGACTGTAGCGGGTTCGTCTACGCACGGGGAAGTCAGCGCTCGTGCAGTCGCACGTCGCACCGGCATTCCATACACTACTGTTTGGTTGGCACTTAGGCGAACCCTCCGATGCTATCCGTACTTACAAAATCCGTCGGCATCGTGAACTGTTACCTGGCGATATAGTGAAGCGGAGGGCATTTGCGGTGTAGGCGTTTCAAAAGATGGCGGAAGATGACGATTGCTTGAGTAACGTGTTGTGGACCGACGACCGACGAAGCTCATTTCACGCTCCGAGGGTCTGTCAACGCCCACAACTGCAGAATTTGGGCTACCGAAAATCCTAGAACTGTCGTGGAAACTCCATTGCACGACGAGAAAGTCACGGTATGGGTTGGATTTACCACATCTACCGTTATCGGGCCTTTTTTCTTCGAGGAAATGAGTGATTCTGGTTTTGTAACTGCTACGCCGATATTGTTACAGAATCGCAGCATCCCCAGCCTGGCTGATAAACACCTGCTGGAACGTACAATGTCTACGCAGGATGGCGCTCCAACCCATATTGCTAGACGCGTGAAAGATCTCTTGCGCGCGTCTTTTGGTGACGATCGTGTGCTCAGCCGCCAGTTTCGTCATGCTTGGCCTCCCAGGTCCCCAGACCTCAGTCCGTGCGATTATTGGCTTTGGGGTTACCTGAAGTCGCAAGTGTATCGTGATCGACCGACATCTCTAGGGATGCTGAAACACAACATCCGACGCCAATGCCTCCCCATAACTCCGGACATGCTTTACAGTGCTGTTCCCAACATTACTCCTCGACGACAGCTATGGTTGAGGAATGATGGTGGACATATTGAGCATTTCCTGTAAAGAACATCATCTTTGCTTTGTCTTACTTTGTTATGCTAATTATTGCTATTCTGATGAGATGAAGCGCCATCTGTCGGACATTTTTTGAACTTTTGTATTTTTTTGGTTCTAATAAAACCCCGTGTCATTCCAAGCATGTGTGTCAATTTGTACCTCTCTATCTACTTTATTCCGTGATTTATTCAGTTTTCACATTTATACTGAGCTTTTGATCATCCGGTACTTTCCACAGTAGGAAGTGCAGTGTTCAGATTAATTCAAAAATTCTTTCCTAACGGCACTTGCTGACGATGCAGTGGTAGGCTCACTAACATACTATTATGAACAACATGAGAATGTGGTAGCAGATAGGTATCAATTCTTCAATTGCAAAAAACGGTCGAGAGAAACGTATCGTGATTGGGTGACAGATTTGCACGGTTTGACAGGGAAATGCAAATTCAGTTGTGCTTGCGGTGCTTCGTATGTTGCGTGATGTGATTGTGTGCAATGTACCTGATGTCAAAATGAGAGAACAGACTTTAAAACAGTCCTATCTCTCACTTCAGCACGTAGTGCAAATACTACACTCATGCTCATAAATTAAGGATAATTGCAGAATGTGGTGCCACACAACGTGGCACTACACAAAACTGCCGCTAATAGCATAGGCACATAGGGAACATACACCACACACATCTGCAAGTCCACGGTATTGGTGATAAGTTGAGAAAACCGTCCCGAAACACATGTGCTACAAAACTCCACCGTTTCCTGCGCATGTACCCCGACATCAGTATGGGATATGATCACCGTGCACACGTACTCAGGCCGCACAGCGGGTTGGCATACTCTGGATCAGGTGGTCGAGCAGCTGCTGGGGTATAGCCTCCCATTTTTACACCAGTGCCTGTCGGAGCTCCTGAAGTGTCGTAGGGGTTTGAAGAAGTGCAGCGATACGTCGAACGAGAGCATCCCAGACGTGCTCGATGGGGTTTAGGTCTGGAGAACAGGCAGGCCACTCCATTCGCCTGATATCTTCTGTTTCGAGGTACTCCTCCACGATGGCAGCTCGGTGGGGCTGTGCGTTATCATCCATCAGGAGGAAAGTGGGACCCACTGCACCCCTGAAAAGGCGGACATACTAGTGCAGAATGACGTCCCGATACACCTGACCTGTTACAGTTCCTCTGTCAAAGGCATGCAGGGGTGTACGTGCACCAATCATAATCCCACCCAACACAATCGAACCACGACCTCCATACAGGTCGCTTTGAACGACATTAAGGGGTCGGTATCTGATTCCTAGTTCTCGCCAGATGAAAATCCGGCGAGAATCTCTGCTCGGACTATACCTGGACTCGTCCGTGAACATAACCTGGGACCACTGTTCCAATGACCATGTACTGTGTTCTTGACACCAGGCTTTACGGGCTCTCCTGTGACCAGGGGTCAGTGGAATGCACCTTGCAGGTCTCCGAGTGAATAAACCGTGTCTGTTCAGTCGTCTATAGAATGTGTGTCTGGAGACAACTGTTCCAGTGGCTGCGGTAAGGTCCCGAGCGAGGCTACCTGCAGTACTCCGTGGCCGTCTGCGGGCACTGATGGTGAGGTATCGGTCCTCTTGCCGTGTTGTACACTGCGGACGTCCCGTACTGTAGCGCCTGGACACGTTTCCTGTCTGCTGGAATCGTTGCCATAATCTCGAGATCACACTTTGTGGCACACGGAGGGCCCGTGCTATGACCTGCTGTGTTTGACCAGCCTCCAGTCGCCCTAGTATTCTACCCCTCATAACGTCATCAATATGTGTCCTTTGAGCCATTTTCAACACACAGTCACCATTAGCACGCCTGAAAACGTCTGCACACTTACTCGCTGCACCGTACTCTGACATGCACCAACACACCTCTGCGTATGTGGACTGCTGCCAGCGCCACCGTGCGACGACCGCAGGTCAAATGCACCGCTTGGTCGTACCCAGAGGTGATTTATACCTGCAAACCGCCCACCAGAACATTGTTTCACCATTTATCAGAATTATCCATAATTTACGAGCATGAGTGTAAATCAGTAGGATTCGAGTGCCTTGTGGGCTCATACATTTCAGCAGCCAGCTATTCGCCGGGTTGTGTCTCTCGCTTGCGATCGCTCCATTCCTCACTGTTGACGTGCGCTAGCCACGCTGAGTAAACAATGCTGCAAGCTGTGTAAGCAGTTCGCTAAACAGGCGGCTACACAGGCGAACAGAATTAATCGTTGCCCCCGGTGTTATATGTGGGACAAACGCCAAGACTGCTACTCTTGACAAGATTGTGGGAGGACAGGAGATGTACATTCTGTATGTCTCCAGCGGTACAATCATACGAATGCGGTCCACTCACAAAAAGCTCGTCACAAGACCCAATGAAACCTTCCCGTCTCCTCCATATCTGTCTTGTGTTACGCAATAACCGTGTCCTCTATCTCTCTTTTGTTACTCAACCTTCCCTTCCACAATATTCTATGAAACCCCTTAAGATTTCTGTCTCTTGCTTAATAATAACAAATGAAATTTTCCATTTGAAATTAATTCTCTTTCTCAGTCTTCGCATACAAATTTAAGTGCTGCTTATCAAAAGTGATTTTCTGATTATTTCGACGAAACATAGAATGTGTCGTTGTGGCCCTCAGTCGTTATCTGCAATAACCCAAAACTGTTCCTCACCTTTTTTACTGTTACTGGATCGCCACCTGACTGCTACATCGAACTGAGACATGAATATACTTACTCTGTTTTACTATACTGTGTTAGCTGCTGGTGGGCTGTCATAATAAGTGGCTGTATTTATTGCCAAAGCTGACGTTATTCTTTAATAGCAAAGCTGACGTTATTCTGTAATTAAATTGACTGAAGTTACGTAATTCAGAGTTAAACTTTTTCTTGACAACAATAAAATTTTGCAAAGTTTTACGTTGATGGCTTTTGGGGTGGATTATAATCAGTAATGCAATATTGCTGGCAAAAATTAATTACATTCTGAGAACGATTCTTCAAATATTTACTATTGGTAATGAAGTGATTTTACAAACGTTCAAATGGGACATACTTTTTAAAATAATCTTACAGTTAGGATTGCGCAAACATACCTTCAGTAGTGTTCAGTTTCTCAAAAAAATTATTCAATAATATTAGTTCCTCCGATGATAATAGTTAGCTGGTGTCTCTGTACACCCGTTTATAATCTCTTGTAAGTCACAGCTGGTGGCTGGCAGGCACACCGCTCCTCTGAACCTCTCGCTTCAGACCTGCTACCCACTCGCTGCACTTCTCGCTCACTACTGACTTCCTACGAACGCTAAAGTGCGGTCTCTCCCGCCAACAGTGCTTTCTGGTGCAGACAATCGCTGCTACCATTACAAAATGTATCAATGCGCGGTCTTTCCCGCTTAAATGTATCCATACGCCGTCTCTCCCACCCTTTTTAAAATTATATCAATGTGCGGTCTCTCTTGCAAACAATACTTTGGTGCAGACATTCCCTGCTACCACAATTATTTCCAACATGACAAATATTAATTATTCGTACTTAATCCTATTAATAAAATACAAACATCTTTCAAAAATTGTGGGTTGACAATAGACAATAGAAATTCACATGTCTTACACCAAGAACACCTAATCACCTTACCAGGGACAACACAGTGGCCGACGTTCTTCACTTAACGACGGAGAGGAGAGGCGTTTGCGCAGAGCTGCCAGTGCTAACAGACATGCAGCATCGCGTGAAATAACCGTAGAAATCAATATGGGGCATACGATGAATGTATCTATTAGGACAGAAATTTCCCACTAATCCAGAGGACGACCGACGCGAGTGCCTTTGCTAACAGCACGACATCGCCTTCAGCGCCTGTCCTGGGTTCGTGACCATATCCGCTGGACCCTAGGTGAATGTGACACTGTGGCCTGATCAGATAAGTCCCCATTTTGGTTGGTAAGAGCTGATGGTGCAACGTAACCTTTGTACAGGAACATGATGTAGGACCCCCCCAGGATGCTACTAAATTACACTACTGGCCATTAAAATTGCTACACCAAGAAGAAATGCAGATGATAAACGGGTATTAATTAAACAAATACGTTATACTAGCACTGACATGTGATTACATTTCACACAATTTGGGTGCATAGATCCTCAGAAATCAGTACGCAGAACAACCACCTCTGGCCGTAGTAACGGCCTCGATACGCCTGGGCATGGAGTCAGACAGAGCTCGGATGGCGTGTACAGGTACAGCTGCCCATGCAGCTTCAACACGATACCACACGACTGGCGTATTGTGACGAGTCAGTTGCTCGACCACCATTCACCAGACGTATCCAATTGGTGAGAGATCTGGAGAATGTGCTGGCCAGGGCGGCAGTCGAACATTTTCTGTACCCAGAAAGGCCCGTACAGAACCTGCAACATGCGGTCGTGCGTTATCCTGCTGAAATGTAGGGTTTCGCAGGGGTCGAATGAAGGGTAGAGCCACGGGTCGTAACACATCCGAAATCTAACGTCCACTGTTCAAAGTGCCGTCAATGCGAACAAGAGGTGATCGAGACGTGTAACCAATGGCATCCCATACCATCACGCCGGGTGATACGCCAGTATCGCGATGACGAATACACGCTTCCAATGTGCGTTCACCGCGATGTCGGCAAACACGGATGCGACCATCGTGATGCTGCAAACAGAACCTGGACTGATCCGAAAAAATGACGTTTTGCCATTCGCGCACCGAGGTTCGTCGTCGAGTACACCATCGCAGGCGCTCCTGTCTGTGATGCAGCGTCAAGGGTAACCGCAGCCATTGTCTCCGAGCTGATAGACCATGCTGCTGCAAACGTCGTCGAACTGTTCGTGCAGATGGTTGTTGTCTTGCAAACGTCCCCATCTGTTGACTCAGGGGTCGAGACGTGGCTGCACGATCCGTTACAGCCATGCAGATAAGATGCCTGTCATCTCGACTGCTTGTGATACGAGGCCGTCGGGATCCAGCACGGCGTTCCGTATTACCCTCCTGAACCCAGCGATTCCATATTCTGCTAACAGACATCGGATCTCGACCAACGCGAGCAGCAATGTCGCGATACGATAAACCGCAATCGCGATAGGCTACAATCCGACCTTTATCAAAGTCGGAAACGTGATGGTACGCATTTCTCCTCATTACACAACAAGGTTTCACCAGGCAACGCCAGTCAACTGCTGTTTGTGTATGAGAAATCGGTTGGAAACTTTCCTCATGTCAGCACGTTGTAGGTGTCGCCACCGGCGCCAACCTTGTGTGAATGCTCTGAATAGCTAATCATTTGCATATCACAGCATCTTCTTCCCGTCAGTTAAATTTCGCGTCTGTAGCATCTCATCTTCGTTGTGTAGCAATTTTACTGGCCAGTAGTGTATTAACATGGTCCTCTCCGATAGCTGAGTGGTCAGGGCGATGGATTGCCGTCCTACTGGACCGGGTTTGATTCCCGGCTGGGTTAGCGATTTTCTCCTCTCAGGGAATGGGTGTTGTCTTCGTCAGCATTTCATCCCCATCCAGCGCGCAGGTCGCCCAATGTGACGTCGAATGTAATGAAACCTGTGAGAGGTGGCATGAGCCCCCTCTCATATTTCTATCTTACGATTTTCCTCTCTAATTGCGTGCAGTGAAAAGTCGCTATTCCTTCACACGCGGACTTCCCACACAGCGTCTCTCGTCACCCGGGTGGTCCGGTGACAGGCGGGCTCTGCTGATCTGGAGAGGATTAAGCCGACGGGTGTGAGGAAGTCGAGTGAATGCTTTGCAGACGCCGACATTGTCAAAAGACACGCCCGGAGGGGTCTGAAGTAGCGGCTGGGCTAGAGGTTCCGTTACTTCGCAGAAACGTAGCAAAAACACTTTCTGGCGGGCTACCAGCGAGGCGTGGGAATGACTTGTGTACCCAGGCAGTTGTGGCGGGCAAATTCCCGCGCTTTCTGCAAAATCGTAACTGTGATTGGCTTGCTCAGTGCATAGCTCCGTGACGTAGCAAAATCAGTGCAGAAATTGGCGCCAAGAATCAGTGATTGTGTGGCGAGCCTTCTTCGTCTCCCTCAGAGGCGCATTTGTGTTGCTAGGAAGTCTTTACTCTGGAACAACCAGACCAGGATAATTTGTTTCGGGCTATACTCGCGACATTATCATCAGCACGACGGGACATCGAAGCAACCAGCCATCGCTTCCAGTACGCCAGATTGTGTCCTTGCAACTAAGAAGACAGCTTGGCAATGTACGTCCGCAGCACCGGCAAAGCAGGCATTTTTGCTAGGCGATAATCAGAGTTCAGCAGAGCGCGCCCGTTCGGCTTTTCTGACTTTGTTCTATCTTGAGTGTTCATTGTCTGAGTTCTCACTAATGTAGCAGCAATTAATGTTGGGTTAGCTGTGTGTCTGTCTTAAGATTTGAGTTGCAAGGAAATGGCTCCACATACCACTTCGTTATAAACGTCACAATCTAGTTTAGGGACAACTTCACCTTCACAGCGTTTATTTGAGTATCCAATTTGAACGAATTTGATGTATTGTAAATGTTTCATGTGTTTTTGTTTATTATTTTGTGTTTAGTCTTAATAAATCATATTGTTATTTTGGACAGAACTTTCATTCTGTTCATCGGTAGAGCAAACCTATCATTTCTCACTACGTTAATGAAACCTTCCTTTATTTAACTTATTTATCAAATTAAATTATTGCAGGTGCCAAACTCTTTTCTACTCCACTTGCAGGGTTGATTACAGTCAGTTCAGGTATATTTTTTAATCCTTGTGCAACAGCAAAAGTCGGAGTTAGAATAGCGGGGGCTTAGAGCATCATTTACATATGTAGATTCTAGGAGAATTTAGTGTTAAATACACTGCTAGCCCCGGCACCGAGGCGGCCTGACCTGCCCCACGAGGGGCCTCCCGGCCAATGACGCCAAACGCTCATTTCATTTCAATTATTCATTTGTTCATCATCATCTCATTCCATGGTATCACTTAGCTCTGCGGCTGATCACAATTATTATTCAGTTCCATATAATAAAATTTTACAATTTGTCCTGCACTGTCACTTTATTGTTGTTGTGGTCTTCAGTCCTGAGACTGGTTTGATGCAGCTCTCCATGCTACTCTATCCTGTGCAAGCTTCTTCATCTCCCAGTATCTACTGCAACCTACATCCTTCTGAACCTGCTTAGTGTATTCATCTCTTGGTCTCCCTCTACGATTTTTACCCTCCACGCTGCCCTCCAATACTAAATTGGTGATCCCTTGATGCCTCAAAACATGTCCTACCAACCGATCCCTTCTTCTAGTCAAGTTGTGCCACAAACTTCTCTTCTCCCCAATCCTATTCAATACCTCATCATTAGTTACGTGATCTACCCACCTTATCTTCAGCATTCTTCTGTAGCACCACATTTCGAAAGCTTCTATTCTCTTCGTGTCCGAACTAGTTATCGTCCGTGTTTCACTTCCATACATGGCTACACTCCATACAAATACTTTCAGAAACGACTTCCTGACACTTAAATCTATACTCGATGTTAACAAATTCCTCTTCTTGAGAAACGCTTTCCTTGCCATTGCCAGTCTACATTTTATATCCTCTCTACTTCGACCATCATCGGTTATTTTACTCCCTAAATAGCAAAACTCCTTTACTACTTTAAGTGTCTCATTTCCTAATCTAATTCCCTCAGCATCACCCGACTTAATTTGACTACATTCCATTATCCTCGTTTTGCTTTTGTTGATGTTCATCTTATATCCTCCTTTCAAGACACTGTCCATTCCGTTCAACTGCTCTTCCAAGTCCTTTGCTGTCTCTGACAGAATTACAATGTCATAGGCGAACCTCAAAGTTTTTACTTCTTCTCCATGAATTTTAATACCTACTCCGAATTTTTCTTTTGTTTCCTTTATTGCTTGCTCAATATACAGATTGAATGACATCGGGGATAGGCTACAACCCTGTCTCACTCCCTTCCCAACCACTGCTTCCCTTTCATGTCCCTCGACTCTTATAACTGCCATCTGGTTTCTGTACAAATTATAAATAGCATTTCGCTCCCTGTATTTTACCCCTGCCACCTTCAGAATTTGAAAGAGAGTATTTCACTTAACATTGTCAAAAGCTTTCTCTAAGTCTACAAATGCTAGAAACGTAGGTTTGCCTTTCCTTAATCTTTCTTCTAAGATAACTCGTAAGGTCAGTATTGTCTCAGGTGTTCCAACATTTCTACGGAATCCAAACTGATCTTCCCCGAGGTCGGCTTCTACCAGTTTTTCCATTCGTCTGTAAAGAATTCGCGTTAGTATTTTGCAGCTGTGACTTATTAACTGTCACTTTAACAACTACTAACTATAAACTGTGCTGTACCAGCGACAGACTACAACTACACTGTAGCAGCGAGCGACTGCAAATGCTGCAGACATTGCTCTCACCCGCGACTCTATTGCAGCTCTCTCTTGACAGGGTGAAAAACATTTTATGTCTCAGGCAGCGCCTGTGAATGGTCGTTCCAGCAAGTGAGCAATACATCGCGATTACATTTGTTTCAGCAGGGTGGTGAACCCCTTATAAGGGCCGATAGCAGATCTTGTGCCTACTAGGCAACAGAACACATGCTGAACAGAGGTGACTGAAATGCTAGTCATTCCTACAGAACATACTAATGTACTTGTCCTGTGAATGTGAACCTCCAAACTCTAGTCGTTCAAGGTGTTCTGTTTATTTTTTTTTTCCTGGAGTCTATATTCCCGAACAGGGAGACATTTTACTTGAAAGTCCATTGACGGATAAATGCCATATTGCAGTTCCTTCGGCCATGGTTGGATGTACGGGGAATGGTTGTCCATATTGTCAACCGCGAACACATTTCATGTACACTCCTGGAAACGGAAAAAAGAACACATTGACACCGGTGTGTCAGACCCACCATACTTGCTCCGGACACTGCGAGAGGGCTGTACAAGCAATGATCACACGCACGGCACAGCGGACACACCAGGAACCGCGGTGTTGGCCGTCGAATGGCGCTAGCTGCGCAGCATTTGTGCACCGCCGCCGTCAGTGTCAGCCAGTTTGCCGTGGCATACGGAGCTCCATCGCAGTCTTTAACACTGGTAGCATGCCGCGACAGCGTGGACGTGAACCGTATGTGCAGTTGACGGACTTTGAGCGAGGGCGTATAGTGGGCATGCGGGAGGCCGGGTGGACGTACCGCCGAATTGCTCAACACGTGGGGCGTGAGGTCTCCACAGTACATCGATGTTGTCGCCAGTGGTCGGCGGAAGGTGCACGTGCCCGTCGACATGGGACCGGACCGCAGCGACGCACGGATGCACGCCGAGACCGTAGGATCCTACGCAGTGCCGTAGGGGACCGCACCGCCACTTCCCAGCAAATTAGGGACACTGTTGCTCCTGGGGTATCGGCGAGGACCATTCGCAACCGTCTCCATGAAGCTGGGCTACGGTCCCGCACACCGTTAGGCCGTCTTCCGCTCACGCCCCAACATCGTGCAGCCCGCCTCCAGTGGTGTCGCGACAGGCATGAATGGAGGGACGAATGGAGACGTGTCGTCTTCAGCGATGAGAGTCGCTTCTGCCTTGGTGCCAATGATGGTCGTATGCGTGTTTGGCGCCGTGCAGGTGAGCGCCACAATCAGGACTGCATACGACTGAGGCGCACAGGGCCAACACCCGGCATCACGGTGTGGGGAGCGATCTCCTACACTGGCCGTACACCACTGGCGATCGTCGAGGGGACACTGAATAGTGCACGGTACATCCAAACCGTCATCGAACCCATCGTTCTACCATTCCTAGACCGGCAAGGGAACTTGCTGTTCCAACAGGACAATGCACGTCCGCATGTATCCCGTGCCACCCAACGTGCTCTAGAAGGTGTAAGTCAACTACCCTGGCCAGCAAGATCTTCGGATCTGTCCCTCATTGAGCATGTTTGGGACTGGATGAAGCGTCGTCTCACGCGGTCTGCACGTCCAGCACGAACGCTGGTCCAACTGAGGCGCCAGGTGGAAATGGCATGGCAAGCCGTTCCACAGGACTACATCCAGCATCTCTACGATCGTCTCCATGGGAGAATAGCAGCCTACATTGCTGCGAAAGGTGGATATACACTGTACTAGTGCCGACATTGTGCATGCTCTGTTGCCTGTGTCTATGTGCCTGTGGTTCTGTCAGTGTGATCATGTGATGTATCTGACCCCAGGAATGTGTCAATAAAGTTTCCCCTTCCTGGGACAATGAATTCACGGTGTTCTTATTTCAATTTCCAGGAGTGTATTTTGTAACGGCTTGTGCCGCCGCAGTGCCCCTTCCTCTGGACACGCACGCATGTCCGAAGGAAGATTGCATCGTCGTGCGTAACACAGATACTGCAGTGCCGCACCAGAACTGTTGAAAAGTGTGTGTGTGTATTCCTAAGCGACCAAACTACTGAGGTCATCGCTCCCTACACTTACACACTACTTAAACTATTCCATAAGAACAAAACACAACCATGCCCGACGGAGGACTCGAACCTCTACATCTGCATCTACATCTACATCCATACTCCGCAAGCCACCTGACGGTGTGTGGCGGAGGGTACCTTGAGTGCCTCTATCGGTTCTCCCTTCTATTCCAGTCTCGTATCGTTCGCGGAAAGAAGGATTGTCGGTATGCCTCTGTGTGGGCTGTAATTTCTCTGATTTTATCCTCACGGTCTCTTCGCGAGATATACGTAGGAGGGAGCAATATACTGCTTGACTCCTCGCTGGAGGTACGTTCTCGAAACTTTGACAAAGGCCCGTACCGAGCTACTGAGCGTGTCTCCTGCAGAGTCTTCCACTGGAGTTTATCTATCATCTCCGTAACGCTTTCGCGATTACTAAATGATCCCGTAACGAAGCGCGCTGCTCTCCGTTGGATCTTCTCTATCTCTTCTATCAACCCTATCTGGTACGGATCCCACACTGCTGAGCAGTATTCAAGCAGTGGGCGAACAAGCGTACTGTAACCTACTTCCTTTGTTTTCGGATTGCATTTCCTTAGGATTCTCCCAATGAATCTCTGTCTGGTATCTGCTTTTTATATGGTCATTCCATTTTAAATCACTCCTAATGCGTACTCCCAGATAATTTATGGAATTAACTGCTTCCAGTTGCTGACCTGCTACATTGTAGCAGAACGATAAAGGATCTTTCTTTCTATGTATTCGCAGCACATTACACTTGTCTACATTGAGATTCAATTGCCATTGCCTGCACAATGCGTCAATTCGCTGCAGATCCTCCTGCATTTCAGTACAGTTTTCCATTGTTACAACCACTCGATACACCACAGCATCATCTGCAAAAGCCTCAGTGAACTTCCGATGTCATCCACAAGGTCATTTACGTATATTGTGAATAGCAACGGTCCTACGACACTCCCCTGCGGCACACCTGAAATCACTCTTACTTCGGAAGACTTCTCTCCATTGAGAATGACATGCTGCGTTCTGGTATCTAGGAACTCTTCAATCCAATCAGACAGTTGGTTTGATAGTCCATATGCTCTTACTTTGTCCTTTAAACGACTGTAGGGAACTGTATCGAACGCCTTGCGGAAGTCAAGAAACACGGCATCTACCTGGGAACCCGTGTCTATGGCCATCTGAGTCTCGTGGACGAATAGCGCGAGCTGGGTTTCACACGATCGTCTTTTTTCGAAACCCATGCTGATTCCTATAGAGTAGATTTCTAGTCTCCAGAAAAGTCATTATACGTATTCCAAAATTCTACAACTGATAGAGGTTAGAGATATAGGTCTATAGTTCTGCACATTTGTTCGACGTCCCTTCTTGAAAACAGGGATGACCTGTGCCCTTTTCCAATCCTCCATCGGGAGGGGTCGCGCAATCCGTGACATGGCGCTTCCAACCGCGCGGCCAGTCCCCGCGGCACGAGAACTGTGTTTAGAGTCAATGTTGTTGTTGTGGTCTTCAGTGCTGTGACTGGTTTGATGCAGCTCTCCATGCTACTCTATCCTGTGCAAGCTGCTTCATCTCCCAGTACCTACTGCAACCTACATCCTTCTGAATCTGCTTAGTGTATTCATCTCTTGGTCTCCCCCTACGATTTTTACCCTCCACGCTGCCCTCCAATACTAAATTGGTGATCCCTTGGTGCCTCAGAACATGTCCTACCAACCGATCCCTTCTTCTGGTCAAGTTGCACCACAAACTCCTCTTCTCCCCAATCCTATTCAGTACCTCCTCATTAGTTATGTGATCTACCCATCTAATCTTCAGCATTCTTCTGTAGCACCACATTTCGAAAGCTTCTATTCTCTTCTTGCCCAAACTAATTATCGTCCATGTTTCACTTCCATACATGGCAACACTCCATACAAATACTTTCAGAAATGACTTCCTGACACTTAAATCTATACTCGATGTTACCAAATTTCTCTTCTTCAGAAACGCTTTCCTTGCCATTGCCAGTCTACATTTTATATCCTCTCTACTTCGACCATCATCAGTTATTTTGCTCCCCAAATAGCAAAACTCCTTTACTACTTTAAGTGTCTCATTTCCTAATCTAATACCCTCAACATCACCCGACTTAATTCGACTACATTCCATTATTCTCGTTTTGTTTTTGTTGATGTTCATCTTATATCCTCCCTTCAAGACACCGTCCATTCCGTTCAACTGCTCTTCCAAGTCCTTTGCTGTCTCTGAAAGAATTACAATGTCATCGGCGAACCTCAAAGTTTTTATTTCTTCTCCATGGATTTTAATACCTACCCCGAATTTTTCTTTTGTTTCCTTTACTGATTGCTCAATATACAGATGGAATAACATCGGGGAGAGGCTACAACCCTGTCTCACTCCCTTCCCAAACACTGCTTCCCTTTCATGTCCCTCGACTCTTATAACTGCCATCTGGTTTCTGTACAAATTTTAAATAGCCTTTCGCTCCCTGTATTTTACCCCTGCCACCTTTAGAATTTGAAAGAGAGTATTCCAGTCAACATTGTCAAAAGCTTTCTCTAAGTCTACAAAGGCTAGAAACGTAGGTTTGCCTTTCCTTAATCTTTCTTCGATAAGTCGTAAGGTCAGTATTGCCTCACGTGTTCCAGTACTTCTACAGAATCCAACCTGATCTTCCCCGAGGTCGGCTTCTACTAGTTTTTCCATTCGTCTGTAAAGAATTCGTGTTAGTATTTTGCAGCTGTGGCTTATTAAACTGATTGTTCGGTAATTTTCACATCTGTCAACACCTGCTTTCTTTGGGATTGGAATTATTATATTCTTCTTGAAGTCTGAGGGTATTTCGCCTGTTTCATACATCTTGCTCACCAGATGGTAGAGTTTTGTCAGGACTGGCTCTCCCAAGGCCGTCAGTAGTTCCAATGGAATGTTGTCTACTCCGGGGGCCTTGTTTCGACTCAGGGCTTTCAGTGCTCTGTCAAACTCTTCACGCGGTATCGTATCTCCCATTTGATCTTCATCTACATCCTCTTCCATTTCCATAGTATTGTCCTCAAGTGCATCGCCCTTGTATAGACCCTCTATATACTCCTTCCACCTTTCTACTTTCCCTTCTTTGCTTAGAACTGGGTTTCCATCTGAGCTCTTGATGTTCATACAAGTGGTTCTCTTTTCACCAAAAGTCTCTTTAATTTTCCTGTAGGCAGTATCGGTCTTACCCCTAGTGAGATAAGCCTCTACATCCTTACATTTGTCCTCTAGCCATGCCTGCTTAGCCATTTTGCACTTCCTGTCGATCTCATTTTTGAGACGTTTGTATTCCTTTTTGCCTGCTTCATTTACTGCATTTTTATATTTTCTCCTTTCATCAATTAAATTCAATATTTCATCTGTTACCCAAGGATTTCTACTAGCCCTCGTCGTTTTACCTACTTGATCCTCTGCTGCCTTCACTACTTCATCCCTCAAAGCTACCCATTCTTCTTCTACCGTATTTCTTTCCCCCATTCCTGTCAATTGTTCCCTTATGCTCTCCCTGAAACTCTGTACAACCTCTGGTTCTTTCAGTTTATCCAGGTCCCATCTCCTTAAGTTCCCACCTTTTTGCAGTTTCTTCAGTTTTAATCTACAGGTCATAACCAATAGATTGTGGTCAGAGTCCACATCTGCCCCTGGAAATGTCTTACAATTTAAAACCTGGTTCCTAAAGCTCTGTCTTACCATTATATAATCTATCTGATACCTTAGTGTCTCCAGGGTTCTTCCATGTATACAACCTTCTATCATGATTCTTAAACCAAGTGTTAGCTATGATTAAGTTGTGCTCTGTGCAAAATTCTACCAGGCGGCTTCCTCTTTCATTTCTTAGCCCCAATCCATATTCACCTACTACGTTTCCTTCTATCCCTTTTCCTACACTCGAACTCCAGTCACCAATGACTATTAAATTTTCGTCTCCCTTCACTGTCTGAATAATTTCTTTTATTTCATCATATATTTCTTCAATTTCTTCGTCATCTGCAGAGCTAGTTGGCATATAAACTTGTACTACTGTAGTAGGTGTGGGCTTCGTATCTATCTTGGCCACAATAATGAGTTCACTATGCTGTTTGTAGTAGCTTACCCGCATTCCTATTTTCCTATTCATTATTAAACCTACTCCTGCATTACCCCTATTTGACTTTGTGTTTATAACCCTGTAGTCACCTGACCAGAATGTCGTATTACCACATTGCCAAGACCAAATGCTAGTTTCTTTGCCTTTCACAGCTGTAACTGAGCAACACTGCAGTATGTTCCATCATTATTTGGATTTTTTTGGTCATTGGTATTATTTTAGGCTTCATTAACAAATTTTGAAATGGTTTCTTTCATTAACATCTGAGGTAAAAAAAGAGTTCTTACGAGTGTGAACAATCAAAATTTACTTCATCACGCTTTACCTCATCAAGTTATCACACTAATTCAGGGTCAAAATTACGCAGAATACATTTCTTATAACCGTATTCTTCACATATGGCTCACTTCGTGACAACAGCAACACAGCACTTTATGACCGGTATGTCAAAGGTGCAAGACGTTCGAAAGCATGAGAAAAATACGCTTACTCTATACGGAGAGGCGGGCAATGTACAATATGAATAAGAACGAAGAGGCATCAATAAAACCATCATGATGATGTTTGGATTGTGGGGCCCTCAATTCCGCGGTTATTTGCGCCCGTACAAATTCCCAACCTTTTCTCATTCCAGTCTTGCCACGTGCATGAATGATGATGAAATGATGAGGACAACACAAACACCTACTCATCTCGTAGCAGGTGAAAAATCCATGACCCCGCCGGGAATCGAACCCGGGACCCCGCTCTCGGGAAGCGAGACCACGAGCTGAGGACGGAACAATAAGAGAACGATGTGCTCGCATTAAAAAGGGCGTAAGACAGGGACGTAGTCTTTCGGCCCTACTATTCAGTCTGTGTGTCGAAGAATCAATGACGGAAATAAGTGAAACGTTCAAGGGTGGGATTAAAATTCATGTGAATGGATATCAGTCATACGATTCCCTGATGACATTGCTATCCTGAGTGAAAGTGCAGAAGAATTACATTTATTTATTTACGCGTCAAGTTCCGTAGGACCACATAGGGGAGCAAACCTCCAAGGTCATGGAACATGTCAGTACATGAAATTACGACATAAAAGTAGTAACAGACAAAAAAATGTTTATGAACCCGAATAAAGTCAGTCCATAACTTTAAGTAAACGCAATCAACAATACAACAAGGACCAGCTCAATTTTTCAAGGAATTCCTCGACAGAATGAAAGGAGTGACTCACGAGGAAACTCTTCAGCTTCGATTTGAAAGCGCGTGGATTACTGATAAGATATTTGAATTCCCGTGGTAGCTTACCGAAAATGGATGCAGCAGTATACTCCACACCTTTCTGCACAAGAGTTAAGGTAATCCGATCCAAATGCAGGTCGGATTCCTGCGAGTATTCACTGAGCGAAAGCTGCTTATTCTTGGGAATAAGCTAATATTATTAACAAGAAAAGATAGTAACGAATACATATATTGAGAGGCCAGTATCAAAATACCCAGACTCGTGAACAGGGGTTGACAAGAGGTTCGTGAACTTACAGCACTTATTGCCCGAACCGCCCATTTCTCAGCCAAAAATATCCTTTTAGAACGGGAATTACCCCAAAATATAATACCATACGACATAAGCGAATGGAAATAAAGAAAGTAGACCAATTTTCGTGTCGAACGACCACTTAATTCACATACCGTTCGAATAGTAAAAATGGCAGCATTAAGGCTTTGAACAAGATTCTGAACGTGGGCTTTCCACGACAGTTTACTATCTATCTGAACATCTAGAAATTTGAACTGTTCAGTTTCACTAATCATATGCCCATTCTGCGATATTAAAACGTCAGGTTTTGTTGAATTGTGTGTTAGAAACTGCAAAAACTGAGTCTTGCTGTGATTGAGCGTTAGTTTATTTCCTACAAGCCATGAACTTAGGTCATGAACTGCACGGTTTGAAACCGAGCCAATGTTACACACAACATCCTTCACTACCAATCTAGTGCCATCTGCAAACAGAAATATTTTAGACTCACCTGTAATACTAGAGGGCATATCATTTATATAAATAAGTAACAGGAGTGGCCCCAACACTGATCCCTGGGGCAACCCCCACTTGATTGTACCCCACTGGTAGCAGTTACTTCTGTAAAATATCTGGGAGTGTGAGTGCGGAACGATTTGAAGTGCAATGATCATATAAAATTAATTGTTGGTAAGGCGGGCACCAGGTTGAGATTCATTGGGAGAGTCCTTAGCAAAAGTAATCCATCAATAAAGGAGGTGGCTTACAAAACACTCGTTCTACCTATACTTGTGTATTGCTCATCAATGTGGGATCCGTACCAGGTCGGGTTGACAGAGGAGAGAGAGAAGATCCAAAGAAGAGCGGCGCGTTTCGTCACAGGGTTATTTGGTTACCGTGATAGCGTTACGGAGATGTTTAACAAACTCAAGTGGCAGACTCTGCAAGAGAGGCGCTCTGTTTCGCGGTGTAGCTTGCTGTCCAGGTTTCGAGAGGGTGCGTTTCTGGATGAGGTATCGAATATGTTGCTTCCCCCTACTTATACCTCCTGAGGAGATCACGAATGTAGAATTAGAAAGAGCGCGCACGGAGGCTTTCAGACAGTCGTTCTTCCCGCGAACCATACGCGACTGGAACAGGGAAGGGAGGTAATGACATTGGCACGTAAAGTGCCCTCCGTCACACACCGTTGGGTGGCTTGCGGAGTATAAATGTAGATGTAGATGTAGATAACGGCGCGAGATTTCAATTTTTTTTACAAATTTAAGGTTTTCATTTGACTCACCCTCGTATTTGAGACATGGTGCTACAGACGAATGTTGAAAATTAGGTGGACTGATAAGGTAGGGAATGAAAAGGTTGTCGGCAGAGTCAGTGAGGAAAGGAATATGTGGAAAACACTTACAAGGAGAAGGGACAGGAGTATAGGACTACTGGGGAATGACTTCCACGATACTAGAGGGAGCTGTAGAAGGCAAAAACTGTAGACGAAGACGGAGTTTGGAATATATCCCGTAAAGAATTGAGGAAGTAGGTTGCAAGTGCTACTCTGAGATGAAGAGTTGGCACAGGAGAGAAATTCATGGCGGGCCGCATCAAACCAGTGAAAGGTGGCTACACTGAGCCACAGCGCCAAAGATCGCGCCAGAGAGTATTGTTCCGCCGCCTCCACTGGCAGTGCTTATTGAGACGTAGCGGCAGGCAGTTCTCGCTGAGAAGTTGTGGTGGACACTGCTTGTCGTGAAGTCAGAGTGAGATGTGGTAGTGGAGAGTGTTGTTCCATGTTTTATGCAGTGGTTTGATGGGAGAGATAGCAGATGTTGTTCTAATGGAGATATTGTAATGGTCAGAGTGCATTTCGTCAATATATATGGAGGTATTTTCTTTTATTCTTTTATTCTTTCAGTGACCTGAATAATGTGTCATTACAGGTTCAGTCAACAAAGCATCTGGCGTCTGTTCTTGTATTAGAGTGTAATTCTGGTTTTGTTGCGCAATTATAGTATTTGTAATTTTCTTTTATCAAGTCAGTATAATTGGTATTTAAAAATTCTTGTCTTGTTGAAGAAGAACCGTGCCAGATGTGCGTTGAGTCATACTACCACATACAGAACAGCTACACTTGTGCTTTGTTGTTTCGTAGGTTTTATAGTTGCTGGGGACTTAATTAATTAATTGTGCTAACAGAAATTTTCTTACATTCTTTGTTGTCATTCTAAGCAGTCAGATTGCGTACTAAAACTAGTCAAGGCCAGGCGTTTACGAGACTTGCGTAATCGGACATACAGCTACAAAAAAAAAAATATTTTCATTCATATTTAATTAAGCCCCCATGCACCAGTCAAAAAACAAAGAAAAAAATGCTTGAATTCTGTGACAGGGCTGAGTCACGTACCGCAGCTAGCTGTTCTGTTGTGTGTAGTTACCAAGGGCGATATGTGTGAGCACTTCCTGTTCCGCGCCCACGTAATACGCGACACACACAAGATAACGTGTGCGGCGAACGGCGACCTCGTACAGACTGCAGCAACAGCCCCCGCTTACCCGGGCAGTTCTCGGCGCACGCCCACACTTTGTTGTTGTTGTTGTTGCCGCGAGGGCAGATGCGTGCCCTGATAAGAGCAGGCGCGGCGTATTTGCGTGTCGACGGCCGCGTCATTAGCGCGGTAACACGTGTGTCTCTGCGACCCCGGGCAGTATGATGTACAGCCGGCGTGTAAAGTAGTCTGCCTCGCAGGCGGGTGGCTCTGATAACAATCCAATTTTGTTCCCGTTACGTTGGGACGTGAGGCCGCTATGAACCGAGTCGTGTGGCGACTTCATCTGCTGGCGGCGTTATCACGTCTACCCGCTCGTCGTCAAATATTGGGTGTCAAGGAAATTTTTTTTTTTTTGTTCTTTATTGTGATTTTAAACGCCTTAGACCAGGGGCGGGCAAAAGTTGCACGCGGCTCACGAGCGCACAGCGCTGCACGTGTGCTGCTCGCGTGGAATCGTCGACCGGGGCTGTGGCGACAGCCGGCAGGTTGCGGCAGTGTAGTGCCAGGCTAAGGCCGGTATTACACTATCAAATTTCTTTGTCAAAGATTTGATCAAAGATGTGATCCAATATTCCGTCCAATATATTTGACAAAGATCTTTGACGTAGCGCTAGAAGGGGTATTACACTGTCATCAAAGTTTTCGTCAAAGTTCAAGATGGCTGACAACAACTTGTTATTAACCGCAGCAGTTGTACGTACCCCAATTGCATTGTGTGCACATGCGGAAAAGAAGTGGGGGAAAAATGGAACCATACATACGAGGTTGACAGTCTTAAAGTCCTGGGATTACAACTTGATAATAAATTCAGTTGGGAGGAGCACACCACAGAACTGCAGAAACGCCTTAACAGATCTGTATTTGCAATTCGAGTGTTAGCAGACATAGGCAACATAAAAATGAAAAAGCTTGCATACTTTGCCTACTTTCATTCCATAATGTCATATGGGATATTATTTTGGGGTAAATCTTGAAGTCAAACAAAAGTTTTCAGAGTCCAAAAGCGTGTAATACGTATTATTTGTGGAGTAAATTCACGGACGTCCTACACAGAAACCTCTTCAAAGAACTGGATATACTAACTACTGCCTCTCAGTATATTTACTTCTTAATGAAATTTGTCGAAAATAATATATCTCTTTTTCCAGCAAACAACTCAGTTCAAACATGATCTGCACAAGGACTTAAAAGCACTTACTATAGTTCAAAAAGGGGTCCACTACTCAGGAACACTCATCTTCAATAATTTGCCAGGAAACACAAAAAATTTAGTTAGAAATAAAGATCAGTTTAAAAGGAGCCTGAAAAACTTACTACTAGCCAACTCTTTCTAATCCATTGGCGAAATTTTTAATAGAAACAAATGGTGTATTGTATTTATTCATACTATTAGTATTGTTATTTCAGCTTAAAAAAATCGACATGTTCCACACCCACGAGGATCTCCTCAGCACGGATCTATGGAACGAAAAACTAATCTAATCTGGGTGAAGCCGTGGGTTTTACGGCGACACGATAAAAGCATTCAACAAAACTTGTTACGTGAGCTTACAGTGGAAGACGTCAAGTCGTACATCAATTACTTAAGAATGGATGAGCATACATTTCTGTATGTGCTCAATGAAGTGTATCCTCATATCACAAAGCACAATATTCACTTAAGAACTGCTACATCTTCAGAAGACAGGCTCGCTGTAACACTCCGATTCCTTGCTACAGGAGAAGGTTATGTTATGTTATGTTAGGTTAGGTTAGGTTAGGTTAGGTCAGGTCAGTTCTGGTCAGGTCTCCAATCTTCTTAATCTATTTTTGTATTCAGGGTGCCTCACGTTGTAAAGCGCCTCATCAGCTTCAGACATCTTTATTAATTTTGTAGTTGTCGGCACACACCAATTGTATTTACCGGCAATGGTTACAAAAACACTACAGACGACAGAACGCTGGAGCGATGCTAGCGCTCCATATGGTAACATGTCACATTACAGTGAACAGAAGACAAGCGGTTTCTTTGA
Organism: Schistocerca cancellata; assembly: GCF_023864275.1. Taxonomy (NCBI): domain Eukaryota; kingdom Metazoa; phylum Arthropoda; class Insecta; order Orthoptera; family Acrididae; genus Schistocerca; species Schistocerca cancellata. The sequence continues at coordinate 79,051,912 of NC_064636.1, forward strand.
TCAAATATACAGCGAGGCAATAGATTTGATCAAATATTGGACGACATTTGACAAAGTCCCTATTACACTATCACATATCTTTGACAAAGATATTGGACAAAGATATTGGACAAAGAAATTTGATAGTGTAATACCGGCCTAAGCCGCGGACGTTGATGCGAAGCGACCACTGCGTAGTGAACGTTGTGTTTCAAGAACCGGAAAATGCAGAGTGAATCAAGGAAACGGAGACGTGGAGATTCGCTATCTTTTAAAAAGGAATGGGAGAATCATTTTTTTCTTTGTGCAAAGACGTGAAAAATCGAAATGTTTAATATGTGGCAGTATTCTCGCTGGTCAGCGGAAGTTTAGTATTGAAGGCCATTATAATAAATTTCACAAGGACGAGTACAATTTATTGTCGGATTCTGAGCGGATGGGGAAATTGACTGAGCTTAAGAAGAGCGACCTGACGATATTAGATGCATCTGTCCTAGTTGCCGTTGTCACGAGAGATCTGCGACTTTCTCTCGTCATGTCTCTCATCTAACTGATTTAATATTGTGTGGAGCACAGTTTTCAGTTTTTCAGGACGACAACAATAATAGCCCAGCGGTACGTGCAAGCTATAAAATTGCGCTTAATATAGCGAGAGCTGGAAAACCATTTGCTGAATTAATAAGCCTCGGTTAAGAGCAAACATAAGTGATGAAAATTTACGTAACTGTTTGCGTTTGTCTGTATGCAGAAATTTTGTTCCAGATATTAAACGTATTGTAAACTCCACCTGTGATAATTAAATAAAACGTATCGTAGGTGATAGGTGCTCTTTCAAACCATGATTTATTTCAAGCACTCCTGCTAACCTTATTCCATCATTCAATAAAGCAAGCTAGAAAAACAAAACGCATTACAGAGGAAGGAGTGGACAGAAGGTATGGTGGGGAGGTGAGGTAAGCGGTGGCCAGCTTGCCCCTGTGTGCACGCAGAACACCTGTTAACTGCATGCGTGCAAGTGCACCGCACACGTGCAGGATTCCTGCCCGCCCCTGCCTTAAACAAAGGCGGGCTGTCAGCGGCACAATACGCCGCTCTTCAGCCTTGAGTTTGACAACAAGTAGTACATAAAGGTGGCACAGAGAAGACAGTCAAAACGGTGGGCAAAAAATGTAGACACTAAAAAATCGAAAAAACATGGAGCCGTTCACGCTGGACGAGAAACAGCACTAACACTAGGCGACACGGTGCACAGAACAGGCCTGATGGCGACGGCACGTGAACGGTGGTGGCGTGACGGCGAAAAAACACTACACACAAACGAAGGCGATGATCTCCAGCGCGCGAATGTTCACTGTGCGTGTACAAGTCCGGGGACCTGCCAAGAGAGGAGGAGGACGAAGGGGAGTGGGAGAGCGAGAGGGGAGAGCAGAGATGCCACGGGCTGGGGAGATAGGGGGAGGGAGGAAGGGGGAGGGGAAGCCCGGGGGAAGAGGGGTCGAGGGAGGGGACGGGGGAAAAGGAAAGAGAAGGGAAGGGAAGAGAAGGGAGGGAGGGTGCCTAAAGGAAAGGACACAGGAAGTGGGGGGGGAGGATCAAAGTTGATAGGAGGGGTAGATGGAGGGGAGGAGGACATCATCAGGGAGGGGGAGCTGGCGGAAGCCACCTTGGGAGAGGGTAAGGAGGGTGGAGAGATGGAGACCGGGCGGGACGTCAAGGAAACCCGCTTTCTCCGATCACTAGACAACATCCGGACAAATCGCATTAATGAGTTTTATTACGAAATGAAAAGATTACAACGCTTAACTTCGTCAATTACACAGATGTTTCGCAAGCAAAGGGCGACATACGAAATAAGCAATTTTCTTCAGTATACAGGCAGGTCCATTGATGGTGACCGGGCCAAATATCTCACGAAATAAGCGTCAAACCAAAAAAACTCGTCTAGCTTGAAGGGGGAAACCAGAGGGCGCTATGGTTGGCCCGCTAGATGGCGCTGCCATAGCTCAAACGGATATCAACTCCTTTTTTTTAATAGGAACCCCCAATTTTTATTACATATTCGTGTAGTACGTAAAGAAATATGAATGTTTTAGTTGGACCACAAATATTTGGTTTTTCAGTATTCCGTATGATTATTGATCGAATTTAAATTTTTAACATGCTGTCGTAATTTACTCATTAAGAACTACAACCATATGTTAAAATTTTAACACAGTAAGACAAGTGACACATTTAGTAACTGTGTATATGTCTTGAGGTAGGATGGCGTGAAAATTACCCAGACTATATTCATAGAGTAGCTTAGAATGTGAGCACTTGGCGACTTCGAACACACTTCGCTCATAATTTCATACATAAACGAAATTTTTTCTCGCTGACATCCCCACAAAGTGATAAAAGGAAAAACGTTTACATTTTCGCCATTCACACTGTAAAGCCTAAGCATCAGGCATGGCGTTTTAATTTATTACTTCTTTGCTATCCACTCTATGCGCAGCACATTTGGCAATTGGTATCCACATACAGCGCTGAACGTATCCGTAAATTTACTTTATTGTACGACACACAGTTTCGGCCATATGACGTGATAAACATTGTGTTGCGTGAAGATTTAGCTTTTCTTACAACGAAGAGCAAATTTCGCAAATATACTCCTACAGTGTTTAATAGTGCGAGCATTTGGCGACTTCCAACAAACTTTAAACATTATTTCAAACATTTTCGCGCTTACATGGTTAACATTAAATATTTAACAGATTAAATGTCTTCAACATTTCGCGGCCCTGTCAGCAACTGTGTGAATATTAATTTTAATTTTGATAATTAACGGCCTCAGTTGCACCGTTTGCCTACAATTTACCTAGGTTTCAGTCGGGATAACTGTAGCGCCTTTAACCGCTCGGCCACTCCGGCCGGCTAATGACAGCTTCCACTCTCTCAGGCATACATTCAATAAGGTGCTGGAATGTTTGTTGGGGAATGGCAGCCCATTCTTCACGGAGTGCTGCACTGAGGAGAGATAGCACTGTCGGTCGGTGAGGCCTGGCACGAAGTCGGCGTTCCAAAACATCCCAAAGCTGTTCTATAGGATGCAGGTCAGCGCTCTGTCTAGACCAGTCCATTATAGGGATGTTATTGTCGTGAAACGGTCTGCAAATTTAAATACCTGCGGTCGTACATACAGAGAGACGGAGGACTGGAAAGCGAGATACGATACCGAATAAATTGGTGTTGGAACAAGTGGAGGAAAATGAATGGAGCGTTGTGTGACAAGAAGGTGAGCATTGGGTTGAAAGGGAAAGTGTACAAATCGGTGGTAAGGCCTGCTATGATATACGGGGCAGAGACGTGGCCAATCGAAGTAGCCCAGGAAAGGAAGATGGAAGTGGCGGAAATGAGGATGCTGAGGTGGATGTGTGGGGTAACAAGGAAGGACAGGATTAGAAATGAATTTGTTAGAGGAGCTGTGAAAGTCAAACTTATGGGGAAAAAGATACAAGAGAGCAGACTAAGGTGGTACGGACACTTACAGAGAAAAGGGGAAGAGTATATCGGAAACAGAGTTGAAGATAGAAAGATTGAAGGAGCGAGAAGGAGAGGAAGACCGAAGATGAGGTGGAAGGATATATTGGGGGACCTAAGGAAGAAAGGATGGAAGAAGGAAGAGGCAATGGATACAGTACAATGGACGAGAAGGATCCAGAAGAGCAACGCCGACCCTACGTGACGCGGGAAAAGGTGACGATAAAGAAGAAGAAGAAGAAGATTGTCGTGAAACCACTCCACCACAGGCCGTGCATTATGAACAGGCGCTCCATCGAGCTGAAAGATCAATCGCCATCCCCGAATTGCTCTTCAACAGTGGGAGCAAGAGGTTGCTTAAAATATCAATGTAGGCCTGTGCTGTGATAGTGCCACGCGAAACAACACGACCACGCCATAAGACCACCTCCTCCGAATTTTACGGTTGGCACTACACACGCTGGGAGATGACGTCCACCGGGCATTCGCCATACCCATACCCTGCCATCAGATCGCCACATTGTGTACCGTGATCCGTCACTCCACACAACGTTTTTCCACTGTTCAATCGTCCAATGTTTTACCAAGCGAGGCGTCGTTTGGCATTTACCGGAGTGATGGGTGGCTTATAAGCAGCCCCTCGACCATGAAATCCAAGTTTTCTCACCCCCCACCCAACTGTCATACACTCCTGGAAACGGAAAAAAGAACACATTGACACCGGTGTGTCAGACCCACCATACTTGCTCCGGACACTGCGAGAGGGCTGTACAAGCAATGATCACACGCACGGCACAGCGGACACACCAGGAACCGCCGTGTTGGCCGTCGAATGGCGCTAGCTGCGCAGCATTTGTGCACCGCCGCCGTCAGTGTCAGCCAGTTTGCCGTGACATACGGAGCTCCATCGCAGTCTTTAACACTGGTAGCATGCCGCGACAGTGTGGACGTGAACCGTATGTGCAGTTGACGGACTTTGAGCGAGGGCGTATAGTGGGCATGCGGGAGGCCGGGTGGACGTACCGCCGAATTGCTCAACACGTGGGGCGTGAGGTCTCCACAGTACATCGATGTTGTCGCCAGTGGTCGGCGGAAGGTGCACGTGCCCGTCGACCTGGGACCGGACCGCAGCGACGCACGGATGCACGCCAAGACCGTAGGATCCTACGCAGTGCCGTAGGGGACCGCACCGCCACTTCCCAGCAAATTAGGGACACTGTTGCTCCTGGGGTATCGGCGAGGACCATTCGCAACCGTCTCCACGAAGCTGGGCTACGGTCCCGCACACCGTTAGGCCGTCTTCCGCTCACGCCCCAACACCGTGCAGCCCGCCTCCAGTGGTGTCGCGACAGGCGTGAATGGAGGGACGAATGGAGACGTGTCGTCTTCAGCGATGAGAGTCGCTTCTGCCTTGGTGCCAATGATGGTCGTATGCGTGTTTGGCGCCGTGCAGGTGAGCGCCACAATCAGGACTGCATACGACCGAGGCACACAGGGCCAACACCCGGCATCATGGTGTGGGGAGCGATCTCCTACACTGGCCGTACACCACTGGTGATCGTCGAGGGGACACTGAATAGTGCACGGTACATCCAAACCGTCATCGAACCCATCGTTCCACCATTCCTAGACCGGCAAGGGAACTTGCTGTTCCAACAGGACAATGCACGTCCGCATGTATCCCGTGCCACCCAACGTGCTCTAGAAGGTGTAAGTCGACTACCCTGGCCAGCAAGATCTCCGGATCTGTCCCCCATTGAGCATGTTTGGGACTGGATGAAGCGTCGTCTCACGCGGTCTGCACGTCCAGCACGGACGCTGGTCCAACTGAGGCGCCAGGTGGAAATGGCATGGCAAGCCGTTCCACAGGACTACATCCAGCATCTCTACGATCGTCTCCATGGGAGAATAGCAGCCTGCATTGCTGCGAAAGGTGGATATACACTGTACTAGTACCGACATTGTGCATGCTCTGTTGCCTGTGTCTATGTGCCTGTGGTTGTGTCAGTGTGATCATGTGATGTATCTGACCCCAGGAATGTGTCAATAAAGTTTCCCCTTCCTGGGACAATGAATTCACGGTGTTCTTATTTCAATTTTCAGGAGTGTAGTACTTTGCAGTGGATCCTGATGTAGTTTGGAATTCCTGTGTGATGGTCTGGATATGTGTCTGCCCTTTACACATCACGACCCTCTTCAACTGTCGGCGGTCTCTGTCGGTCAACAGACGAGGTCGGCCTGTACGCTTTTGTGCTGTACGTGTCCCTTCAACGTTTCCACTTCACTATCACATCGGATACACTGGACCTAGGGATGTTTCGAAGCGTGCAAATCTCGCCTACAGAAGACGTATGACACAAGTGACACCCAATCACATGACGACGTTCGAAGTCCGTGAGATCCGCCGAGCGCCCCATTTTTCTCTCTCACGACATCTAATGACTACTGAGGTCGTTGATATGGAGTACCTGGCAGTAGGTGGCAGCACAATGCACCTAATATGAGAAACGTACGTTTTTGGGGGTTCCCTGAAACTTTTGACCGCATAGTGTACGTCCCACTCATGTGGCAAAACCACTGGTTCCGCCACCAGAAGAAGGATTGGCGCCGACAGGGCATACACACCCTCGTTTCGCGCTGGAGGAAGGCCGTAAAATGGTTCAAATGGCTCTGAGCACTATGGGACTTAACATCTGAGGTCATCAGTCCCTTAGAACTTAGAACTACTTAAGCCTAACTAACCTAAGGACATCAAACACATCCATGCCCGAGGCAGGATTCGAACCTGCGACCGTAGCGGTCTCGCGGTTCCGGAAGGCCATAGAATTATTCTTTTCTGTGTATAGTTCGCACTGTGTTGAATAAAGAATTGTTGAAGAAAAAAATGTGGAGCATTACTTTCTGAGCAAGCCTGGTAAATCTCAAGAGAAGAAGTTCGAGGGTGTAGCTATGTTGTCGAGATTTTATGCATATATTTGAACGCTAAGGAATGTTTTCAAATGTGCTAACTTTAAGAATGTTATAAAAATTTCATGTCTTTCTGTTACTTTAAGTTCTCGAATGTTTTGGAATCTTCTCTGGGTTCGATAAGTACGTGCTTGTCAGAGAACATTATTTTATATTAAGTTATTGTTGAATACTTCGATTGATTTAAAGATTACTGGCCAGTATTTCTGAGTATTTGAGGGTAGCTATTAGAGTGGCGTAGCCTAACATTCTTTTCAATGTTCGCTTTTACTACGTTTTTGAATCGTGCAGAGTGATATGGAATGTTTGTAGAAAAAAAAATAAGAATAAAAACCATGCGGAGCGGGCCTTTTGCAGCTAGTAAATAAACAAAAACAACCAGTAACCGCCGTCCGCTGTGGCCGTGCGGTTCTAGGCGCTTCAGTCTGGAACCGCGTGACCGCTACGGTCGCAGGTTCGAATCCTGCCTCGGGCATGGGTGTGTGTGATGTCCTTAGCTTAGTTAGCTTTCATTATACCTCGACGTCCAACCATCAGTACTGAGAGATGACGAAGATACACCTTGCACCTTCATCAATTATGTCATTGTGAACCCTTGATATTAAATTTTCCGATAACGTTTATCTTGATGGAAGTCTGTAGTTTGGGCAATGAGAAACTAGTTCTATCAGTTTTCTAAAATCTTTTTCTTCCACAATTCGTAGAGCGCGATGCCCCTTAGCTACCATCTTGAAAACTTGTCTGTCTATTTCTTCAACCTTTGGGACTGACGGTGGTCTTCGAATATGTTGGTTCATTGATTGTTGGGACGCTGATACCGAAATAACATTCTGCAATAAGGATGTAGTTTGATTTGCTTGCAGTGAGTTTAAACTAGAAATTGTCGTTGGTTGTCTTTCCAACGTAATTGGGATTACAGGGTGTTTTGTTTTCATATGCCGGATTAAATTTCCGTTTGGGCCTCCTGCAATACTTATTAATGTTGAAGAGTCGTTAAATTTTGCTTTTTTTTATCTGTGTCTTCAGTGAAATGTGTCCACAAGGAACTATGTTTCCTTTTTGATGATATCGTAATAAACAGCCTAAAACAAAACATAGTAACCCTATAATCAACCGATACGCATTACCGTACTCCACATCATCGCATTGTAGAAGTCCATTGTTATGTGATGATAGTCATTTTACATTACACATTTTAGGTACTGTACTTACCTAACGCTGTGTACGATTTTACTTCTTGACACTGTGGTTATATGTCAGACACTGCAGTGCAGAATGCCGTAAAACAGACGCTCAGCACGATATGACGTTCATTGGCGGGGGGATGGGGGGGGAGGGCGGAGAGGGGAGGGGGAGCACGTGATTTTTTTTAAGCCTACTGCTCCGTCTCGCTATTACGAGGGAGCAGTAACTGCTGCGCAGAAGCAAACCCATTTCTGACGTTCTGCGCATGACGTCACTGACGAACAGCTCTTGGCGCGCGCGAAGTGTACGTTTGAGCTTTGTGTTGTCGTGGTTCGTCCGTGTTGCGTTTCGTGCGTGTTGTCGTTTCCGTTTGGTTATCTTTGTAGACGTTTTTATGATCATCCATCGCCATTCGAGGTAAAGAGCCGGATAAGACTGTTATTGCCTTCAGAAACGTGGCTCGAAACAATCAGCAAATTTGAATTAATTTTTGCCAAGATGCATGGACACGACAGTTTGTCCAGGGAAACTGGTGTCATCAAGAACCTGTGCGCTATACTTACCGAGCGATTCCCCACTATTCACCCAGAAATCATTAAGATTTACGCTAGGACGAGAACATTTATCCGACTGCGTTGGCTGTCTGCAAAGGACAAGTCGAAGAAAGCAGTTGCCGCTCAGCAACGGAAAGCAAGGAAGTGGTGGTATTTGTCATCGCTTTAGAATGTAAATAAACAATATTTGTGAAAGTTAAATAATATATAAACTTAGTGATAGAAGTGAAGGTCCTCAGACTGTGTTTGTTTCACAACTAGCAAGTCTCTAAACTGACAGTGCCAAGGATTGGCTTGTTGTTTCCCACACTACATAACCAACTTTGCTGAACGGCGGACTGGGTAAGTTAATTTACGAATATTTCCTGTAAATCGCATTTTGCAGCACATTTTTTGATTCAATGCCCTTTTATATAAGTGAATTTTAACAACTAGGGCAAACATTATATATCCACTTTGATAAAAATATAAGCCAAAGGTTTGAAGTGTGAGAAAATTAAGAATGTGTGTGTGTGTGTGTGTGTGTGTGTGTGTGTGTGTGTGTCAGTTCAGGTAGGTAATTCAAATGCTTCCTACAAATAAGGCAATTGCATAATTTCTTGAGTGAAAACGACAGTGTGTTTGTAGATGTGATGTAAACAGGATATAAATGAGCGTTACATAGAGCTTGTTTACAAGTTAACACTTTTCCCAGAGGCAAAGTTAGAAAATTGAATGCTAATTTCCAACGTTTACTTCGTCGAGTACTGCAAAACAGACTGTACTTTGCACCTATTTTTGTATAGTTTGCTCTATAGACGCTTGATTTTATTAAAGTCAGCACTCAGCAGTGTCTGTTTAAAGCTGGACAAGCTACAGAATACAGCAGTAACTTTCTAGAAATAGCAGAATAACAATTTACCTTTTACTATTTCTGTAGAAACTGAAACATTTCACAAATACATCGCTTAAATGCGCGGGCTGCGTCTTGTAGTGCTGTTCCAGAGGCAGCGGCGGTTCCTTCGTGACGTCACAGCCTCAGCCAATGGCAGGACAGAGCGCTTACTGCTCAACCTTATTTTTTTTTACGGACCTTGGTCCGTCGGTCTTCGGAAAAGAGCGAACGAACAAAGTAGCGAGGTTATTCCGTGTACTAGTTCGCTTGTGGGACTGCTCTTCCGACCTACACTCCTGGAAACTGAAATAAGAACACCGTGAATTCATTGTCCCAGAAAGGGGAAACTTTATTGACACATTCCTGGGGTCAGATACATCACATGATCACACTGACAGAACCACAGGCACATAGACACAGGCAACAGAGCATGCACAATGTCGGCACTAGTACAGTGTATATCCACCTTTCGCAGCAATGCAGGCTGCTATTCTCCCATGGAGACGATCGTAGAGATGCTGGATGTAGTCCTGTGGAACGGCTTGCCATGCCATTTCAACCTGGCGCCTCAGGTGGACCAGCGTTCGTGCTGGACGTGCAGACCGCGTGAGACGACGCTTCATCCAGTCCCAAACATGCTCAATGGGGGACAGATCCGGAGATCTTGCTGGCCAGGGTAGTTGACTTACACCTTCTAGAGCACGTTGGGTGGCACGGGATACATGCGGACGTGCATTGTCCTGTTGGAACAGCAAGTTCCCTTGCCGGTCTAGGAATGGTAGAACGATGGGTTCGATGACGGTTTGGATGTACCGTGCACTATTCAGTGTCCCCTCGGCGATCACCAGTGGTGTACGGCCAGTGTAGGAGATCGCTCCCCACACCATGATGCCGGGTGTTGGCCCTGTGTGCCTCGGTCGTATGCAGTCCAGATTGTGGCGCTCACCTGCACGGCGCCAAACACGCATACGACCATCATTGGCACCAAGGCAGAAGCGACTCTCATCGCTGAAGACGACACGTCTCCATTCGTCCCTCCATTCACGCCTGTCGCGACACCACTGGAGGCGAGCTGCACGATGTTGGGACGTGAGCGGAAGACGGCCTAACGGTGTGCGGGACCGTAGCCCAGCTTCATGGAGACGGTTGCGAATGGTCATCGCCGATACCCCAGGAGCAACAGTGTCCCTAATTTGCTGGGAAGTGGCGGTGCGGTCCCCTACGGCACTGCGTAGGATCCTGCGGTCTTGGCGTGCATCCGTGCGTCGCTGCGGTCCGGTCCCAGGTCGACGGGCACGTGCACCTTCCGCCGACCACTGGCGACAACATCGATGTACTGTGGAGACCTCACGCCCCACGTGTTGAGCAATTCGGCGGTACGTCCACCAGGCCTCCCGCACGCCCACTATACGCCCTCGCTCAAAGTCCGTCAACTGCACATACGGTTCACGTCCACGCTGTCGCGGCATGCTACCAGTGTTAAAGACTGCGATGGAGCTCCGTATGCCACGGCAAACTGGCTGACACTGACGGCGGCGGTGCACAAATGCTGCGCAGCAAGCGCCATTCGACGGCCAACACCGCGGTTCCTGGTGTGTCCGCTGTGCCGTGCGTGTGATCATGTACAGCCCTCGCAGTGTCCGGAGCAAGTATGGTGGGTCTGGCACACCGGTGTCAATGTGTTCTTTTTTCCATTTCCAGGAGTGTAGTTCGTACGCGAACTACACAAGACTACTCTACAGCGAGCGGACGTACGATCACAGGATCGAAGTCCATCCCGGCGGGTAATCTTTCTGCGGTCGGACAACACGGAGTACTTGACGCTGGTCACAGATAAGCGCTTATCTGCGCTGCGACTCTTAACGTGGAAAAGGAAAGAAAGCACTGCGTCCAGAGCACGTGGAAGTCGCGAAACAAAGGCCACCAGGAAACTGAGACTTCAGGAATGCCTGCACTGTGGCACGACTCTACACACGGCCTGCGGGGGGCGAGCCGCTCTCGCACTATCCTTTCAACGGTCCAGCTCGATAGGTTTCAGGTTGTCTGCCCCTTCACTCTGCTGTGGTACACTACTGGCCATGAAGATTGCTACACCACCAAGATACGCGAAAGAACTTGCCCCCCTTCTAACAGCCGTGTACCGCAAGTCTCTAGAGGAACAGAAGGTTCCAAATGATTGGAAAAGAGGACAGGTAGTCCCAGTCTTCAAGAAGGGTCGTCGAGCAGATGCGCAAAACTATAGACCTATATCTCTGACGTCGATCTGTTGTAGAATTTTAGAACATGTGTTTTGCTCGAGTATCATGTCGTTTTTGGAAACTCAGAATCTACTATGTAGGAATCAACATGGATTCTGGAAACAGCGATCGTGTGAAACCCAACTCGCTTTATATGTGCATGAGACCCAGAAAATATTAGATACAGGCTCCCAGGTAGATGCTATTTTTCTTGACTTCCGGAAGGCGTTCGATACAGTTCCGCACTGTCGCCTGATAAACAAAGTAAGAGCCTACGGAATATCAGACCAGCCGTGTGGCTGGATTGAAGAGTTTTTTAGCAAACAGAACACAGCATGTTGTTATCAACGGAGAGACGTCTACAGACATTAAAGTAACCTCTGGCGTGCCACAGGGGAGTGTTATGGGACCATTGCTTTTCACAATATATATAAATGACCTAGTAGATAGTGTCGGAAGTTCCATGCGGCTTTTCGCGGATGATGCTGTAGTATACAGAGAAGTTGCAGCATTAGAAAATTGTAGCGAAATGCAGGAAGATCTGCAGCGGATAGGCACTTGGTGCAGGGAGTGGCAACTGACCCTTAACATAGACAAATGTAATGTATTGCGAATACATAGAAAGAAGGATCCTTTATTGTATGATTATATGATAGCGGAACAAACACTGGTAGCAGTTACTTCCGTAAAATATCTGGGAGTATGCGTGCGGAACGATTTGAAGTGGAATGATCATATAAAATTAATTGTTGGTAAGGCGGGTACCAGGTTGAGATTCATTGGGAGAGTCCTTAGAAAATGTAGTCCATCAACAAAGGAGGTGGCTTACAAAAGACTCGTTCGACCTATACTTGAGTATTGCTCATCAGTGTGGGATCCGTACCAGATCGGGTTGACGGAGGAGATAGAGATGATCCAAAGGACAGCGGCGCGTTTCGTCACAGGGTTATTTGGTAACCGTGATATCGTTACGGAGATGTTTAACAAACTCAAGTGGCAGACTCTGCAAGAGAGGCGCTCTGCATCGCGGTGTAGCTTGCTCGTCAGGTTTCGAGAGGGTGCGTTTCTGGATGAGGTATCGAATATATTGCTTCCCCCTACTTATACCTCCCGAGGAGATCACGAATGTAAAATTAGAGAGATTAGAGCGCGCACAGAGGCTTTCAGACAGTCGTTCTTCCCGCGAACCATACGCGACTGGAACAGGAAAGGCAGATAATGACAGTGGCACGTAAAGTGCCCTCCGCCACGCACCGTTGGGTGGCTTGCGGAGTATAAATGTAGATGTAGATGTAGATGACGGGCTACAGACGCGAAATTTAATCGACAGGAAAAAGAGGCTGTGATATGCAAATGATTAGCTTTTCGGAGCATTCACACAAGGTTGGCGCCGGTGGCGACACCTACAACGTGCTGACATGAGGAAAGTTTCCGACCGACTTCTCATACACAAACAGCAGTTGACCGGCGTTGCCTGGTGAAACGTTGTTGTGATGCCTCGTGTAAGGAGCAGAAATGCGTATCATCACGTTTCCGACTTTGTTAGAGGTCGGATTGTAGCGGTTTATCGTATCGCGACATTGCTGCTCGCGTTGGTCGAGATCCAATGACTGTTAAAGTGCGCGTCATTTACGACGGCGGCCGAGTTTAGGTTAGTTCTGCGCATCTGACGTCACAAAACACAGCCAGCCAATGAACAGAGAACGACGTTGCCAGAGCTCGACTGCAGTGCAGAGCACGGACGAGTGTCTTCAGTTTTAGAAACGATCAGTCATAAATAAAGTAACTGAACAAAAGCAAGGTCTTGATAGCAGACTTTCTATAAAAGAAAGTTCGGAAAAATAATTCTTTTACCAACTGCTTCATATTCTATTAATTAAGTAAACCAAACAAGCAATAAGCCTCCTAATTCAGGCGATAGCAAGGAAAGGTGTTTGCATCATTCTCACGAACCGCTTTTTCGCGATAAAGAACAGCGGTAATTCTTTATTTCCTATTGTACTTCGACGAAACGTGAGTAATTCATAGTCATACCAACAGTGTTTGTCGGTATTTAGCGTGACATTTTAAAGTCCTCCAGGAGTTACATTGGATGACGCATTGCATTAGCGTAACGGTTAAAGTGTATGGCTGATATGGGAAAGGTTCGCAAATCAAACCTGGTTCAGTGCTTAATATTTTCTTTACCTAAAAACAATATCGAACAGTCTTATTTCATGAATTTTATTCGTTTAAATGTAATTTTTTGAAATTTCTAGTGGCAACTAAAATCGACCATACGGAAAGTATACGCTATGGACTTTTACCTCTACATACAGTTCAAAATTTCGTGCAATGGTTTACTACATCTAATGCTGCACAATAACTGCGTTCAACATCGAAACAAAATTAAGTCATTTTTGGGGGAAAGGTATCAGTCATGAACATGTGTAAAAATCAAATTTTTAGGCCAAATAGTTTTTGTGAAATCGAATGATAAAGTGTGTCAAACTAGTCGAAACACCATGTGTCTGCACAGGCGAGCAGTGCGATGATGGCAAAATCGCGGAATGCGGGGAGCACGTCTCTGTAGCAGCGAAAGGGTTAATGCGGCCGTAGTGGCTTTACTTCATAAACTGCGCGCTCCCCGCTAAACATAAGTTTCCGAACTATACTATGGCGCTGCTTCTCTTGGCGCGTACAACTGGCAACGCAGCAATCTCCCGCGTCTGGGCGGGCATGCGCGAGCCGCCAAGATAAAAGAATTGAACTATACTAGAGTATGGAATCGGTGGGTTCAGGAGGGTAATACGGAACGCCGTGCTGGATCCCAACGGCCTCGTATCACTAGCAATCGAGATGACAGGCATCTTATCCGCATGGCTGTAACGGATCGTGCAGCCACGTCTCGTTCCCTGAGTCAACAGATGGGGACGTTTGCAAGACGACAACCATCTGCACGAACAGTTCGACGACGTTTGGAGCAGCACGGACTATCAGCTCGGAGACCGTGTCTGCGGTTACCCTTGACACTGCACCACAGACAGGAGCGCCTGCAATGGTGTACTCGACGACGAACCTGGGTGCACGAATGGCAAAACGTCATTTTTTCGGATGAATCCAGGTTCTGTTTACAGCATCGTGATGGTCGCATCAGTGTTTGGCGACATCGCGGTGAACGCACACTGGAAGCGTGTATTCGTCATCGCCATACTGGCGTATCACCCGGCGTGATGGTATGGGGTGCCATCGGTTACACGTTTCGGTCACCTCTTGTTCGCATTGACGGCACTTTGAACAGTGGACGTTACATTTCAGATGTGTTACGACCCGTGGCTCTATCCCTGCGAAACCCTAAATTTCAGCAGGATAGTGCAGTGTTCTAGGCGTTACAGTCTGGAACCGCGCGACCGCTACGGTCGCAGGTTCGAATCCCTCCTCGGGCATGGATGTGTCTGATGTCCTTAGGTTAGTTAGGTTTAAGTAGTTCTAAGTTCTAGGGGAATGATGACTAGTCCCATGGCGGTGACATCCATTTGAACTGCTGTGCACCTCTAAGCATATTCAGATACATCCGGCGTAACGTTCGGATATAGAAGGCGGCAACTTCGTGACTGATGTCGTCTTTCAGTTCTTGTACTGTGTGTAGCTTTGTTTCATAGAGCTTGCTCTTGAACTGTCCCCACACGAAAAAATCTCACGCCGTTAGATCCGGCGAACGTGGTGGCCATAAATACTTGCTGACAGTTCGATCCTCAGTGGACTCTTTCCAGGGATATCTTAGAGATGTGGCATGCTGCCCCATGTTACTGGAAGAAGCAGTATTGTCTTTCTTATTTAGTGAGGTGAGCATGAAATGTAACAAAAATTTTCATGTATGCGACCGCGTTGAGGTTAGTGTCCAAAAATATTGGGCCAATGACGCTCTTTCTTGTTAAACTGCACCAAACGCCAACTTTTTCATCATGCAGTAGTCGCTGACACACAATGTTAGGGTTCTCCGTTGCCCAGTACCTCATGTTCTGTGAATTCACACGACCGGAAAGACGAAACTGTGCTTCATCACTCCTGACGTAATGGAAAGGTTCTAACAAACCATCGTTGATGTTATTCAAAAGCCACTGTGGTCATCCCGTAATTCCTGCACAACCGTCGCACGATATGGCTTCAGATCAATACTTTCCAATATCCGTTGACAACTCCTCCTACTCAGACGCACCTGTTGAGTCAGTTAATGTGTAGACTTCTTTGGGCTGTGAATAATTCTTCGGTGAATATCAGCAATAACTCGAGGTGTGAGAATTGAAGGAATTCTTCGTCGTATTGCACGGATCGGTTGGATTTCTTCATAGCTCTCTATTGCTCTCTTTGCTGGTAGGCCTCTATCCGGATACTAGACCCCGAAAATTTCGCGAGTTTCCTTAATCGATCCTGTTTTCATGTACGCTTCCACAGTTTCAATTCTTCCCTGCATCGAGAAAGTCATTTTGCAGACTGCAGAGACAAACGTCTAACTTCACTGATGAAATAAACTGAAAAGCCGACAGAAGAATACTAACAATCGATCATTGCATTAAACCAGGGGTCTCCAAACTACGGCCCGCGAGGGCCGGCAAACCGGCCCGCGTTAGCTGGCCGGACACCCCCGGTACACGACCCGCCAAATACACTCCTGGAAATTGAAATAAGAACCCCGTGAATTCATTGTCCCAGGAAGGGGAAACTTTATTGACACATTCCTGGGGTCAGATACATCACATGATCACACTGACAAAACCACAGGCACATAGACACAGGCAACAGAGCATGCACAATGTCGGCACTAGTACAGTGTATATCCACCTTTCGCAGCAATGCAGGCTGCTATTCTCCCATGGAGACGATCGTAGAGATGCTGGATGTAGTCCTGTTGAACGGCTTGCCATGCCATTTCCACCTGGCGCCTCAGTTGGACCAGCGTTCGTGCTGGACGTGCAGACCGCGTGAGACGACGCTTCATCCAGTCCCAAACATGCTCAATGGGGGACAGATCCGGAGATCTTGCTGGCCAGGGTAGTTCACTTACACCTTCTAGAGCACGTTGGGTGGCACGGGATACATGCGGACGTGCATTGTCCTGTTGGAACAGCAAGTTCCCTTGCCGGTCTAGGAATGGTAGAACGATGGGTTCGATGACGGTTTGGATGTACCGTGCACTATTCAGTGTCCCCTCGACGATCACCAGTGGTGTACGGCCAGTGTAGGGGATCGCTCCCCACACCATGATGCCGGGTGTTGGCCCTGTGTGCCTCGGTCGTATGCAGTCCTGATTGTGGCGCTCACCTGCACGGCGCCAAACACGCATACGACCATCATTGGCACCAAGGCAGAAGCGACTCTCATCGCTGAAGACGACACGTCTCCATTCGTCCCTCCATTCACGCCTGTCGCGACACCACTGGAGGCGGGCTGCACGATGTTGGGGCGTGAGCGGAAGACGGCCTAACGGTGTGCGGGACCGTAGCCCAGCTTCATGGAGACGGTTGCGAATGGTCCTCGCCGATACCCCAGGAGCAACAGTGTCCCTAATTTGCTGGGAAGTGGCGGTGCGGTCCCCTACGGCACTGCGTAGGATCCTACGGTCTTGGCGCGCATCCGTGCGTCGCTGCGGTCCGGTCCCAGGTCGACGGGCACGTGCACCTTCCGCCGACCACTGGCGACAACATCGATGTACTGTGGAGACCTCACGCCCCACGTGTTGAGCAATTCGGCGGTACGTCCACCCGGCCTCCCGCATGCCCACTATACGCCCTCGCTCAAAGTCCGTCAACTGCACATACGGTTCACGTCCACGCTGTCGCGGCATGCTACCAGTGTTAAAGACTGCGATGGAGCTCCGTATGCCACGGCAAACTGGCTGACACTGACGGCGGCGGTGCACAAATGCTGCGCAGCTAGCGCCATTCGACGGCCAACACCGCGGTTCCTGGTGTGTCCGCTGTGCCGTGCGTGTGATCATTGCTTGTACAGCCCTCTCGCAGTGTCCGGAGCAAGTATGGTGGGTCTCATACACGTGTCATGGTGTTCTTTTTTCCATTTCCAGGAGTGTATTTGAGGTCGCAGCAACACTGCCAACAACTGAGTTTCAAGGCCTATCGCGACCAATATACCGCGACACTGTCGGAGCTCTTACTTTACAATGCGGAAGGTCACGGTTAAACTTCTGGCTATGACCGGTATTACACTATCAAATTTCTTTGTCAAAGATTTGATCAAAGATGTGATAAAATATTCCGTCCAATATATTTGACAAAGATCTTTGACGTAGCGCTAGAAAGGTATTACACTGTCATCAAATTTTTCGTCAAAGTTCAAGATGGGTGACAAAAACTTGTTATTAACCGCAAGCAGTTGCACGTACCCCAGTTGCATTGTGTGCACATGTGTAAAAGTCGGGGGGGGGGGGGGAAATGGAACCATACATATGAGGTTGACAGTCTTAAATTCCTGGGATTACAGCTTGATAATAAATTCAGTTGGGAGAAGCACACCACAGAACTGCAGAAACGCCTTAACAAATCTGTATTTGCAATTCGAGTGTTAGCAGACATAGGCGACATAAAAGTGCAAAAGCTTGCATACTTTGCCTACTTTCATTCCATAATGTCATATGGTGTAATATTTTGGGGTAACTCATCAAGTCAAACAAAAGTTTTCAGAGTCCAGTAAATTCACGGACGTCCTGCAGAAACCTCTTCAAAGAACTGGGTATACTAACTACTGCCTCTCAGTATATTTACTCCTTAATGAAATTTGTCCTAAATTAATATATCTCTTTTTCCAACAAACAACTCAGTTCATACATACAATACCAGGAGCAAAAATTATCTGCACATGGACTTAAAAGCACTTAGTTTAGTTCAAAAAGGGGTCCACTACTTAGGAACACTCATCTTCAATAACTTGCCAGCAAACAAAAAAAATTTAGTTACAAATAAAGATCAGTTTAAAAGGAGCCTGAAAGAATTACTAGTAGCCAACTCCTTCTACTCCATTGACGAAATTTTTAATAGAAACAAATGATGTATTGTATTTATTCATACTATTAGTATTGTTATTTCAGCTTAAAAAAAATCGACATGTTCCACATCCACGAGGCTCTCCTCAGCACGGATCTATGGAACGAAAAACTAATCTAATCTGGGTGAAGCCGTGGGCTTTACGACGACACGACAAAAGCATTCAACAAAACTTGTTACGTGAGCTTACAGTGGAAGACGTCAAGTCGTACATCAATTACTTAAGAATGGATGAGCATACGTTTCTGTATGTGCTCAGTGAAGTGTATCCTCATATCACAAAGCACAATACTCACTTAAGAACTGCGGAAGACAGGCTCACTGTAACACTCAGATTCCTTGCCACAGGAGAGGGTTATGTTAGGTTAGGTTATGTTAGGTTAGGTCTCCAATATTCGTAATCTATTTTTGTATTCAGGGTGTCTCACGTTGTAAAGCACCTCATCAGCTTCATACATCTCTTAATTTTGTAGTTGTCGGCACACACCAATTGTATTTACCGGCAATGTTTATAAAAACACTACAGGTGACAGAATGCTGCAGTGATGCTAGCGCTCCATGTCGTAACATGTCACATTGCAGTGAATAGAAGACAAGCGACTTCTTTGATCAAATCTACAGCGAGGCCCTAGATTTGATCAAATATTGGACGACATTTGACAAAGTTCCTATTACACCATCAAATATCTTTGACAAAGATTTTGGACAAAGATATTCGACAAAGAAATTTGATAGTGTAATACCGGCCTATCCACAGACAGACCACTCTCCGTGCCATAGTGGGAAAAAAAACCACTTAACAGACTAGTTTGGCGAAAACATTTTAAGTAAAAAAATTCTTTGCATTTTATTCTACTCACGAGTCTGGTGCAAGTCTTTCAAATGGACGCCAATTCGGCGACTAGCCTTCGTAATTAATCATTATGGAAGATGCTTCTTAAGCAAGGTTTCACTTTCTTCACGTATTTCGATTTTCAGATTTTCCTTGTCTCTTCGAATTCAAACTTTTAATTGTCCCACACCTACTAGTACAGCGCATAAAACACTAAAAAACTCGTGAGACACTCGCAACATAGACACAATCACGCAGCAGAACTATCAAATATATGCCCTGGCTCTGCTACTCACTACAAGACTACATAACTAAACTTATTGTTGCGCCGCTTGAAATAACAATGCGTTGACATACTCTACCTCTGTTACGTCTTGCGGTAATAGTGTTGCTAACAATGATTTTGAGATTTCGTTAACTTTGCAGGACGCTTTCGTGAAGAATCTGCAGTGACATACTTTTTTGTCGGTTAAATTCGCCAGAATAAAATACGCCAGAATTTCGGTCAGGTACGTCCACCAATCAAAATTATGTAATTAAATAAAAATCGTAGTTCGTTTCAGTGCTAGCAATTCCCACAACCTAAGATTTTTGCGATTTCATCTTTCCTTTCGGCTTACATTACGGTGATCATTGAGTGCTAGGGTGCTTTAATCCCACTAGGTAGATCTTGGCCCTTATGACTTCGTGGAGGAGTCAATGTGGCCCGCGGACTAAAACGTTTGGAGACCCCTGCATTAAACTCTCCGTTGTTGTGGCCGTTTACTCTATTCTAGAAGTCGAAATATTGCATTTGCACTGCAACGGGAGTGCGCTACTTTTAAGAGGGTTGCCCAGAAAATAATGCGTGCCACACGGGCAGCCGTGTTGTCGTCCGTCAGCATTCGTGGCACCCACCTGAATGACAGCCAACCTGTGTGGCCGAGCGGTTCTAGGCGCTTTCTGAGTTCTGGGGGACTGATGACCTCAGATGTTAAATCCCATGGTGCTCAGAGCTATTTGAACCATTTGAACCATTTGAACCAGGATGACACTTATCGCATTTTCAGGTCGTCGTGCAGGATTGTGTGCACAGAACCCACAGAAATGCCAACTCTGGAGGCGATCTGTTCCACACTCATTCGGCGATCCCCCAAAACAATTCTCTCGACTTTCTCAATTGTGTCGTCAGACCGGCTTGTGCGAGCCCGAGGTTGTTTCGGTTTGTCGTCACACGATGTTCTGCCTTCATTAAACTGTCGCACCCACGAACGCACTTTCGACACATCCGTAACTCCGTCACCACGTGTCTCCTTCAACTGTCGATGAATTTCAATTGGTTTCACACCACGCAAATTCAGAAAACGAATGACTGCACACTGTTCAAGTAAGGAAAACATCACCATTTTAAGTATTTAAAACAGTTCTCATTCTCGCCGCTGGCGGTAAAATTCCATCTGCCGTACGGTGCTGCCATCTCTGGGACGTATTGACAATGAACGCGGCCTCATTTTAAAACAATGTGCATGTTTCTATCTCTTTCCAGTCCGGAGAAAAAAAATCGGAGGCTTTAGAACTTGAATGCACCTCGTACAAGCAACATGCCGTCATTGAATTTCTCACTGCAGAAAAAGAAACTGTGGGGAATATTCAGAAACGGTTGTGCAAGGTCTACGGAGCACCTGCTGTCGACAGATGTACAGTTAGTCGCTGGGCACGGGGGGCGAGGCCATCAGAAGGTGGTTCGACAGAGCTCCACGATTTGCAGCGGTCGGGGAGACCATCCACGGCTGTCTCACCTGACTTATTGCAGCGACCTGGTGTCATTCTCGGGGACAGACGCATTACGACTCGGCAGTTGGCGCTACATCTGTCAGTCAGCAAAGGAAATTCACACAGTGAACCACTGGTTCCGCCAGCAGGATAGGTACTGGTACCGACAGGGCATACACGCCCTTGATCCGCACTGGAGGAAGGCCATAGAACGGGATGGAGATTACGTGGAAAAACAGGGTGTGTAGGTAAGACTACTGTTTCTTGTGTGTAATTCTCATTATATTTAATAAACAATTGTTGAAGAAAAAAATGCCGTGCACTACTTTCTGGGCAACTCTCGTAACTGCTGAAAGGTGACTTCACTGAGTCAAAGCTCCAGAGATTGCGCCAAAGAGTACAGGGTTATTTCAAGTGATTGAAGCGATTTCACAGCTCTGCAATAACTTTATTATTTGAGATATTTTCACAATGCTTTGCACACACATACAAAAACTCAAAAAGTTTTTTTAGGCATTCACAAATGTTCGATATGTGCCCCTTTAGTGATTCGGCAGACATCAAGCCGGTAATCAAGTTCCTCCCACACTCGGCGCAGCATGTCCCCATCAACGAGTTCGAAAGCATCGTCGATGCGAGCTCGCAGTTCTGGCACGTTTCTTGGTAGAGGAGGTTTAAACACTGAATCTTTCACATAACCCCACGGAAAGAAATCGCACGGGGTTAAGTCGGGAGAGCGTGGAGGCCATGACATCAATTGCTGATCGTGATCTCCACCACGATCGATCCATCGGTTTTCCTATCTCCTGTTTAAGAAATGCCGAACATCATGATGGAAGTGCGGTGGAGCACCATCCTGTTGAAAGATGAAGTCGGCGCTGTCGGTCTCCAGTTGTGGCACGAGCCAATTTTCCAGCATGTCCAGATACACGTGTCCTGTAACGTTTTTTTCGCAGACGAAAAAGGGGCCGTAAACTTTAAACTGTGAGATTGCACAAAACACGTTAACTTTGGGTGAATTGCGAATTTGCTGCACGAATGCGTGAGGATTCTCTACCGCCCAGATTCGCACATTGTGTCTGTTCACGTCACCATTAAGAAAAAATGTTACTTCATCACTGAAAACAAGTTTCGCACTGAACGCATCCTCTTCCATGAGCTGTTCCAACCGCGCCGAAAATTCAATGCGTTTGACTTTGCCATCGGGTGTCAGGGCTTGTAGCAATTGTAAACGGTAAGGGTTCTCCTTTAGCTTTTTCCGTAAGATTTTCCAAACCGTCGGCTGTGGTACGTTTAGCTCCCTGCTTGCTTTATTCGTCGACTTCAGTGGGCTACGCGTGAAACTTGCCCGCACGCGTTCAACCGTTTCTTCGCTCACTGCAGGCCGACCCGTCGATTTCCCCTTACAGAGGCATCCAGAAGCTTTAAACTGCGCATACCATCGCCGAATGGAGTTAGCAGTGGGTGGATCTTTGTTGAACTTCGTCCTGAAGTGTCGTTGCACTGTTATGACTGACTGATGTGAATGCATTTCAAGCACGACATACGCTTTCTCGGCTCCTGTCGCCATTTTGTCTCACTGCGCTCTCGAGCGCTCTGGCGGCAGAAACCTGAAGTGCGGCTTCAGCCGAACAAAACTTTATGAGTTTTCCTACGTATCTGTAGTGTGTCGTGACCATATGTCAATGAATGGAGCTACAGTGAATTTATGAAATCGCTTCAATCATTTGTAATAGCCCTGTATTATTCAGCCGCCTCCACTGGGGCAGTAGTAGTTCAGAGGTTGCTGTGGGCAGTGCTTGTTGAGAGGATGTCGATAGCAGTACTATTTGAGTGCATGTCGTGTGTCGTCGTTCTGTTGGGCGAGACAGCAGATGCTGTTCGATTGGGGATGTTGCAATGATCACAGTGTATTTTTCGTCAATATATATGAAGGTAACACAAAATTTTTTATTTCAAATTTCCTAAATGACAATGCCTCTTGGTCACAGGTTCAGTCAACAAAGCATCTGGCTTGTGTTCATGTATTAGACTGTAATTATGGTTTCTATGTGCAATTATAGTATTTCTGGTTTTTTAATTACTTCATTGTAAATGATGTTTGAAATATCTTGTCGTATTGAGGAAGAACCGTGCCAGATGAGTACGTTGAATGACACTTCCACACACAGAACAGTTACACTTGCGCTTTATTGTTTCGTAGCTTCTATTGTTGCTGGGGATTTAATTAATCAACTGTGTTAACGGAAATTTCCTTTCACTCTTTGTTGTTATTCTATGCAGTCAGATCACGTACTGATACTATTCGGGGCCAACCGGTTACGAGACTTCATAACCGGACATACAGCTACTAAAATTATTATATTTGCATTTTTATTTAATTAAGCCCCCATGCACTGCATCGCCACTATGCGTCATTTTTCTGTTTTGTAGTTGTTCTGAGGTAATGTTCTCAGTTCCAGCAGCACAAATTTTAATTCACTTCTTCAGCTTCCAAACTTATCGTAGATAAACTGGAGACTTAAATCTCTCAGAGAAAATTTAATTTAAGACCTATACAATCACATGTAGTACAGCACTTTCCCGTTACGTCCAATGCTTGGGGTGCTATTCCAATGTGACAATATAAGGGGAGATGTGAATTGGAGTTTGTGTTGGGGAGAGCATTTGACTTGTGTCGTTCGTGTAGCTATGTTTGCCTTAAAGCTCTGGTGGTGTAATGGTCAGTGTATCTCCCTAGTACACAAGAAGACCCGGGTTCGAAGCAAATAATCAAAAATGGTTCAAATGGCTCTGAGCACTATAGGACTTAACATCTGAGATCATCAGTCCCCTAGAACTTAGAACTACTTAAACCTAACTAACCTAAGGACATCACACACATCCATGCCCGAAGCAGGATTCGAACCTCCAACCGTAGAGTCGCGTGGTTCCAAACTGAGCAAATAATCAATTCCCAATTCTATGTCCCTGTGTTTTTCTAATACATTAGAAAATTATTGTGCACATTTATCGTTGCCAGAAAACTCACAATTAGAAACCGTCAAGTCCATTACCATGACACAGACAGAAACAAATTCGACAAAATTTCAATACAAACGAAAAAAATTTTACAAATGAAATAAACGAACTCAACACAGTAATGCAATAAAAACAGTAACTATGAAAATGGAAAACTGAAAACGAAATGTAATGAATTCTAAAACTTAACTTATATCTATTATATATCTCTGAATTGAAATAAAGTTTTACATATTGTTGGAAAAAAAAGTCCCGGTTGCAGCACAAATTTTAATTCACTTTTTCAGCTTCCAACGTTATCATAGATAAACTAGAGACTTTAATGTCTCAGGGAAAATTTAATTTAAGAAAAGTCCAGTATTTCTTTGTTCAGATTCCGCCTATAGTTGAATTCTTTTATCTTGGCGGCTCGCGCATGCCCGTCCAGACGCGAGAGGTTGCTGCGTTGCCAGTTGCACGCGCCAAGAGAAGCAGCGCCATAGTATAGTTCGCAAACTTACGTTTAGGGGGGAGCGCGCAGTTTATGAAGTAGAGCCACCACGGCCGCATTAACCCTTTCACTGCTGCAGAGACGTGCTCCCCACATTTTGTCATCACTGCACTGCTCGCCTGTGCAGACACATGGTGTTCCGACTGCTTTGACACACATATCATTCGATTTCAGAAAAACTATTTGGCCAAGTACCAGATAGGTGTCGTATGTGATACTGAGAAATATGCTGTCTTTCGCAACTGTAATAAAAGTTTTGTTTATACCAGAGTCATTTCGCTTTTTGCTGAAAAGTTCCGATTGAAACAAAATTGGCGAAGTACACAAAACTGAATTATGGACGTAAAAAACATAGAAACTGAAATAGATTGTTAGTGAGGCGCAGTGCACAAACAATTTGTATTTGTCACAACGGACAGCAAATACTTGCCAAAACATAGACCAGTTGACGAAAACATTGAATATGATGTTTCAAAGCAGCGAAGCAAAGAATTGCGTCAATCAAGTAGCTCGGCAACGTACGAGCCGAAATTCTGCTCTAAATAATACTTTTAATACTGTTGCAATGAATATATTTCAATATGAATAGTAAAACAGCGACTGCGGAAGAGAAGATACACAAACAAAACAGATAACATGAATATTGTATGTGTGCCTTTTCATTGTATTTAATTGCTGTGAAAAGAAATATTGGTGGACAAACTTAGAAAAACCGAAAACTTATTATCATTATAATGAAGAGACGAAGAACTAGAAATTTCAAAAAATTACATTCAAACGAATAAAATTAATGAAGTAAGACACTTCAAATGGTTCAAATGGCTCTGAGCACTATGGGACTTAACTACTGAGGTCATGAGTCCCCTAGAACTTATAACTACTTAAACCTAACTAACCTAAGGACATCACACAGATCCATGCCCAAAGCAGGATTCGAAGCTGTGACGGTAGCGGTTACGCGGTTCCAAACTGACGCGCTTAGAACCGCACGGCCACACCGGCTGGCTAAGACACTTCGATATTGTTTTTAAATAAAGAAAATAGTAAGCACCGAACAATGTTTCAACTCAAAACCTTTCACTTAGCAGTCCAACACCCCAACCATTACACTATCGCAGCTCATCATTCAAATAATCTCCGGGAGGGCTTTAAGACATCACGCACAATACCGACAAACACCGTTGGTATGACTATGAGTTACTCATGTTTTGTCGCAGAACAATAGGAAATAAACAATTACTGCTGTTCTTTATTGCGAAAAAGCAGTTCGTGAGAATGATACAAACACCTTTCCTTGCTATCGCCTGATTTAGAAGTCTTATTGCTTGTTTGATTTCATTAATCAATAGAATATCAAGCAATTGGTATAAAGAATGCTTTTTCCAAACTTTCTATAAAAGAAAGTCTGCTATCAAGACATTGCTTTTGATCAATTACTTTATTTATGACTGAACGTTTCTAAAACTGAAGACACTCGTCCATGCTCTGTGCTGCAGCCGAGCTCTGGCAACGTCGTTCTCTGTTCATTGGCCGACTGTGTTTTGTGACGTCAGATGCGCAGAACGAACCAAAACTCGGCCGCCGTCGTAAATGACCTGCACTATAGTTTGCCTTCAGCCAGACTGCTCACCGTACCATTACCGCAGTTTCTACACTCTCGGACAACATCAGGCGCACATCATCACAGCTCAAAACTTCAATATTCCACTTTCTTGTACGTCGATTCTCTTCAACTTTGTACGATTATGATAATCACTATTTAGGAAACACGGTTTTTCGACCCTCCTTACCAAGTTTCAGAACAAAATCCGACTTTCCACGTACGACATAGCGCTGTTCCTTGTCCAGTCGTGTAGGTTCCCCGTTGTCTTATCTGGCTCCGCAGTTAATTAGTCTCGCAGTGCGCGCAGAGACATTACCTCGGCTGTTTGCGCAGCTGTTCCGTTCGTAATTAATCCAGGAGCAGACTGTCTCCCGAAACGCAAGTATCGCTGCGAGAAACGCAATTACACGCTCCGGGAAAATTGCTGCTCTGCCACTTGATACGCGACACGAATTAAAAGTAGTCGACGTTCAGAAATTTCTTCGAATCTCCAGGTGCGCTCAGTTCTCCAGCGATGCCTTGCAGAGTTCTTCAGCGATACCTCAGCTGATGCGAAAATTCCTCGTACGGGCGCTACTGACGGTGTTTCAATTATCAACACGAAAATATAAAGCCACGTAATTAAATTTTTGTTTGGGAACGTAGTTTTTCGCAGTTGTTGCTTCGTCAGATTCATCAGCCCCAAGCCTCCGAGGAATTCCTCCGTCGCCGTCCAACCCAATGCCGTGTGACTAGGGCCTCCCGTCGGGTAGACCGTTCGCCGGGTGCAAGTCCTTCGATTTGACGCCACTTCGGCCAGTCCCTGAGCGGAGAAAATCTCCGACCCAGCCGGGAATCGAACGCGGGCCCTTAGGATTATTCGCAGATGATGCTGTAATTTACCGTCTAGTAAGGTCATCCGAAGACCAGTATCAGTTGCAAAACGATTTAGAAAAGATTGCTGTATGGTGTGGCAGGTGGCAGTTGACGCTAAATAAAGAAAAGTGTGGGGTGATCCACACGAGTTCCAAAAGAAATCCGTTGGCATTCGATTACTCGATAAATAGTTCAATTCTCAAGGCTGTCAATTCAACTAAGTACCTGGGTGTTAAAATTACGAACAACTTCAGTTGGAAAGACCACATAGATAATATTGTGGGGAAGCCGAGCCAAAGGTTGCGTTTCATTGGCAGGACACTTAGAAGATGCAACAAGTTTACTAAAGAGACAGCTTACACTACACTCGTTCGTCCTCTGTTAGAATATTGCTGCGCGGTGTGGGATCCTTACCAGGTGGGATTGACGGAGGACATCGAAAGGGTGCAAAAAAGGGCAGCTCGTTTTGTATTATCACGTAATAGGGGAGAGAGTGTGGCAGATATGATACGAGAGTTGGGATGGAAGTCATTAAAGCAAAGACGTTTTTCGTCGCGGCGAATTCTATTTACGAAATTTCAGTCACCAACTTTCTATTCCGAATGCGAAAAATATTTTGTTGAGCCCAACCTACATAGGTAGGAATGATAATCAAAATAATATAAGAGAAATCGGAGCTCGAACAGAAAGGTTTAGATGTTCGTTTTTCCCGCGCGCTGTTCGGGAGTGGAATGGTAGGGAGATAGTATGATTGTGGTTCGATGAACCCTCTGCCAAGCACTTAAATGTGAATTGCAGAGTAATCATGTAGATGTAGGATTGACATTCTGTGCCGGCCGGGGTGGCGGAGCGGTTCTAGGCGCTACAGTGTGGAACCGCGCTACCGCTACGGTCGCAGGTTCGAATCCTGCCTCGGGCATGGATGTCTGTGATGTCGTTAGGTTAGTTAGGTTTAACTAGTGCTAAGTTGTAGGGGACTGATGACCGTAGAAGTTAAGTCCCATAGTGCTCAGAGCCATCTGAGCCATTTGACATTATGTCGCGCTGACCACTCAGCTACTGGGGACGGACTCCACCGCCGTCGAGAGGATTAGATTTCGGCAGGCCGTTCGGTACATTACTTGGCTGAATTCCGTCGTGCACACGTCACGAAATCACGGAACTTCCGTACTTTATCGGAGCTTACCTCGATGTCCATGAGTCAAGAACATGTTACCGATGCGGATTTCTTTAGATGTTAGGTATTGTTGTTGTTGTGGTCTACATTCCTGAGACTGGTTTGATGCAGCTGTCCATGCTACTCTATCCTGTGCAGTCTTCTTCATGTCTCCCAGTACCTACTGCAACCTACATCCTTCTGAATCTGCTTAGTGTATTCATCTCTTGGTCTCTGTCTACGATTTTTACCCTCCACGCTGCCCTCCAATGCTAAATTTGTGGTCCCTTGATGCCTCAGAACATGTCCTACCAACCGATCCCTTCTTCTGGTCAAGTTGTGCCACAAACTTCTCTTCTCCCCAATCCTATTCAATACCTCCTCATAAGCTATGTGATCTACCCATCTAATCTTCAGCATTCTTCTGTAGCACCACATTTCGAAAGCTTGTATTCTCTTCTTGTCCAAACTATTTATCGTCCATGTTTCACTTCCATACATGGCTACATTCCATACAAATACTTTCAGAAACGACTTCCTGACACTTAAATCTATACAAGATGTTAACAAATTTCTCTCCTTCAGAAACGCTTTCCTTGCCATTGCCAGTCTACGTTTTATATCTTCTCTACTTCGACCATCATCAGTTATTTTGCTCCCCAAATAGCAAAACTCCTTCACTACTTTAAGTAAGTTAGCTGAATTCTTTCTTGCCTTTCAGCATCTCGTTCACAACTTTTGGTAGACATTCTGATCTCGACAGCTTCTTCCATGTCAGAATCTCAGTGGGCATAGGCATGGAATGAGATATTCGTTGTACTAGACATAATGGTACGTCTGTTCATGAGCCAATTTGGTAACAAATGGTTCAAATGGCTCTGAACACTAAGGGACTGAACATCTGAGGTCACCAGTCCCCTAGAACTTAGAACTACTTAAACCTAGCTAACCTAAGGACGTCACACACATCCACGCCCGAGGCAGGATTCGAACCTGCGACCATAGCAGCAGTGCGATTCCGGACTGAAGCGCCCAGAACAGCTCGGCCACAACGGCCGGCAGTTTGGTAACAGCTGGTACGTCGAAACCGCGATATTTAAAGTGGTCAATAATAATCTATCCATTTTGTTAGTTGTTGAGCTGTGCAGCTGTGAAATATAGGCTTCCGGAAAAAAAATTAGTGCACCTGGAAAGGAAAGACGACGTCGATTTTGATCCGATGACGGCGTATGCCTTGTGGGGGATAGCAGATGTACTGATAATGATTTGAACGTCGTCGGCCAACAGATAGCGTAGTTGCATAGCTACCACAACGCCACCTGTGTGTACCCTTTAATAGGGAATGCTCACAGCCAGAAGGTTTCCGTCCTTATGGGTCCTCTCCCTCCTTTGGTTCCCCCCCTTTCGTTTATCCTCTCCTCCCTCCTTGTTTTCCCCCCATCTGTCCAGGTCTCCACCCCCCCCCCCCCCCCCCAATCTGCCCTTGGCTATGGCGTGCCGTCTTAGTGCCGACATTTTAGTGCAGTGTCTACAGTGGGTGTTCAGTGTTGTGTGTCTTTTCCGAAGTGTTACGAACGGACATCATGCCGTCCCTGGGTGTGATTTTTTATATCTCTTGCGAACAGAAACCAGACTAATCATAGCGTGTAGGCTTTCACGGCCGGCGTCTTCAGTAATTAAAACTTCCGGGCTAAGAGGCCGTGGTCCAATAGTAGAAATACCTCTCCCTGACGTTTCGTTGCCAGCTGCGGGCAACATCAGCTGAGGTGAGTCTAATTCAGCCTCACCTCAGATGATGTTGCCCGCAGCTGGCTACGAAACGTCAGGGAGAGGTATTTCTACTATTGGACCACGGCCTCTTAGCCCGGAAGTTTTAATTACTGAGAAACCAGACTGTCGCCATGTTCTTTAATTGTCTGTCTACTGTGTTACCTGTCTGCATCCTGTGTATTTTTATTCGCTTTGCCAACCCTTTGCTTTATGTTTTAACTTTCCACAATTTTCCGCCGCTTTAGAATTTAAATCTCCGTTTTACCGCCTGCTTTTATTGTTTCTTAACTTCTCCTTACATTTTAAAAAGTCTGTAGGCTGCACAGCAGCGTAATAAGCTGCTGCCAGCCCGCCCCCTTCAGGGGGAATCGAAATGCAATAAAGGAAAAAAAAAAAAAAATACCAGAAGGTTCAGTGTGGTGCAGATGTGTCAAGAAAGCAGGCAACCATGCCATGGAGATTCACTCGTGCTTCCTACAGCCAACTGAGGCAGTATGACTGGAGTGTAATTGTGGCTTACCAAATGGTGGGATGATCCTTCCACACAAGTTGCTGCGTAGGCTGTGCAATGGTGCTGGTACCAGTGGTCACGTGAACATTCTCACACCCAGAGATGAGATTGTGGATGCCTGCCAGGATCGTGTTATTCCAAGGACAGCAGTGGCACATCGTGCAGCTACCACAGCAGAGATAATAGGGATCGTCAAGCCAGACGTTTCAGCACGTGTGAACCAGTTACTAGCAGTGGGACTACGGGCACGCACACCTCTACCCCGTCTTCCAATCACGTCACAGCATCGCTGTGAACGGCTAGACTGGTGCCGTCAGAGGACCACTTGGAACATGTCCGCCACCGGTAGCTGAGTGGTCAGTGCGACAGACTGTCAATCCAAAGGGCCCGGGTTCGATTCCCGACTGGGTCGGAGATTTTTCTCCGCTCAGGGACTGGGTGTTGTGTTGTCCTTATCATCATAATTTCATCCCCATCGACGCGCAAGTCGCCGAAGACAAACAGAAGCTAAACGATGTCTAAGTTAGCATAAGGAGGGCTATGCGTGAAACGTTCAATGAATTCGAAAGTAAAATTCTATGTACCGACTTGACAGAAAATCCTAGGAAGTTCTGGTCTTACGTTAAATCAGTAAGTGGCTCGAAACAGCATATACAGACACTCTGGGATGGTGGTGGCATTGAAACAGACGATGACACGCCTAAAGCTGAAATACTAAACACCTTTTTTCCAAAGCTGTTTCACAGAGGATGATCGCACTGCAGTTCCTTCTCTAAATCCTCGCACAAAGGAAAAAATGGCTGACATCGAAATAAGTGTCCAAGGAATAGAAAAGCAACTGGAATCACTCAACCAACTCCACTGGACCTGACGGGACACCAATTCGATTCTACACAGAGTACGCGAAAGAACTTGCCCCCCTTCTAACAGCCGTGTACCGCAAGTCTCTAGAGGAACAGAAGGTTCTAAATGATTGGAAAAGAGCACAGGTAGTCCCAGTCTTCAAGAAGGGTCGTCGAGCAGATGCGCAAAACTATAGACCTATATCTCTGACGTCGATCTGTTGTAGAAATTTAGAACATGTGTTTTGCTCGAGTATCATGTCGTTTTTGGAAACCCAGAATCTAGTATGTAGGAATCAACATGGATTCCGGAAACAGCGATCGTGTGAGACCCAACTCGCTTTATTTGTTCATGAGACCCAGAAAATATTAGATACAGGCTCCCAGGTAGATGCTATTTTTCTTGACTTCCGGAAGGCGTTCGATACAGTTCCGCACTGATAAACAAAGTAAGAGCCTACGGAATAGCAGACCAGCTGTGTGGCTGGATTGAAGAGTTTTTAGCAAACAGAACACAGCATCTTGTTATCAATGGAGAGACGTCTACAGACGTTGAAGTAACCCCTGGCGTGCCACATGGGAGTGTTATGGGACCATTGCTTTTCACAATATATATAAATGACCTAGTACATAGTGTCGGAAGTTCCATGCGGCTTTTCGCGGATGATGCTGTAGTATACAGAGAAGTTGCAGCATTAGAAAATTGCAGCGAAATGCAGGAACATATCCAGCGGATAGGCACTTGGTGCAGGGAGTGGCAACTGACCATTAATATAGACAAATGTAATGTATTGCGAATACATAGAAAGAAGGATCCTTTATTGTATGATTATATGATAGCGGAACAAACACTGGTAGCAGTTACTTCTGTAAAATATCTGGGAGTATGCGTGCGGAACGATTTGAAGTGGAATGATCATATAAAATTAATTGTTGGTAAGGCGGGTACCAGATTGAGATTCATTGGGAGAGTCCTTAGAAAATGTAGTCCATCAACAGAGGAGGTGGCTTACAAAACGCTCGTTCGACCTATACTCGAGTATTGCTCATCAGTGTGGGATCCGTACCAGATCGGGTTGACGGAGGAGATAGAGAAGATCCAAGGAAGAGCGGCGCGTTTCGTCACAGGGTTATTTGGTAACCGTGATAGCGTTACGGAGATGTTTAGCAAACTCGAGTGGCAGACTCTGCAAGAGAGGCGCTCTGCATCGCGGTGTAGCTTGCTCGCCAGGTTTCGAGAGGGTGCGTTTCTGGATGAGGTATCGAATATATTGCTTCCCCCTACTTATACCTCCCGAGGAGATCACGGATGTAAAATTAGAGAGATTCGAGCGCGCACGGAGGCTTTCAGACAGTCGTTCTTCCCG
Organism: Schistocerca cancellata; assembly: GCF_023864275.1. Lineage (NCBI taxonomy): Eukaryota > Metazoa > Arthropoda > Insecta > Orthoptera > Acrididae > Schistocerca > Schistocerca cancellata. Next base: position 79,084,466 of record NC_064636.1, read on the forward strand.
CGAACCATACGCGACTGGAACGGGAAAGGGAAGTAACGACAGTGGCACGTAAAGTGCCCTCTGCCACACACCGTTGGGTGGCTTGTGGAGTATAAATGTAGATGTAGATGTAGAAGTGGCATCAAATCGAAAGACTTGCACCCGGCGAATGGTCTAACCGACGGGAGGCCCTAGCCACACGGCATTTCCACTTCACTTGGAAGATGGAATGGCGCGTTGTAGATTTCAGCTGATTCTGCCTGCTCGGAAGTGATCATTTGCACATACAATGTGGACTTGGAGAGCGTCATAGAGTGCATTCATCTGAGACACACAGCCCCCATCCAAGGCCTTAGAGTCGGGAGTGCGATAAGCTACAACTCTCATTCACCTATTTGTGTGTCTGGACGGGACTCTAAACAGTTCTTGGTACGTGCAGAACGAAGTTTGATCCATTATTTTGCCATTATTGCAACAGGAGGAGGATGTGTTCTTCCAACAGGATAGTGCTGTCTCACACACTTCCCACGAAACTCAATGTGCTTTGTAAGACCCACAGCAACTTCCCTAGCCAGCACAATCTCTGGGCTTGTCCTCAACCGGCCGGTGTGGCCGAGCGGTTCTAGGCGCTTCAGTCCGGAACCGCGCGACTGCTACGGTCGCAGGTTCGAATCCTGCCTCGGGCATGGATGTGTGTGATGTCCTTAGGTTAGTTAGGTTCAAGTAGTTCTAAGTTCTAGGGGAGTGATGACCTCAGATGTTGAGTCCCATAGTGCTCAGAGCCATTTGAACCAACTTGTCCTTAGTCGAGCATGTGTGCGACACCATGGGACGAGAAGTGACTTGTCAGCTAAGAACTCTTACATAAGTATGTGAACAGGTCTAGCACCTGTGGCATAACTTTATACCAGGACAGTATTCGCCACCTGTATAACTGATTAGGTGCCACAGTCAGAGCTTGCATTGTCGTCCATGGAGGCTACACCACGTACCAATACACGTGTTTCAGCATGGATCAACCCGTAGTACCTCAGAACCACTGGTGCTATTGACATGTAGTTATTGTGTTGCTTGAGGCTTTGTTCCTTGTACTCCATATGCATTGCTGGACCAATACATCTTGAGTGATAAAGATAGAAGATGAAGTAATGAATTAAAATTAGTGCTACGGTTGGGTCTTGAACCTGGCTCTCCTGCTTAGTGTATAGATGTGTTAACCGTTACACCACCATAACAAGAGGCATGGGTTCAAGTCCTGGCCAAGGCACAACTTTTAATTCATTATTTCAGTTTCTATCGTTATCAAAGGTAAACTTGAGACTCATATGTCTCCTGGCAAATGTAATTCCATCAAATCAGTAGACACCCTGTCCCTGAGATACAGGCAGGATTTTCCCATTACGTACAAAGCTGCGGTGGTGTTTCAATATTGGAGTGCCTCACTAGTACTGACGATTTAAGAAGGCGAAAATCGGCTGAAGGTGTGAATCGATGTGAGGGTTTTGGCCTACGGTCGACCATGCAATTATGGCAACCCCAGTGGTGTGGCGGTGTAGTGGTTAGCAAATACGTGTAATAAGCATGAGAACTGGGTTGAAGTCCTAGTTGTAACAAAAATTTTAATTCATTAATTCAGCCTCTCTCCTTAGCGAAGCTCAACTTGAGACTCATATCTTTCCAGGAAAATGTAATTCTTTGAAATCAGTTTTGAGTGAACTGAAAACCTCGGAAATGGCGTAGTAATTTTTTCTCTGGCAGAGTATTATATTAATAAATACGCGAACCAGCCACTTTTTTACGTATTTTCATCTATGCGAAAAAGCGTTTCGAGCTCTCGCCCATTCCCAGTTGGGATTAATACATACTTCAGTCTACAGTACATCGCTGTAAACATCGACTGTGGTTTGGATGCTAGATGTTGGTCTGTCCATAATGTTTCGTTCAGCGACTATAAATTCGCGAGTTGTATACATCGCAAAATATATATCTCCCGGAGTATTTTGTGGCTGAGAATGAGGACCACTTATGTATGGCGGTAGCAGTCAGCGCGGGCCAGTCAGGTGCTGTCGTTACTGGTGCACTGGCTATTCTCCGTGTTTTACAATTCCTGTTTATAGATATCGCTAAAACGAATATCGCATTACGCTATTTGGGACTGCTCTATAGAATGGCTACGTAAAATTCCGCTTTAAACCCGGTTTTGATTGTAATGGGACACAAATTTTCTATTTCTTTCGGAACTAGGCGTCGTGATGAGCAGTACTTGTCTGGAATGACTCGAACTCAGCACTGGAGGAACGAAGCTGCAAATATCTGCCGAAACATCAGAGAATATGGGGCCCACAAAAAAAAAAAAAAAAAATACCGTATACAGTAAGGAGAAAAAACTCCTGAGATACACTACTGGCCATTAAAATTGCAACACCAAGAAGAAATGCAGATGATAAACGGGTATTCATTGGACAAATATATTATACCAGACTTGACATGTGGTTACATTTTCACGCAATTTGGGTGCATAGTACCCAGAACAACAACCTCTGGCCGTAATAACGGCCTCGATACGCCTGGGCATTGAGTCAAACAGAGGTTGGATGGCGTGTACAGGTACAGCTGCCCATGCAGCTTCAACACGATACCACAGTTCATCAAGAGTAGTGACTGGCGTATTGTGACGAGCCAGTTGCTCGGCCACCGTTGACCAGACGTTTTCAATTGGTGAGAGATCTGGAGATTGTGCTGGCCAGGGCAACAGTCGAACATTTTCTGTATCCAGAAAGGCCCGTATAGGACCTGCAACATGCGGTCGCGCATTATCCTGCTGAAATTTAGGGTTTCGCAGGGATCGAATGAAGGGTAGAGTTCTCTGCCTCGTGATGACTGGGTGTTGTGTGATGTCCTTAGGTTAGTTAGGTTTAAGTAGTTCTAAGGTCTAGGGGACTGATGACCAAAGATTTTAAGTCCCATAGTGCTCAGAGCCATTTGAACCATTTTTTTGAAGGGTAGAGGGACGTGTCGTAACACATCTGAAATGGAACGTCCAGTGTTCAAAGTGCCGTCAATCCGAACAAGAGGTGACCGAGACGTGTAACCAATGGCACCCCATACCATCACGCCGGGTGATACGCCAGTATGGCGATGACGAATACACGCTTCCAACGTGCGTTCATCACGATGTCGCCAAACACGGATACGACCATCGTGATACTGTAAACAGTACCTGGATTCATCCGAAAAAATGACGTTTTGCCATTCGTGCAGGCAGGTTCGTCGACGAGTACACAATCCCAGGCGCTCCTGTGTGTGATGCAGCGTCAAGGGTAACCGCAGCCACGGTCTCCGAGCTGATAGTCCGTGCTGCTGGAAACGTCGTCGAACTGTTCGTGCAGATGGTTGTTGTATTGCAAACGTCGCCATCTGTTGACTCAGGGATCGAGACGTGGCTGCACGATCCGTTACAGCCGTGCGGATAAGATGTCTGTCATCTCAACTGCTAGTGATACGAGGCCGTTGGGATCCAGCACGGCGTTCCGTATTACCCTCCTGAACCCACCGATTCCATATGCTGCTAACAGTCATTGGATCGCGAGCGGCAATGTCGCAATACGATAAACGGCAATCGCGATAGGCTACAATCCGAACATTATCAAAGTCGGAAACGTGATGGTACGCCTTTCTCCTCCTTACACGGGGCATCACAACAACGTTTCACCAGGCAACGCCGGTCAACTGCTGTTCGTGTATGAGAAATCGATTGCAAACTTTCCTCATGTCAGCACGTTGTAGGTGTCGCCACCGGCGCCAACCTTGTGTGAATGCTCTGAAAAACTAATCATTTGCATATCACAACATCTTCTTCCTGTCGGTTAAATTTCGCGTCTGTAGCACGTCATCTTCGTGGTGAGCAATTTTAATGGTCAGTAGTGTATACAACTCTCGGAGTACGAGGGCAGTTCAATAAGTAATGCAACACATTTTTTTTCTCGGCCAATTTTGCTTGAAAAAACCGGCAATTTCTTGTGGAATATTATCAAACATTCCCGCTTCGTCTCGTATAGTTTCATTGACTTCCGACAGGTGGCAGCGCTGTACGGAGCTGTCAAAATGGCGTCTGTAACGGATGTGCGTTGCAAACAACGGGCAGTGATCGAGTTTCTTTTGGCGGAAAACCAGGGCATCTCAGATATTCATAGGCGCTTGCAGAATGTCTACGGTGATCTGGCAGTGGACAAAAGCACGGTGAGTCGTTGGGCAAAGCGTGTGTCATCATCGCCGCAAGGTCAAGCGAGACTGTCTGATCTCCCGCGTGCGGGCCGGCCGTGCACAGCTGTGACTCCTGCAATGGCGGAGCGTGCGAACACACTCGTTCGAGATGATCGACGGATCACCATCAAACAGCTCAGTGCTCAACTTGACATCTCTGTTGGTAGTGCTGTCACAATCGTTCACCAGTTGGGATATTCAAAGGTTTGTTCCCGCTGGGTCCCTCGTTGTCTAACCGAACACCATAAAGAGCAAAGGAGAACCATCTGTGCGGAATTGCTTGCTCGTCATGTGGCTGAGGGTGACAATTTCTTGTCAAAGATTGTTACAGGCGATGAAACACGGGTTCATCACTTCCAACCTGAAACAAAACGGCAATCAATGGAGTGGCGCCACACCCACTCCCCTAGCAAGAAAAAGTTTAAAGCCACACCCTCAGCCGGTAAAGTCACGGTTACAGTCTTCTGGGACGCTGAAGGGGTTATTCTGTTCGATGTCCTTCCCCACGGTCAAACGATCAACTCTGAAGTGTATTGTGCTACTCTTCAGAAATTGAAGAAACGACTTCAGCGTGTTCGTAGGCACAAAACTCTGAACGAACTTCTCCTTCTTCATGACAACGCAAGACCTCACACAAGTCTTCGCACCCGAGAGGAGCTCACAAAACTTCAGTGGACTGTTCTTCCTCGTGCACCCTACAGCCCCGATCTCGCACCGTCGGATTTCCATAAGTTTGGCCCAATGAAGGACGCAATCCGTGGGAGGCACTACGCGGATGATGAAGAAGTTATTGATGCAGTACGACGTTGGTTCCGACATCGACCAGTGGAATGGTACCGTGCAGGCATACAGGCCCTCATTTCAAGGTGCCGTAAGGCCGTAGCATTGAATGGAGATTACGTTGAAAAATAGTGTTGTGTAGCTAAAAGATTGGGGAATAACCTGGTGTATTTCAATGCTGAATAAAACAACACCTGTTTCAGAAAAAAAATGTGTTGCATTACTTATTGAACTGCCCTCGATATGGTGACAGAGAATGAGGAGCGCTTTGGCATGGCGGTAGCACTCAGCGAGGGCCACGCAGGTGCTGCCGTTGCTGGACTAGTGGCTATTCTTCCTGTTTTAAGATCCCCGTTTATAGATGTCGCTAAAACGAATATCGCGTTACGCTATTTGTGACCGCCGTGTCGAATGGCCACGTAAAATCCCGGATTAAACCCCATTTTGATTGCAATGTTTCCGTCGACGCTAACAAAGGAACCTCCCCATCGCACGCCCCTCAGATTTAGTTATAATTTGGGACAGTGGTTAGGCCTTGAAAAACTGAGCACACATCAATCGAGAAAACAGAAGACGTTGTGTGGAACTAGGAAAAAAATAAGCAAAATACACAAACTGAGTAGTCCATGTGCAAGATAGGCAACATCAAGGATAGTGTGAGCTCAGGAGCGCCGTGGTCCCCTGGTTAGCGTGAGCAGCTGCCGAACGAGAGGTCCTTGGTTCAAGTCTTCCCTGGCGTGAAGAGTTTATTTTTTTTATTTTCAGACAATTATCAAAGTTGAAGCACTCACACATAATCAACTTCGCTCTCCAAAATTCCAGGACATGTTCAGATTTGCTTGGACATATGCAGGAATTTACGGTCTACACACGGAAAAATTTGAAAACGTTAAAAACATATGTTTTGACAGAGCACAGGGAAAACTGTGCGACTGTGAGACTGTTGCATTCATTTGTTGCAGTTTATGTGACAAACTATTATGTTTTCATCACTTTTTTGGGAGTGGTTATCACATCCACGAGAAAACCTAAATCGGGCAAAGTAGAAGAATCTTTTTACCCATTCGCCAAGTGTACAAGTTAGGTGGGTCGACAACATATTCCTGTCATGTGACGCACATGCCCTCACCAGAGTCGTATAGAATATATCAGACGTGTTTTCCTGTGGAAAAATCGGTTTATCTATGACCTGGCGATCAAATGTTTTCTGTTCCCATTGGAGAGGCACGTCCTTTGGTCTACTAATCGCACGGTTTTGCGGTGCGGTCGCAAAACACGGACACTAAACTAATTATAGTGAACAGAGACGTCAATGGACGAACGGACACATCATAACTTCGCAAAAATAAAGAAAGTAAACTTTTCACTCGAGGGACGACTTGAACCAAGGACGTCTCGTTCCACAGCCGCTCTCGCTAACCACGGGACCACGGCGCTTCTGAGGTCATACTATCCTTGATGTTGCCTATCTTGCGCATGGAGTACTCAGTTTGTATATTTTGCATATTTTTTTCGTAGTTCCACAGAACTTCTTCCTGTTTTCTCCATTGATCTGTGTTCAGTTTTTCAAGACCTATGCACTGTGCCAACTTATAACTAAAATCTGAGGGGGGTGCGATGGGGAGGTTCCCCTGTAAGTTTTCAAATGTGTGTGAATTCCTAAGGGACCAAACTGCTGAGGTCATCGGTCCCTAGACTTACACACTACTTAGACTGACTTACGCTGAGAACAACAGACACACACCCATGCCCGAGGGAGGACTCGAACCTCGGACGGGAGGGTCCGCGCACTCTGTGATATGACGACTCAAACTGACTCCATATACAGTGAGGTGAGGAACGTCATGAGATATCGTGTCGGATCTCCTTTTGTGCAGCTTAGTGCAGCATCTCCACGTGGCGTGGACTCAAGAAGTCCGCTGCGGTCGCAGGTTCGAATCCTGCCTCGGGCATGGATGAGTGTGATGTCCTTAGGTTAGTTAGGTTTAAGTAGTTCTCAGTTGTAGGGGACTTATGACCTCAGCAGTTGAGTCCCATAGTGCTCATAGCCATTTGAACCATTTGACTCAACAAGTCGTTGGAAGTCACCTGCAGAAATAATCATCCTAACTGCCTCAAAGCGCCCCCCCTCCCCCCACCCCCGTAACTGCGAAAGTTTTGAGTTTTGCCGGAGCAGGATTTTTTGCACGAACTGCGTTCTCGATTAAGTCCCATAAAAGTTCGACTGCATTCATATCGGGCCATCTGGCTGGCCAAATCATTCGCTCGAACTGTCCAAACCGTTCTTCAACGAAATCGCGAGCAACTGCGGCTAAGTGACACGACGCATTCTGATCCATAAAAATTCCAAGTCCATGAACGGCTGCAAATGGTCTCACCACAGCCATTTCCAGTCAACGATCGGTTCAGTCTCAGTGGGCCAGAGGACCCAGTTCATTCCACGTAAACACAACCCACACCGCTCCTCACACCGTTCCTCACAAGCGACTTCTAATCAAGCTGCGGGCCTACGGGGTATCGTCTCAGTTGTGCGACTGGATTCGTGATTTCCTGTCAGGAAGGTCGCAGTTCGTAGTAATAGACGGCAAATCGTCGAGTAAAACTGAAGTGATATCAGGTGTTCCCCAGAGAAGCGTCCTGGGACCTCTGCTGTTCCTGATCTATATAAATGACCTGGGTGACAATCTGAGCAGTTCTCTTAGGTTGTTCGCAGATGATGCTGTAATTTACCGTCTAGTAAGGTCATCCAAAGACCAGTATCAGTTGCAAAGCGATTTAGAAAAGATTGCTGTACGGTGTGGCAGGTGGCAGTTGACGCTAAATAACGAAAAGTGTGAGGTGATCCACACGAGTTCCAAAAGAAATCCGTTGGAATTCGATTACTCGATAAATAGTACAATTCTCGAGGCTGTCAATTCAACTAAATACCTGGGTGTAAAAATTACGAACAACTTCAGCTGGAAAGACCACATAGACAATATTGTGGGGAAGGCGAGCCAAAGGTTGCGTTTCATTGGCAGGACACTTAGAAGATGCAACAAGTCCACGAAAGAGACAGCTTACACTACACTCGTTCGTCCTCCGTTAGAATATTGCTGTGCGGTGTGGGATCCTTACCAGGTGGGATTGACGGAGGACATCGAAAGGGTGCAAAAAAGGGCAGCTCGTTTTGTATGATACGTGAGCTGGGATGGAAGTCATTAAAGCAAAGACGTTTTTCGTCGCGGCGAGATCTATTTACGAAGTTTCAGTCACCAACTTTCTCTTCCGAATGCGAAAATATTTTGTTGAGCCCAACCTACATAGGTAGGAATGATCATCAAAATAAATTAAGAGAAATCAGAGCTCGAACAGAAAGGTTTAGATGTTCGTTTTTCCCGCGCGCTGTTCGGGAGTGGAATGGTAGAGAGATAGTATGATTGTGGTTCGACGAACCCTCTGCCAAGCACTTAAATGTGAATTGCGGAGTAGACATGTAGATGTAGATGTATGGCACCTGCAACAGCTTCGACAGTACCTTATTGAGAACTTGGCTCCGCAACTTCGTCGGATCTCCGCTACACTCGAACCTTGCCAGAAGCTCTCACCAACTGAAACCGGGATTCATCCGACAAGGCCGCCATTTTCCAGTCGTCTAAGGTCCAACCCAGGAAACGAGAGAGGCGCTGCAGGCGATGTGGTCGTGCTGTTAGCAAAGGCACTCGCGTTGGTCGTGTGCTGGCATCGACCATTAACGCCACGTTTCGCCACTATGACCTAGCAAATAAGTTCGTCTTCCGTCCCAAATTGATTTCTGCGGTTATAACATGCAGTGTCGCTTGTCTGTTAGCACCGACAACTCTACGGAAACGCCGCTGCTCTCGGTCGTTAAGTGAAGCCTGTCGGCCACTGCGTTGCTCGTGGTGAGAGGCAATGTCTGAAATCTGGTATTGTCGGTACACCCTTGGCATTGTGGATCTCAGAATACTGAATTCCCTAACGACTTCCGAAACGGAATGTCCCGTGCATCTAGCTGCAACTACCTCTCCGCGTTCAGAGCCTGTTAGTTCCCGTCGTGCGATCGCAACCGTCTCTCCGCGTTGAAAGTCTGTTAGTTCCCGTCGTGCGATCACAACCGTGTCAGACACCTTCTGACATGAATGACCTGAATACAAATGACAGCTTCCGCCCATGCCTTGTCGTTTTAATACCTTGTCTACGCTACACTACAGTCGTCTGTGTATGCCCATATGGCTATACCACAAATTCTGTAATCCTCGTGCGTACATTGAAGTGTTTGTCTGTCTATTTGACGATATCGATTGTCGCACAGGTGACAAAGTGGTAGATATGGAAATAGATGACATAGGGATAGAAAAACATTTAAAATCGCTCAAAAGAGGAAAGGCCGCTGAACCTGATAGGATACCAGTTCGATTTTACACAGAGTACGCGAAGGAACTTGCCGCCCTTCTTGCAGCGGTGTACCGTAGGTCTCTAGAAGAGCGTAGCGTTCCAAAGGATTGGAAAAGGGCACAGGTCATCCCCGTTTTCAAGAAGGGACGTCGAACAGATGTGCAGAACTATAGACCTATATCTCTAACGTCTATCAGTTGCAGAATTTTGGAACACGTATTATGTTCGAGTATAATCACTTTTCTGGAGACTAGAAATCTACTCTGTAGGAATCAGCATGGGTTTCGAAAAAGACGGTCGTGTGAAACCCAGCTCGCGCTATTCGTCCACGAGACTCGGAGGGCCATAGACACGGGTTCCCAGGTAGATGTCGTGTTTCTTGACTTCCGCAAGGCGTTCGATACAGTTCCCCACAGTCGTTTAATGAACAAAGTAAGAGCATATGGACTATCAGACCAATTGCGTGATAGGATTGAAGAGTTCTTAGGTAACAGAACGCAGCATGTCGTTCTCAATGGAGAGAAGTCTTCCGAAATAAGACTTATTTCAGGTTTGCCGCAGGAGAGTGTCGTAGCACCTTTGCTATTCACAATATACATAAATGACCTTGTGGATGACATCGGAAGTTCACTGAGGCTTTTTGCAGATGATGCTGTGGTGTATCGAGAGGTTGTAACAATGGAAAATTGTACTGAAATGCAGGAGGATCTGCAGCGAATTGACGCATGGTGCAGGGAATGGCAATTGAATCTCAATGTAGACAAGTGTAAGGTGCTGCGAATACACAGAAAGATAGATCCTTTATCATTTAGCTACAAAATAGCAGGTCAGCAACTGGAAGCAGTTAATACCATAAATTATCTGGGAGTACGCATTAGGAGTGATTTAAAATGGAATGATCATATAATGTTGATTGTCGGTAAAGCAGATGCCAGACTGAGATTCATTGGAAGAATCCTAAGGAAATGCAATCCGAAAACAAAGGAAGTAGGTTACAGTACGCTTGTTCGCCCACTGCTTGAATACTGCTCAGCAGTGTGGGATCCGTACCAGATAGGGTTGATACAAGACATAGAGAAGATCCAACGGAGAGCAGCGCGCTTCGTTACAGGATCCTTTAGTAATCTCGAAAGCGTTACGGAGATGATAGATAAACTCCAGTGGAAGACTCTGCAGGAGAGACGCTCAGTAGCTCGGTGCGGGCTTTTGTTAAAGTTTCGAGAACATACCTTCACCGAGGAGTCAAGCAGTATATTTCTCCGTCCTTCGTATATCTCGCGAAGAGACCGTGAGGATAAAATCAGAGAGATTACAGCCCACACAGAGGCATACCGACAATCCTTCTTTCCACGAACGATACGAGACTGGAATAGAAGGGAGAATCGATAGAGGTACTCAAGGTACCCTCCGCCACACACCGTCAGGTGGCTTGCGGATTATGGATGTAGATATACATGTAAGTCCACCCACAGTGAATCACTGTTTTTCTCTCTGGTGCTATTCTCTGCTCCTCCATTGCCTACTATCGTGCTTGTGCGGTGGTGGTTGCTGTGACAGTGGAACAATGAGTATCTGAAGTGCTCGCCATCACATCATGCTGGTCACCCTGACATCTTTCTGCCTCTTCCGCGTCAACGCATTTTTCAAGGGAAAATCGTCGACATTTTTCTTTGACTTTCTCGAGCTTTTACGATAATCTCTAATGTTAACTAATGTTTTCTAACATACCGGGTGATCAAAAAGTCAGTATAAATTTGAAAACTGAATAAATCACACACATGCTTGGAATGACATGTGGTTTTATTGGAACGAAAAAAATCAAAAGTATCAAAAATATCCGACAGATGGTGCTTCAAATGATCAGAATAGCAATAACTAGCATAACAAAGTAAGGCAAAGATGATGGTCTTTACACGAAATGCTCAATATGTCCACCATCATTCCTCAACAATACCGGTAGTCGAGGAATAATGTTGTGAACAGCACTGTAATGCATGTCCGGAGCTACGGTGAGGCATTGGCGTCGGATGTTGTCCCTAGAGATCTACATGTACATTTACATTTCTACTCCGCAAGCCACCCAACGGAGTGTGGCGGAGGGCATTTTACGTGCCACTGTCATTAGCTCCCTTTTCTGTTCCAGTCGCGTACGGTTCGCGGGAAGAACGACTGGCGGAAAGCCTCCGTGCGCGCTCTAATCTCTCTAATTTTACATTCGTGATCTCCTCGGGAGGTATAAGTAGGGGGAAGCAATATATTCGATACTTCATCCAGAAACGCACCCTCTCGAAACCTGGCGAGCAAGCTACACCGCGATGCAGAGCGCCTCTCTTGCAGAGTCTGCCACTTGAGTTTGCTAAATATCTCCGTAACGCTGTCACGCTTACCAAATAACCCTGTGACGAAACGCGCCGCTCTTCTTTGGATCTTCTCTATCTCCTCCGTCAACCCGATCTGGTACGGACCCCACACTGATGAGAAACACTCAAGTATAGGTCGAACGAGTGTTTTGTAAGCCACCTCCTTTGTTGATGCACTACATTTTGTAAGGACTCTCCCAATGAATCTCAATCTGGTACCCGCCTTACCAACAATTAATTTTATATGATCATTCCACTTCAAATCGTTCCGCACGCATACTCCCAGATATTTTACAGAAGTAACTGCTACCAGTGTTTGTTCCGTTATCATGTAATCATGCAATAAAGGATCCTTCTTTCTATGTATTCGCAATACATTACATTTGTCTATGTTAAGGGTCAGTTGCCACTCCCTGCACCAAGTGCCTATCCGCTGCAGATCTTCCTGCATTTTGCTACAATTTTCTAATGCTGCAACTTCTCTGTACACTACAGCATCATCCGCGAAAAGCCGCATGGAACTTCCGACACTATCTACTAGGTCATTTATATATATTGTGAAAAGCAATATGTCGGTCGATCACGATACACTTGCGAATTCAGGTAACCCCAAAGCCAATAATCGCACGGACTGAGGTCTGGGGACCTGGGAGGCCAAGCATGACGAAAGTGGCGGCTGAGCACACGATCGTCACCAAACGACGCGCGCAAGAGATCTTTCACGCGTCTAGCAATATATGGGGTGGAGCGCCATCCTGCATAAACATCGTACGTTCCAGCAGGTGTTTATCAGCCAGGCTGGGGATGATGCGATTCTGTAACATATCGGCGTACCTCTCACCCGTCACGGTAGCAGTTACAAAGCCAGAAAAACGCATTTCCTCGAAGAAGAAAGGACCGATAACGGTAGATGTGGTAAATCCAACCCATACCGTGACTTTCTCGTCGTGCAGTGGAGTTTCCACGACAGTTCTAGGATTTTCGGTAGCCCAAATTCTGCAGTTCTGGGCGTTGACAGACCCTCGGAGCGTTAAATGAGCTTCGTCGGTCCACAACACGTTACTCAACCAATCGTCATCTTCCACCATCTTTTGAAACGCCCACACCACAAATGTCCTCCGCTTCACTAATAGACGAACCCGCTACAGTCTCCATTTCTTCCTGAACTGTCTCAGCAGCATTACGCCTTGTGCTCGGTCGGCCACTACGGGGTCTATCGTCTAAACAACCCGTGGCTTCGAAGTTTGAAATCATTCTCGCCACAGCTGCATTTGTCAACGGACCTTTACCGGTTCGAATCCCCTTTCTACGCCGATAGGATCGTAGCGCTGATCTAGCACATTCCCCATTCCGATACTACAGCTTCACTAAAAGCGCCTTTTCAGGTAACGTCAACATGCTGCGACTGCTGGCGCATCTGATTCTCTCTCATTACAGCTCCTTTTCTACACGATTGTCATGCACACTCACTGACGTTTTGCTGTGCAGCGCCATGTGTCGGACATTTTGTGAACCTTTTTTTTGTTCTAATAAAACCCCATTCCATTCCAAGCATGTGTGTCAATTATTATTTCTCTATCTACATAATTCAGTGGTTCATTAAGTTTTGAAATTTATACTGACTTTTTGATCACCAGGTACTATAAAATTTTCGAATGTTCCAGAATATAACTTGACACATATCTACATTTACATCTAGATCCATACTCCGCAAGCCACCTGACGGTGTGTGGCGGAGGGTACCTTCAGTACCTCTATCGGTTCTCCCTTCTATTCCAGTCTCGTATTGTTCGTGGAAAGAAGGATTGTCGGTATGCCTCTGTGTGGGCTCTAATCTCTCTGATTTTATCCTCACGGTCTCTTCGCGAGATATACGTAGGAGGGAGCAATATACTGCTTGACTCCTCGGTGAAGGTATGTTCTCGAAACTTCAACAAAAGCCCGCACCGAGCTACTGAGCGTCTCTCCTGCAGAGTCTTCCACTGGAGTTTATCTATCATCTCCGTAACGCTTTCGCGATTACTAAATGATCCTGTAACGAAGCGCGCTGCTCTCCGTTGGATCTTCTCTATCTCTTCTATCAACCCTATCTGGTACCGATCCCACTATGGTGATCAGTATTCAAGCAGTGGACGAGCAAGTATACCGTAACCTACTTCCTTTGTTTTCGGACTACATTTCCTTAGGATTCTTCCAATCAATATGTTTGGCATCTGCTTTACCGACGATCAACTTTATATGATCATTCCATTTTAAATCACTCCTAATGCGTACTCCCAGATAATTTATGGAATTAACTGCTTCCAGTTGCTGACCTGCTATTTTGTAGCTAAATGATAAGGGATCTATCTTTCTATGTATTCGCAGCACATTACACTTGTCTACATTGAGATTCAATTGCCATTCCCTGCACCATGCGTCAATTCGCTGCAGATCCTCCTGCATTTCAGTACAATTTTCCATTGTTACAACCTCTCGATACACCACAGCATCATCTGCAAAAAGCCTCAGTTAACTTCCGATGTCATCCGCAAGGTCATTTACGTATGTTGTGAATAGCAACGGTCTTATGACACTCACCTGCGGCACACCTGACACACAGACACTAAACTTATTACAGTGAACAGAGACGTCAACGAATGAACGGACAGATGATAACTTTGCGAAAATAAAGAAAGTAAACTTTTCACTCGAGGGATGACGTGAACCAAGGACCTTTTGCTCCGGAGCTGCTCACGCTAACCACGAGACCAGGGCGCTCCTGAGTTCACACTGTCCTTGATGTTGCCTATCTTGCACATGGACTACCAACTTTATATATTTTGCTTATTTTTTTTTATAGTTCCACACAACTTCTTCCTGTTTTCTCGACTGATCTGTGTTCAGTTTTTCAAGGCGTATCCACTGTGCCAACTTATAACTAAATCTGAGGGGAGGGGGGGGGGGGAGGTTCCCTTGTTAGTACTCGAGACAGCTTGGCTGCAGTCCCACGTGAAACGAAAATCCAATGAGGTTCCAGCAAACGCTGAAGAATACATAGTGCATTCTTATGATGACCGGATTATAGTGCTAATGCTGAAACCCTTCCTCTTTCATTTGCAGGCGGTTCCGTTGTTCTGCGGTAGTTTTGCCAGCAGGGGAATGTTCCAAAATTGAGTCTAATAAGCAAGCGCGTATAGAACAACGACGTGTGATTCAATTCCTCACTGCTGGAGATATTGCGCCGGTTGAAATCTATCGACGCTCGCTAAAGGTGTATGGAACAACTTGAGGTGATGGGTACGGCATACCTCGCAATGAAGAGCAGTTTCGTCAACTCATCTGTGGTGAACGGCAGAACGTGTAAAGCTGAATGTCGGCTACAATGCCCAGGAAACAGTGTCGGTACATCTCGGTTATCGCAAAGTCTGTGCGAAAAAATGGCTCTGAGCACTATGGGACTCAACATCTGAGGTCATCAGTCCGCTAGACTTAGAACTACTTAAACCTAACTAACCTAAGGACATCACATACATCCATGCCCGAGGCGGGATTCGAACCTGCGACCGTAGCGGTCGCGCGGTTCCGGACTGGAGCGCCTAGAACCGCTCGGCCACCTCGGCCGGCAGTCTGTGCGAGATGTTTGCTGTGGATGCTTACAGAAGAACAAAAAAATCATCGAATGGAAATTTGTCGGTACCTGCTGAACCAAAATGAAGCTGGAGGTGACAATTTTCCGAATAGCATAGTCACCGGAGATGAGACGTTGTGTCACCACTACGAGCGAGAATCCAAAAAACATTCCAGGGAATGCCGACACGCGAAAATTTTGAAACCACTTATAAACAGCTCTAATCGTATGTGCAGAGTCACCGTAATGTTTATGAAGCTTCTCTCTAGTCTGCTGATGCGTTTTGCCTTTCATTGTTGTTGTTGTTGTTGTTGTAGTTGTGGTCTTCAGTCCTGAGACTGGTTTGATGCAGCTCTCCATGCTACTCTATCCTGTGCAAGTTTCTTCATCTCCCAGTACCTACTGCAACCTACATCCTTCTGAATCTGCTTAGTGTATTCATCTCTTGGTCTCCCCCTACGATTTTTACCCTCCACGCTGCCCTCAAATACTAAATTGGTGATCCCTTGATGCCTCAGAACATGTCCTACCAAACGGTCCCTTCTTCTGGTCAAGTTGTGCCACAAACTTCTCTTCTCCCCAATCCTATTCAATACTTCCTCATTAGTTACCTGATCTACCCATCTAATCTTCAGCATTCTTCTGTAGCACCACATTTCGAAAGCTTCTATTCTCTTCTTGTCCAAACTATTTACCGTCCATGTTTCACTTCCATACATGGCTACACTCCATACAAATACTTTCAGAAATGACTTCCAGACACTTAAATCCATACTCGATGTTAACAAATTTCTCTTCTTCAGAAACGCTTTCCTTGCCATTGTCAGTCTACATTTTATATCCTCTCTACTTCGACCATCATCAGTTATTTTGCTCCCCAAATAGCAAAACTCCTTTACTACTTTAAGTGTCTCATTTCCTAATCTAATACCCTCAACATCACCCGACTTAATTCGACTACATTCCATTATCCTCGTTTTGCTTTTGTTGATGTCCATGTTATATCATCCTTTCAAGACACCATCCATTCCGTTGAACTGGTCTTCCAAGTCCTTTGCTGTCTCTGACAGAATTACAATGTCATCGGCGAACCTCAAAGTTTTTATTTCTTCTCCATGGATTTTAATACCTACTCCGAATTTTTCTTTTGTTTCCTTTGCTGCTTGCTCAATATACAGATTGAATAACATCGGGGAGAGGCTACAACCCTGTCTTACTCCCTTCCCAACCACTGCTTCCCTTTCATGTCCCTCGACTCTTATAACTGCCATCTGGTTTCTCTACAAATTGCAAATAGCCTTTCGCTCCCTGTATTTTACCCCTGCCACCTTTAGAATTTGAAAGAGAGTATTCCAGTCAACATTGTCAAAAGCCTTCTCCAAGTCTACAAATGCTAGAAACGTAGGTTTGCCTTTCCTTAATCTTTCTTCTAAGATAAGTCGTAAGGTCAGTATTGCCTCACGTGTTCCCATTTTTCTACGGAATCCAAACTGATCTTCCCCGAGGTCGGCTTCTACCAGTTTTTCCATTCGTCTGTAAAGAATTCGTGTTAGTATAAAGTAATGTTTAATCACAACACGAAATTCTTTTTCGTTCATTTTTTTTACAGTCACGCGACTTCCTTGATTCACACGAATGTCAAAAAAATTGCCCAATATGGCTGAAACCACAGTCTAACATAACAGTCGCGACACTTCCTCTCCATTTTGTTGTCTGCCGCGCCAGCAGCGCCCCAAGCGGCCAGTAACTTAAACCGAGTTCGGCGCGTTCGTAAAAGCGAGTAGTGGTTGTTTATTTTGATTCCTACAATGGTTTTCACAAGCGGAAGCGTTTTTAGCGCAATAAATTGCAGCAACAGCAGGAAGAAGACACCACAGATGTCTTTTTTTAGGTTCCTTAAGGATCCTGAGAGGTACATACCATCATGTTACTAAACTGTATCTTCAAGATTCACTTGCAAACTACATGTGTATTAATGATTACTGTTTCGTTTTAGAAGCAGAAAATGGCTAGTTAATAGCAGACGAGAAGACTGTATGAAAAACGACCCAGTTTACCTGTATAATAATATTAGATTTTGCTCGCTACATTTCAGGCGAAACCAGTTCATGAACGCAGACAATAATAAACTCATGTGGAATGCAATACCCACACTGTTTGCCATCCCAAATAAGCCACCTCAACTGACGACGGAGAGGAAACTACCACAAAGATTCGACAATCCATCTAAAGCTGTAAAACAGTCCTATGACACAAAAGCAGACAGTTCAACTCTCCTTGTATCAGTGCTAGATGCGTGTGAATCGTCAACACAGACCTGCTTTGACGATGAAGTGGTTAGATTAAGTGAAGTTACTCGTGTCTTACAAGAGTGTAATGTTTGGTATGTGTTTCATTCACTTCTGTTGTTAGTATCTTAATTTTCCTTGCTTCCTTCGCATGATGACATTATTTTGTTAGCACCTTGTTCACTGACAGATTGTTTGAAAATTATTCAAATATTTGGTTTTGCGTGAAATGTAATGTAATCAGCTCATTTTCAGCATATGTCTCCCAGTATTTGGCAGTTGCTTGTCCCACTTAGAATAATATAAAGATGAAGATCGTACTTGTGGCAACAGGCGACAATGACAAACACAGTAAGCCTACAGAACGATAAACGAGGTGTCGATCGCTTTTGCATGTAGAGGTGCATGTCTGTGCTTCGTACGTGTGAATCTCTGTGTTTATATTCATTTGATATCAACGTGGTAAGCTGCAGTTCTATCCAACATGACAAGTGTTTCTTTACGAATGTGCTGTAGCTTGCCACTCGAGTCACGGTTTTTGTCAATACTTGCGCTTGTTTTAGAATCATTTTTAGAAACATATATTCCTTCTGATACTACACAAACCCTTGGGGGCAAGAAAATAACTCAAATATTTCGTAAATTACGTAGGAAATGGATGCAAAACAAACATTATGCTTACGACGCGTCTGACGTTCACCTTACTCGGCGTTTGGAGCGCTAGTGTCTCTCCATCTGTCAAACGCTAACAACTTTTACAACAGTGAATGTAGCGACTGTTATTTTAGACTGTGGCTGAAACTTGGTGTGCGTTCTTTCCAAAGATGCTAATGAGTAAACATGACCTCGATACACGCTGGTGGAGCCATCTCTCGGACTTTGCACGGACTTTTCAACTCCCCTCCCCTCGTACGGATCTCCTGTACTTTGGATGCATAAAAATAGAAGGCATCACTTTCGGAACGACCTCCCAGCACCTTCTCCAATCCCATCTTGACCGGTTCACCGCTTGGTGCAACCAGTGGTTGCTCAAGGTCAATCCCTCCAAAACCCAGGCGATCATTGTAGGCAAAACCACCCCTTCCCTCCGCCTCCTTCATTTCTATCTCACCATCTATGGCCGTCCCATCGCCCTCACTCCCACCCTTAAGTACCTTGGCGTCACCCTCGACCGTCGCCTCTCCTGGACTCCCCACCTCCGGACAATCCAAGCCAAGGCACGCTCCCGCCTCAGTCTCCTCAAGCTCCTCTCCGGCCGTACGTGGGGTCTGGACCCCTCCACCATCCTCCACACCTATAAATCCCTCATCCGCCCTATCCTTTGTTATGCCCATCCAGCTTGGATCTCCGCCCCCCCCCCTACCTTTTACAAATCCCTCCAAATCCTTGAACGCCACGCTCTCCGCCTCGCCTATCGCATCCGTCTCCCCTCCCCCATGCGGATCCTCTATGATCTCATCCCCTTCCCCCACCTCCTCCTTTTCCCTGAAAGGATATGGATCCTGCACACCTCCCATAAACTCGATCCTCCTCACCCGCTCGTGTCCCCGATCGTCTCCCACCCCCGCCCGCTGCCGCGCCTGTATTCCCACATCCCACCCCATCTCCATCTCTCCACCCTCATTACCCTCTCCGACGGTGGCTTCCGCCAGCTCCCCCTCCCTGGTGATGTCCTCCTCCCCTCCATCGACCCCTCCTATCAACTTTGACCCTGCCCCAACCCCCACTTCCGGCGTCCTTTCCTTTCGGCACCCTCCCTCCCTTCTCTTCCCTTCCCTTCTCTTTCCTTTTCCCCCGTCCCCTACCTCCACGCCTCTTCCCCCGGGCTCCCCCGTCCCCTTCCTCCCTCCCCCTATCTCCCCTGCCCGTTGCATCTCTGCTCTCCCCTCTCGCTCTCCCACTCCCCCTCCTCCTCCTCCTCCTCCTCTCTTGGCAGGTCCCCGGACTCGCACACGCATGGTGAACATTCGCGCGCCGGAGGTCATCGCCATCAGTGTCTCGTGTGTGTGCTTCGTTTTGTGTTTCGCGTTCTTTCGCAGTTACGACTCCACTGTTCGCATGTGCCGTCACCGTCCTCCGTGTTCTGTGCACCGTGTCAACAAGTGTTAGTGTTTTTATCGTCCAGCGTGAACAGCTTCATGTTTATTGTTTTTTTGTCTCTACTTTTTTTGCCCGCCATTTTCATTGTATTGTCTATGTCGCCTCTTTGTCACATGATTGTACCACTTAAGGCTGAAGAGCGGCGTACTATGCTGCTGACAGCCCGCCTGTATGAGGTGCTAAAATTGCAATACAGAAAATAAATTTCGGAACGACCCTGGTAGCAAAAAGTGGTGTTTACAAAATTACCTGTTCGGACTGTGACAAGTTTTACATAAGTCAGTCAGGTGGAGACGTAGCAGCTAGGCTGCCTGAACGTGAACGCAGCTGGGGGTTGCAGAATTCTGACTCCACATTTTCTGAGCATGTACTGAGTGAGGGCCGCAACAGCCAGCCAGAGTCCCACGTCCTTCCCTTATCAAATAAACGTCAAAAGCTCAATCAGCTGGAAGCCCTGGAAACTAACAGACATCTAGCTCACAGTCCAGACCTAAATGACCAGACACAGCTTAACACTTCCTCTCTTCTAAACTTCACATAATCCTTTCAATTCTTCATTACTTCCCACACTGCCTGTTCCCTCATAGTCCCCAATTTTCCTATTTTTACTGAGTTTTTTATTTTGTTGAAACTGCCTATGTAACCCACACAATCTGTACGCCCGCCCGGTTAGCCGAGCAACACCGTTCCTCACAAGCGCCTTCTAACCAAACTGCGTGCCTACGGAGTATCGCCTCAGTTGTGCGACTGGATTCGTGATTTCGTGTCAGAAACGTAGTAATAGACGGAAAGTCATCGAGTAAAACAGAAGTAATATCCGGCGTTCCCCAAGGAAGTGTTATAGGCCCTCTATCGTTCCTGGTCTACATTAACGACATAGGAGACAATCTGAGTAGCCGTCTTAGATAGTTTGCATATGGTTCAAATGGCTCTGAGCACTATGCGATTTAACGTCTGAGGTCATCAGTCGCTTAGAACTTAGAACTAATTAAACCTGACTAACCTAAGGACATCACACACATCAATGCCCGAGACAGCATTCGAACCTGCGACCGTAGCGGTCGCTTGGCTCCAGACTGTAGCGCCTACAATGTTTGCATATGATGCTGTCATTTACCGTCTTGTAAAGTCATCAGATAACCCAGGGTCGGGCAGGAATCCTGCACATGTGCGGTGCACTTGCACGCGTGCAGTTAACAGGTGTTCCGCATGCACACAGGGGCAAGCTGGCCACCCGCTTATCTCCCATCCCCACCATACCTTCTGTCCGCTCCTTCCTCTGCAATGCGTTTTGTTTCCTAGCTTGCTTTATTGAGTGAATGAATGAGGTTAGTAGGAGTGCTTGAAAGAAATCATGGTTTGAAAGAGTACCTATTACCTACGATAGGTTTTATTTTATTATCACAGGTGGAGTTTACAATACGTTTAATATCTGGAACAAAATTTCTACATACAGACAAACACAAACAGTTGCGTAAATTTTCATCACTGATGTTTGCTCTTAACCGAGACTTATTAATTCAGCAAATGGTTTTCCAGCTCTCGCTATATTAAGCGCAGTCTTATAACTTGCACATACCGCTGGGCTATTATTGTTGTCGTCCTGAAAACTTGAAAACAGTGCTCCATAAAACGTTAAATCAGTTACATGAGAGACATGACGAGAGAAAGTCGCAGATCTCTCGTGACAACAGCAACTACGACAAATTCAAATGGCTCTGAGCACTATGGGACTTAACTGCTGTGGTCATCAGTCCCCTAGAACTTAGAACTACTTAAACCTAACTAACCTAAGGACATCACACACATCAATGCCCGAGGCAGGATTCGAACCTGCGACCATAGCCGTCCCGCGGTTCCAGACTGTAGTGCCTAGAACCGCTCGGCCACTCCGGCCGGCCAACTACGACAGATTCATCTGGTATCGTCAGATCGCTCTTCTTAAGCTCAGTCAATTCCCCATCCGCTCAGAATCCGACAATAAATTGTACTCGTCCTTGTGAAATTTATTATAATGGCCTTCAATACTAAACTTCCGTTGACCAGCGAGAATACTGCCACATATTAAACATTTCGAATTTTCACGTTTTTGCACAAAGAAAAAATGATTCTCCCATTACTTTTTAAAAGATAGCAAATCTCCACCTCTCCGTTTCTTGAAATACAACGTTCACTACATAGTGCTCGCTTCGCATCAACGTCCGCAGCTTAGCCTGGCACCACACTGCCGCAACCTGCCGGCTGTCTCCACAGCCCCGGTCGACGCCTGCGCGCCAGCAACACACGTGCAGCGCTGTGCGCTCATGACCCGCGTGCAACGTTTGCCCGCCCCTGAGATAACCAAACCGAATTACAAAATGATTTACATAAGGTATCTGTATGGTGCGAAAAGCGGTAATTGTCCATGAATAAAGAAAACTGTGAAGTTATTCACATGAGTACTAAAAGAAATCAGCTAAATTTTGATTACGCAATAAGTCACACAAATCTGAAGGCTGTAAATTCAACTACATACTTAGGGATTACAATTATAAATAACCTAAATTGGAGCGATCACATAGATAACGTTGTGGGTAGAGCAAACCAAAGACTGCGATTCATTGGCAGAACACTTAGAAGGTGAAACAGGTCTACTAAAGAGACTGCTTACACCACGCTTGTCCGCCCTATTCTGGAGTATTGCTGTGCGGTGTGGGATCCTCATCAGGTGGGACTGACGGATGACATCGAAAAAGTACAAAGAAGGGCAGCTCGTTTTGTATTATCGCGGAATAGGGGAGATAGTGTCACAGACATGATACGTGGATTGGAGTGGCAATCATTAAAACAAAGGCGTTTTTCGTTGCGACGGGATCTTCTCATGAAATTTCAATCACTAGTTTTCTACTCCGATTTCGAAAACATTCTGTTGGCACCGACCTGCATAGGGAGAAACGATCATCACGATAAAGTAAGAGAAATCAGGGCTCGCACGGAAAAATTTAAGTGCTCGTTTTTCCCGCGTACCGTTCGAGAGTGGAACGGTAGAGAGACAGCATGAAGGTGGTTCACTGTACCCTCTGCCAGGCACTTTACTGCGAATAGCAGAGTAATCACGTAGATGTAGAGCAAGGCCTTCTGGAGCGGGAAGGAGCGCCTGGTCCCCGACACGAATCCGCCCGCCGGACTTGCGTCGAGGTCCGGTGAGCCGGCCGGTCTGTGGATGGTTTTTAGGCGGTTTTCCATCTGCCTCGGTGAATGCGGGCTCGTTCCCCTTATTCCGCCTCAGCTACACTATGTCGGCGATTGCTGCGCAAACAAGTTCTCCACGTACGCGTACACCAGTGAGACGTTCCCTGCGGTGGGGGGGGGGTGGGGCTGGGAGCTGGAGGGGGGCATCGGGGGCCGAACCGCAGAATAACCCTGGGTTCGGTGTGGGGCGGCGGAGGGGTGAAGTGGACTGCGGTAGTCGTCGTGGGGTTGTGGACCACTGTGGCTGCAGTGGGGACGGAGCCTCTCCGTCGTTTCTAGGTCCCCGGTTAACATACAATACTTATAGTCTGTAATTACAACAGTTGAGTCTTTCATTTTAAATGATACTTGTATTACTTTCTATGCTTAATACCTCTTGAAGTTGTTTCTTACTATTTTACTTCATTTACGTAATGCAAAGTATTACATAGGCACAGTTTCTGAGATAGTGTTAAGGTTTTTCCTGTTTGCTCCCTTTGTATTTGTAAATTGTTCAACTTTTTACTTTTTAAAATGCAGTACCACCACACTCTCAGAGATGCCATTTACGGTATGTTCTCTCACATTCTTCCAATTTCCTGCATTTATTCGTTTCTGTTTATCTTATTGGTGTTGCTTAAGTTACTCATACATTCTTTGGTTACAACTCACAATTCTTTCATTTAATTGGTTTGTGTATCATTCTCCATCTTTTATACCTCTTCAATTAGCCTTGTCAAGTACTAATTTTATTTTATTTAATTGCATATTAATATAAACCGTGATGTAGGCATGTTTTTCCAGTTTTGTGTTAAAATTTTTTGCTGTTTACTCCCTTTATATCTATTTATTGTTGAGTTATTTTTAATTTTTTCACTGAATTACCACCACACTGTGAAAGATGTCATATACCGTACGCTTGTACTTCAATCTAGTTGTGTAACTTCTTTTCCAGTCACGTTTACAGATAGTACAACTTCTTTGTCGACAAATGTCTGATGATGGCCTTGTAAACGAAAACCGGTTAACACAATAAATTAATAATGTACAACAGAAGCAATCAATTGCTTTCCATTTATTACGAAAACAGAGTTCAGTTGTGTGTGCGAACAGGCTTAGCAGCGAAAAAAAAAATGATGTATTTCTACAAACAAATCAGCAAATACACAGTATCAGAGAAAGAAAAAGTATTTACATCCATTGATTCAATGATAAATCTAGATGAAAGCGTAAACTTTCGAACAGAACTGCCATATTCGCTCAATGTTTCTGGTATGTCACTGCAAAAAGAAACCTGTGAACAACATCACAGAAGCGGGGATATTAACCTGAAAAGACGACGGCACGCGAGTCAGAGTTCATGTCACGAATTCCACTAACTTACCATTCCGCTTTAAAAGGCTCCAATTCGCGGTAAGATCACCGTACTATCAATAAAGCACGTGGGCATACTTTACAATGTTGCGGAGTGAAATTAAATGAATCGTGCTTGTCGCACGGGAAATTGCACGTAGTGCGCTCGCCTGTTGGATAACCACAAAACCTTTGCGTCTTTGCACGTGGAAGCAAAATGGCAAATGTAGTTTACAACAATGTACTTTGAATAAGATAGCCACTATACAAATGAGAAGATTAACTGCAGATTCTCATCCAGTTTAGAAAAGAAATGCAGAAAAAAAGGCACGCAAAGCTGAAGCTTTACGGCTATATTTATCATTTGGATTTGCAGTCCTTGTACTTTTTCCGTGTTTGTAGTTAAAATTATTGGATATACGTTCCGCCTCTTTTACAAAACACTGTTTTTTCATGTTGCCCAGACATGTTTCGGCACCTATATGTGATCATCAGTGTGTTTCGTTTATCTAAAAACTGTAAAAAGGTAACATGTTCTAACTGGTCGAAGAAAATGCAGCCTAAAAGTAATTTTTGTTCGTTTTTGTTAGTACCGTGAATTTCCATTATATGATTTTGCATGACTATCGCTATTGTGCCCTGCACCGATAGCTTGTCATCTGCAAACCAAACGATGTAAATATGTATTTTACCAGTGTGTTAACACTGATTTTTTACAAACGTGCTTTTTATCTGCTACAATGTTTTGCGTGCGTATATTTGTTACTACTCACGTTTTGTAAAAACCAAAATTACACGAAGTACATTAATATGTGCGTTCACTGACCTCAAAGCGTGAAAGAAGAAGCTTGAATCACATCAAAACGTGAGTAATAACAAAACGTTTTACCACAGCGAAAGCACGTTTCTAAAAATCAAGGGGTGTGTTAACTCGCTGATAAAATTCACGTTTACATCGTTTGGTTTGCAGGTGAAAGCTGTCAGCGTAGGACACCTTGCAGATGCTCCTGCAAAACCATATAGTGTGAAAGCAAGATAAGAACAAAAACGAATAAAAACTGTCTTTAGACCTCATTTTGTTGGATCAGTTACAACCTTAACTGTGTTCACAGGAGATATGAATTAAAAAACGCCTCCAGTCACAAATTTTAGTGTTTTATTAACCACAAGATTCATTTCGGACTCTGTGGGTCCATCCTCAGGTGTAAGTTGTTGTAATACACTCCTGGAAATGGAAAAAAGAACACATTGACACCGGTGTGTCAGACCCACCATACTTACTCCGGACACTGCGAGAGGGCTGTACAAGCAATGATCACACGCACGGCACAGCGGACACACCAGGAACCGCGGTGTTGGCCGTCGAATGGCGCTAGCTGCGCAGCATTTGTGCACCGCCGCCGTCAGTGTCAGCCAGTTTGCCGTGGCATACGGAGCTCCATCGCAGTCTTTAACACTGGTAGCATGCCGCGACAGCGTGGACGTGAACCGTATGTGCAGTTGACGGACTTTGAGCGAGGGCGTATAGTGGGCATGTGGGAGGCCGGGTGGACGTACCGCCGAATTGCTCAACACGTGGGGCGTGAGGTCTCCACAGTACATCGATGTTGTCGCCAGTGGTCGGCGGAAGGTGCACGTGCCCGTCGACCTGGGACCGGACCGCAGCGACGCACGGATGCACGCCAAGACCGTAGGATCCTACGCAGTGCCGTAGGGGACCGCACCGCCACTTCCCAGCAAATTAGGGACACTGTTGCTCCTGGGGTATCGGCGAGGATCATTCGCAACCGTCTCCATGAAGCTAGGCTACGGTCCCGCACACCGTTAGGCCGTCTTCCGCTCACGCCCCAACATCGTGCAGCCCGCCTCCAGTGGTGTCGCGACAGGCGTGAATGGAGGGACGAATGGAGACGTGTCGTCTTCAGCGATGAGAGTCGCTTCTGCCTTGGTGCCAATGATGGTCGTATGCGTGTTTGGCGCCGTGCAGGTGAGCGCCACAATCAGGACTGCATACGACCGACGCACACAGGGCCAACACCCGGCATCATGGTGTGGGGAGCGATCTCCTACACTGGCCGTACACCACTGGTGATCGTCGAGGGGACACTGAATAGTGCACGGTACATCCAAACCGTCATCGAACCCATCGTTCTACCATTCCTAGACCGGCAAGGGAACTTGCTGTTCCAACAGGACAATGCACGTCCGCATGTATCCCGTGCCACCCAACGTGCTCTAGAAGGTGTAAGTCAACTACCCTGGCCAGCAAGATCTCCGGATCTGTCCCCCATTGAGCATGTTTGGGACTGGATGAAGCGTCGTCTCACGCGGTCTGCACGTCCAGCACGAACGCTGGTCCAACTGAGGCGCCAGGTGGAAATGGCATGGCAAGCCGTTCCACAGGAGTACATCCAGCATGTCTACGATCGTCTCCATGGGAGAATAGCAGCCTGCATTGCTGCGGAAGGTGGATATACACTGTACTAGTGCCGACATTGTGCATGCTCTGTTGCCTGTGTCTATGTGCCTGTGGTTCTGTCAGTGTGATCATGTGATGTATCTGACCCCAGGAATGTGTCAATAAAGTTTCCCCTTCCTGGGACAATGAATTCACGGTGTTCTTATTTCAATTTCCAGGAGTGTATGTGATTGATTTTTGCTCTTGAATGAGGTGAAGTGCATGTTCCACATAATCCAAGAAAAGCGTTTTAAACTTTTTAACACCATCATACGTTGATCCTGTTCATGCATGAGTGAAGTTACATGCATGAGGACATGCACTTCAACTTACTCAAGAGCAAAAATAAATCATGTATTACAACTTACACCTGAGGATGAACCCACGGGGTCCGTAATACATCGTGAAGCTAATAAAACACGAAAATCTGTGACTGAAGGAGTTTTTTTTAATTCATATTTCCAGTGTATTGAATACAATCACGATTGCAGTGCCAAAATATGAATAAAATTAAAATATGTTCACTGTTTACAGTTTCTCAAAATGGCGGAACCTATATCCAATAACTTTCCAGCTAGTAAGTAAGTACGATGCAGTTCAAAGTCGCGAGCTCTGTCTTCTTATCTCGTGTTTTCTACTGAAAATCTCGTGCTTGTACTCTTGTTAACTTTACTATTACAGAGATCGCCTAAAGCTTATTTTTTCTTAAAATTGGTCCTGCGCGCAACAAATAACTTACTTGGTCTTTCTGCTGCCACTGCTTGATCTGCTGCGTTCCATTATTTAACAAAAACATAAAAAAACCGATTATTCATGCTGAGTGCAATGCATGTTCTGTGTGGCGGCTCCTGCTGTTGCTGCGACTGCTGCTGCTTACTACAACTACGTATAATTGAAGAGAAAGGGTTTGGTCAAATCTAATTCCTTTTTTTTTTAAGAAAAAATACATTCCGAAAGCGATTCTTTCTCATTCAATTAACAAAACGCTAGAAGCTATTTGAACAATCGCATCGTTTGTAAATCTACCTCCAGTGGCATTAAAGCAATATTACAAATTAATCAAACTCTTGAGACAGACTGAAATACTTCTCAATTAAACACATAGTGAAACAATTTCCTGACAATTACAAAAGAAATCAATGACAAAAATCAATACTTAATCTAACAATGGTTTCCCCTTAAGAATTCAACTCCTATCATTATCAAAATTACCGTCTGCTGCTACGCACATACACAAACCCTTTTCTTTAAATTAATAAGCTCGCTGCAAATTATAAAAAAAACATCAACTCACTACCAGATCCTGTGTCGCTGCTGGCGGACACGGCAGTACGGCAGCTCGGCGACGACCCCTCGCCCAACACACGTGCGCACCACGGCAGGCGGACTCCTGCACTGGCTTCCAAACTGCCACTAAATCAATCCGTGCGCTGCGAGGCGCGACAACAATATCTTAGATTCCAGAGCTTGTGTATGCGCGCTGTAGCCAACCTTTAAATCCTAAGAGAGTATTGCCAACTCTCACAGCAGCGAGGCAGAAAGGTCTCTGGGGCAGAGTTCAGATGTAAGGAGAGTTAAGCTGAGAGCACATGGACTTACCCAGCGTGGTGTCCGCCTCATCGCTGGGGTCCAGCAGTCCCACCCTCTGGACCGCGCTGTACGACTGGGTCCTCCTCCTCGACACCTCCGACAAGTCCTGAAACAGGCGACCGTTTCAGGATGTTTCCAACATCTGTCCACCTCCTCAGAGAACGGTGGACACCTAAATGTGTGCAAAGGATGCAACTTTTCAGATACAATGTTTGGTTCAAAAATGGTTCAAATGGCTCTGAGCACTATGGGACTTAACTTCGGAGATCATCAGTCCCCTAGAACTTTGAACTACTTAAACCTAACTAACGTAAGGACATCAGAGACATCCATGCCCGAGGCAGGATTGGAACCAGCGACCGTAGCGGTCGCGCGGTTGCGGACTGAAGCGCGTAGAACCGCTTGGCCACTGCGGCCGGCTACAATGTTTGGTCAGAAGTATGCACGCACCCCTAGTGAATGCACAACTGAACACTGGATGTCTAAGGATGGCAGGTATCGCCGAAACACCCGGTTTTCAGTTATACCGTTTTATTCCATGCCAGGTAACACCGGTTCCCGTCAGATCACCGAAGTCAAGCGCTGTCGGGCTGGGCTAGCACTTGGATGGGTGACCATCCTGTCGGCCGAGCGCTGTTGGCAAACGGGCTGCACTCAGCCCTTGTGAGGCAAACTGAGGAGCTACTTGACTGAGAAGTAGCGGCTCCGGTCTCGGAAACTGACATACGGCAGGGAGAGCGGTGTACTGACCACATGCGGCTCCATATCCACTAGAGTCCTGCATGACCGAGTAAGCGAGCACAAAATACGAGATGGGGCGAGCACACCCTAACTAGATAGGCTGCCCGCACTAGTTCTTGTGACGGAACATACAAGCCGTACCGAATACGTAGCACGTAACTGCAAACACATTACACGTGTTATTATCCGTGTGAGACTGCAGCCAGTACGGGCTTCTCATTTGTGGTGCGTGTCTCTCTCTCTCTCTACAATCATGCAGTGCGAGGAAACCAGTGCAGTAAGACGTAAGATTGAAATCAATGTTTACACTTTGAAGAGACGGGAAGGTCTAAAAAGCCAAGTACGGAGCATATTTTTGGTGTTTGTAGACGAAAAGAGTGCGTCTATGGATACGTATCGTGCATAAACTGCTCCACATTATTGTGTTTCCAATCGGGAACCACTCTTTTAAAGAAACACAGTTGCAAGAAACCTCACGAAGATACAGCTCCTTCAGGAATACCGGCAGTAATAAAAAATAGTATTACAGCAAAGTGTGTTGCAATGTGTGCTAAAGATATGAGACCTTTTAATGCTGTTTGCGGTGAAGGTTTCAGAGAACTAGGCCAAGAATTAATACATCTAGGTGCGCATTATGGAAAAGTTAACGCGGCAGACGTCATGCCACATCCCTATACTATAAGCAGACATGTCGAAGAACAAGCTGATGCAATACGAAACAGTATTATGGCTTCTGTTATTGCGGAAGTTATTAATAAAACATGTGCTGCGATAGCTGATTTGTGGACTGATTCGCATAATCAGGTACACTATTTGACGCTTACATCTCATTACATTAACACAGATTGGTCTCTTCTGATCAATGTTTTATTTACAACAAAATTCCCGGACGTTAGGAAGACGGGAGTAAATATTATAAAAGAAAGTGCTCTATGAATTTAGCTGTGTAACGTACCCGTTCTTGGAAAAGTTACTTTTGTATTAAAAGAAAGAGAGAGAGAGAGAGAGAGAGAGAGAGAGAGAGAGAGAGAGAGAGAGAAATAGAGAGAGAGAGAGAGAGAGAGAGAGAGGCGTTGGATTTGTACAGTAAAGTACAGAGCAGCGAGCCGGAGCGAGGCGAGGTGAGACGTCAGCGGTGACCGGTCATGCTCGGTTATCCGCGTGTCCGGAATCCGGACAACAGACATGGCGCGAATACGTGACCGAGCCGAGTCGTATGGGGCCGGACACGAGCGGCTCCGTCCCCATGTCAACAGGCGAGCCGTGACCGGTCAAACATGGAGCGTTGCAGCACTCTAATATCCACATCCAGTGACGCCTGTGCGCTAAGGATGACACGGCGGCCGGTCGGTATCGTTGGGCCTTCATGGCCTGTTCGGGAGGAGTTTAATTTTTTAGTTTAACCTGACTGTTAAAAGTGCTAAATAAATGTCGGGTGACTAGGGCCTCCCGCCGTGTACATCGTTCGCCGGGTGCAAGTCTTTCGATTTGACGCTCTCGTCTGAGTCATTTTCTTTTCTCGTTCAATTTGAAATACCTACATCTCACAACTGTACAATTCATCATCATTTTTTATGAATAATGCACGTCTTCTTGTTTCAAATTACATATTGCACGCGAAATTCCGGTTTTCATTGCAAACACAAATCCCTAAATATGGATTTTTATGAAAGACTTAAATAAAAGCTGCTTAAATTAAGAAAACATAATTTAATTGCTGAGGGAAAAATGAAAAACTAAATATAGTATTCTTTATATGGACTGCGTCCATTGTTTTACATCACAGATGTCGATATGTGTCGTAAAAACATGAAAAAACAATCATTTTCACAACATCGAGCACACCATACAAATGCCGCATTATTAGATTTGCCACTGTTCCATTACAATATGAACCCAACAGAACTGATCTGGAGCCAAGTTAAGGGATGGTTCAAATGGCTCTGAGCACTATGGGACTTAACTGCTGTGGTCATCAGTCCCCTAGAACTTAGAACTACTTAAACCTAACTAACCTAAGGACATCACACACATCCATGCCCGAGGCAGGATTCGAATCTGCGACCGTAGCGGTCGCGCGTCTCCAGAGTGTAGCGCCTAGAACCGCTCGGCCACTTCGGCCGGCCAACTTAAAGGGATTTGGCCCGAGGAATAACAAGACTGTTAAGCCACCAGACGTACTGGAACTAACGCACGCAGCTTTCTCACACGTCACTGCCGAACGCTGGCGGGATATGGAACGGCATAAAAGAAGAGCAGAAAATGCCGCGCCTGAGTGTCTTCGTGGATACTGTTGTTGACAGACACGTTATGAACGTAGCAGGTGACAGTTCAAGTACTGAAATCTATTTCCCGGATTCGGATAAGAAAGGAGCTAAGAGATTACCAGACGACTGGCTGTAAATAATACCTTCAGTGGCTTCAGTATTCAACACTACGGTGAAATCCCTGCAGTATGCTTTTTGCATTACACACAGCTCGCTTAGAAAAATTACCCTGAGTTTTTAATTTAGGAATTTTCATCACGCTTGTTTGTAATTAGAACACTATGTCAGGTGAGAACGAGAGCATGCTATGCTTTCCGTCTGGTCACCGAAGAAGCGAGCAGTAGTGCTGGAGTTTTGCCGAATATTATTTCAGTCTCTTTAAGTATTAAATGATATTCGAAGCTATATTGTTTCTCTGCTCGTCACTTTTTACGTCTGACCTGCAACTGCTCACACCATTGCAGGTTAGCTGGACCGCTGCCTCGGCAGTGCTGTCCAAGTTTAATGCGCCGGTGAAGCTGTTGTCCCGCATTATCGCTCAGCACGTGCGTGTAACACAGCGTAAATCGTATCCTTATGGTCGCAGCTGACTGTACTGGTCACAGCTTGCCTTTCCGCTCCAATCCAAGGAGATTCAAGCAGACGCGGAAAGATACAAGGCGTCATGTTTACATTCAGGTTTATTCTTAAAAATGGAAATGCCGTGTTGCTAGGGCCTCCCGTCGGGTAGACCGTTCGCCGGGTGCAAGTCTTTCGATTTGACGCCACTCCGTCCCTGAACGGAGAAAAATCTCCGACCCCGTCGGGAATCGAACACGGGCCCTTAGGATTAACATTCTGTCGCGCTGACCGCTTTTTCCTTTAAATTTCATTTTATTCGCTTTCGTTCGTTGCATCTGCTCGGAGCGGAAGTCATAAGATACCCGTTTAAGTTCGTTCGTTGATCGGTTAACTCAGCCACTCAACTACCCGGGGCGGACATTGAATGTCAACTGGTTAAAAAGATCCATCAGGGACATGTCAACCCTCCTAAAGCTGCTCAAGTTGACTGATAATGATGTGATTCGAAGGTGGGAACGCGAACGAATAACCGTAGCTACACCGTTACTAAGCAGACCTCGTGTTCTGAAAAGCGGGGTGCTAATGGTTCAAATGGCTCTGAGCACTATGGGACTCAACATCTGTGGTCATCAGTCCCCTAGAACTGAGAACTACTTAAACCTAACTAACCTAAGGACATCACACACACCCATGCCCGAGGCAGGATTCGAACCTGCGACCGTAGCAGTCCCACGGTTCCGGACTGCAGCGCCAGAACCGCTAGACCACCGCGGCCGGCTGAAGAGCGGGGACCATGCAACATTGCGGAGTGTTCAAAAAATAGCTCTGAGCACTATGGGACTTAACATCTGTGGTCATCAGTCCCCTAGAACTGAGAACTACTTAAACCTAACTAACCTAAGGACATCACACACACCCATGCCCGAGGCAGGATTCGAACCTGCGACCGTAGCAGTCCCGCGGTTCCGGACTGCAGCGCCAGAACCGCTAGACCACCGCGGCCGGCTGAAGAGCGGGGACCATGCAACATTGCGGAGTGTTCAAAAAATGGCTCTGAGCACTATGGGACTTAACACCAGTGGTCATCAGTCCCCTAGAACTTAGAACTACTTAAACCTAACTAACCCAAGGACATCACATACATCAATGGCCGAGGCAGGATTCGAACCTGCGACCGTAGCGGTCACTCGGTTCCAGACTGAAGCGCCTAGAACCGCACGGCCTTGAGGAGTGTGGTTGTAGAAAATCGTACTGCTAAGAAACGCTCGAGCATGGGCTGAAGAGAGACGCCACCAAGCAGGGAATGATTACAAATTACTGGTTCCCTTGAAACAGTACCGACAGCAAATGAGAGATTTGTACCAAATAAATTAACAGTCGACGGACATGATCCCCCTCGGTACACAAAACGGGTCTACATCTACATCTACATGGATACTCTGCAAACAAACCACATTTAAGTGCCTGGCTCGTAGTTCATCGAACCACATTCACAATTCCCTATTATTCCAATCTCGTATAGCTTGCGGCAACAACGAACACCTCTCTGATTTCCCTTATTTTATCGTGGTGATCTTTTCTCCCTCTGTAGGTCGGCGTCAACAAAATATTTTCGCATTCGGAGGAGAATGTTGGTGATTGGAATTTCGTGAGGAGATTCCGTCGCAACAAAATACACATTCCTTTTAATGATGTCCAGCCCTACTCCTGTGTCATTTCACTGACCCTCTCTCCCATATTTCCAGATAACATACATAACCTGATGTCGTCCTTTGAACTTTCTCGATGTACTCCGTCAGTCCTATGTGGTAAGGATCCCACACCGCGCAGCAGTATTCTAAAAGAAGACGGACAACCGTAGTCTAGGCAGTCTCCTTAGTACGTCTGTTACATTTTCTAAGTGTCCTGCCAATAAAACGCAGCCTTCCCCATAACTTTTTCTATGTGTTCCTTCCAATTTAAGTTGTTCGTAATTGCAGTTCCTAGGTATGTAGTTCAATTTAGATTTGACATTTATCGTGCAACCGAAGTTTAATGGATTCCCACTCATGTGGATGACCTCACCCTTTCCGTTGTTTAGGGTCAATTGCCAATTTCTGCACTGTACAGATATCTTTCCAACATCGTTTTGCAATTTGCCTTGATCTTCTGATGAATTTACTTGTTGATAAATGACAGCATCATCTGCAAACAAGTTAAGACGGCTGTTCAGATTGTCTCCTAAGTCGTTTATATACAGGGCTATTACAAATGATTGAAGCGATTTCATAAATTCACTGTAGCTCCATTCATTGACATATGGTCACGACACACACTACAGATACGTAGAAAACTCATAAAGTTTTGTTCAGCTGAAGCCGCACTTCAGGTTTCTGCCGTCAGAGCGCTCGAGAGCGCAGTGAGACAAAATGGCGACAGGAGCCGAGAAAGCGTATGTCGTGCTTGAAATGCACTCACATCAGTCAGTCATAACAGTGCAACGACACTTCAGGTCGAAGTTCAACAAAGGTCCACCAACTGCTAACTCCATTCGGCGACGGTATGCGCAGTTTAAAGCTTCTGGATGCCTCTGTAAGGGGAAATCAACGGGTCGGCCTGCAGTGAGCGAAGAAACGGTTGAACGCGTGCGGGCAAGTTTCACGCGTAGCCCGCGGAAAATTGGCTCATGCCACAACTGGAGACCGACAGCGCCGACTTCATCTTTCAATAGGATGGTGCTCCACCGCACTTCCATCATGATGTTCGGCATTTCTTAAACAGGAGATTGGAAAACCGATGGATCGGTCGTGGTGGAGATCACGATCAGCAATTCGTGTCGTGGCCTCCACGCTCTCCCGACTTAACCCCATGCGATTTCTTTCTGTGGGGTTATTTGAAAGATTCAGTGTTTAAACCTCCTCTACCAAGAAACGTGCCAGAACTGCGAGCTCGCATCAACGATGCTTTCGAACTCATTGATGGGGACATGCTGCGCCGTGTGTGGGAGGAACTTGATTATCGGCTTGATGTCTACCGAATCACTAAAGGGGCACATATCGAACATTTGTGAATGCCTAAAAAAGCTTTTTGAGGTTTTGTATGTGTGTGCAAAGCATTGTGAAAATATCTCAAATAATAAAGTTATTGTAGAGCTGTGAAATCGCTTCAATCATTTGTAATAACCCTGTAGATAAGGAACAGCACAGGACCTACGACACTGCCTTGGGCAACGCCAGAAATCACTTCCGTTTTACTCGATGACTTTCCGCCAGTTACAAAACACTTTGACTTCTCTGACAGGAAATCACAAATCCAGTCACGTAACTGAGACGATGTTCCATAAGTATTCAGTTTCACTATGAGCCGCTTGTGTGGTACAGTGTCAAAAGCGTTCCGGAAATCCAGAAATACGGAATCCATTTGAAACCCTAGTTAATAGCATTTTACACTTCGTGTTAGAATAGAGCTAGTTGTGTCTCACAAGAACGATGTTTTCTAAAACCGTGTTGACTGTGTGTCAGTAGACCGTTTTCACTGTTGCAGGAACAACGAAAAAAGCACGCCAAATTTAAACAAATCCCCAAGATCGGCGATCTTTTACAGAAGCTCGAAATTTAGCGCGTACTTCAATGGGAGACGCCTATAACAGTTTCCACAACGAAACTTTGTCTCGAAACCTGGCAGAAAATCCAAAGCGATTCTGGTCGTACGTGAAGTATGTCAGCGGCAAGAAACAATCAATGCCTTCTCTGCGCATTAGCAGTGGAGATACTATCGAAGACAGTCCTGTAAAAGCAGTGTTACTAAACACACAGCTTCCAAAATGCGTTCACAAAAGAACACGAAGTAAATATTCCAGATCTCGAATCTCAGCTGCCTACATGAATACCTTAGAATTCGATATCCTCGGAGTAGTGAAGCAACTTAAATCACTTGATGAAACCAAGTCTTCAGGTCCAGACTGTATACGAATTAGGTTCCTTTCAGAGCATGCTGATGCATTAGCTGCTTATTTAACAATGACTTACAACCGCTTGCTCGACAAACGATCAGTACCCTAGGACTGGAAAGTTGCACAGGTCACACCAGTATTCAACAAAGGTAGTAGGAGTAATCCACTAAATTACAGGCCCGTATCATTAACGTCGATATGCAGAAGAATTTTGTGTGCTCAAGCTTTTGCCTCGAGGAGAACGGCCTACTGACATACAGTCGACACACATTTAGAAAACATCGTTCTGGTAAAACGAAACTAACTCTATTGTCATGAAGTGTTGAGTGCTATTGACAAGGGATTTCGTATCGATTCCGTATTTCTAGAGTTCCAGAACGGTTCTGACACTATACCTGACAAGCGGCTTACCATCAAATTGCGTGCTTATGGCCGGCCGTTGTGGTTGAGCTGCTCTAGGCGCTTCAGTCCGGAACCGTGCTGCTGCTACGGTCGCAGGTTCGAATCCTGCCTCGGGGATTGATGTGTGTGATGTCCTTAGGTTAGTTAGGTTTAAGTAGTTCTACGAGGTGCATTCAAGTTCTAAGGCCGCCGATTTTTTTTCTCCGGACTGGAAAGAGATAGAAACATGTGCATTGTTTTAAAATGAGGCCGCGTTCATTGTCAATACGTCCCAGAGATCGCAGCACCTTACGGCAGATGGAATTTTACCGCCAGCGGCGAGAATGAGAACTGTTTTAAATACTTAAAATGGCACCGTTTTCCTTACTTGAACAGCGTGCAATCATTCGTTTTCTGAATTTGCGTGGTGTGAAACCAACAGAACTTCATCGGCAGTTGAAGGAGACGTGTGGTGATGGAGTTAGGGATGTGTCGAAAGTGCATTCGTGGGTGCGACAGTTAAATGAAGGCAGAACATCGTGTGACAACAAACCGAAACA
Organism: Schistocerca cancellata; assembly: GCF_023864275.1. Classification (NCBI taxonomy): domain Eukaryota; kingdom Metazoa; phylum Arthropoda; class Insecta; order Orthoptera; family Acrididae; genus Schistocerca; species Schistocerca cancellata. The sequence goes on from NC_064636.1 coordinate 79,121,293, forward strand.
ACCTCGGGCATGCACAAGCCGGTCTGACGACACGATCGAGAAAGTGGAGAGAATTGTTTTGGGGGATCGCCGAATGACTGTCGAACAGATCGCCTCCAGAGTTGGCATTTCTGTGGGTTCTGTGCACACAATCCTGCATGACGACCTGAAAATGCGAAAAGTGTCATCCAGGTGGGTGCCACGAATGCTGACGGACGACCACACGGCTGCCCGTATGGCACGTTGCCGAGCAATGTTGACGCGCAACGACAGCACGAATGGGACTTTCTTTTCGTCGGTTGTGACAATGGATGAGACGTGGATGCCATTTTTCAATCCAGAAACAAAGCGCCAGTCAGCTCAATGGAAACACACAGATTCACCGCCACCAAAAAACTTTCGGGTAACCACCAGTGCTGAAAAAATGATGGTGTCCACGTTCTGGGACAGCGAGGGCGTAATCCTTACCCATTGCGTTCCAAAGGGCACTACGGTAACAGGTGCATCCTACGAAAATGTTTTGAAGAACAAATTCCTTCCTGCACTGCAACAAAAACGTCCGGGAAGGGTTGTGTGTGTGCTGTTTCACCGAGACAACGCACCCGCACATCGAGCTAATGTTACGCAACAGTTTCTTCGTGATAACAACTTTGAAGTCATTCCTCGTGCTCCCTACTCGCCTGACCTGGCTCCTACTTTTGGCTTTTTCCAATAATGAAAGACACTCTCCGTGGCCGCACATTCACCAGCCGTGCTGCTATTGCCTCAGCGATTTTCCAGTGGTCAAAACAGATTCCTAAAGAAGTCTTCGCCGCTGCCATGCAATCATGGCGTCAGCGTTGTGAAAAATGTGTACGTCTGCAGGGCGATTACATCGATAAGTAACGCCAGTTTCAACGATTTCGGGTGAGTAGTTAATTAGAAAAAAAATCGGAGGCCTTAGAACTTGAATGCACCTCGTAAGTCTAGGGGACTGGTAACTTCAGATGTTAAGTCCCATAGTTACCAGAGCCATTTGAAGCATTATTGCGTGCTTATGGAATATCGTCTACAGTTTCGTGATTTCCTGTCAGAGAGTAGTAACTGACGGAAAGTCATTGAGTAAAACAGAATTGATTTCTGGCGTTCCCCAATGCACTGATATAGGCCCACTGCTGTTTCTTATCTACATAAACGATTTAGGAGACAATTTGAGCACCCGTCTTAGGTTGCTTGCCGATTATGGTGTCGTTTATCGACTACTAAAGTCATCAGAAGATCAAAACATATTGCAAAACGATTTAGAAAAGATATTTGTGTAGTGCGAAAATTGGCGATTGAACCTAAATAATGAAAAGTGTGAGGTGATCCACATGAGTGCTGAAAGCAATCCGTTAGGCTTCGGTTACACAATAAACCACACCAATTTAAAGGTACTAAATTCAGCAAAATATCTAGAAATTACAATTACCAACATCTAAAATTGGAAGGAACACACAGAAAATGTTGTAGGAGAGGCGATCGAAAGACTGCGTTTCGTTGGCAGGACACTTAGAAAACTTAACAGACCTACTAAGGAGACTGCCTACACTACGCTTGTCCGTCCCGTTTCAGAATAGGAAATGGAACTATCACATAGGTTCAGTTGTAGACAAAACAGGTGCCAGACCTCGATACTGGGAGTATGCAGTCTAAAAAAGAGACTGATTTAAAAAGCGCTCGAGTGACCGATACTACAATATCGCTCAAGTGATGGGGACCCGTAGCAACAGGACTAACAGGGAACACTCAACGTTTAGAAAGAATCGTCATAGTTTGGTCTGATCCAAGGGAGTGTGTTGCACCGGTGCCATTAGTTCGTTCAACCTACAGAAAATGTCCACTCGCCTTGGGGTGGTCTTCTTCCTCGATCACACGCCTACGCTGTAAGAAAATGCATAATGATCTTTGGATAGAGCTTTCTCTGTCTGTAGCCGAAACTAGTTGCACTACACGCCTCTACACGTAGTTTAAAATGTTTGCTGGTATCAGGTGATATACGAGGGCAGTTCAATAAGTAATGCAACACATTTTTTTTCTCGGCCAATTTTGGTTGAAAAAACCGGAAATTTCTTGTGGAATATTTTCAAAGATTCCCGCTTCGTCTCGTATAGTTTCATTGACTTCCGACAGGTGGCAGCGCTGTACGGAGCTGTTAAAATGGCGTCTGTAACGGATGTGCGTTGCAAACAACGGGCAGTGATCGAGTTTCTTTTGGCGGAAAACCAGGGCATCTCCGATATTCATAGGCGCTTGCAGAATGTCTACGGTGATCTGGCAGTGGACAAAAGCACGGTGAGTCGTTGGGCAAAGCGTGTGTCATCATCGCCGCAAGGTCAATCAAGACTGTCTGATCTCCCGCGTGCGGGCCGGCCGTGCACAGCTGTGACTCCTGCAATGGCGGAGCGTGCGAACACACTCGTTCGAGATGATCGACGGATCACCATCAAACAACTCGGTGCTCAACTTGACATCTCTGTTGGTAGTGCTGTCACAATTGTTCACCAGTTGGGATATTCAAAGGTTTGTTCCCGCTGGGTCCCTCGTTGTCTAACCGAACACCGTAAAGAGCAAAGGAGAACCATCTGTGCGGAATTGCTTGCTCGTCATGTGGCTGAGGGTGACAATTTCTTATCAAAGATTGTTACAGGCGATGAAACATGGGTCCATCACTTCGAACCTGAAACAAAACGGCAATCAATGGAGTGGCGCCACACCCACTCCCCTGCCGAGAAAAAGTTTAAAGCCATACCCTCAGCCGGTAAAGTCACGGTTACAGTCTTCTGGGACGCTGAAGGGGTTATTCTGTTCGATGTCCTTCCCCGTGGTCAAACGATCAACTCTGAAGTGTATTGTGCTACTCTTCAGAAATTGAAGAAACGACTTCAGCGTGTTCGTAGGCACAAAAACCTGAACGAACTTCTCCTTCTTCGTGACAACGCAAGCCCTCACACAAGTCTTCGCACCCGAGAGGAGCTCACAAAACTTCAGTGGACTGTTCTTCCTCGTGCACCCTACAGCCCCGATCTCGCACCGTCGGATTTCCATATGTTTGGCCCAATGAAGGACGCAATCCGTGGGAGGCACTACGCGGATGATGGAGAAGTTATTGATGCAGTACGACGTTGGCTCCGACATCGACCAGTGGAATGGTACCGTGCAGGCATATAGGCCCTCATTTCAAGGTGGCGTAAGGCCGCAGTATTGAATGGAGATTACGTTGAAAAATAGTGTTGTGCAGCTAAAAGATTGGGGAATAACCTGGTGTATTTCAATGCTGAATAAAACAACCCCTGTTTCAGAAAAAAAATGTGTTGCATTACTTATTGAACTGCCCTCGTAAGTCGACCATCGGGCTGAGTCCTGTATGGGCAACATCGTAATAAGCATCCCTGGCGTAGAGAAACACCTGAAAGATTTGAAGCAAACAAATCGCCAGGTTCAGATGGAATCCCTATTCGGTTTTACAAAGAGTACTCTACGGCACTGGTCCCTTACCTAGCCTGCATTTAGCGCGAATCTTTCGCCGAGCACAAAGTCTCAAGCGACTGCAAAAAGAGCGCAGATGACTTCAGTACATAAGAAGGGTAAAAGAACGGACCTGAAAAATTACAGATCAATATGCCTAACTTCTTTTTGCTGCAGAATCCCTGAACTTATTTACACTTCGAACAGAATAAACTTTCTTGAAAGTGACAAGGTCATGTCCACGAATCGTGGTTTTTTAGACAGCATCGCTCGTGCGAAACTCATCCTGCTCTTTTGTCACGTAATATACACTCCTGGAAATTGAAATAAGAACACCGTGAATTCATTGTCCCAGGAAGGGGAAACTTTATTGACACATTCCTGGGGTCAGATACATCACATGATCACACTGACAGAACCACAGGCACATAGACACAGGCAACAGAGCATGCACAATGTCGGCACTAGTACAGTGTATATCCACCTTTCGCAGCAATGCAGGCTGCTATTCTCCCATGGAGACGATCGTAGAGATGCTGGATGTAGTCCTGTGGAACGGCTAGCCATGCCATTTCCACCTGGCGCCTCAGTTGGACCAGCGTTCGTGCTGGACGTGCAGACCGCGTGAGACGACGCTTCATCCAGTCCCAAACAAGCTCAATGGGGGACAGATCCGGAGATCTTGCTGGCCAGGGTAGTTGACTTACACCTTCTAGAGCACGTTGGGTGGCACGGGATACATGCGGACGTGCATTGTCCTGTTGGAACAGCAAGTTCCCTTGCCGGTCTAGGAATGGTAGAACGATGGGTTCGATGACGGTTTGGATGTACCGTGCACTATTCAGTGTCCCCTCGACGATCACCAGTGGTGTACAGCCAGTGTAGGAGATCGCTCCCCACACCATGATGCCGGGTGTTGGCCCTGTGTGCCTCGGTCGTATGCAGTCCTGATTGTGGCGCTCACCTGCACGGCGCCAAACACGCATACGACCATCATTGGCACCAAGGCAGAAGCGACTCTCATCGCTGAAGACGACACGTCTCCATTCGACCCTCCATTCACGCCTGTCGCGACACCACTGGAGGCGGGCTGCACGATGTTGGGGCGTGAGCGGAAGACGGCCTAACGGTGTGCGGGACCGTAGCCCAGCTTCATGGAGACGGTTGCGAATGGTCCTCGCCGATACCCCAGGAGCAACAGTGTCCCTAATTTGCTGGGAAGTGGCGGTGCGGTCCCCTACGGCACTGCGTAGGATCCTACGGTCTTGGCGTGCATCCGTGCGTCGCTGCGGTCCGGTCCCAGGTCGACGGGCACGTGCACCTTCCGCCGACCACTGGCGACAACATCGATGTACTGTGGAGACCTCACGCCCCACGTGTTGAGCAATTCGGCGGTACGTCCACCCGGCCTCCCGCATGCCCACTATACGCCCTCGCTCAAAGTCCGTCAACTGCACATACGGTTCACGTCCACGCTGTCGCGGCATGCTACCAGTGTTAAAGACTGCGATGGAGCTCCGTATGCCACGGCAAACTGGCTGACACTGACGGCGGCGGTGCACAAATGCTGCGCAGCTAGCGCCATTCGACGGCCAACACCGCGGTTCCTGGTGTGTCCGCTGTGCCGTGCGTGTGATCATTGCTTGTACAGCCCTCTCGCAGTGTCCGGAGCAAGTATGGTGGGTCTGACACACCGGTGTCAATGTGTTCTTTTTTCCATTTCCAGGAGTGTACATTTAATATACGCCGAACTATGTATGAAGGGCAACAGGCAGATTCCATATTTCTAGATTTCCGGAAAGCATTTGACGCGGTGCGGTGCCCCATTGCAGGCTGTTCAAATGGTTCAAATGGTTCTGACAAGGGGAACCTCCCCATCGCACCCCCCTCAGATTTAGTTATAAGTTGGCACAGTGGATAGGCCTTGAAAAACTGAACACAGATCAATCGAGACAACAGGAAGAAGTTGTGTGGAACTATGAAAAAAAAAAAGCAAAATATACAAAGTGGGTCGTGCATGCGTAAGATAGTGCATGGGGGCTTAATAAAATGCAATGCAAATACTTTTTAATTTTCTGTCGCTGTATGTCCGATTACGCAAGTCTCGTAAACGGCTGGCCCTGACAACTAATTGTTACGCTATCTGACTGCATAGAATGACAACAAAGAATGAAAAGAAAATTTTCGTTAACACAATTAATTAATTAAGTCCCCAGCAACTATAAAACCTACGAAACCAAAGCACAAGTATAACTGTTCTGTGTGTGGGAGTGTGACTCAACGCACATCTGGCACGGTTCTTCTTCAACAAGACAAGAAATTTTAAATACCATTTACTGACGTGATAAAAGAAATTACAAATACTATAATTGTGCAAGAAACCCAGAATTACACTCTAATACAAGAACACACGCCAGATGCTTTGTTGACTGAACCTGTAATGAAGCATTATTCAGGACACACAAATAATAAGATGATAAAGAACAGTAGTTAGTTACCTTAATTTATATTGACGAAAAGCACTCAGATCATTACAATGTCTCCATTGGAACAACATCTGCTATCTCTCCCATCAAACCACTGCATAACATGGAAAAACACTCACTACTACCCGATCTCATTCCAACTTCCGATACAAGCAGTGTCCACCACTTCTCGGCAAGAACTGCCTGCCACTACCTCTCAATGAGCACTGCCAGTGGAGGCGGCGGAACAATACTCTCTCTGGCGCGATTTTTGGCGCTGTGGCTCAGTGTAGCCACCTTTCAATAGGCAACATTAAGGGCTATGTGAGCAGCGCCGTGGTCTTGTGGTTAGCGTGAACAGCTGCGGAACGAGAGGTCCTTGGTTCAAATCTGCCCTCGACTGAAAAATTTTGCTTTCTTTATTTTCGCAACGTTATGATCTGTCCGTTCGTTCCTTGACGTCTCTGTTCACTGTAATAAGTTTAGTGTCTGTGTTTTGCGACCGCACCGCAAAACCGTGCGATTAGTAGACGAAAGGACGTGCCTCTCCAATGGGAACCGAAAACATTTGATCGCAAGGTCATAGGTCAACCGATTCCTCCACAGGAAAACACGTCTGATATTTTGTATACGACACTGGTGACAGCATGTGCGTCACATGACAGGAATATGTTGTCGACCCACCTAACTAGTACACTTGGCGAATGGGTGAAAAGATTCTTCTACCTTGCCTGATTTAAGTTTTCTTGTGGATGTAATAATCACTCCAAAAAAAGTGATGAAAACATAAGAGTTTTTCACATAAACTGGAAATAAAAAGTTAAAATTTTCGGTCGAGGGAAGATTTGAACTGAAGACTTCTTGTTCTGCAGCTGTTCACGCTAACCATGGGACCACCGCGCTCCTCGGCTCACAATGCCCTTGATGTTGCCCATCTTACGCATGCACGACCCACTTTGTATATTTTGCTTATTTTTTCATAGTTCCACACAACTTCTTCCAGTTTTCTCGATCTATCTGTGTTCAGTTTTTCAAGGCCTATCCACTGTGCCAACTTATAACTAAATCTGAGGGGGGTGCGATGGGGGTGTTCCCTTGTGAGCACTATGGGACTTAACATCTATGGTCATCAGTCCCCTAGAACTTAGAACTACTTAAACCTAACTAACGTAAGGACATCACACAACACCCAGCCATCACGAGGCAGAGGAAATCCCTGACCCCAACGGGAATCGAACCCGGGAACCCGGGCGCGGGAAGCGAGAACGCTACCGCACGACCACGAGCTGCGGACTGCAGGCTGTTCACACGAAGGTACGTATGACCATATGGAATAAGTTCACAGATATGTGAGTGGCTCGAACACTTCTTAAATAGCAGAACCCAGTGTGTTGTCCTCGACGGCGAGTGTTCGTCAGAGACCAGGATCTCGTCAGGTGTGCCACAGGGAAGTGTGGTAGGACCGCTGGTGTTCTCTGTATACATAAAGGATTTGGCAGACAGGCTGGGGAGCAATTTGCAGTTGTTTACTGTGTACGGTAAAGTGTCTAAGTCGAGTGATTGTTGTGGTGAATGGCAGCTAGCTCTAAATGTGGGAAAACGGAATGCTGATGAGTAGGAAGGTTGGTTGGTTGGATTCTTTGGGGAAGGAGAACAGACAGCGTGGTCATCGATCTCATTGGATTAGGGAAGGACGGGGAAGGAAGTCGGCCATGCCCTTTCAGAGGAACCATCCCGGCATTTGCCTGCAGTGATTTAGGGAAATCACGGAAAACCTCGGGGAAGATCAGTTTGGATTCCGTAGAAATACTGGAACACGTGAGGCAATACTGACCCTACGACTTATCTTAGAAGAAAGATTAAGGAAAGGCAAACCTACGTTTCTAGCATTTGTAGACTTAGAGAAAGCTTTTGACAATCTTGACTGGAATACTCTCTTTCAAATTCTAAAGGTGGCAGGGGTAAAATACAGGGAGCGAAAGGCTATTTACAATTTGTAAAGAAACCAGATGGCAGTTATAAGAGTCGAGGGGCATGAGAGGGAAGCAGCAGTTGGGAAGGGAGTGAGACAGGGTTGTAGCCTCTCCCCAATGTTATTCAGTCTGTATATTGAGCAAGCAGTAAAGGAAACAAAAGAAAAATTTGGAGTAGGTATTAAAATCCATGGTGAAGAAATAAAAACTTTGAGGTTCGCCGATGACATTGTAATTCTGTCAGAGACAGCAAAGGACTTGGAAGAGCAGTTGAACGGAATGGACGGTGTCTTGAAGGGAGGATATAAGATGAACATCAACAAAAGCAAAACGAGGATAATGGAATGTAGTCGAATTAAGTCGGGTGATGCTGAGAGTATTAGATTAGGAAATGAGACACTTAAAGTAGTAAAGGAGTTTTGCTACTTGGGGAGCAAAATAACTGATGACGGTCGAAGTAGAGAGGATATAAAATGTAGACTGGCAATGGCAAGGAAAGCGTTTCTGAAGAAGAGAAATTTGTTAAACATCGAGTATAGATTTAAGTGTCAGGAAGTCATTTCTGAAAGTATTTGTATGGAGTGTAGCCATGTATGGAAGTGAAACATGGACGGTAAATAGTTCGGACACGAAGAGAATAGAAGCTTTTGAAATGTGGTGCTACAGAAGAATGCTGAAGATCAGATGGGTAGATCACATAACTAATGAGGAAGTATTGAATAGGATTGGGGAGAAGAGAAGTTTGTGGCACAACTTGACCAGAAGAAGGGATCGGTTGGTAGGACATGTTCTGAGGCATCAAGGGATCACCAATTTAGTATTGGAAGGCAGCGTGGAGGGTAAAAATCGTAGGGGGAGACCAAGAGATGAATACACTAAGCAGATTCAGAAGGATGTAGGTTGCAGTAGGTACTGGGAGATGAAGAAGCTTGCACAGGATAGAGTAGCATGGAGAGCTGCATCAAACCAGTCTCAGGACTGAAGACAACAACAACAACAACAACAACGAAAAACGTAAATCAGGATGGCCGGACGCGGGATTGAACCGTCGTCCTCCCGAATGCGAGTCCAGTGTCTAACCACTGCGCCACCCCGCTCGGTTGAAGAGGAAGATCAGACCTGTAATTTCTCGGAGACAATATTACTAGTGTCCTGTTTGACGCAGTCACGTCGTTTAAATATCTGGGCGTAATTGTGGAAAGCGATATGAACTGGAATGAGCATGTGAGAACTGTGTTTGGTAACGGGAATGGTCGATTTCAATTTAATGGGAGAATTTTAGGAAAGAGTGGTTCACCTGTAAAGGATCCGCATACAGGACGCTCGTGCCACCTATTCTTGAATACTGCTCGAGACTTGGTACTAAGCCCGACTGAAGAAAGACATCGAAGCAGTTCAGAGACGGGTTGCTAGATTTTTTACCGGTAGATCTGAACAAAACTTAAGTGTTATGGACATGCTTCGGAACTCACATGGGAATCCCTGAGCAGAAGGCGACGTTCTTTTCGAGAAACACTATTGAGAAAATTTATAGAACCGGCATTTAAAGCGGACTGCGGAATTTTTCTACTGCCGCCAATATACACGGCGCGTAAGGACCACGAAGGTAAAGTGCGAGAAACGACGGTATATGAGAAATTAGGGCTCATACGGAGGTATATAGACAGTCGTTCCCCCTCATATATTTGCCAGTGGAACAGGAAAATAAACGAGTAGGACTGGTACAAGGTACCCTCCGCCACGTACCGTACGGTAATTTTATGAGTTGACTGATGGCTTTTGTGTCTCATTTGTGCTTGGTAACTGATTTTTGCATTTCTCAAGATTTATGACAAGTTGCCTGCAAACTTCCAGGCACGTGAAAGCTGCGTGCCGCACCGGGACTCGAACCCAGAAATTGTGTCTTTTCCGCCCAAATTCTCTATCGACTGAGCTATCCACGCACGACTGAGAAGTACTGTCTGCATCTCATTGGCTTGACGCACGTCTTTCAAGGTTCCATGAGACGAAAACGCGAATTGAGTTTCACATGACAGATGTTTTGCTCGTCGGCCTCGAAGGAGTCGTTCTGTTCAAGACACCTCATCACATCCGCGTTCTAAATTTATATCATTAAACAGCTATATCGGTGCACGCTCTTAGTTTCAGGTTGCCTGTCTCTGGTGGCTTGCAGGGGTAACAAAACTTTGATAATTGAATGTTTTATTTAATTACTGGCCTAATTTAAAATGCTGCCACAATCTGCTCATTAAGAGGTGTATTAATACGTTAAAGCCTCAGATGGTCAAAACCATTTAGACATCTGTATGGTGCTTTTTTTTTTTCTTTATTGAATTTCAATTCCCCCCCAAGAGGGCGGGCTGGCAGCAGCTTAGTATGCCGCTCTCACTTTGTGTGAGAAAGATCAAGAGAATAAATAATAAAAAAAACAGGCGATAAAATCGGAGACTTAAAGAGTAACACGGCGTAAAGAAATCGTGGAACTTAAAACAAAGAACAGAGGGATGATGATGCTAATAAAATACATACGAAGCAGACAGGGAAAACAATAGACAGACAATTAAAAAAACACGGTGACAGTCTGGATTCTGTTCGCAAAAGACATAAAATTCACACCTAGCGACAGCATGGTTTCTGTTCGCAACACGAGAAAGACAAACAACACTGAATAGTCACTGGAACACTGCACTATAAAGTTGGCAATTGTGACGTACCACAGTCGAGAGCAGGTGGGGGGAAACTGGACAGAAGATGGGAAAACAAAAAAGGGGGGAACCGGGAAAGGAGCTGATGGAGGATGAGGACCCATAAGAGGGGTGGGGGGCAGACGCGACAGGGAGTGGGGTAGGCAGAGGAGGGGAATACAAAAGGACTTGGGGGGGGGGAGAAGGGAGGTAGGGAGAGGTTTAGTGGGGAGAAAACAGGATGGAAGGGGGGGGAGAGGGAGGCCAGGGAAAGGACAGAGGAAAGGAGGGGGAGCGAGGATCAGATTTGATAGGAAGGATAAATGGAGGGAGAGAGGGCATCGTCCGGGAGGGGGAGTTGATGGAAGCCACCTTGGGAAAAGAGATGTAGGGTGTAGAGATGAAGGGTAGGGGGGACACAACGGTGAAGACGTGGCAGGGGGCGGGCATGGGAGAGGAGAGGAGCAACCAGGGGGTGAGGAGTATGGTGCGAGAAGTGGCAATTTAATAACGAAAAGTGTGAAGTCATCTACACGAGTACGAAACGAAATCTGGTAAATTTCGGTTACGCGACAAATCGCGCAAATCTAATGGTTGTAAATTCAACTAAATAATTAGGGATTACAATTACTAATAACCTAAATTGGAACGATCGCAAAGACAATGTTGTGGGAGAAGCAAACCAAAGTCTGCGATTAATTGGCAGAACACTTAGAAGGTGCAACAGGTCTGCTAAAGAGAATGCGTACTTCACGCTCTTCCGCCCTCTTCTGGAGTATTGCTGTGCGGTTTGGAATCCGTAACAGATAGGATTAATAGAGGGCATCGAAAATGTTGAAAGAAAATGGCTCTGAGCACTATGCGACTTAACTTCTGAGGTCATGAGTCGCCTAAGGACATCACACACATCCATGCCCGAGGCAGGATTCGAACCTGCGACCGTAGCAGTCGCACGGTTCCGGACTGAGCGCCTAGAACCGCGAGACCACCGCGGCCGGCGGTAACTTAGCGTGTTCGGTCAGAGAGTTAGTTGCCCTCTGTAATAAAAAAACTGAAATAATGGATCAACGACGAACTGAAACGGGTGTCTTGCGACGTCCGCACCGAGCAGATACAACGAACAAAAACGAACAAAATGAGACTTAAAAAAAAAAAGAAAAAAAAAAACGTGATGAGTACCGTTACTGTTCTAAATGCAGTTGTTTAGTGGGACGGTGGTTCGCGTCTTGACACATCCAAATTTTTTTTCCTAACATTCGGGTTGTCATTAGGTTCTGATACTTTATTATTACACTCCTGGAAATGGAAAAAAGAACACATTGACACCGGTGTGTCAGACCCACCATACTTGCTCCGGACACTGCGAGAGGGCTGTACAAGCAATGATCACACGCACGGCACAGCGGACACACCAGGAACCGCGGTGTTGGCCGTCGAATGGCGCTAGCTGCGCAGCATTTGTGCACCGCCGCCGTCAGTGTCAGCCAGTTTGCCGTGGCATACGGAGCTCCATCGCAGTCTTTAACACTGGTAGCATGCCGCGACAGCGTGGACGTGAACCGTAAGTGCAGTTGACGGACTTTGAGCGAGGGCGTATAGTGGGCATGCGGGAGGCCGGGTGGACGTACCGCCGAATTGCTCAACACGTGGGGCGTGAGGTCTCCGCAGTACATCGATGTTGTCGCCAGTGGTCGGCGGAAGGTGCACGTGCCCGTCGACCTGGGACCGGACCGCAGCGCAGCGACGCACGGATGCACGCCAAGACCGTAGGATCCTACGCAGTGCCGTAGGGGACCGCACCGCCACTTCCCAGCAAATTAGGGACACTGTTGCTCCTGGGGTATCGGCGAGGACCATTCGCAACCGTCTCCATGAAGCTGGGCTACGGTCCCGCACACCGTTAGGCCGTCTTCCGCTCACGCCCCAACATCGTGCAGCCCGCCTCCAGTGGTGTCGCGACAGGCGTGAATGGAGGGACGAATGGAGACGTGTCGTCTTCAGCGATGAGAGTCGCTTCTGCCTCGGTGCCAATGATGGTCGTATGCGTGTTTGGCGCCGTGCAGGTGAGCGCCACAATCAGGACTGCATACGACCGAGGCACACAGGGCCAACACCCGGCATCATGGTGTGGGGAGCGATCTCCTACACTGGCCGTACACCACTGGTGATCGTCGAGGGGACACTGAATAGTGCACGGTACATCCAAACCGTCATCGAACCCATCGTTCTACCATTCCTAGACCGGCAAGGGAACTTGCTGTTCCAACAGGACAATGCACGTCCGCATGTATCCCGTGCCACCCAACGTGCTCTAGAAGGTGTAAGTCAACTACCCTGGCCAGCAAGATCTCCGGATCTGTCCCCCATTGAGCATGTTTGGGACTGGATGAAGCGTCGTCTCACGCGGTCTGCACGTCCAGCACGAACGCTGGTCCAACTAAGGCGCCAGGTGGAAATGGCATGGCAAGCCGTTCCACAGGACTACATCCAGCATCTCTACGATCGTCTCCATGGGAGAATAGCAGCCTGCATTGCTGCGAAAGGTGGATATACACTGTACTAGTGCCGACATTGTGCATGCTCTGTTGCCTGTGTCTATGTGCCTGTGGTTCTGTCAGTGTGATCATGTGATGTTTCTGACCCCAGGAATGTGTCAATAAAGTTTCCCCTTCCTGGGACAATGAATTCACGGTGTTCTTATTTCAATTTCCAGGAGTGTATATTTTGCTGCTTCTTCTTTTACGCTTCGTAATTCACATGTTGCAAAGATTCTAATACTGGGTAGGAACAGTGATCAAGTAAGACTGACCTTGAGGTTTTACTAAAATGTGGGAATGATGAAATAATGTTTATCTTATGCGGAGAAGTATTCCAAATTTGTACCGCACTGTTTGTAGTGGAACTTTGATAATCCTGAGTCCTTATTGATTGGACATGCTACTTTCCTTTTCGTGGACGACGGAGGAACTGAGCGTTTTAATACAGCTAACGTGGGAATTTTACGCTCGCCCGTTGAGTAAACAGTGTGGTTTACGAACTGGTAACGTCCCTCAACTGCCGCTGGAGTGCGTTGCGATCGCGTGTACCACGTTGGGGCCCACGTACCGTGTGCACAAGACCCAACGTTCCTGAGCGTTCAGCAGCACGTTGAACTCAACCACGCTCAACGTTAACGTGCGACAGCAAGGTCCGTGTGCCGACGGCTTTATAATTCGTCCGTGTTGTTTCACAGTGATTGGTTTTAGTACTGTTTGAGACATTGTGGAATTGCCTTTGCAGAATTCTCTGCATCTTGTGTGGTTTTTGATGTGCAGATAGTTAAATGCTGTCTGCGTTCTGGTATGGGTAGTTGGGCTTCGGACGGAGCAGTGAGGAGGTCCACAGCGCGAAGGCAGACAGGGACCGCTGGCAGCGTGGAGCCACTGTCGGATCGAAGGGCTGTAGCCGACAACCGAATGCAGGACGTTTGAAGTTGAGTGAACCTTATCCAGAAGTGAAACCTCCACAGTTTGAGATCTCGCTGTTTGCGTGTTGCTGCTCCCAGGGTCGGTGAAATCCACCGCAAAAAGTGGAGTCTCTCAGGTTGAGTTCAAATGGTTCTGAGCACTATGGGACTCAACATCTGAGGTCATGAGTCCCCTAGAACTTAGAACTACTTAAACCTAACTAACCTAAGGACAGCACACACATCCATGCCCGAGGCAGGATTCGAACGTGCGACCGTAGCAGCAGCGCGGTTCGAGACTGAAGTGCCTAGAACCTCTCGGCCACACCGGCCGGCTAGCAGCAGCAACCGGCCTAACAACTACGCCAGACTCTTTGTCTTATACAGGCGTTCCAGACTGCAGCAATGTACAGGGCTATTACAAATGATTGAAGCGATTTCATAAATTCACTGTACCTCCATTCATTGACATATGGTCACGACACACTACAGATACGTAGAAAAACTCATAAAGTTTTGTTCGGCTGAAGCCGCACTTCAGGTTTCTGCCGTCAGAGCGCTCGAGAGCGCAGTGAGACAAAATGGCGACAGGAGCCGAGAAAGCGTATGTCGTGCTGGAAATGCACTCACATCAGTCAGTCATAACAGTGCAACGACACTTCAGGACGAAGTTCGACAAAGATCCACCAACTGCTAACTCCATTCTGCGATGGTGTGCGCAGTTTAAAGCTTCTGGATGCCTCTGTAAGGGGAAATCGACGGGTCGACCTGCAGTGAGCGAAGAAACGGTTGAACGCGTGCGGGCAAGTTTCACGCGTAGCCCGCGGAAAATTGGCTAATGCCAGAACTGGAGACCGACAGCGCCGACTTCATCTTTCGACAGGATGGTGCTCCATCGCACTTCCATCAGGATGTTCGGCATTTCTTAAACAGGAGATTGGAAAACCGATGGATCGGTCGTGGTGGAGATCACGATCAGCAATTCGTGTCACGTTCTCCACGCTCTCCCGACTTAACCCCATGCGATTTCTTCCTGTGGGGTTATGTGAAAGATTCAGTGTTTAAACCTCCTCTACCGAGAAACGTGCCAGAACTGCGAGCTCGCATCAACGATGCTTTCGAACTCATTGATGGGGACGTGCTGCGCCGAGTGTGGGAGGAACTTGATTATCGGCTTGATGTCAGCCGAATCACTAAAGGGGCACATACCGAACATTTGTGAATGCCTAAAAAAACTTTTTGAGTTTTTGTATGTGTGTGCAAAGCATTGTGAAAATATCTCAAATAATGAAGTTATTGTAGAGCTGTGAAATCGCTTCAATCATTTGTAATAACCCTGTATTGTGACTGTTTACATATTTCTGTATTTGAATACACACTCTGAGCCGTGTGCGGCTCGCGTTCTTTCCGTTCGTACTTGGCGTCTTGTTGAGGCGTCTCGTTTCCTTCTTGTGTTAAAGGCGCCACTGACTTTGCTAGTATTGTTTGTCTGCGAGTGGCAGCAGCAGCGGTTACCGATAGCCAGTACTGTGGTACTATCTTTGACGGGGCTGCTTGTATTTCCGGGTCGTCGTGTGTGTCAGGCGGTTGGGCTTCGGACGGAGCAGCGAGGAGGTCTGCAGCGCGGGGGCGGCCCGGGACTGCTGGCGGTGTGCGGGCACTGTCGGATCGAGGGGCTGTAGCCGATGACCGAACCCAGGACGTTTGAAGTTCAGTGAACCGTATCCAGTAGTGAGACCTCCACTGTTTGAGATCTCGCTGCTGTTTGCGTGTTGCTGCTCCCAGGGTCAGTGATACCAACCGCAACAAGTGGAGTCTGTCAGGTTAGAGGAAGCTCTTACAAGGGAACCTCCCCATCGCACCCCCCTCAGATTTAGTTATAAGTTTGCATAGTGGATAGGCCTTGAAAAACTGAACACAGATAGATCGAGAAAACAGCAAGAAGTTGTGTGGATCTATGAAAAAAATAAGCAAAATATACAAACTGAGTAGTCCATGTGCAAGATAGGCAACATCAAGGACAAGGTGAGCTAAGGAGCGCCGTGGTCCCGTGGTTAGCGTGAGTGACTGCGGAACGAGAGGTCCTCGGTTCAAGTCCTCCCTCGAGTGAAAAGTTTACTTTTTTTATCTTCGCAAAGTTATCATCTGTCCATTCGTTCATTGACGTCTCTATTCACTGTAATAAGTTTAGTGTCTGTGTTTTGCGACCGCACCGCAAAACCGTGCGATTAGTAGACGAAAGGACGTGCCTCTCCAATGGGAAGCGAAAACATTTGATCGCAAGGTCATAGGTCAACCGATTCCTCCACAGGAAAACACGTCTGATATAATCTATACGACACTGGTGACGGCATCTGCGTCACATGACAGGAATATGTTGTTGACCCACCTAACTTGTACACTTGGCGAATGGGTAAAAAGATTCTTCTACTTTGCCCGATTTAGGTTTTCTTCTGGATGTGATAATCACTCTCAAAAAAGTGATGAAAACATAACGGACGGACAGATAATAATTGTCTGAAAATAAAAAATTAAACTTTTTACTCGAGGGAAGACTTGAACTAGGGACCTCTCGTTCCGCAGCCGCTCACGCTAACCACGGGACCACGGCGCTCCTAGGCTCACACGCTCCTTGCTGTTGCATATCTTGCGCATGGACTACTCAGTTTGTATATTTTGCTTATATTTTTTAATAGTTCCACACAACTTCTTCCTGTTTTCTCGACTGATCTGTGTTCAGTTTTTCAAGGCCTATCCACTGTGCCAACTTATAACTAAATCTGAGGGGGGTGCGATGGGGAGGTTCCCTTGTTAGCTGCCTTCTACTCCTCGATGTTAGTTTGGATTTAGTATTGTTCTTATTAGTGAAGTTCAGCCAGCGGTATTTTCTGCCTTGTGGCCGGTAACACCCCAGTTACCTGGCCTGGAGGTTAGCGTATTTTTGCGGCAGCGTCCTTTTCCTCGTCTTTCCGATGCTGTCCGGCAGGACGTGTAGTTCGACACGCTCCTTGACTGTGGTGTGGACTGTGGTTTCTTTAGTCTATCTTGGTTGTAGTCGTTCCTTCCGCCTTTCGATGTTTTAAACACCGGAGGTGTCTGTCACTTCGGCCTCGCTCAGATTATTCCACCGTTGTGTTACGAGCGCTATCCACAAAGTACATTACGTTTTGGAATTAAAAATAAATAAAGTATTGGAATTTTTTTATATACAGATGAAAGCCACACTTAAATACTACCTTCCTACATAGTTGCCATTTAAATCAAGGGGTCCGGAACGTCATATACTTGAAATGTTAAAATAACGCTTATAAATTACATCTTTCCTCACAAAGTATTTGAGGTAGGAAGTTGAACTTTTTACAGATTATTTATTGGAATATGGGCTACAACTTAACACAGGGATTTTACAAAATTTTAGTTCAGTTATTAAAGATGATTTTTTTTCAATTGTAATGAAAATTCACAACATTTTTTTGCAATATTTTATTTATATATTCAAAAATATACAGTTTTTTGGAAAAAGGTTGTGTTAAATTATGCAGAAGGTACTGTGTAACATTTACTGAAAGTTTGAAACAAATATGTTTGGAAGATCCTTAGAAAACATGTAATTAGTATGAGAAAATAAAAGTTTTGGGAATCGAGCGACAAACATTAGATTAACTTTTTAGTGCATTCCAGGTCCATAGGATGGATTATCTTCATCCTCTGCAAACTTCTCCTCCAGCTTCCTCTTGTTCCTCCTCCTGTTTACTCTTGCTTGTATTTCTAGATTCTTTACAGCCCTGTCTGCAGCCCGAAGGCGTTCCTTGTCTAAAGCAAGCATCGCTCGTACCGTGTTAGAACCTATCTTCATTCCCATATTTCTAAATACCTTGCACCTTACAATGTTGCCATCATTGAAAGTCGCAACAGCATCATACACACCAAAGTGAAGTGTTTCTATTCCAACAAATACAGTCTTGGGGATTCTCGACCATATAACACTATTTACACTTTCATTGGGGTTTTGAGGTTTTTCCGTGAATACACTTTTTCAACAGTTCAGGTGCTGCTAAGTCTCTGAAAATAGGTTTTATCACCTCCATTATTGCATCTCACATCACTAAAATGTGCCTGATGAACACGGACGTTAATAATAACACCATTTGACAGCAGTTTAACAGCGCCACAGTGGGTCACGCTCATGTAGAACACATTTTTAAAAAAATTTAAAAATAGTTGTAGTCCTCGGAATTGAATAAATTATATATCTATTAAAAGGTAATAGTCTGCAGATTCAGAAAACGCAAAAAAGTAAAAATTGAACTTTTCATGATTTTGAGCCTTTCCGGAGCCCCCTAAGGCACTTATCGTAGCGATGGACGAGCTCGGAAATTCCTTCGTCGTAAAATTCGGCCGCCTGCGCCTTCAACCACGTGGCTACCTCTGCTTTTGGGACAGAAAAGGTGTGATTTTTGTGGATTTCCTGGAAATCTCAAAGGTATTACGAAACTCTGCACAACTTCAGAAGAGCAATACAAAGCAAGCGAAGGGGAAAGTTGGGCTCAAAGATCTTGCTGATTCACGACAACGCCCGGGCCCACACGGCAAATGCCACTCGTGAAGTTCTCGAATTTTTTAAGTGGGAGTCGTTTCCTCATCCGCCGTACAGTCCCGACCTGGCACCGAGAGACTTCCACTTATTCCCAGCAATGAAAAGAAGTGGTCGGCTTTGCAGGGTTTTGATGACGACGCACAGCTTCAAGAGGAGGTAACCACGTGGTTGAAGGCGCAGGCGGCCGAATTTTACGACGAAGGAAGGTCCGAGCTCTTCCATCGCTACGATAAGTGCCTTAATTTAAATGGCAACTATGTAGAAAAGTAGTATTTAAGTGTTGGCTTTCATCTGTATATAATAGAAAAAATTCCAATACTTTATTTATTTTCAATTCCTAAACGTAATGTATTTTGTGGATAGCCCTCGTAGTTATGACACATAGGGTGGATTTGGTAAGAGGATTGACTGGCGTCTAAACTGTCTCTATTTTGAAGTGCCATCCAGCTAGGTGAGCATTACTCTTGGCTGCCTGTCTCACCTCTTACACAGCTGTAGTCACCTTCCTCAGGCCGATCCAGGGAGCACTGTCTGTGGACCACTTGGTCTTACTTGGTGAAGTCGTCATAATTGTTTAAAAATTTACCCTAATGTTTTAGTGTGTAACCCCCTTCTTCACTTGTAATTCAGGCCTTCAGCCGTTGTGTGTTCTGAAATTTCTTGTGGCTTTCAGCCGACCAATAATTTGCAGTTCTTTCTTAATCAGGCCTTCACCCATTCATTGTGTGTAACATTGCCTGTGGCCTTCAGCTGACAATTTGCAATTCTTTCGTAGTAAGGCCTTCAGCTGTCAGTGTAGTTAAATCTTTTGAAATGATTGTTGAGAGTTATTTTTTTAAAATGAAGTGGATTTGTTTTCTGAGCAACCAACGGTAACTGATTAGACCCCATCCACACGTTTTCCTGCTTTGCCTAAGTCCCACGTCTAAGCTACGATATCTGCAAAGTAGTGTGAGAAAGGAGTAAGGAGTAAGGAGTGGGAAAGGAGTAAGACAGGGTTGTAGCCTCTCCCCGATGTTATTCAATCTGTATATTGAGCAAGCAGTAAAGGAAACAAAAGAAAAATTCGGAGTAGGTATTAAAATTCATGGAGAAGAAGTAAAAACTTTGAGGTTCGCCGATGACATCGTAATTCTGTCAGAGACAGCAAAGGACTTGGAAGAGCAGTTGAACGGAATGGACAGTGTCTTGAAAGGAGGATATAAGATGAACATCAACAAAAGCAAAACAAGGATAATGGAATGTAGTCGAATTAAGTCGAGTGATGCTGAGGGAATTAGATTAGGAAATGAGACACTTGAAGTAGTAAAGGAGTTTTGCTATTTAGGGAGTAAAATAACCGATGATGGTCGAAGTAGAGAGGATATAAAATGTAGACTGGCAATGGCAAGGAAAGCGTTTCTCAAGAAGAGGAATTTGTTAACATCGAGTATAGATTTACGTGTCAGGAAGTCGTTTCTGAAAGTATTTGTATGGAGTGTAGCCATGTATGGAAGTGAAACATGGACGATAACTAGTTTGGACAAGAAGAGAACAGAAGCTTTCGAAATGTGGTGCTACAGAAGAATGCTGAAGATAAGATGGGTAGATCACGTAACTAATGAGGAGGTATTGAATAGGATTGGGGAGAAGAGAAGTTTGTGGCACAACTTGACTAGAAGAAGGGATCGGTTGGTAGGACATGTTTTGAGGCATCAAGGGATCACAAATTTAGCATTGGAGGGCAGTGTGGAGGGTAAAAATCGTAGAGGGAGACCAAGAGATGAATACACTAAGCAGATTCAGAAGGATGTAGGTTGCAGTAGGTACTGGGAGATGAAGAAGCTTGCACAGGATAGAGTAGCATGGAGAGCTGCATCAAACCAGTCTCAGGACTGAAGACCACAACAAGAACAACAGTGTGAGACCCTGAGAAAAGTGAAAGCGCCAATTCGAAGAGTTGGTTCACACGTGGAGCACCCTCTACTTCACGTGCCAGTGCCGGACCACACACTTTTGCTGCGACATCTGCAACAACCCAGCGCCTGGGATTCACTGTCGTCGGCCATCCCGCATACAGTCCCGACTTGGACGCATCCAGCATATTGATAATTTT
Source organism: Schistocerca cancellata (assembly GCF_023864275.1). Taxonomy (NCBI): domain Eukaryota; kingdom Metazoa; phylum Arthropoda; class Insecta; order Orthoptera; family Acrididae; genus Schistocerca; species Schistocerca cancellata. The sequence goes on from NC_064636.1 coordinate 79,142,017, forward strand.
TGCTTTTGGACCGTCTAACTCAACTGAGTGAAACACATACGCACTTCACCTTTATTCTCTGCAACACATCTTCAGTGGCCAGGAATATATACACATTTTTACTATTTACTTTACACTTTGGGACCATGTTTATATAGGTTATAAACAGTTCTGGTGGTTGGCTTTTATGTGGCGTACTAAAACTTTAAATTCTACTTTCGGGCTCTACGTATGATGTTCTACATGTTGTGTTTTTATTCCATTTTTGGCGCTGTTCTTCTTCTTATAATTACCATTTGGGTTTTTGTTTTCCAAACTTCACAGCACTAGAAACCGAACACTTGTTTTGATGCTGTGTTTTGGTTTGTCTTGCCGAAGTTGCTGTCAAAGATCGGGTGTTAGTGCCAACTTTCGAGTATAATTTTTGAGATCTCTGTTTGTGTATGTGTGTGTGTGTGTGTGTGTGTGTGTGTGTGTGTGTGTGTCAGAGACCAGAATGTGGGAAGAGAGAGAGAGAGAGAGAGAGAGAGAGAGAGAGAGAGAGAGAGAGAAAGATATGTTTTTGTTTTAATATGGCTGCATGCACAAGAGGGATGATTTTTATCTTATCACTTCTTTCATTAAGTGTTGGTTGGTTGGTTGGTTTGGGGAAGGAGACCAGACAGCGTGGTCATCGGTCTCATCGGATTAGGGAAGGAAGTCGGCCGTGCCCTAGCAAAGTAACCATCCCGGCATTTGCCTGGAGTGATTTAGGGAAATCACGGAAAACCTAAATCAGGATGGCCGGACGCGGGATTGAACCGTCGTCCTCCCGAATGCGAGTTCATTAAGTGTAATAGGGAGTCTGCACTAACGTGTGTTTTGTCATTTATCAAATGTTTGTTCTCAGCAAAGGCTTCCTGAATGTGGAAGTTTCCCTGCATTTGTATAAGGTATTTGTTTATTCTCACTATTTCCATTTCTTTGTTCATGTTTGTACGATAGTGGTTATGGTGTTTTAATTGCTCTGCAGATGTTGAATGGTTTGTTTCATACTTCCAACACCTGATGTGTTCTTTGTACTGTGTTCTAAAATTCCTCCATGTGATGTCTATGTATATTGCCTCACAACTTCGGCATTCAAGTTTATATTATGATCCCTGGAATTTATCCCTCTTGGTTGTTGCTTTGGCTTAAATTTGATTCGAGCATACCAGAACAAATTGCATTTCACATAGACACACACACACACACACACACACACACACACACACACACACACATGTAAAAACAGATCATAGATGTCTCAAACAACACTCGAAAGATGGTAATAACATCTGATCGTTGGCAATAACATACAACAGTCAACAAGACAAACCAAAACATAGCACCAAAACAAATGTTGTGTTCCTATTTTTGTGAAGTGTGGGAAACAAACACCCAAATTGCAATTATAAGAAGAAGAACGGCGCCAAAAATGGAACGAACCACAACATGTACAAAATCGTCCACAGAACTTGTAAGTAGCATTAGAATACTGCTACACTGCAGAAATGCCAATCACCGGAACTGTTCATAACGTATATGTATATATCGTCGCAATACGTAAACTAAACAGTAAAAGTATGTACATATTCCAGACCACTGAATGTGCCTTGCAGAAAATACACTCCTGGAAATGGAAAAAAGAACACATTGACACCGGTGTGTCAGACCCACCATACTTGCTCCGGACACTGCGAGAGGGCTGTACAAGCAATGATCACACGCACGGCACAGCGGACACACCAGGAACCGTGGTGTTGGCCGTCGAATGGCGCTAGCTGCGCAGCATTTGTGCACCGCCGCCGTCAGTGTCAGCCAGTTTGCCGTGGCATACGGAGCTCCATCGCAGTCTTTAACACTGGTAGCATGCCGCGACAGCGTGGACGTGAACCGTATGTGCAGTTGACGGACTTTGAGCGAGGGCGTATAGTGGGCATGCGGGAGGCCGGGTGGACGTACCGCCGAATTGCTCAACACGTGGGGCGTGAGAGCTCCACAGTACATCGATGTTGTCGCCAGTGGTCGGCGGAAGATGCACGTGCCCGTCGACCTAGCACCGGACCGCAGCGACGCACGGATGCACGCCAAGACCGTAGGATCCTACGCAGTGCCGTAGGGGACCGCACCGCCACTTCCCAGCAAATTAGGGACACTGTTGCTCCTGGGGTATCGGCGAGGACCATTCGCAACCGTCTCCATGAAGCTGGGCTACGGTCCCGCACACCGTTAGGCCGTCTTCCGCTCACGCCCCAACATCGTGCAGCCCGCCTCCAGTGGTGTCGCGACGGGCGTGAATGGAGGGACGAATGGAGACGTGTCGTCTTCAGCGATGAGAGTCGCTTCTGCCTTGGTGCCAATGATGGTCGTATGCGTGTTTGGCGCCGTGCACGTGAGCGCCACAATCAGGACTGCATACGACCGAGGCACACAGGGCCAACACCCGGCATCATGGTGTGGGGAGCGATCTCCTACACTGGCCGTACACCACTGGTGATCGTCGAGGGGACACTGAATAGTGCACGGTACATCCAAACCGTCATCGAGCCCATCGTTCTACCATTCCTAGACCGGCAAGGGAACTTGCTGTTCCAACAGGGCAATGCACGTCCGCATGTATCCCGTGCCACCCAACGTGCTCTAGAAGGTGTAAGTCAACTACCCTGGCCAGCAAGATCTCCGGATCTGTCCCCCATTGAGCATGTTTGGGACTGGATGAAGCGTCGTCTCACGCGGTCTGCACGTCCAGCACGAACGCTGGTCCAACTGAGGCGCCAGGTGGAAATGGCATGGCAAGCCGTTCCACAGGACTACATCCAGCATCTCTGCGATCGTCTCCATGGGAGAATAGCAGCCTGCATTGCTGCGAAAGGTGGATATGCACTGTACTAGTGCCGACACTGTGCATGCTCTGTTGCCTGTGTCTATGTGCCTGTGGGTCTGTCAGTGTTATCATGTGATGTATCTGACCCCAGGAATGTGTCAAAGTTTCCCCTTCCTGGGACAATGAATTCACGGTGTTCTTATTTCAATTTCCAGGAGTGTAAAAGCGAAACGCGTATGGCACGAAAATTGTTTCATTGGGTTGTAACTAAGATGGTCCAAAAGCAAAAATTACCAACATATGGTAATATTAGACGCAACTGAGGCTGACAGGACTACAAAAGTTGAAGACGCACTCACCCGATTTACACCTATTTGCCCAACTTAAAGAACATGTTCGAGGACTTCACTTTGATAGTGCTGAAGCTGTGCAAGCAGAGGTGAGGTCTGTCTACAAAGTCAAACTTTCTGCAGTAATGGTATCAACAAAGTGAGGGTGGCTACGTTTAGAAATAAACGTGACATGAGACATAAAGACCATCGAGGTTAGCCGAGAGCGCTAATGCGCTGCTTCCTGGGCTCGGGTAGGCGCGCCGGCAGCGGATCGAATCCGCCCGGCGGATTAACGTCGAGGGCCGGTGTGCTGGCCTGCCTGGATGTGGGTTTTAGGCGGTTTTCCACATCCCGCTACGTGAATACTGGGCTCGTCCCCACGTTCCGCCTCAGTTCCAAGGCTTGCAGACATCTGAACACATTCACACTATTCCATGGATTACACTAGATGCAGACAGCTGGGGTACACTAATTCCATCCCGTGGGGTACGGGGTGGCGCTAGGAAGGACATCCGCCCACCCCTTCATCCTAACCTTGCCAAATCCGATTAACCACGGCCGACCCTGCGTAACTGAGGGACAAGGCTCAAGTGATAGACACGAGAAATAAAGATGTAGAATGTTAATTAAGTTCGTTTTACTTTAAAAGCTTTAAGAGGGTACACAAAAAATTCGGAGGCATTACTTCTCAGCACCCACTCGTATTTGACGTCAAGCACGTAAAACCTTTATGCTTTAAAACGCAAAGCCATAATTATGTTGCTTATATTAGTTTTGTTTTATTAACACAAAGACTAATGAAAAAGTGTAGAATATGTTTGAAACTGTGTTTGAAGTTTATCAGAAACCGTTAAGCGTTCTCATTACCATCCACTGCATGAGTGTAGAGCTGCTAATTTGCTCTCCATTTCAAGCATCTCAATGCTTATCGTGTCATATTTCCTGACCTGTGAGTCGTGCAATGATATAATTTTTCAGGTACACTCAGTGGACATCTGTCTCAAACTGTGTAGGGAAAAGAACCACTAGGAGACAGGCAATAATTAAAAGGCCATGCTTGATGCCAAACTTTGAGAGCATGAAGAACGAAATCAGAGTAAGTGATACAAGTTGCTCTCACTGTTTTGCACGGGTGTTCAAATGGTTCTGAGCACTATGGAACTTAACTGCTGTGGTCATCAGTCCCTTAGAACTTCTTAAACATAACTAACCTAAGGACATCACACACATCCATGCCCAAGGCAGGATTCGAACCTGCGACCGTAGCGGTCACACGGCTCCAGACTGTAGCACCTAGAACCGCACGGCCACTCCGGCCGGCTGCAGGGGTGTCAGCGAGAAAGAGATTGAAAAAAGGTTTGAAATCATGTGTTAATTTCTTGGAAATCGCCAAGTGTCTTCATTTTAAAATACTGCATGAATATAGTCTAGGTAATTCGCGTCCGTGATATAGTCTGTCTCATCACATATACAGCTTTAATGCTTGACTAATTGTGTTGAGCTTTTAGCGTAAGATTATACCTCTTAGTGAGCAGATTATGCATCATTTTAATTTTTCTTGGCCCTGGAAGTTGTTAGATAGGGACCTGCAACCGGAACAATGTGCATTCTAGGCGTTTAGCAGTGTAGATCGGTTCACAGAAAATTCCTATCAGGGGAATGTTAGTTTCGTGCTGGGCAGTGGGTTGCATCGGACGAGAGCTGTTTGTGAACTCTGCCGCTAGTGGCAGCACTTCTCGCTTAATGTGGCTGTCTCCTGGCTCCAAAGCGTGTTCTGGGACAGCTGGTCCATCAGTCCCGTCTTCTGCAATTTCCCTCGTGCTCTTCTAGTCGTTTTCTGACAGTTCTTTTTGTAGTGCCTTCGTACACCTGAGCCGTGATCACTCCCAACTATGCGTTTTCGTGAACTTCGCTGTGTATCTGTCTTTGGTTTCCCTCCCTTGTTGCAGTTATGTCTTGGTTCACAGAACCTGTTTCACAGAGTAAGACTGCACTGTAGTTCCTTCTCTAGATTGTCGCACAGATGACAAAATGGTAGATATCGAAATAGACGACAGAGAGATAGAGAAACAATTAAAATCGCTCAAAAGAGGAAAGGCCGCTGGACCTGATGGGATATCAGTTCCATTTTACACAGAGTACGCGAAGGAACTTGCCCCCCTTCTTGCAGCGGTGTACCGTAGGTCTCTAGAAGAGCGTAGCGTTCCAAAGAATTGGAAAAGGGCACAGGTCATCCCCGTTTTCAAGAAGGGACGTCGAACAGATGTGCAGAACTATACACCTATATCTCTAACGTCGATCAGTTGTAGAATTTTGGAACACGTATTATGTTAGAGTATAAGGACTTTTCTGCAGACTAGAAATCTACTCTGTAGGAATCAGCATGGGTTTCGAAAAAGACGGTCGTGTGAAACACAGCTCGCGCTATTCGTCCACGAGACTCAGAGGGCCATAGACACGGGTTTCCAGGTAGATGCAGTCTTTCTTGACTGCCGCAAGGCGCTCGATACAGTTCCCCACAATCGTTTAATGAACAAAGTAAGAGCATATGGAGTATCAGACCAATTGTGTGATTGGATCGAAGAGTTCCTAGATAAGAGAGGGCAGCATGTCATTCTCAATGGAGAGAAGTCTTCCGCTGCGAATACATAGAAAGAAAGATCCCTTATTATTTAGCTACAATATAGCAGGTCAGCACCTGGCAGCAGTTAATTCCATAAATTATCGGGGAGTACGCATTAGGAGTGATTTAAAATGGAATGATCATATAAAGTTGATGGTCGGTAAAGCAGATGCCAGACAGATTCATTGGAAGAATCCCAAGGAAATGCAATCCGAAAACAAAGGAAGTAGGTTATAGTACGCTTGTTCGCCCACTGCTTGAATACTGCTCAGCAGTGTGGGATCAGTACTAGATAGGGTTGATAGAAGAGGTAGAGAAGATCCAACGGAGAGCAGCGCGCTTCGTTACAGGATCATTTAGTAATGGCGAAAGCGTTGCGGAGATGACAGATAAACTCCAGTGGAAGACTCTGCAGGAGAGACGCTCAGTAGCTCGGTACGGGCTTTTGTCGAAGTTTCGAGAACATACCTTCACCGAGGAGTCAAGCAGTATATTGCTCCCTCCTACGTATATCTCGCGAAGAGACCACGAGGATAAAATCAGAGAGATTAGGGCCCACATAGAGCCATACCGACAATCCTTCTTTCCACGAACAAGACGAGACTGGAATAGAAGGGAGAACCGATGGAGGTACTCAGGGTACCCTCCGCCACACACCGTCAGGTGCCTCGTGGAGTATGGATGTAGATGTACATGTAGATGTAGATGTAGATGGTTCTTCTTCCTTCTACTTGTAGCAGCAGCGATGTGTATCGATATTTGCTCCGTGTACGATTTTTGGTTTTGTGCATATACACTCCTGGAAATGGAAAAAAGAACACATTGACACCGGTGTGTCAGACCCACCATACTTGCTCCGGACACTGCGAGAGGGCTGTACAAGCAATGATCACACGCACGGCACAGCGGACACACCAGGAACCGCGGTGTTGGCCGTCGAATGGCGCTAGCTGCGCAGCATTTGTGCACCGCCGCCGTCAGTGTCAGCCAGTTTGCCGTGGCATACGGAGCTCCATCGCAGTCTTAACACTGGTAGCATGCCGCGACAGCGTGGACGTGAACCGTATGTGCAGTTGACGGACTTTGAGCGAGGGCATATAGTGGGCATGCGGGAGGCCGGGTGGACGTACCGCCGAATTGCTCAACATGTGGGGCGTGAGGTCTCCACAGTACATCGATGTTGTCGCCAGTGGTCGGCGGAAGGTGCACGTGCCCGTCGACCTGGGACCGGACCGCAGCGACGCACGGATGCACGCCAAGACCGTAGGATCCTACGCAGTGCCGTAGGGGACCGCACCGCCACTTCCCAGCAAATTAGGGACACTGTTGCTCCTGGGGTATCGGCGAGGACCATTCGCAACCGTCTCCATGAAGCTGGGCTACGGTCCCGCACACCGTTAGGCCGTCTTCCGCTCACGCCCCAACACCGTGCAGCCCGCCTCCAGTGGTGTCGCGACAGGCGTGAATGGAGGGACGAATGGAGACGTGTCGTCTTCAGCGATGAGAGTCGCTTCTGCCTCGGTGCCAATGATGGTCGTATGCGTGTTTGGCGCCGTGCAGGTGAGCGCCACAATCAGGACTGCATACGACCGAGGCACACAGGGCCAACACCCGGCATCATGGTGTGGGGAGCGATCTCCTACACTGGCCGTACACCACTGGTGATCGTCGAGGGGACACTGAATAGTGCACGGTACATCCAAACCGTCATCGAACCCATCGTTCTACCATTCCCAGACCGGCAAGGGAACTTGCTGTTCCAACAGGACAATGCACGTCCGCATGTATCCCGTGCCACCCAACGTGCTCTAGAAGGTGTAAGTCAACTACCCTGGCCAGCAAGATCTCCGGATCTGTCCCCCATTGAGCATGTTTGGGACTGGATGAAGCGTCGTCTCACGCGGTCTGCACGTCCAGCACGAACGCTGGTCCAACTGAGGCGCCAGGTGGAAATGGCATGGCAAGCCGTTCCACAGGACTACATCCAGCATCTCTACGATCGTCTCCATGGGAGAATAGCAGCCTGCATTGCTGCGAAAGGTGGATATACACTGTACTAGTGCCGACATTGTGCATGCTCTGTTGCCTGTGTCCATGTGCCTGTGGTTCTGTCAGTGTGATCATGTGATGTATCTGACCCCAGGAATGTGTCAATAAAGTTTCCCCTTCCTGGGACAATGAATTCACGGTGTTCTTATTTCAATTTCCAGGAGTGTATTTAGATACAGCCTTAGATACCTGGGCAGGCAAAAATCTTAAGGTTTTTAACATGGCTGTCAATCAGCGACTGTTTTATAATACAAAATTTTGAAAAACACAGACCTCAGTCGCGAACACAATTAATTTGTCCGAAGAAGGTGTCCCTTGTGACACCGAAACCTAGATTACAAATTAATTGTGTTCGCGTCTGAGGACTGTGTTTTTCAAAATTTTGCATTGTACAACTGGATGACAGCCATGTCAAAAACCTTAAGCTAAATAAATTTTTTACTTGATCTCTATACCCCCGTCAGGCAATGGCCTTGCCGCAGTGGATACACCGGTTCCCGTGAGATCACCCAAGTTAAGCGCTGTCGGGCGTGGCTGGCACTTGGATGGGTGACCATCCAGGCCGCCATGCGCTGTTGCCATGTTTCGGGGTGCACTCAGCCTCGTGATGCCAATTGAGGAGCTACTCGACCGAATAGTAGCGGCTCTGGTCCAAGAAAACGATCATCACGACCGGGACAGCGGTGTGCTGACCACACGCCCCTCCTTTCCGCATCCTCAACTGAGGATGACACGGCGGTCGGATGGTCCCGATGGCCACTCGTGGCCTGAAGACGGAGTGCTATACCCCAGTCACAGAGTGCCTCGACGAGGTCCTGGCTAGATATGGCAACCCTAGATTTAACAGATCTGGGCCACATGGTGTATATCTCCTCGTCAGTTCTAGAGCATGTGTATGTATTATGTTGGTTCGTTAAGTTCGTAGCGTTTGCGTTTTTCCCGGTTTCTATCGGTTTATTTACCGATTGTCATTTTGTATTTCTCGTCCACTGTTTCTATTCGATTTTACAAACTGTCATTTTCTCTAGAATGAAATTTTCGCTCTACGGCGGAGTGTGCGCTGATATGAAACTTCCTGGCAGATTGTGTGCCGGACCGAGACTCGAACTCGGGACCTTTGCCTTTCGCGGGCAAGTGCTCTACCAACTGAGCTACCCAAGCACGACTCACGCCCCGTCCTCACAGATTTACTTCTGCCAGTACCTCGTCCCCTACCCTCCAAACTTTACAGAAGCTCTCTTGCGAACCTTGCAGAACTAGCACTCCTGAAACAAAGGATACTGCGGAGAAATGGCTTAGCGCACACTCCGCTGTAGAGTGAAAATTTCATTCTAGAAACATCCCCCAGGCTGTGGCTAAGCCATGTCTCCGCAATATCCTTTCTTTCAGGAGTTCTAGTTCTGCAAGGTTCGCAGGTGAGCTTCTGTAAAGTTTGGAAGGTAGGAGACGAGATACTGCCAGAAGTAAAGCTGTGAGTACCGGGCATGAGTCGTGCTTCGGTAGCTCAGATGGTAGAGCACTTGGCCGCGAAAGGAAAAGGTCTCGAGTTCGAGTCTCGGTCTGGCACACAGTTTTAATCTGCCGGGAAGTTTCATGTCGTTTTCTCATTAGGATATAGTCAGTTGAGGTCTGACACACTAGAAAATGGAGTGCCCAGTGGTGAAGTCGAGACATTTCTGACATATTCTCTCGTCTGAGTTCAGTATAGGGGCGACAGCTGCGGACTTACGCCAGAGACATTTGTGTCGTGTATGGGGGTAATGCCATTGGGCAAAGCACGGCAAGAAAATGGTTTTCTCGTTTCAAGGAGGATCATTTTGACATTAGTGAATATCGACGTTCAGGATGATCTTGGGGTTCCGATGAGGATCGTTTAAACGCATTAATCCACAATGATCCACATGATTGTATTCGAGAAATGGCAAATGCGATGAACTGTGATCATTCCACCATTGTGTGACAAATGCTTCCGATGGGAAAGTTTCGAAAATCGGGTGTAGGGTCACCGCACGCTCTAAGCCAAAATGACAAAAATCAGCATTGTAAGTCAAAATGACAAAAATCAGCGGGCGGCCATATGTGAATGTCTGCTTGGTCGTCATCAATTGGCTCCTGAAGAACGCCGACTATTCCCATTCCGTATCATTACTATAGTGCGCGTCACTTACGACCGCGGCCTAGTTTAGGTTCGTTCTGCGCATCTGACGTCACAAAACACAGCCAGCCAATGAACAGAGAACGACGTTGCCAGAGCTCGACTGCAGTGCAGAGCACGGACGAGTGTCTTCAGTTTTAGAAACGTTCAGTCATAAATAAAGTAACTGAACAAAAGCAATGTCTTGATAGCAGACTTTCTTGTATAGAAAGTTTGGAAAAAGCATTCTTTATACCAATTGCTTCATATGCTATTGATTAATTAAACCAAACAAGCAATAAGCCTCCTAAATCAGGCGATAGCAAGGAAGGGGTTTGTATCATTCTCACGAACCGCTTTTTCACAATAAAGAACAGCGGTAATTGTTTATTTCCTATTGTACTTCGACCAAATGTGAATAATTCATAGACATACCAACAGTGTTTGTCGGTATTGTGCACGATGTCTTAAAGTCCTCCCAGAGATTATTTGAATGACGAGCTACGATAGCGTAATGGTTTAGGTGTTGGACTGTGAAGTGAAAGGTTTTGAGTTCAAACATTGTTCGGTGCTTACTATTTTGTTTATTTAAAAACGATATCGAAGTGCCTTACTTCATGAATTTTATTCGTTTGAATGTAATTTTTTGAAATTTCTAGTTCTTTGTCTCTTCATTATAATCATAATAACTTTTCGGTTTTTCTAATTTTGTCCTCCAATAATTCTTTCCACAGCAATTAAAAACAATGAAAAAGCATACATACAATATTCATGTTATCTGTTTTGTTTGTATATCTTCTCTTCCGCAGCCGCTGTTTTACTATTCATATTGAAATATATTCTTTGCGACAGTATTAAAAGTATTATTTAGAGCTGAATTTCGGCTCGTACGTTGCCGAGCTACTTGATCGTCTGACGCAATTCTTTGCTTCGCTGCTTCGCAATATCATCATAATCAATGTTTTCGTCAACTGATCTATGTTTTGGCAGACTATTTGCTGTCCGTTGTGACAAACACAAATTGTTTGCGCACTGCGCCTCACTGACAATACATTCCAGTTTCTATGTTTTATTACGTCCATAATTCAGTTTTGTGTACTTCGCCAATTTTGTTTTAATCAGAACTTTTTAGAAAAAGACGAAATGACTCTGGTATAAACAAAACTTTTATTACAGTCGCGAAAAACAGATAATTTCTCAGTATTACATACGACACCTACCTGGTACTTAAATTAAATGAGATATTGTTATACAGTAAAGTCGGCCGGTGTGGCCATGCGGTTCTAGGCGCTACAGTTTGGAATCGCGAGACCGCTACGGTCGCAGGTTCGAATCCTGCCTCTGGCATGGATGTGTGTGATGTCCTTAGGTTAGTTAGGTTTAGGCAGTTAGGTTTAAATAGTTCTAAGTTCTAGAGGACTGATGACCACAGATGTTAAGTCCCATAGTGCTCAGAGCCATTATACAGTAAATTCTATATGAAATTTAGGTATATTGTCCACATTTCATTCTCAACATTGTGGCAACTAAAATCGACCATACGGAAAGTATACGCTATGGTCTTTTACCTCTGCAAACTCTTCAAAATTTCGTGCAATGGTTTACTACATCTAATGCTGCACAATAACTGCGTTGAACATCGAAACAAAATTCACTCATTTATGGGGGGAAGGTATCAGTCAAGAAGATGTGTAAAAATCAAATTTTTGGGCCAGATAGCTATTGTGAAATAGAATGATAAGTGTATCAAAGCAGTCGGAACACCATGTGTCAGCACATGTGAGCAGTGCACTGATGACAAACACAGCGCGGAATGCGGGGAGCACCTCTGTGTAGCAGCGAAAGGGTTAATGCGTCTGTGGTGGCTCTACTTTATAAACTGCGAACCCCCCTAAACTAAGTTTGCGAACTATACTATACCATGGTGCTGCTTCTCTTGGCGCGTGCGTTGTTTGCAACTGGCAACGCAGCAATCTCCCGCCTCTGGGCGGGCATGCGCGAGCCGCCAAGATAAAAGAATTGAACTATAGTGACGAGAAGTAGTGTCTTTACGCTAACATAAGGAAAGTCAGAACAATCTCCGGTGAAATTAAAAAGCGAGGGTGATAACATTAACAGTGCAACACGAACTCCACTGTTAAATGCAGAAGAGAAAGCGGATAGGTGGGAAGAGTACACTGAAGGTCTCTATGAGGGGGAAGATACACTCCTGGAAATTGAAATAAGAACACCGCGAATTCCTTGTCCCAGGAAGGGGAAACTTTATTGACACATTCCTGGGGTCAGATACATCACATGATCACACTGACAGAACCACAGGCACATAGACACAGGCAACAGAGCATGCACAATGTCGGCACTAGTACAGTGTATATACACCTTTCGCAGCAATGCAGGCTGCTATTCTCCCATGGAGACGATCGTAGAGATGCTGGATGTAGTCCTGTGGAACGGCTTGCCATGCCATTTCCACCTGGCGCCTCAGTTGGACCAGCGTTCGTGCTGGACGTGCAGACCGCGTGAGACGACGCTTCATCCAGTCCCAAACATGCTCAATGGGGGACAGATCCGGAGATCTTGCTGGCCAGGGTAGTTGAGTTACAGCTTCTAGAGCACGTTGGGTGGCACGGGATACATGCGGACGTGCATTGTCCTGTTGGAACAGCAAGTTCCCTTGCCGGTCTAGGAATGGTAGAACGATGGGTTCGATGACGGTTTGGATGTACCGTGCACTATTCAGTGTCCCCTCGACGATCACCAGTGGTGTACGGCCAGTGTAGGAGATCGCTCCCCACACCATGATGCCGGGTGTTGGCCCTGTGTGCCTCGGTCGTATGCAGTCCTGATTGTGGCGCTCACCTGCACGGCGCCAAACACGCATACGACCATCACTGGCACCAAGGCAGAAGCGACTCTCATCGCTGAAGACGACACGTCTCCATTCGTCCCTCCATTCACGCCTGTCGCGACACCACTGGAGGCGGGCTGCACGATGTTGGGGCGTGAGCGGAAGACGGCCTAACGGTGTGCGGGACCGTAGCCCAGCTTCATGGAGACGGTTGCGAATGGTCCTCGCCGATACCCCAGGAGCAACAGTGTCCCTAATTTGCTGGGAAGTGGCGGTGCGGTCCCCTACGGCACTGCGTAGGATCCTACGGTCTTGGCGTGCATCCGTGCGTCGCTGCGGTCCGGTCCCAGGTCGACGGGCACGTGCACCTTCCGCCGACCACTGGCGACAACATCGATGTACTGTGGAGACCTCACGCCCCACGTGTTCAGCAATTCGGCGGTACGTCCACCCGGCCTCCCGCATGCCCACTATACGCCCATACGGTTCACGTCCACGCTGTCGCGGCATGCTACCAGTGTTAAAGACTGCGATGGAGCTCCGTATGCCACGGCAAACTGGCTGACACTGACGGCGGCGGTGCACAAATGCTGCGCAGCTAGCGCTATTCGACGGCCAACACCGCGGTTCCTGGTGTGTCCGCTGTGCCGTGCGTGTGATCATTGCTTGTACAGCCCTCTCGCAGTGTCCGGAGCAAGTATGGTGGGTCTGACACACCGGTGTCAATGTGTTCTTTTTTCCATTTCCAGGAGTGTATGTCTGATGTCAGGGAAGAAGAAACAGGAGTCGATTTACAGGAGACAGGGGATCCAGTGTTAGAATCGGAATTGAAGAGATTTTTGGAGGACTTAAGAATAAAAAAGGCAGAAGAGATAGGTAACACTGAAACGGTACAGTAGTTTCCGCTCCATAAGCGGCAGGTTTCGCTGCTCGCTCGCACCGGTTAGTACAAACGGAGGCGGCTCCGCCGCCAATTTTATTGCACGACGCGGCCGGCCGCGGGTGCAACAGAACCCATGTGGACGGGTGGAAAGATATGTGGCTAAAATGGCTCTGAGCACTATGGGACTTAACTACTAAGGTCATCAGTCCCCTAGAACTTAGAACTACTTAAACCTAACTAACCTAAGGACATGAGACACATCCATGCCCGAGGCAGGATTCGAACCTGCGACCGTAGCGGTCACGCGGTTCCAAACTGACGCGCTTAGAACCGCACGGCCACACCGGCCGGCAGGAAAGAAATGTGTCAGGCTTCATAATACGCTATTTATATGGGTCGTGTATTACGCACTTGTTGTACGTGAATGTGAATCTGCACATGAACTTTCCTAATCCTCCTCACACCTTTCCATAAAGCGTGGCCAAATCTTAGTTGGGAAGTAGTTCTGTAGCATAGTAGTGCCAACCTTACTCCTGGGTAGGTGATTAGATAGACAGCTCAGGCAGGTAAAAGGAATGCCGGACATTTGCCACGCCGGACATAAGCCAGTTAGCCGCACCTGCCCCTTCGCCAGGCAGCGATGCCTCAGGTAAGGGACGCCCTTCCTCGTACTTCTTCTGTCCGCTTTCGAACCGCCGTCTCCACATCTTACTCGATACAACCAGCACGTAAGGGACCTTCTTCTTCGACATCTTGGCGAAATACAGAACTTCTTTTCCGAAATCGAAATATTTATACCTTTTGGGAAACGAGAGCAATACCGACGATTATGTCAGTATGTAATTAGTTCTGCCAAATATAAATATAGATTCCTCTGTCTGTACAGTAGCTTCCTTTCACGCTTACTGATTGCGATAGAAACAGTCCATCGGCAGGAGAGCAACAAGAAAGGAACGGTGTAAAAAGAATGCGAATGTACGCTAATCATTTCTTTTGCATCACTGCATTTGTGCCTACTTTAATTACTATAACTGCATGCCCAAAAGACAATAAGGAAAGAAGAAATGGGAATGGGAATGTTTGAAAAGAAGAACGACATACTACGTATTAATTTACTCTCTAAAATCCGATATCCCTTGCTGCGAAACATTAGTTAATAAATTGTAACGGGAGGATGTTCAAAACATGACTGAAAATACTTTCACTAAATAGACAAACATCATTTATTGACATGCCATCTAAAGTCGACGTACAATTTTAAAATGTTAGAAATAAGGAAATGAAGTAATACAAAATGCTACGCCTGTAACGTACGTTGTTGTTCTACATTGTTTAGCTCTGGTATTTACAGGGTCACAGAGAAAGCATCCGGGGTTTTGGAGGGAAAAGCCGTAATTCTAATGATCTGTACTACAACTAAAATAAGAAACACAGCTTAAGGAAAAATAATGTAATGTGTGTTTCAGCTCACAAGCGACTTTGAAGCAGATAGTTGCTGTGACTTAGTATGGGCAGAGGTTATATTCGACAACGGGAATAAATTAATAGCTGGCTCCTTTTACTGACCCCGGTCCCAGATGAAACAGTTGCTGAACAGTTCAAAGAAAACTTGAGTCTTATCACAAATAGGTACGCTACTCGTACAACTATAGTTGGCAGTGAATTCAATCTACCTTCCGTATGTTGACAAAAATATATTTT
Source organism: Schistocerca cancellata (assembly GCF_023864275.1). Taxonomy (NCBI): domain Eukaryota; kingdom Metazoa; phylum Arthropoda; class Insecta; order Orthoptera; family Acrididae; genus Schistocerca; species Schistocerca cancellata. The sequence continues at coordinate 79,157,411 of NC_064636.1, forward strand.
CAGACCCTATTGTAGATAGAAAACAACTCCCGTAATTGTTCTAAATGCTTTTTTAAAATAATTTTGAACAATTAGTTCACGAGGCCATTCAAATTGTAAATGGTTACGAAAACACACTTGACCCCTCCGTAACAAATAAAATTCACCAAAACTAAACGCGAAATATATCTATTTATAAAAGCAGCTAAAAATTCGATTGACGTCTTTCTAAGAGACAATCATTCTACTTCTACATCTACATCTACATCCATCCTCCGCAAGCCACCTGACGGTGTGTAGCGGAGGGTACCTTGAGTACCTCTATCGATTCTCCCTTCTATTCCAGTCTCGTATTGTTCGTGGAAAGAAGGATTGTCGGTATGCCTCTGTGTGGGCTCTAATCTCTCTGATTTTATCCTCACGGTCTTTTCGCGAGATATACGTAGGAGGGAGAAATATACTGCTCGACTTCTCGGTGAAGGTATGTTCTCGAAACTTTAACAAAAGCCCGCACCGAGCTACTGAGCGTCTCTCCTGCAGAGTCCTCCACTGGAGTTTATCTATCATCTCCGTAACGCTTTCGCGATTACTAAATAATCCTGTAACGAAACGCGCTGCTCTCCGTTGGATCTTCTCTATATCTTCTATCAACCCTATCTGATATGGATCCCACACTGCTGAGCAGTATTCAAGCAGTGGGCGAACAAGCGTACTGTAACCCACTCCTTTGTTTTCGGACTACACTTCCTTAGGAGTCTTCCAATGAGTCTGTCTCGCATCTGCTTTACTGACAATCAACTTTAATGATCATTCCATTTTAAATCACTCGTAATGCCTACTCCTAGATAATTTATAGAATTAACTGCTTCCAGTCGCTGACCTGCTATTTTGTAGCTAAATGATAAGGGATCTTTCTTTCTATGTATTCGCAGCACCTTACACTTGTCTACATTGAGATTCAGTTGCCATTCCCTGCACCATGCGTCAATTCGCTGAAGATCATCCTGCATTTCAGTACAATTTTCCATTGTTACAACCTCTCGATACACCACAACATCATCTGCAAAAAGCCTCAGTGAACTTCCGATGTCATCCACAAGGTCAGTTATGTATATTGTGAATAGCCAACGGTACTACGACACTCCCCTGCGGCACACCTGAAATCACTCTTACTTCGGAAGACTCCTCTCCATTGAGAATGGCATGCTGCGTTCTGTTATCTAGGAACTCTTCAATCCAATCACACAATTGGTCTGATAGCCCATATGCTCTTACTTTGTTCATTAAACGACTGTGGGGAACTGTATCGAACGCCTTGCGGAAGTCAAGAACACGGCATCTACCTGGGAACCCGTGTGTATGGCCCTCTGAGTCTCGTGGACGAATAGCGCGAGCTGGGTTTCACATGACCGTCTTTTTCGAAACCCATACTGATTCTTACAGAGTAGCTTTCTAGTCTCCAGAAAAGTCATTATACTCGAACATAATACGTGTTCCAAATGTCTACAACTGATAGACGTTAGAGATACAGGTCTATAGTTGTGCACATCTGTTCGACGTACATTCTTGAAAACGGGGATGACCTGTGCCCTTTTCCAAACTATGTAAGTGAACACCATATGTGGCTTAAGTTCAAAGAAATAGTATCAAGAGCACTCGAGACATTCATACCAAATATATTAATAAGAGGCGGAAGTGATCCCCCATGGTACACAAAACATGACAGAAAGCTGCTGCAGGAGCACCCAAAAAGGCACGTATAATTTAGACGAATGCAAAATTTCCAAGATTGGCGAAGTTTTACTGAGGCTCGAAATGCGAGATGCATTTAATAGTTTTCACAAAGAAAGTCTCTCTAAAAATGTGGCATAAAATCCAAAGAGATTCTGGTCCTATGTTAAGTAAACCAGCGGAAAGGCTCAGTAAGTACCTTTACTGCGCGACAGCGATGAGGAGGAGGAGGGGGGGGGGGGGGGGGAAGGGACCCAACCCTTCGGAGCAGGTAAAACCGTGGCAAGTGTCCGCACACCGGTAAAAGTCAGAGACGTTCTGGTGTCACAAGATTTGGGGTGGAGAGTTGGTCACGGCCAAGTGGTTCGACCATCCCCACCACAGGGGCCCAGGAAGACCTACATCTACATCTACATTTATACTCCGCAAGCCACCCAACGGTGTGTGGCGGAGGGCACTTTACGTGCCACTGTCATTACCTCCCTTTCCTGTTCCAGTCGCGTATGGTTCGCAAGAAGAACGACTGCCAGAAAGCCTCCGTGCGCGCTCGAATCTCTCTAATTTTACATTCGTGATCTGGTCAGGAGGTGTAAGTAGGGGGAAGCAATATATTCGATACCTCATCCAGAAACGCACCCTCTCGAAACCTGGCGAGCAAGCTACACCGCGATGCAGAGCGCCTCTCTTGCAGAGTCTGCCACTCGAGTTTGCTAAACATCTCCGTAACGCTATCGCACTTACCAGATAACCCTGTGACGAAACGCGCCACTCTTCTTTGGATCTTCTCTATCTCCTCCGACAACCCGATCTGGTACGGATCCCACACTGATGAGCAATACTCGAGTATAGGTCGAACGAGTGTTTTGTAAGCCACCTCCTTTGTTGATGGACAACATTCTCTAAGGACTCTCCCAATGAATCTCAACCTGGTACCCGCCTTACCAACAATTAATTTTATATGATCATTTCACTTCAAGTCGTTCCGCACGCATACTCCCAGATATTTTACAGAAGTAACTGCTATCAGTGTTTGTTCCGCTATCATGTAATCATACAATAATGGATCCTTCTTTCTATGTATTCGCAATACATTACATTTGTCTGTGTTAAGGGTCAGTTGCCACTCCCTGCACCAAGTGCCTATCCGCTGCAGATCTTCCTGCATTTCGCTACAATTTTCTAATGCTGCAACTTCTCTGTATACTACAGCATCATCCGCGAAAAGCCGCATGGAACTTCCGACACTGTCTACTAGGTCATTTATATATATTGTGAAAAGCAATGGTCCCATAACACTCCCCTGTGGCACGCCAGAGGTTACTTTAACGCCTATAGACGTCTCTCCATTGAGAACAACATGCTGTGTTCTGTTTGCTAAAAACTCTTCAATCCAGCCACACAGCTGGTCTGATATTCCGTAGGCTCTTACTTTGTTTATCAGGCGACAGTGCGGAACTGTATCGAACGCCTTCCGGAAGTCAAGAAAAATAGCATCTACCTGGGAGCCTGTATCTAATATTTTCTGGGTCTCATGAACAAATAAAGCGAGTTGGGTCTCACACGATAGCTATTCCTGGAGTCCATGTTGATTCTTACAGATTAGATTCCGGGTTTCCAGAAACGACGTGATACACGAGAAAAAAACATGTTCTAAAATTCTACAACAGATCGACGTCAGAGATATAGGTCTACAGTTTTGCGCATCTGCTCGACGACCCTTCTTGAAGACTGGGACTACCTGTGCTCTTTTCCAATCATTTGGAACCTTCCGTTCCTCTAGAGACTTGTGGAACACGGCTGTTAGAAGGGGGACAAGTTCTTTCGCGTACTCTGTGTAGAATCGAAATGGTATCCCGTCAGATTCAGTGGACTTTCCTCTGTTGAGTGATTCCAGTTGCTTTTCTATTCCTTGGACACTTATTTCGATGTCAGCCTATTTTTTCCGGGTGCCCGCCATATTCTGGTTAAATGAGCAGACATGCCCTCAGTGCGTCTGCCTCGATGTTCACGCGTAGAAGAGAGGTATTTGAATATTTGCACTAATTCTTTTATTTCCAGTTTCGGATTGTATAAAGTAATGAATGTTCTCGTTTAATTTCGGAAATCTGACCCCCCTGTGGTAAAGTATCTGGTCCCCAGTTTGCCCGTTATCCTCCACACATAGTGGATGTCCCATGTAAAATACTGGGAGACTTTGGTGGTATACATTTGGCCAACGCAATTCCGTCTTGCCCGTCGACATGTGTGTCGAGATTAGCATATAATATGTTGTTGTTGTTGTGGTCTTCAGTCGTGAGACTGGTTCGATGCAGCTCTCCATGCTACTCTATCCTGTGGAAGCTTCTTCATCTCCCAGTACTTACTGCAACATACATCCTTCTGAATCGGCTTAGGGTATTCATCTCCTGGTCTCCCTCTACGATTTTCACCCTCCACGCTGCCCTCCAATGCTAACAATGTTAACAAATTTCTCTTCAGAAACGCTTTCCTTGCCATTGCCAATCTACATTTTATATCCTCTCTACTTCGACCCTCATCAGTTATTTTGCTCCCCAAATACCAAAACTCCTTTACTACTTTAAGTGTCTCATTTCCCAATCTAATTCCCTCAGCATCACCAGACTTAATTCGACTACACTCCATCATCCTCGTTTTGCTTTAGTTGATGTTCATCTTATATCCTCCATTCAAGACACTTTCCATTCCGTTCAACTGTTCTTCCAAGTCCTTTGCTGTCTTTGACAGAATTACAATGTCATCGGCGAACCTCAAAGTTTTTATTTCTTCTCCATGGATTTTAATTCCTACACCAAAGCAATTCTGCTTGCTCAATATACAGATTGAATAGCATCGGGGAGAGACTACAACCCTGTCTCACTCCCTTCCCAACCACTGCTCCCCTTTCATGTCCCTCAACTCTTATAACTGCCATCTGGTTTATGTACAAATTGTAAATAGCCTTTCGCTCCCTGTATTTTACCCCTGCCACCTTCAGAATTTGAAACAGGGTATTCCAGTCAACATTGTTAAAAGCTTTCTCTAAGTCTACAATTGCTAGAAGCGTAGGTTTGCCTTTCCTTAATCCATTTTCTAAGGTAAGTCGTAGGGTCAGTATTGCCTCACGTGTTCCAAGATTTCTGCGGAATCCAAACTGATCTTCCCCAAGGTCGGCTTCTACCAGTTTTTCCATTCATCTGTAAAGAATTCGCATTATTATTTTGCAGCTGTGACTAATTAAACTTATAGTTCGGTAATTTTCACGTCTGTGAACACATGCTTTCTGTGGCATTGGATTTATTACATTCTTCTTTACGTCTGAGGGAATTTCGACTGTCTCATACATCTTGCTCACCAGATGGCAGAGTTTTGTCAGGACTGGCTCTCCCAAGGTCGTCAGTAGTTCCAATGGAATGTTATCTACTCCGGGGGCCTTGTTTCGACTCAGGTCTTTCAGTGCTCTGTCAAACTCTTCACGCAGTATCGTATCTCCCATTTCATCTACATCTACATCCTCTTCCATTTCAATAATATTGTCCTCAAGTACATCGCCCTTGTATAGACCCTCTATGTACTGCTTCCACCTTTCTGCTTTCCCTTCTTTGCTTAGAACTGGGTTTCCATCTGAGCTCTTGATATTCATACAAGTGGTTCTCTTTTCTCCAAATGTCTCTTTAGTTTTCCTATAGGCAGTATCTATCTTGCCCCTAGTGAGATAAGCCTGTACATCCTTACATTTTTCCTCTAGCCATCCCTGCTTAGCCATTTTGCAATATACCCGAGCTATAAGTTGTAAAATTGCAATATCTGTAAACTGGGCCAATTGCTGCAATCACTGTAAAATCGAATGATAATTTTTAAAACAAATACACTCCTGGAAATGGAAAAAAGAACACATTGACACCGGTGTGTCAGACCCACCATACTTGCTCCGGACACTGCGAGAGGGCTGTACAAGCAATGATCACACGCACGGCACAGCGGACACACCAGGAACCGCGGTGTTGGCCGTCGAATGGCGCTAGCTGCGCAGCATTTGTGCACCGCCGCCGTCAGTGTCAGCCAGTTTGCCGTGGCATACGGAGCTCCATCGCAGTCTTTAACACTGGTAGCATGCCGCGACAGCGTGGATGTGAACGGTATGTGCAGTTGACGGACTTTGAGCGAGGGCGTATAGTGGGCATGCGGGAGGCCGGGTGGACGTACCGCCGAATTGCTCAACACGTGGGGCGTGAGGTCTCCACAGTACATCGATGTTGTCGCCAGTGGTCGGCGGAAGGTGCACGTGCCCGTCGACCTGGGACCGGACCGCAGCGACGCACGGATGCACGCCAAGACCGTAGGATCCTACGCAGTGCCATAGGGGACCGCACCGCCACTTCCCAGCAAATTAAGGACACTGTTGCTCCTGGGGTATCGGCGAGGACCATTCGCAACCGTCTCCATGAAGCTGGGCTACGGTCCCGCACACCGTTAGGCCGTCTTGAACTCACGCCCCAACATCGTGCAGCCCGCCACCAGTGGTGTCGCGACAGGCGTGAATGGAGGGACGAATGGAGACGTGTCGTCTTCAGCGATGAGAGTCGCTTCTGCCTTGGTGCCAATGATGTTCGTATGCGTGTTTGGCGCCGTGCAGGTGAGCGCCACAATCAGGACTGCATACGACCGAGGCACACAGGGCCAACACCCGGAATCATGGTGTGGGGAGCGATCTCCTACACTGGCCGTACACCACTGGTGATCGTCGAGGGGACACTGAATAGTGCACGGTACATCCAAACCGTCATCGAACCCATCGTTCTACCATTCCTAGACCGGCAAGGGAACTTGCTGTTCCAACAGGACAATGCACGTCCGCATGTATCCCGTGCCACCCAACGTGCTCTAGAAGGTGTAAGTCAACTACCCTGGCCAGCAAGATCTCCGGATCTGTCCCCCATTGAGCATGTTTGGGACTGGATGAAGCGTCGTCTCACGCGGTCTGCACGTCCAGCACGAACGCTGGTCCAACTGAGGCGCCAGGTGGAAATGGCATGGCAAGCCGTTCCACAGGACTACATCCAGCATCTCTACGATCGTCTCCATGGGAGAATAGCAGCCTGCATTGCTGCGAAAGGTGGATATACACTGTACTAGTGCCGACATTGTGCATGCTCTGTTGCCTGTGTCTATGTGCCTATGGTTCTGTCAGTGTGATCATGTGATGTATCTGACCCCAGGAATGTGTCAATAAAGTTTCCCCTTCCTGGGACAATGAATTCACGGTGTTCTTATTTCAATTTCCAGGAGTGTATGATGTTATGCATCTGGTGGAACGGTGACGGTGTGGTGTACCACAAATTGCTTCCCCGAGGTGTAACCATCACTGTTGACATTTATTGTCAAGAGATGAGAAGTCTTGCAGACGCAATCCAAGAACAACGACCAGGAAGACTGCGTGAAGTAATGCCCACCCGCATTCGGCTAGTTGAATACTGTATTTGATGCTTTTCAGGAGGACAGAGAATCATTCACGTCTAAACTTACATCTGTGTTAAATCATAACAGAGGGTGTACGGGATGATGGATTGAGACAGAGCTGCAACTAGGTACGATTCAAACGTTGACTCATTTATTCTAGAGAACGACGGGTTGCTGAAGATTTTTTTTTCCAGTATTCTATTTGGATGCTTTAGTCACGTGATATAGCCAGCGTTCTAGTCGTATGCGGTTACGTGTTCGGTATGAATGAGAAAAAGATTGAATAATCAACGAAAGGATAACGTTCTATGAGTCGGGGCGTGGAATGTCAGAAGCTTGAACGTGGTAGGGAAACTAGAAAATCTGAAAACGGAAATGCAAAGGCTCAATCTAGATACAGTAGGGGTCAGTGAAGTGAAGTGGAAGGAAGACAAGGATTTCTGGTCAGATGAGTATCGGGTAATATCAACAGCAGCAGAAAATGGTATATCTACATCTACATCTACATTTATACTCCGCAAGCCACCCAACGGTGTGTGGCGGAGGGCACTTTACGTGCCACTGTCATTCTTTCCTGTTCCAGTCGCGTATGGTTCGCGGGAAGAACGACTGTCTGATGATGATGATGATGTTTGGTTTGTGGGGCGCTCAACTGCGTGGTTATCAGCGCCCGTACAATTATCCAATCTTTGCTCAGTCCAATTTCGCCACTTTCCTGGATGATGATGAAATGATGAGGACAACACAAACACCCAGTCATCTCGAGGTAGGTGAAAATCCCTGACCCCGCCGGGAATCGAACCCGGGACCCCGTGCTCGGGAAGCGAGAACGCTACCGCGAGACCACGAGCGGCGGACGACTGTCTGAAAGCCTCTGTGCGCGCTCTAATCTCTCTAATTTTACCTTCGTGATCTCCTCGGGAGGTATAAGTAGGGGGAAGCAATATATTCGATACCTCATCCAGAAACGCACCCTCTCGAAACCTGGCGAGCAAGCTACACCGCGATGCAGAGCGCCTCTCTTGCAGGGTCTGCCACTTGAGTTTGTTAAACATCTCCGTAACGCTATCACGGTTACCAAATAACCCTGTGACGAAACGCGCCGCTCTTCTTTGGATCTTCTCTATCTCCTCCGTCAACCCGATCTGGTACGGATCCCACACTGATGAGCAATACTCAAGTATAGGTCGAACGAGTGTTTTGTAAGCCACCTCCTTTGTTGATGGACTACATTTTCTAAGGACTCTCCCAATGAATCTCAACCTGGTACCCGCCTTACCAACAATTAATTTTATATGATCATTCCACTTCAAATCGTTCCGCACGCATACTCCCAGATATTTTACAGAAGTAACTGCTACCAGTGTTTGTTCCGCTATCATATAATCATACAATAAAGGATCCTTCTTTCTATGTATTCGCAATACATTACATTTGTCTATGTTAAGGGTCAGTTGCCACTCCCTGCACCAAGTGCCTATCCGCTGCAGATCTTCCTGCATTTCGCTACAATTTTCTAATGCTGCAACTTCTCTGTATACTACAGCATCATCCGCGAAAAGCTGCATGGAACTTCCGACACTATCTACTAGGTCATTTATATATATTGTGAAAAGCAATGGTCCCATAACACTCCCCTGTGGCACGCCAGAGGTTACTTTAACGTCTGTAGATGTCTCTCCATTGAGAACAACATGCTGTGTTCTGTTTGCTAAAAACTCTTCAATCCAGCCACACAGCTGGTCTGATATTCCGTAGACTCTTACTTTGTTTATCAGGCGACAGTGCGGAACTGTATCGAACGCCTTCCGGAAGTCAAGGAAAATGGCATCTACCTGGGAGCCTGTATCTAATATTTTCTGGGTCTCATGAACAAATAAAGCGAGTTGGGTTTCACACGATCGCTGTTTCCGGAATCCATGTTGATTCCTACATAGTAGATTCCGGGTTTCCAGAAACGACGTGATACACGAGAAAAAAACATGTTCTAAAATTCTACAACAGATCGACGTCAGAGATATAGGTCTACAGTTTTGCGCATCTGCTCGACGACCCTTCTTGAAGACTGGGACTACCTGTGCTCTTTTCCAATCATTTGGAACCTTCCGTTCCTCTAGAGACTTGTGGAACACGGCTGTTAGAAGGGGGACAAGTTCTTTCGCGTACTCTGTGTAGAATCGAATTGGTATCCCGTCAGGTCCAGTGGACTTTCCTCTGTTGAGTGATTCCAGTTGCTTTTCTATTCCTTGGACACTTATTTCAATGTCAGCCATTTTTTTGTTGGTGTGAGGATTTAGAGAAGGAACTGCAGTGCGGTCCTCCTCTGTGAAACAGCTTTGGAAAAAGGTGTTTAGTATTTCAGTTTTACGCTTGTCATCCTCTGTTTCAATGCCATCATCATCCCGGAGTGTCTGGACATGATGTTTCGAGCCACTTACTGATTTAACGTAAGACCAGAACTTCCTAGGATTTTCTGTCAAGTCGGTACCTAGTATTTTACTTTCGAATTCACTGAACGCTTCACGCATAGCCCTCCTTACGCTAACTTTGACATCGTATAACAGGTGTAGGATTCGTTATGAATAGGAAGGTAGGGCAGAGGGTGTGTTACTGTGAACAGTTCAGTGACCGGGTTGTTCTAATCAGAATCGACAGCAGACCAACACCGACAACGATAGTTCAGGTATACATGCCGACGTCGCAAGCTGAAGATGAACAGATAGAGAAAGTGTATGAGGATATTGAAAGGGTAATGCAGTATGTAAAGGGGGATGAAAATCTAATAGTCATGGGCGACTGGAATGCAGTTATAGGGGAAGGAGTAGAAGAAAAGGTTACAGGAGAATATGGGCTTGGGACAAGGAATGAAAGAGGAGAAAGACTAAATGAGTTCTGTAATAAGTTTCACAGCTAGTAATAGCGAATACCCTGTTCAAGAATCACAAGAGGAGGAGGTATACTTGGAAAAGGCCGGGAGATACGGGAAGATTTCAATTAGATTACGTCATGGTCAGACAGAGATTCCGAAATCAGATACTGAATTGTAAGGCGTACCCAGGAGCAGATATAGACTCAGATCACAATATAGTAGTGATGAAGAGTAGGCTGAAGTTCAAGACATTAGTCAGGAAGAATCAATACGCAAATAAGTGGGATACGGAAGTACTAAGGAATGACGAGATACGTTTGAAGTTCTCTAACGCTATAGATACAGCAATAAGGAATAGCGCAGTAGGCAGTACAGTTGAAGAGGAATGGACATCTATAAAAAGGGCCATCACAGAAGTTGGGAAGGAAAACATGGGTACAAAGAAGGTAGCTGCGAAGAAACCATGTGCAACAGAAGAAATACTTCAGTTAATTGATGAAAGGAGGAAGTACAAACATGTTCCGGGAAAATCAGGAATACAGAAATACAAGTAGCTGAGGAATGAAATAAATAGGAAGTGCAGGGAAGCTAAGACGAAATGGTTGCAGGAAAAATGTGAAGACATCGGAAAAGATATGATTGTCGGAAGGACAGATTCAGCATACAGGAAAGTCAAAACAACCTTTGGTGACATTAAAAGCAACGGTGGTAACATTAAGAGTGCAACGGGAATTCCACTGTTAAATGCAGAGGAGAGAGCAGATAGGTGGAAAGAATACATTGAAAGCCTCTATGAGGGTGAAGATTTGTCTGATGTGATAGAAGAAGAAACAGGAGTCGATTTAGAAGAGATAGGGGATCCAGTATTAGAATCGGAATTTAAAAGAGCTTTGGAGGACTTACGGCCAAATAAGGCAGAAGGGATAGATAACATTCCATCAGAATTTCTAAAATCGTTGGGGGAAGTGGCAACAAAACGACTATTCACGTTGGTGTGTAGAATATATGAGTCTGGCGATGTACCATCTGACTTTCGGAAAAGCAACATCCACACAATTCCGAAGACGGCAAGAGCTGACAAGTGCGAGAATTATCGCACAATCAGCTTAACAGCTCATGCATCGAAGCTGCTTACAAGAATAGTATACAGAAGAATGGAAAAGAAAATTGAGAATGCGCTAGGTGACGATCAGTTTGGCTTTAGGAAAAGTAAAGGGACGAGAGAGGCAATTCTGACGTTACGGCTAATAATGGAAGTAAGGCTAAAGAAAAATCAAGACACTTTCATACGATTTGTCGACCTGGAAAAAGCGTTCGACAGTATAAAATGGTGCAAGCTGTTCGAGATTCTGAAAAAAGTAGGGGTAAGCTATAGGGAGAGACGGGTCATATACAATATGTACAACAACCAAGAGGGAATAATAAGAGTGGACGATCAAGAACGAAGTGCTCATATTAAGAAGGGTGTAAGACAAGGCTGTAGCCTTTCGCCCCTACTCTTCAATCTGTACATCGAGGAAGCAATGATGGAAATAAAAGAAAGGTTCTGGAGTGGTATTAAAATACAAGGTGAAAGGATATCAATGATGCGATTCACTGATGACATTGCTATCCTGAGTGAAAGTGAAGAAGAATTAAATGATCTGCTGAACGGAATGAACAGTCTAATGAGTACGCAGTATGGTTTGAGAGTAAATCGGAGAAAGACGAAGGTAATGAGAAGTAGTAGAAATGAGAACAGCGAGAAACTTAACATCAGGATTGATGGTCACGAAGTCAATGAAGTTAAGTAATTCTGCTACCTAGGCAGTAAAATAACCAATGACGGACGGAGCAAGGAGGACATCAAAAGCAGACTCGCTATGGCAAAAAAGGCATTTCTGGCCAAGGGAAGTTTACTAACATCAAATACCGGCCTTAATTTGAGGAAGAAATTTCTGAGGATGTACGTCTGGAGTACAGCATTGTATGGTAGTGAAACATGGACTGTGGGAAAACCGGAACAGAAGAGAATCGAAGCATTTGAGATGTGGTGCTATAGACGAATGTTGAAAATTAGGTGGACTGATAAGGTAAGGAATGAGGAGGTTCTACGCAGAATCGGAGAGGAAAGGAATATGTGGAAAACACTGATAAGGAGAAGGGACAGGATGATAGGACATTCGCTAAGACATGAGGGAATGACTTCCATGGTACTAGAGGGAGCTGTAGAGGGCAAAAACTGTAGAGGAAGAGAGAGATTGGAATACGCCAAGCAAATAATTGAGGACGTAGGTTGCAAGTGCTACTCTGAGATGAAGAGGTTAGCACAGGAAAGGAATTCGTGGCGGGCCGCATCAAACCAGTCAGTAGACTGATGACCCAAAAAAAAAAAGTGGTTTAAAGCGCTGTCTACTTGCGATCGTTAACGGTGAACCCGTCGGTCATCAGAGGACTTCCATCTCACGTGTGATGAAGGTTGACAAATTCCTCTAAGTGCACTGATTTACGCGATCCCCACCCTGTCGCATGCCTGGTGTAAAATCGAGACTTCAGCGTCATAACTAAGTTAGCTGTGGGTATTTGTGAGGGCCTGTAATCATTGTGTACACACTTACCCGACAGACGGGTGTTTACAGAGTCGGTGACGGGATGACTTTTAATTTTCACATGTTGGACGCTGCTGTTATACGTATGTGTTTGCTTGTAGGATGTGCCGGCTGCTAATAACTATCATTTTTTATTTAGACCTGATGGAGTAATAGTATTATTTCTGACTCGTGATCTGGTGTGATCATTGGGCACTAGACGTGTCCGCAGGGCTATATTGGGCTCTATCATAGAAAGGAAAAGTTTTACGATTGGAGTAGAGATAGCTCAGCGTAGGGTGACCGGGGAGAAGGATGTATGTCTGACAGGACGGAAAAGTAAGCGATCTAAGGTTATTGCCCGTAGAAGGATGTATGTCTGACAGGACGGAAAAGTAAGCGATCTAAGGTTATTGCCCGTTTTTAAGTGCTGAAGGTTCTAGTCTTAGGAGTGTGTGTGTATGTTCTCTCTCTCTTTCTCTCTCTCTCTCTCTCTCTCTCTCCTACCGGAACCTTCGATGCACCGATCGTGGACTTTAGAACAATACTTTACACATGATAGATTGGATGATTTGCTTAAAAATCTAGCGAACTATGTTGTGTATAAATATCGCTCCGTTCTTGTTCTTCTTAACTGTATGCTATTAAATTAAGGCACTTTGAGATCTGTTACTATAGATCGATATGGTGTGCTAAGCTCCAAGAGTTGGTTACATTTCGAGAAATGTGGTGCACTTGGATGGATTAGGACTAGGAAAGCTCTATTCAGTCGAGAGAGGTGGAGTGTAGTTGTATTCGTCTGCTCGGTTGAGGAATAATTGGGTAGCGATGTTGCGGGTAGGTAGGTCCATGCCGAGGTGAGGATGGTCTTTTAACGCAAGAGGACTACATAGCTCTGTGACCGCCATACACAGAGAGATTGATCGAGTACTATGCGCGAGGTCTTAGAAATACACTCCTGGAAATGGAAAAAAGAACACATTGACACCGGTGTGTCAGACCCACCATACTTGCTCCGGACACTGCGAGAGGGCTGTACAAGCAATGATCACACGCACGGCACAGCGGACACACCAGGAACCGCGGTGTTGGCCGTCGAATGGCGCTAGCTGCGCAGCATTTGTGCACCGCCGCCGTCAGTGCCAGCCAGTTTGCCGTGGCATACGGAGCTCCATCGCAGTCTTTAACACTGGTAGCATGCCGCGACAGCGTGGACGTGAACCGTATGTGCAGTTGACGGACTTTGAGCGAGGGCGTATAGTGGGCATGCGGGAGGCCGGGTGGACGTACCACCGAACTGCTCGACACGTGGGGCGTGAGGTCTCCACAGTACATCGATGTTGTCGCCAGTGGTCGGCGGAAGGTGCACGTGCCCGTCGACCTGGGACCGGACCGCAGCGACGCACGGATGCACGCCAAGACCGTAGGATCCTACGCAGTGCCGTAGGGGACCGCACCGCCACTTCCCAGTAAATTAGGGACACTGTTGCTCCTGGGGTATCGGCGAGGACCATTCGCAACCGTCTCCATGAAGCTGGGCTACGGTCCCGCACACCGTTAGGCCGTCTTCCGCTCACGCCCCAACATCGTGCAGCCCGCCTCCAGTGGTGGCGTGAATGGAGGGACGAATGGAGACGTGTCGTCTTCAGCGATGAGAGTCGCTTCTGCCTTGGTGCCAATGATGGTCGTATGCGTGTTTGGCGCCGTGCAGGTGAGCGCCACAATCAGGACTGCATACGACCGAGGCACACAGGCCAACACCCGGCATCATGGTGTGGGGAGCGATCTCCTACACTGGCCGTACACCACTGGTGATCGTCGAGGGGACACTGAATAGTCCACGGTACATCCAAACCGTCATCGAACCCATCGTTCTACCATTCCTAGACCGGCAAGGGAACTTGCTGTTCCAACAGGACAATGCACGTCCGCATGTATCCCGTGCCACCCAACGTGCTCTAGAAGGTGTAAGTCAACTACCCTGGCCAGCAAGATCTCCGGATCTGTCCCCTATTGAGCATGTTTGGGACTGGATGAAGCGTCGTCTCACGCGGTCTGCACGTCCAGCACGAACGCTGGTCCAACTGAGGCGCCAGGTGGAAATGGCATGGCAAGCCGTTCCACAGGACTACATCCAGCATCTCTACGATCGTCTCCATGGGCGAATAGCAGCCTGCATTGCTGCGAAAGGTGGATATACACTGTACTAGTGCCGACATTGTGCATGCTCTGTTGCCTGTGTCTATGTGCCTGTGGTTCTGTCAGTGTGATCATGTGATGAATCTGACCCCAGGAATGTGTCAATAAAGTTTCCCCTTCCTGGGACAATGAATTCACGGTGTTCTTATTTCAATTTCCAGGAGTGTATATGCGAGTGTTTAAGATTTGTGAGTGGAAATTGTTAGCGAAGGGTGAATGACGTCAGGTTCGCTGGCTGCGGGAGACACTGTTTACATGTCCTGTTGGAGATGGAAGGCGGTGATAGAGATCTGCGCTCTTCAGGAATCCATTTGTGCACTGTATGTCGTTAGACAATAGCTGGAGAGCAGGTATAGGGAGAGTCCACTTCAGCATTCTGGTCCTGGGGGCAGAGTGGACGGCTGTTTCGATGGACAGCTATGTGGCTTCGACATGCCGCCGGCGGCACTCGGACACTCGCTCTGTAAGGCGCTATGGGATTAGTTTCAGCATTTAGTACTTGTTTGGGTGGTTATTGGATTAAGAACTGTAATATTGAAGGTCATGTCCTCAGCGGGACCACTGTGTAATTGAGTAAGTGTGTTTACGTATTTGAAGATATGTTTCGCGAATGGTGATGTTAAGTTGATGGCTCAGTTTAGCTACCACTGTAAAAAAAAATAGCTGTCTGCTGCTGAAAGAAAGAAAAGAAAGAAAGAAAGGGATGACCTTGCCCCCAGACTTGATGGATGAATTATTAGATAAGAGCAAGTGATAGTTGAATGATGCTATGTGTTCGGATATAGGAGTCTCTAAGCGGCGGGGCCAGATTTTTTTATGTGGAAATTTATGCAATCTATAAATAGTGGTATTCGACTGCTAGTGACAACAGTTAAGAGCGGAAAAATAGGTACAAATCGAGCGATGGCAGAAAGTTGGGGGAACGGTAATAATATTTAATTGAAGGTGGAGGTGGTAAATATGGACTGGGCTTTGAATGTTGTCGTATGTGCTTGATGCTCTGTATAAAAGTTTGACTCTTTAATTGCGTTTGGTATTTCTGGATGTGTGTAAAATTAATATTACTGTTGAAAGTGCGAGAAAGATGAGTTGATTGGTGTTAGAGGCTACGTTTGTAATTCGAAAAGGGGGGATGAGAATCGTAAATTGATTGATGGGCATGGGTTGTGGAGTGATATATGAGTGTCAAGATAGGGTTGAGGACGTTTGCGTATGTTCATGGTGGGACGGGTGTGAGGTTAGGTGCGGTGGGAGGTGCAAATTAGATCTTATTAAAAAAAAAAAAAGTTGTAAAGTAGGAATAATATTGGGAAGGTTTTTAGATGGCTGGTCACGCGACGAGGCGAGAGCAGGGATGTGTAGTTATGTTTAGTTAAAGGACCGTGTAATGTCTTGTAAGGAGCAATGTGCGGTGTGCTACAGTGTCATAGGAGGTAAAGACAGGTGCTGCTATGATGTGTCTAGCGTACGGAGGCTGCGCTTTGGAATTATGCTACGTTGATATAAAGTCGGCTTTCACACGCGTTCGGTGGTCGCTGCTCGGGATCGCGGTCCTGGACGGACGTACACTCCTGGAAATTGAAATAAGAACACCGTGAATTCATTGTCCCAGGAAGGGGAAACTTTATTGACACATTCCTGGGGTCAGATACATCACATGATCACACTGACAGAACCACAGGCACATAGACACAGGCAACAGAGCATGCACGATGTCGGCACTAGTACAGTGTATATCCACCTTTCGCAGCAATGCAGGCTGCTATTCTCCCATGGAGACGATCGTAGAGATGCTGGATGTAGTCCTGTGGAACGGCTTGCCATGCCATTTCCACCTGGCGCCTCAGTTGGACCAGCGTTCGTGCTGGACGTGCAGACCGCGTGAGACGACGCTTCATCCAGTCCCAAACATGCTCAATGGGGGACAGATCCGGAGATCTTGCTGGCCAGGGTAGTTGACTTACACCTTCTAGAGCACGTTGGGTGGCACGGGATACATGCGGACGTGCATTGTCCTGTTGGAACAGCAAGTTCCCTTGCCGGTCTAGGAATGGTAGAACGATGGGTTCGATGACGGTTTGGATGTACCGTGCACTATTCAGTGTCCCCTCGACGATCACCAGTGGTGTACGGCCAGTGTAGGAGATCGCTCCCCACACCATGATGCCGGGTGTTGGCCCTGTGTGCCTCGGTCGTATGCAGTCCTGATTGTGGCGCTCACCTGCACGGCGCCAAACACGCATACGACCATCATTGGCACCAAGGCAGAAGCGACTCTCATCGCTGAAGACGACACGTCTCCATTCGTCCCTCCATTCACGCCACCACTGGAGGCGGGCTGCACGATGTTGGGGCGTGAGCGGAAGACGGCCTAACGGTGTGCGGGACCGTAGCCCAGCTTCATGGAGACGGTTGCGAATGGTCCTCGCCGATACCCCAGGAGCAACAGTGTCCCTAATTTGCTGGGATGTGGCGGTGCGGTCCCCTACGGCACTGCGTAGGATCCTACGGTTTTGGCGTGCATCCGTGCGTCGCTGCGGTCCGGTCCCAGGTCGACGGGCACGTGCACCTTCCGCCGACCACTGGCGACAACATCGATGTACTGTGGAGACCTCACGCCCCACGTGTTGAGCAATTCGGCGGTACGTCCACCCGGCCTCCCGCATGCCCACTATACGCCCTCGCTCAAAGTCCGTCAACTGCACATACGGTTCACGTCCACGCTGTCGCGGCATGCTACCAGTGTTAAAGACTGCGATGGAGCTCCGTATGCCACGGCAAACTGGCTGACACTGACGGCGGCGGTGCACAAATGCTGCGCAGCTAGCGCCATTCGACGGCCAACACCGCGGTTCCTGGTGTGTCCGCTGTGCCGTGCGTGTGATCATTGCTTGTACAGCCCTCTCGCAGTGTCCGGAGCAAGTATGGTGGGTCTGACACACCGGTGTCAATGTGTTCTTTTTTCCATTTCCAGGAGTGTATGTGTGTGCTTTGACCGCTGACGAGCGCGTTGACCGCGCCAACTCACGCTTGCGAAAGCCGAGCAGCGGCTGTGCGAGGTCTGAAATCAGACGGATGGGTGACTTCACGATCCTGTGGGCAGGGTGCGGAGTGGGGGGGTACCTGTGCTCATCTGCTGAGTTATTTTGCGAGCGGATCTGCAGGCTCTGCTATGCGTTATTAGGAAGGTTTACGAGTACTGAGCGTATCTACACATCTGTGTGATGTATTATTTAGTAGCAGTTTGAAACTTCCTGGCAGATTAAAACCGTGTCCCCGACCGAGACTCGAACTCGGGACCTTTGCCTCTCGCGGGCAAGTGCTCTACCATCTGAGCTACCGAAGCACGACTCACGCCCGGTCCTCACAGCTTTACTTCTGCCAGTATCTCGTCTCCCACCTTTGTGCTTCGGTGGCTAAGATGGTAGAGCACTTGCCCGCGAAAGGCAAAGGTCCCGAGTTCGAGTCTCGGTCGGGCACACGGTTTTAATCCGCCAGGAAGTTTCATATCAGCGCACACTCCGCTGCAGAGTGAAAATCTCATTCTGGATACATCCCCCAGGCTGTGGCTAAGCCATGTCTCTGCAGTATCCTTTCTTTCAGGAGAGCTTGTTCTGCAAGGTTCGCAGGAGAGCTTCTGTAAAGTTTGGAAGGTAGGAGACGAGGTACTGGCAGAAGTAAAGCTGTGAGGACCGGGCGTGAGTCGTGCTTCGGTAGCTCAGATGGTAGAGCACTTGCCCGCGAAAGGCAAAGGTCCCGAGTTCGAGTCTCGGTCGGGCACACGGTTTTAATCTGCCAGGAAGTTTCATATCAGCGCACACTCCGCTGCAGAGTGAAAACCTCATTCTAGTAGCAGTTTGCTATAGTGTGTACTGAAATTATGACTGGGTGCGTGTCTGTGGGCTGTGCAACATGGCCCAGGGCACATCTGGGATTGGTGTTTTCTGATAGCGTGATAGATACACTGTATGGTTAAACAAGTTGTCCGAAAAAAATAAACAGGGTGTTCTCAATGATTACACGCGCCTGCAGCGCAGATCAGAGTGATTGGTTTTCCGTCACCGTCTCGGTTGCATGCTAGTAGTAAATGTTTTCCCGGCCGCGTTAATAGTGTGTGTCAACGAGCTATGAGCTATTCCGACAATAGACGTGAAGGCAGGTCCAGACCTGAGACGCCGGCGGTATACATGACAAGGACAATGCAGCTTTCCAGTGTGTCGGCTGTCACGAGCGCTCGGAAGCTGAACTTGGCTGGAGACTCTGGAATCCCCTCCACCGCCGACCACACGCGCGCGCGGCCTGCCTTGGAGCGTAATCTAAGGCGCATAGGCGATATCAATTTCTCCGGTGATAGGTGCGAATGCGACTGTGTTGAGGTTATGTTTTGGGGGAGGCCGAGCAGAGACTTTTGGTCAGATTAGCAGCTGGTGGTGTTTGGGCACGTCTGTTGCACTACTTTGCGAGAATGTCTGTGAACTGTGCGCTGCTTTATTTGCAGAGTTTAAGAGTACAGAGCTCGTCTGCTGATATTGTGTACTGCATTATTTACAGGGTGTTTCAAAAATGACCGGTATATTTGAAACGGCAATAAAAACTAAACGAGCAGCGATAGAAATACACCGTTTGTTGCAATATGCTTGGGACAACAGTACTTTTTTCAGGCGGACAAACTTTCGAAATTACAGTAGTTACAATTTTCAACAACAGATGGCGCTGCAAGCGATGTGAACGATATAGAAGACAACGCAGTCTGTGGGTGCGCCATTCTGTACGTCGTCTTTCTGCTCTAAGCGTGTGCTGTTCACAACGTGCAAGTGTGCTGTAGACAACATGGTTTATTCCTTAGAACAGAGGATTTTTCTGGTGTTGGAATTCCACCGCCTAGAACACAGTGTTGTTGCAACAAGACGAAGTTTTCAACGGAGGTTTAATGTAACCAAAGGACCGAAAAGCGATACAATAAAGGATCCGTTTGAAAAATTTCAACGGACTGGGAACGTGACGGACGAACGTGCCGGAAAGGTAGGGCGACCGCGTACGGCAACCACAGAGGGCAACGCGCAGCTAGTGCAGCAGGTGATCCGACAGCGGCCTCGGATTTCCGTTCGCCGTGTTGCAGCTGCGGTCCAAATGACGCCAACGTCCACGTATTGTCTCGTGCGCCAGAGTTTACACCTCTATCCGTACAAAATTCAAACGCGGCAACCCCTCAGCGCCGCTACCATTGCTGCACGAGAGACATTCGCTAACGATATAGTGCACAGGATTGATGACGGCGATATGCATGTGGGCAGCATTTGGTTTACTGACGAAGCTTATTTTTACCTGGACGGCTTCGTCAATAAACAGAACTGGCGCATATGGGGAACCGAAAAGCCCCATGTTGCAGTCCCATCGTCCCTGCATCCTCAAAAAGTACTGGTCTGGGCCGCCATTTCTTCCAAAGGAATCATTGGCCCATTTTTCAGATCCGAAACGATTACTGCATCACGCTATCTGGACATTCTTCGTGAATTTGTGGCGGTACAAACTGCCTTAGACGACACTGCGAACACCTCGTGGTTTATGCAAGATGGTGCCCGGCCACATCGCACGGCCGACGTCTTTAATTTCCTGAATGAATATTTCGATGATCGTGTGATTGCTTTGGGCTATCCGAAACATACAGGAGGCGGCGTGGATTGGCCTCCATATTCGCCAGACATGAACCCCTGTGACTTCTTTCTGTGGGGACACTTGAAAGACCTGGTGTACCGCCAGAATCCAGAAACAATTGAACAGCTGAAGCAGTACATCTCATCTGCATGTGAAGCCATTCCGCCAGACACGTTGTCAAAGGTTTCGGGTAATTTCATTCAGAGACTACGCCATATTATTGCTACGCATGGTGGATATGTGGAAAATATCGTACTATAGAGTTTCCCAGACCGCAGCGCCATCTGTTGTTGAAAATTGTAACTACTGTAATTTCGAAAGTTTGTCTGCCTGAAAAAGTACTGTTGTCCCAAGCATATTGCAACAAACGGTGTATTTCTATCGCTGCTCGTTTAGTTTTTATTGCCGTTTCAAATATACCGGTCATTTTTGAAACACCCTGTAAGAGCTGTTTGCTATTGTGCGGTGAAATTAGGAGTTGTTTCCGTTTTTGTGGCCTGTGTCAGATGACCACAGTGGGATCAGTGCGGGTGTTTTGTGACAAATATACTCCACGACAAAAGAAAAGGGCTCCAAATAAACAGAGTGCAGCCCTTCCTTACTTCCCCGAGCAGCACAGCGCAGTCTGAGCTGTTTTTGCGCAATAACGGCAATCTGGTCAGAAAGTGAGTGAGTAGACAAATAAGTGGACAAATTTATCTGTAGAGGGGTTACAGGTCTGGATTGGAATGAATATGTTGATGGGTGTGGTTGTGTTGTCAAGTGTAGTGCACTACTGGAGTTCAGAAACTGCCTTATGTCTGCCTTACATATCGAACCCTATGAGAAGTAAAAGTTTCAAAATGATATGTCGCAAATAAATAAAGTACACTTGTTCTTCCTTCCATCAGCCTATGCACTGAAATTATTGCGGAAAATTAGCAGTTGTTTGGCTATTTGGAGGTAAATGTTTTGCATTATTTACGAGCGGTTCGCATGTCTGTGGGCTGTGCCATGAGTTATTTTTAACTGTTTACAATTAGCAAGCGTGTGTCTGGAAAAAATTATAAATGAATTATGTAGGAGTGTTTTGCAGGTCTGTATGGTGTGGAACATGTCGGTATGATACATACACTCCATTCCTAAATAAAGTAAATTGGTTTTGGACAGTTCAGGAAAACTGCTGGTGAATCCTGTGGATGCCTTGTGCAGATGGAGGGAATATTTTGAAGAGTTGCTCAATGTAGGTGAAAATGCGATCAGTAATGTTTCACATTTCGAGGTAGAACGGGATAGGAATGATGATGGAAATAGGATCAAACTTGAGGAAGTGGAAAAAATGGTCAATAGATTGCAGTGCAATAAAGCGGCTGGGGTGGATGAAATTAAGTCGGAACTCATCAAATACAGTGGAATGTCAGGTCTATAAATGGCTACACAGGATAATTGAAATGGCCTGGGAGTCGGGACAGGTTCCATCAGACTGGACAAAAGCAGTAATCACACCAATCTTTAAACATGGAAACAGAAAAGATTGTAACAACTACAGAGGTATCTCTTTAATCAGCGTTGTGGGTAAAATCTTCTCAGGTATTGTTGAAAGGAAAGTGCGAGTATTAGTTGAGGACCAATTGGATGAAAATCAGTGTGGGTTTAGGCCTGTTAGAGGTTGTCAGGACCAGATCTTTAGCTTACGGCAAATAATGGAGAAGTGTTATGAGTGGAACAGGGAATTGTATCTATGCTTTATAGATCTAGAAAAGGCATATGACCGGGTTCCTAGGAGGAAGTTATTGTCTGTTCTACAAGATTATGGAATAGGAGGCAAACTTTTGCAAGCAATTAAAGGTCTTTATATGGATAGTCAGGCAGCAGTTAGAGTTGACGGTAAATTGAGTTCATGGTTCAGAGTAGTTTCAGGGGTAAGACAAGGCTTCAACCTGTCTCCACTGTTGTTCATATTATTTATGGATCATATGTTGAAAACAATAGACTGGCTGGGTGAGATTAAGATATGTGAACACAAAATAAGCAGTCTTGCATATGCGGATGACTCAGTAGTGATGGCAGATTCGATTGAAAGTTTGCAAAGTAATATTTCAGAGCTAGATCAGAAATCTAAGGACTATGGTATGAAGATTAGCATCCCCAAAACGAAAGTAATTCAGTGACAAAGTTAGAACAGATGGACGGTTTCAAGTACTTAGGAAGCATATTCTCACAGGATGGCAACATAGTGAAAGAACTGGAAGCGAGGTGTAGCAAAGCTAATGCGGTGAGCGCTCAGCTACGATCTACTCTCTTCTGCAAGAAGGAAGTCAGTACCGAGACTAAGTTATCTGTGCACCGTTCAATCTTTCGACCAGCTTTGTTGTATGGGAGCGAAAGCTGGGTGGATTCAGGTTACCTTATGAACAAGGTTGAGGTTACGGATATGAAAGTAGCTACGATGATTGCAGGTACTAGTATATGGGAACAATGGCAGGAGGGTGTCCACAATGAGGAAATCAAAGAAAAACTGGGAATGAACTCTATAGATGTAGCAGTCAGGGCGAACAGGCTTAGATGGTGGGGTCATGTTACTCGCATGGGAGAAGCAAGGTTACCCAAGAGACTCGTGGATTCAGCAGTAGAGGGTAGGAGGAGTCAGGGCAGACCGAGGAGAAGGTACCTGGATTCGGTTAAGAATGATTTTGAAGTAATAGGTTTAACATCAGAAGAGGCACCAATGTTGGCACTGAATAGGGGATCATGGAGGAACTGTATAAGGGGGGCTATGCTCCAGACTGAACGCTGAAAGGCATAATCAGTCTTAAATGATGATGATGATGATGATGATGATGGTTCCTCCATCCATAGGCCTAGTGCAGGGTGAGTCCTTTTAGCCGAAACGTGTAGGAAGAGGTTGAGTGCTGGTGGCTTAGTTCCGTGGTGATGAGCTTCGTTTGCAACAATTTTCTTAGGTTGGTGGCGGGAGCGCGAGTGAGCTTTGTTTACTGACAGATTTCAAACTTGGGACTGTTTCTTAGGAGGTTGGTACAAATGCCCTTTCTTTACTGCCAGAATTCAAACTCGGCGCTGGTTCGTAGGAAGAGGTGGCTGTCTGGTCCTCGAAAAGTAGCTGAAATTAGGTAGTTGAACACCTTTGCATACGTGTACGAAATTGTAAATTGAATTATTTAATATGATTAAAATCGAAATGGAATTAAGTACTTAGGTATTTACAGAAGACTATGTCCGTCGCGTGTATGGAGCATGTGTGACGTAAGCGGGCAGGCGGCGGAGCCAGTTATTACGCGCGCGCGAGAGCGAGTCAATTAGCGAGCGTTCTAGTGCGGACCAAACGTGCTGTTATATAGTCATGGCGGATCCCACTGTCGAGCAAACTTTGCCTCCAAAAGTGTAGCAATCCGTTCTCGCTTGCACAGGGACACGTGATGGACGGTGAGCGGCCGGGATCGACAGGTCTGAACGTGACCAGGAAAACAGCTTTGGCGCCAAAAGTGTGGCAGTGAAGAGACGACCGTTGTGCGATTCAGCTCCGAGTGAGACAATTTTGGCGGGAAACGTGCGGAGGCGACGAATGCACGTGGTGAGCGGACAAGGGACCGCTGTGACGTCAAACTCGGCAAGTTCCAGCGCGTCCAGCGAAAACATGTTTACGACGTGGGAACGATCGCTGGGATCGCCCCCCGCCTCACGTGACAGGCGTAGGCAGTGTCTCCGCGCGCTGGCCAGGTTGGTGGCGAGGATTTGAACTAATTCAGTTGGAGCGCGGACATCG
Source organism: Schistocerca cancellata (assembly GCF_023864275.1). Taxonomy (NCBI): domain Eukaryota; kingdom Metazoa; phylum Arthropoda; class Insecta; order Orthoptera; family Acrididae; genus Schistocerca; species Schistocerca cancellata. The sequence continues at coordinate 79,181,631 of NC_064636.1, forward strand.
TGGTGACTGCACTGCGATGTCAAAGATGTGTGTGCTGACTGTGTTGGAGAACAAGTGATGACCGTACTGCTTGAAATAAAGCCTTCAGTCCCTTCCCCCCTGCAAAATCAAAGGACATGACTTACGTTACTATAAGTGCAGTTTATTACTTGGCGCAGGTATGATAGGCTACCAGTGAAAAAAGATAAGTGACGGAGAAAGCTCGTACGTGTGATCAATTATGGTGTTGGTATTTGAACTTGTGATAGATTTTTGTATGGATGTAAGGAAAATGGCTTTCCCACCGAGAAAATCGGTCATCTTGAATAAATAATAAATGATAATAATAAATAGAAGAACAGTTTTCGAGACAATATCGTGTTGGAATTTGAATTTGGCGCAATTTTCTAGTGCAGGTAGGCCTACAATAATAAATGATAATGAATGATAATAAATGACAATGAATGATAATGAATGTTAACAAATGATAATGAATAATAATAAACAAAAGTAAGGTTTTGCAGCCATTATCGTGTAGGAATTTGAATTTGGAGGGAATTTTCTAGTGGAGGCAGGTCAACAATAGTAAATAGTAATAAATGAGAGTAAATAATAATAAATGATAATAAAAGATAATGAATGACTGAATGATAATGAATGTTAATAAATGATAATGAATAATAAACAACAGTAAGGTTTTGCAGCCATTACCATGTTGGAATCTGAATTTGGAGGGAATTTTTTAGTGGAGACAGGTCAATAATAATAAATAATAATAAATGATAATAAATAATAATAAATGATAATGAATGTTAATAAATGACAATCAATAATAATGAATAATAATAATAATAATAAATACAAGTACAGTTTTGCATGCATTATCATGTTGGAATTCAAACTTGCCGCCATTTTTTCTTCTGGAGGCATAGGCTAGTGAACTTAGCACAATTGGCCTATTTTCCCGCCAAAATTCAAACTTCCCGCCATTTTTTCTTGTGGTTAGGTTAGTGGACATAGCACAATTGGACTATTCTCCCGCCAAAATCCGCCATCTTAGATGACGTCATGCACTGTTGCCAAGTCTACATGCCGCCATCTTGGATGACGTCATCGCCGCCATCTTGAATAAATTTGGCAACACTGCAACGTGCACTGGCACGAACCTTGTCCCTCTACGGATGTCATTGAAGCCAGAGTACAGAAAAGCTAACATTATTACTATGTCTGATTGTTAATACTAACAATCATTCAAAAATTCTTAGGTGAACAAGTACCTCCCAGGCAATGTCATCGACTGGTAACCATCATAACTACAACATCATGTAAGGTGGCACGCAACTAGCCGGAACTGTACTGCATACTGAGCTATGCAGGTGGTTAGCATTTCTCTGCAGCCACACAGGCCAGCTATACACGCCGTATTCATTTTGCATGTACGGAAAGCTTAAGCAACATGTTTCAGATTCAGGTATTGCATCTGAAACTTGAAACTTCCTGGCGGATTAAAACTATGTGCCGGACCGAGACTCGACCTAGGGTCCCGAGCGGAAGTCACTGACTTCGAACGTGGTCAGGTGATTGAGTGTCGTGTCATACGTCTGTACGCGAGATTTCCACACTCCTAAACATCCGTAGGTGCACTATTTCCGATGAGATAGTGAAGTGGAAATGTGAAGGGACACGTACAGCACAAAAGCATACAGAGACCGCCGAGAGTTGAAGAGAGTCGTAATGTGTAATAGGCAGACATCTATCCAGACCACCCAACAGGAATTCCAAACTGCATCAGGATCCACTGCAAGTGCTATCACAGTTAGGCTGGGGGTGAGAAAACTTGGATTTCATGGTCGAGCGGCTGCTCATAAGCCACACATCACGTCGGTAAATGCCAAACAACGCCTCGCTTGGTGTAAGAAGCGTCAACACTGGACGATTGAACAGAGGGAAAAACGTTGTGTGGAGTGACGAATCATGGTACACAGTGTGGCGATCCGATGGCAGGGTGTGGGTACGGCGAACGCCCAGAGAACGTCATCTGCCAGCGTGTGTAGTGCCAACACTAAAATTCGGAGGCGGTGGTGTTATGGTGTGATCGCGTTTTTCGCGGAAGGGGCTTGCACTCCTTGTTGTTTTTGGTGGCACTGTCACATCACAGGCCTACATTGATGTTTTAAGTACCTTCTTGCTTCCCACTGTTGAAGAGCAATTCAGGGATGACAATTGCATCTTCCAACACGACTGAACACCTGTTCATAATGCACGGCCTGTGGCGGTGTGGTTACACGACAATAACATGCCTGTTTGGACTGGCCTTCACAGATGCGTGACCTGCATCCTATAGAACATCTTTGAGACGTTTTGGAACGCCGACTTCGTGCCAGGCCTCACCGACCGACATCGATACCTCTCCTCAGTGCAGCACTCCGTGAAGAATCGGCTGCCATTCCCCAAGAAACCTTCCAGCAGCTGACTGAACGTAAACCTGCGACTGTGGAAGCTGTCATCAAGCCTAAAGTGGGCCAACACCATATTGAATTCCAGAATTACCGATGGAGGCTGCGACGAACTTGTAAGTTATTTTCAGCCAGGTGTCCGGATATTTTTGATCACATAGTTTATCTCTAAATGTAGAAAAACGTAAGTTAACGCGGACGAGTAGGAAAAAAAGACCTATAATATTCAGATTACTAGTTTCCTAATGACAAAAATGGTTCAAATGTCTCTGAGCACTATGGGACTTAACATCTAAGGTCATCAGTCCCCTAGAACTTAGAACTACCGAAACCTAACTAACCTAAGGATATCACACACATCTATGCCCGAGGCAGGATTCGAACCTGTGACCGCAGCAGTCGGGCGGTTCCGGACTGAATCGTCTAGAACCGGTCGGCCACCGCGGCCGGCCTACTGACACAGTCACTTCGTTTAAATACGAGGGCAGTTCAATAAGTAATGCAACACATTTTTTTTTCTCGGCCAATTTTGGTTGAAAAAACCGGAAATTTCTTGTGGAATATTTTCAAAAATTCCCGCTTCGTCTCGTATAGTTTCATTGACTTCCGACAGGTGGCAGCGCTGTACGGAGCTGTTAAAATGGCGTCTGTAACGGATGTGCGTTGCAAACAACGGGCAGTGATCGAGTTTCTTTTGGCGGAAAACCAGGGCATCTCAGATATTCATAGGCGCTTGCAGAATGTCTACGGTGATCTGGCAGTGGACAAAAGCACGGTGAGTCGTTGGGCAAAGCGTGTGTCATCATCGCCGCAAGGTCAAGCAAGACTGTCTGATCTCCCGCGTGCGGGCCGGCCGTGCACAGCTGTGACTCCTGCAATAGCGGAGCGTGCGAACACACTCGTTCGAGATGATCGACGGATCACCATCAAACAACTCAGTGCTCAACTTGACATCTCTGTCTTCCCTTCAGCGTGTTCGTAGGCACAAAAATCAGAACGAACTTCTCCTTCTGCATGACAACGCAAGACCTCACACAAGTCTTCGCACCCGAGAGGAGCTCACAAAAGTTCAGTGGACTGTTCTTCCTCATGCACCCTACAGCCCCGATCTCGCACCGTCGGATTTCCATATGTTTGGCCCAATGGAGGACGCAATCCGTGGGTGGCACTACGCGGATGATGAAGAAGTTATTGATGCAGTATGACGTTGGCTCCGACATCGACCAGTGGAATGGTACCGTGCAGGCATACAGGCCCTCATTTCAAGGTGGCGTAAGGCCGTAGCATTGAATGGAGATTACGTTGAAAAATAGTGTTGTGTAGCTAAAAGATTGGGGAATAACCTGGTGTATTTCAATGCTGAATAAAACAACCCCTGTTTCAGAAAAAAAATGTGTTGCATTACTTATTGAACTGCCCTCGTATCTGAGCATAACGCTGCAAAGCGATATGAAATGGAACGAGCGTGTGAGGATTGAAGGGATGAAGAATGATCGACTTGAGCTTGCTAGGAAAATTTTAGGAAAGTGCGTTATCTGTACAGAGAACCTCACGTAGGATGCTAGTGCGACCTACTCTTGAATACTGCTCAAGTGTCTGGTATCTGCACCAGGTCGGGTTAAAGGAAGACTTCGAAACAGTTCCAAGGGCAGGCTGCCAGATTTGTTGCCATTAGGTTCGGACAACATGCAGGTATTAAGGAGGTGCTTCAGAAATCCAAATGGGAGTCAGTGGAGGAAAGGCGACGTTCTTCCGGACGAAGACTATTGCGAAAATTTAGAGAACCGACATTTGAGGCTGACTGCAGAACGATTCTGCTACCCACCAGCGTAGTTCGCGTAATGACTGTGAAGATACGATTAGAGGGAATTGGGCTCGTATGGAAGTACGAGGGTCATCCCAAAAGTAAGGGCCCATATTTTTTTATAAGTACAGAACTCTGTTCGTGTGTCAGTTGGTAACACTGCTATGAAGAGTGATTCACGCGCTGTGTGTAAACATGCGCACGCCGCGCTGAGGCGCTCAGTCTTGGCTTGGCAGCCGTCGAGACTGGAGCTCCCGTTGGATGTTACCGCCAAGTCCGAATTCCGCGCAGTTATTCAGTTTTTGAACGCAAAGGGCACTGCGCCGATTGAAATCCATCGCCAATTGTCGGAAACGTGTGGTGAGTCGTGCATGGATGTCAAAAATGTTCGTAAAGTGGTCTAGAGGGTTTGCAGCTGGTCGGACCGAAATTCACGACGAACAAAGGAGCGGCAGACCGTCAATTTCTGAGGAGACAGTGTCGAAGGTTGAGCAAAGCGTGCGTGAAGATCGGAGGATCACCCAGGATGGTCTCTGCACCTTGGTTGCTGAGGTTTCCCGAAGGACCGCTCACAGAATTTTAACAGAAACATTGAACTGCCGGAAGCTGTGCGCAAGATGGGTGCCACGCATGCTGACTGAGGACCACATGCGGCAACGAGTTGATGCTTCCCGCGCATTTCTTCACCGCCTCGCACCCAAACAGGACAACTTTCTGGACTCAATTGTCACGGGTGACGAAACCTGGGCGTACCACTTTACACCTGAGACCAAGCAACAATCACGCCAGTGGCGGCATCCTTCTCCGCCAAAGCCGCGGCAATTCAAACAAACACAGTCTGCCGGTAAAGTCATGACAACCGTTTTTTGGGATCGGAAAGGGGTATTGTTGGTCGACTTTATGCCCATTGCAACCACAATTAACGCTGACAGGTACTGTGGGACTCCGCAAAAACTCAGATGGGCACTCCAGGAATGTTGACCAAGGGAGTACACATTCTCCATGACAACGCTCGCCCACACATCGTTCGGCAAACCGTTGCTCTCCTGCAACAGTTTCAGTGGAACACAATCACCCACCCACCCTACAGTCCTGACTTGGCGCCCAGTTCCCTAGGTTAAAAGAAAATTTGGCCGGAAAGCGATTCAGCTCCGACGACGAGGTGAAAGAAGAGGTTCGTAACTTTCTGAACAGCATGGCGGCGAGCTGGTATGATATGGGCATACAAAAACTGACACAGCGTCTACAAAAGAGCATCGACAGAAATGGTGATTATGTCGAAAAATAGCTAAATGTTCAAGCTGTAAACTGATGTAAACCACTGTAGAGAGAAGGTCTATGTACTTATAAAAGGACAGAAGACCTTACTTTTGGAATTACCCTCGTATGTACAGGGTGGTCCATTGATATTGACCGGGCCAAATATCTCACGAAATAAGCGTCAAACGAAAAAACTACAAAGAACGAAACTCGTTTTGTCTGAAGGGGGAAACCAGATGGCGCTATGGTTGCCCCGCTAGATGGCGCTGATATAGGTCAAATGGATGTCAACTGCGTTTTTTTTTTAACAGGAACCCCCATTTTTTATTACATATTCGGGTAGTACGTAAAGAAATATGAATGTTTTACTTGGACCACTTTTATCGCTTTGTGATAGATCGCACTGTAATAGTCACAAACGTATAAGTACGTGGTAACACGTAACATTCCGCCAGTGCGGACGGTATTTGCTTCTTGATACATTACCCGTGTTAAAATGGACCGTTTACCAATTTCGGAAAAGGTCGATATCGTGTTGATGTATGGCTATTGGGATCAAAATGCCCAACGGGCGTGTGCTGTGTATGCTGCTCGGTATCCTGGACGACATCATCCAAGTGTCCGGACCGTTCGCCGAATAGTTACGTTATTTAAGGAAACTGAAAGTGTTCAGCCACATGAGAAACGTCGACCACGACCTGCAACAAATGATGATGCCCAAGTAGGTGTTTCAGCTGCTGTCGCGGCTAATCCGCACATCAGTAGCAGACAAATTGCGCGAGAATCGGGAATCACAAAAACGTCGGTGTTGAGAATGCTATATCAACATCGATTGCACCCGTACCATATTTCTATGCACCAGGAATTGCATGGCGACGACTTTGAACGTCGTGTACAGTTCTGCCATTGGGCGCAAGAGAAATTACGGGACGATGACAGATTTTTTTGCACCCGTTCTATTTAGCGACGAAGCGTCATTCACCAACAGCGGTAACGTAAACCGGCATAATATGCACTATTGGCAAATGGAAAATCCACGATGGCTGCGACAAGTGGAACATCAGCGACCTTGGCGGGTTAATGTATGGTGCGGCATTGAGGGAGGAAGGATAATTGGTCCCCATTTTATCGATGGCAACCTAAATGGTGTAATGTATGCTGATTTCCTACGCAATGTTCTACCGATGTTACTACAAGATGTTTCACAGCATGACAGAATGGTGATGTACTTCCAACACGATGGATGTCCGGCACATAGCTCGCGTGCGCTTGAAGCGGTATTGAATAGCATATTTCATGACAGGTGGATTGGTCGTCGAAGCACCATACCGTGGCCCGCACGATCACCGGATCTGACGTCCCCGGATTTCTTTCTGTGGGGAAAGTTGAAGGATATTTGCTATCGTGATCCACCGACAATGCCTGACAACATTCGTCAGCGCATTGTCAATGCATCTGCGAACATTACGGAAGGCGAACTACTCACTGTTGAGAGGAATGTCGTTACACGTATTGCCAAATGCATTGAGGTTGACGGACATCATTTTGAGCATTTATTGCATTAATGGGGTATTTACAGGTAATCACACTGTAACAGCTTGCGTTCTCAGAAATGATAAATTCGCAAAGGTAGATGTATCACATTGGAACAACCGGAATAAAATGTTCAAGCATACCTACGTTCTGTATTTTAATTTAAAAAACCTGCCTGTTACTAACTGTTCACCTAAAATTGTGAGCCATGTGTTTGTGATTATTACAGCGCCATCTATCACAAAGAGAAAAAAGTGGTCCAACTAAAGCAATTATATTTCTTTACGTGCTACACAAATATGTAATAAAAAATGAGGGTTTCTATTTTAAGAAACGCAGTTGATATCCGTCTGACCTATGGCAGCGCCATCTAGCGGGCCAACCCTAGCGCCATCTGGTTTTCCGCTTCAAGCTAGACAAGGTTCGTTCTTTGTAGTTTTTTGGTTTGACGCTTTTTTCGTGAGATATTTGGCCCGGTCACGATCAATGGACCACCCTGCATATAGTCGTTTTTCCTTCGCTCTATTTGCGAGTGGGACAGCAAAGGAAATGATCAGTAATGGCACAGGGTACCGTCCATCACGGCACCATTCAGTAGCTTGCAGAGTATCTTTGTAGATGTATATGTAGATGCATGAAGGACTGCTACACATCCGCATCCTCTACACCTCCCGCCGCCTTGATCCCCCTCACCCCCTGGTTGCTCCTCTCCTCTCCCATCCCCGCCCCCTGCCACGTCTTCACCGTTGTGTCCCCCCTACCCTCCATCTCTACACCCTACATCTCCTTTCCCAAGGTGGCTTCCATCAACTCCCCCTCCCGGATGATGCCCTCTCTCCCTCCATTTATCACTCCTATCAACTCTGATCCTCAACCTCCCCTCGTTTCCTCCGTCCTTTTCCCGGGCTCCCACTCCCCCCCCTTCCATCCTCTTTCTCCCCCCTTCCCCCTTCTCTCACCCCGAGTCCTTTTCATTTCCCTCCTCTGCCTCCTCTCATTCTCTCTCGCGTCTGCCCTTCTCCCCCTTTATTAGTCCTCTCCCTCCTTGGTTCCCCCCCCACTTTTCGTTTTTTCCTCTCCTCCCTCCTTCTTTTTCCCCCTCCTCCAGGTCCCCCCCCCCCCATCTGCCTTTGGCTCGGGAGTGCCATATTTGTGCCGCCATTTTCGTGCAGTGTTTTACAGTGTGTGTTTTTCCAGTGAGTGTCCCGTGTTGTGTCTTTTGGGAAGTGTAGCGAACAGCCATCATACTGTCGCTGGGTGTGCTTTTGTTTTTATCTCTTGCGAACAGAAACCAGACTGTCGCCCTGTTTTTTAATTGTGTGTCTACTATGTTACTTGTCTGATTCCTGTGTATTTTATCAACATTGCCAACACCTTTTGCTTCCTGTTTTAACTTTCCACATTTTTACGCCATTTTACACTTTATGTCACCATTTTATCGCCTGTTTTTCCTTGTTTCTTTCTTCTTCCTTTTTCTAAAAAAAAAGCCTGTAGGCTGTAGAGCAGCGTACTAAGCTGCTGCCAGCCCACCCCCTTCGGGGGGGGGGGGGAGGAATTGAAAATCAATAAAGAAAAAAAAAAGAAAAAAAAGAAAAAAATGACTGCTGCTGCTGGTTCGGGGGAGGGGACCAAAAAGTGAGATCATCAGTCCCATCTGATTACGGAAGAATGAGGAACGAATTCACCGGTGCCCTTTCGAAGGAACCATCCCAGCATTTGCAACACAGGTACAAATAGGAAACAAAAATAAAATTTGAGGTATAATGCCGGGAGTAAACAATAATTCTTGCCACTACACTGTGTGCACACAGTGAGTAAAGTTTTGTTATTTAATATTTGCTTGTATTGCTGCAATTTTAATGGACAGCATTGTTTAAAGGAGAATACAGGGGAAACTTTGTATAATGACTATACAAGAAAAACGGATTTGAGAAGCCACGAAGTGATGGCCTGGTTGCAGGTAATTTTAAAACCATCAGAGGGACATACCTGGAATTCTGGATCCTTGCTGTAGGCTCCAGAGTCCTCGATGACCAGACTGCGTGTCTTGAACTCCAGGTCTTTGGTGGGCACGCCGACGACGGCATCGGTGGGTTTCGCCACCGCCCTCTGCTCCTTCATCAGCTCCGCGTCCTCCTCGTCCTCTATGAAGCTGTCCCTCTTGTCGTCGACGAGGAACTTGCCGGCACCCGCCTCCTCTTCCGGCACGTCCTCCTGGAGGGACTGGAGCGACGCTGACCACGCGGTCTTCTTGAGGCCGCCCACCTTGTTGAGGTCCCGGCCGAAGCTGAAACTCCTCCTCAGTGGCGAGCTCCTCACGAAGCTGCCGATCGTCTTCTTGATCGCTGACGCCGCATTGGACAGGTCTTCGGTGGATCTCCTCAGCGCCTTAAAGCTTCCTCTCAGACCTCTGTCCCTGCCCTGCAGACCGGAGCCCGACGCTGGCGCAGCATCTGCGCCGGCCCTGCCTTCGGCAGCAGCATCTCTGGTTGCAGGCAGAGTGGAGCGTCTGTCGCGCTTGGGATCTTTGGCCGCCGCCGCCGCCGCCGCCGCAGCTGCAGCCGTTGTGTTGCCCGCGCCGGACTTGCGCGCCTTCTTTTGTTGCGCCTCTGGCTTCGTTCGCGGGTTTGAATTTGTTGCGGCTGGCGCAGTGTTCCCTGACGCCTGCGCTTTGTTCTTAGACTTTTTTGAGGACCTCCTCTGTCCCTGAATTTGCTCTGAAAGCGTCATGTTTCTTTATTTCGTAAGTTCCACTAGCTCTCCTGAATTTTACAAATCAGTCGACCAACGAATTTCGAAACAGCAACTACGCTAACAATTACTCACAAATAACGGAACCAAACTGCTCTCAATAACAAAAACCCACTTATATCATTAAAATACACAGTCATCTCTCAGTTTTGCGAAACGTACTTCTGCCATAAAGTAATCACTGAAAAAATCTCACTCTTATTATTTGCGAAGACACTAGGATGCTCTTATCTGCGTATTGTTTCTCTGTATACTGTATTAAATACGTGCACACCAAAATAACTACGTGATGAACATTCTCAACACAGCATTGCATAAAAAAAGACCACAATATGTTTAACACGGTGCAATCTAGTTGTAAAACGTGAAAAAATAGTCACATGCAAGACAGAAAAACAGACTAGAAACGAAACTTTGGCTATGTGCACTGCTATCACAAAAAAAAAAATCACTTGTACTGCATCATACTCTACCTAACAGTCTAACTACAAAAGTTCAGCTACAGTTTTGTGAAGATTACTACTTACGAGGATAACGGTCCATAAGGCAAACAATGTGATCACGACAATAATAAATATCCAGTTTCACATTGCTAATGTGGTCCCACTGTTGCTGAACAACTATCTCGAAAGTCTTAAAAATTCATGCACACAGTGCTCAATATTTTGTTGTTAGCAAATTCGGAACATCACAAAATTGCGGGGAATAAATTTCATATGGCAATCCTGAAAGAAGTTTGTATGTTTGCAGCTTGTTCTGCTCGTGGCTTTGCTTCTTCCACTCAACTGCATCCTTGCAGAAAAATTCAGCTTCCAGTATTTCGAGCGTCCAACTGAAACAGAAAGAGAGGGGGGAGTCTTTTATTAGAATAAAATTTTGTGAGCAGAGGAACATGTATGTATACACCATGTATCATTATTAATGCTGTAAATTGCAGAAAAATCTGCAGTTGATAAACATACAGTGTAAATACTGGCAGATAAATATGGATATAATCAAGTCTGATCTAATGGGACCATACGTGCGAAAAAGAATATTTTTTATTACACCATTGCATAGTAGCTCTGGAACTAGAAAAACTGGCCAAAATATGTACTTATACTGTTTCTGAAACTACTCACTATGAAAGTGATGATATGTGTTTTAGAAATTTGCAGAATTTATTTTATGTAAATTTAAAGTAATCATTGAAAAATAATGTTAGTTTGAAAAAAAGACAGATAAATTTGTATTGTTCGATTTGACCATCACAGACAGTGGGGCCAAAACGCAAATACACATACAAAACGTGAGTGTTTTGTTAAAACAGATGTACAGACATTTTTCAAGCCATTATATGTTTCAGAAATGAAGTTTAATAATGAAATTAAAGGTGTCATACCATATTCTAGAAGTCAATGAACAAAAATTAATGATAATTATTGAAACTTGATGTTGAGTAATAGTAAAATAGGGTCTGTGAAAACAGAAAAGAGTGTTGAATAAGGTATAATTTAATTTTCTTTGAAAATGAAACATTAAATCAAGAACTTCGATCAAAATATTCCATCTCGGACTATTAAAATTATCTTCATTGAAGTTGTATTGAATCTACTGGCTGAGATACAGTGGAATCGTTTGTTGCCTACGGGAGTCACAAAGTTTTTAACTTCTTTCTTAGGAATTACATCCTTAAACAATTGTGTTATACACACACAATGCCAAAGAAAGATAATATATTAAATGATACTTTCATTTTAGGAAATTAAAAGAAAAAAATTCTTTCAGCTAATGGAAATCGATGATATACACTGCTGGCAATTAAAATTGCTACACCACGAAGATGACGTGCTACAGATGCGAAATTTAACCAACAAATATGCAAATGATTAGCTTTTCAGAGAATTCACACAAGGTTTGGCGCCGGTGGCGACACCTACAACGTGCTGACATGAGGAAAGTTCCCAACCGATTTCTCATACACAAACAGCAGTTGACCGGCGTTGCCTGGTGAAACGTTGTTGCGATGCATAGTGTGAGGAGGAGAAATGCGTACCATCACGTTTCCGACTTTGATAAAGCTCGGATTGTAGCCTATCGCGATTGCGGTTTCTCGTATCGCAAAATTGCTGCTCGCGTTGGTCGAGATCCAATGACTGTTAGCAGAATATGGAATCGGTGGGTTCAGGAGGGTAATACGGAACGCCGTGCTGGATCCCGACGGCCTCGTATCACTAGCAGTCGAGATGACAGGCATCTTATGCGCACGGCTGTAACGGATCGTGCAGCCACGTCTCGATCCCTGAGTCAACAGATGGGGACGTTTGCAAGACAACAACAATCTCCACGAACAGTTCGACGACGTTTTCAACAGCACGGACTATCAGCTCGGAGACCGTGGCTGCGGTTACCCTTGACGCTGCATCACAGACAGGAGCGCCTGCGATTATGTACTCGACGACGAACCTAGGTGCACGAATGGCAAAACGTCTCGGATGAATCCACGTTCTGTTTACAGCATCATGATGGTTGCATCCGTGTTTGGCGACATCGCGTTGAACGCACATTGGAAGCGTGTATTCGTCATCGCCATACTGGCGTACCACCCGGCGTGATGGTATGGGGTGCCACTGGTTACACGTCTCGGTCACCTCTTGTTCGCACTGACGGCACTTTGAATAGTGGACGTTACATTTCAGATGTGTTACGACCCGTGGCTCTACTCTTCATTCGATCCCTGCGAAACCCTACATTTCAGCAGGATAATGCACGACAGCATGTTGCAGTTCCTGTACGGGCCTTTCTGGATACAGAGAATGTCCGACTGCTGCCCTGGCCAGCGCATTCTCCAGATCTCTCACCAAGTGAAAACATCTGGTCAATGGTGGCCGAGCAACTGGCTCGTCACAATACGCCAGTCACTACTCTTGATGAACTGTGGTATCGTGTTGAAGCTGCATGGGCAGCTGTACCTGTAGAAGCCATTCGAGCTCTGTTTGACTCAATGCCCAGGCGTATCGAGGCCGTTATTACTGCCAGATGTGGTTGTTCTGGGTACTGATTTCTCAGGATCTATGCACCCAAATTGTGTGAAAATGTAATCAAATGTCAGTTCTAGTATAATATTTTGTCCAATGGTGTAGCAATTTTAATGGCCAGCAGTGTATATTTCAACACAAAAGTAGAAATTTTCTCGATGCATTTAAATACACAACTACTCCTATTAAATCATAACAAAAAATTGAGCTTTACTTAGGATTTTTTTCTCGTATTACTCTGCTAATCATAGACATCTGAAAAACAGATGCACTTCTGCTATTGCTAGGAAGTGACCTGTTCCAATATATGGTTGCTTTTGCACCAAAGTATAAGCCTCAATGCAAATTATATAACATTCTCACAAAACTATTCCTTATATTGTTAAAAGGTTCTAACAAACACGTTGTCCAAGGTTTTAGCCAGGTTTTGACTGCGTGCCAACTGTTGATCGCTAAGAAGCAAGTGTCATTGTCGCAATTAGCCAGGAATCTTGTAGTACCTGTCCAGACCGATTTAAGGGAAATAAATGTAAAAATCTAGCAGTGTGGAACGCAGAGTTATGGAAATACTTTTACAGGGGTATAATTCAACCGTAAGGAGAGTCGCTAACAAACTCCTCATTCATTCTGCTCTTGAGCGTTATTATGATATCTGGAGAATATATCAAGAACTAGATTAATGGAACAGATAGAACGTATGACGGAAATAAAAGTGCAGGAATCGGTTAAAAATTATGGGAGAAAAGGTATCAATGATAAGATTCGCTAATAACTTTGCTGTACTCAGTAAAAGTGGGAAAAATTGCAGGTTCTGTGAATGAGTAGAGAATAAGGACTGAGAATAATTCGAAGAAATACGAAAATAATGAGGTGCAGCAGAAGTGAAAGGAGGGATAAACTGAACCTCAAAATGGTAGACCACCAAGTAGACGAAGTTGAGGAATTCTCGTGCCTTGGAAGCAAAATGACAGACGAAGCAAGGAGGAGACGGAGAACAGAGATGAAGAGGGCTTTTCTGCTAAAAATGTCCAGTAGTATCAAAAATCAGCCTGTAACGCCGGAAATGCATATCCTCCTATTTCCATCTATCGCACTGCAAATTTTTTTCCCTTATTTTGTTACCTGAAGATATAACATTTCTGTGTCTTTGTATATTGTAATTGTTTTACTATTTGTATGTATTTATGCATTTATGTCGATGTATAATTGTTTTTTTTTTTTTTTGTAAATATTATTTGTATTTTCACGCTGGGTCTGGCCTAGGGAAAACTATGCTATCGAACGAATACATCGATAGGTCGTGTGGAGAACCAGAGTGTGTAGGATCTTTGGTAGTTTAACTCTGTCGCGTGGAGCGCGGGCAGAGAGAGTCTGGCTGGGGTGGTGCAGTGGAGCAGGTGTGTTGTGTGAAGCTCCCTCGAGTTGCCGCGCTTTCGGGGTTGGGCAGCATGTAATTGTACTCGACTTGCGATGATAGTTTCTGACACAGTGTCGCGGACGGGAAGCATTAGCTGGCGCACATCGAGAGCCCGTTTCGCCTGGTGACCGCGTCGAGAAGAAGGCGCGCCAACATGCAGCTTCTGCAACAGCGACGACCGACAATGAGTGACTGTCGCCACCTCCTCGATCGACAGCTTCAAACCTTCAATCAACCAACAAGGAAGACTGGAAGCACGTAAAGTTTTAGAACTGTATGGCAGACCTCAGCTTTTCAAACTTTTAAAATTGTTGCATCACAAAATTACAGCAACTTAGCATGAACCTTTGTTGCTCATTGTCCCAATTGCATTACCAAGCAGGGTCCCTTCCTTTTCCGGAATGAACCCGAGTGTCGTTGAAATTCAAACGCCAGCATTAAAGTAACATTATTCTATTTCACTGCTTTAATTTCAAAGTTCAGTTAAGGTATTCATAGCTGGCTACAATATTCAGATTACACAAGCACAAATTAAGAGTGCGAGTTTTGTTACCGTATTTTAGCTTACCTGTGACTGCAGCTCAGCTTGGTACGTACTAAATTTTACTACTGTTAATTGTTCAGAATCATTTAATTCAAGATCAAAGTTAAATCCCTTATTTCTAAATTGCGTAGATTCAAGTAGTTTTTGGAATGATTGTTGAGGTAGTCCAAGACTAACCGTATTTTACTGAATTTCGATGTGCTTCAGAAAGAAAGCTCACTACTAACTTCAGTCACTAAATTAACTTTCGATTTTCCGATTTTATTAATTCTTTTGCTAAATTATGTCAGAGTGTAGCGAAATTTATTACTGCTGACAAACTTTCAGTTTTCACACTACACGTGTCAACCTTCAGTTGCCACACATCTAGTGCTAATTATATGTGTAATAACCTTTCTTTTTCAGTTACTGTAGTAATTGTCCTTAGGACTGGTGACCGTAATTTTCCCCAAATCTCAAATATCTAATTACCGCTAGTTAATTGTTAACGTAACGGCCGCACATTTACTTTCTTTATTAACTTTACCCCTTTTCAAAATTAATTTCCACCTGTTTCATTTGCATTTTTCCTTTCATTTAGATGTAACCCTTTCCTCCCTCTTTACCGACAAATTAACTTCGGTCACGATTGCTTTTTCCCAAATTTCCATTAGGTACACGCGGTTTAATTTTTCACTGTCATTAAGGTCGATAAGTGAGGGGGAGGTTACAAGCCGTAATTTAAGGAAGAAATTTCTGACGCGTTTGAAACACAGCGTTGTACAATAGTGAATTACGAACTGTGCGGAAAACCAGGAAAGTAGAAAACCGGAATGTTTGCGATACGTGGTACAGAAGGATGTTGAAATTAGGTGCACGATAAGATAAGAAATGAAAAGCTTTTCCGCGGAATTGGGGAGGAAAGGAACATACGGAAAACACTGACAAGGAGAAGTAACAGTACGGTAGCACGAACATACGGTAAACATTGAGAACAAAAAGTGACAGAAAGACAGCGTGTGTGTTGAGACATCAGACAATAACATCCCAGGTACTTACTAGTGGCCGGCCGCTGTGGCCTAGCGGTTCTAGGCGCTTCAGTCCTGAACCACGCGGCTTGCAGGTTCGAATCCTGCCTCGGGCATGGATGTGTGTGATGTCCTTAGATTAGTTAGGCTTAATTAGTTCTAAGTCTCGGGGACTGATGACCACAGAAGTTAAGTCCCATAGTGTTCAGAGCCATTTGAACCATTTTGTAACCAGTGGGAGTTGTAGAGGCTAAAAACTGTAGAGGACGACAGAGATTAGGAATACAGCCAGCGAATAATTGAGGAATTAGTTTGCAAATGTTACTCTGAGATGAAAAGATTGGCAGAGGAGAGGAAGAAATGTAGAAATCAGACAAACAAAGAAATATTTTGATTCAGTTTCAAGACACATAGAACCACAGCTAAGTACGCAAATAAAAGAAAACTTAGTCCAGTCACCGTTCGCTGCTTTTCTCGAAAATTGAAATATGGTTGAATACTACAAAAAATTTCCTGTTAATTCCAGTTTTTTGAAACTCTGCTAAAAATCATGTTGTATCGGGGATCATGCCACTATTCAGGCATTCCGAACAGTCAGTACTAAAGGGTGAAAACTGAGACTGAAGAGTTATTTCGTGTTAATTTGTCCGTTTTCAAGGACTACAAGCAGATAAAGGCATACTATCTAGACAAAGGCGGCAGAGCAGATACTTTCCATTGTTACTGTACACTATGCACGAACTGTTGTTAGATTTTTAATTTATTACTAACCAAAGAAGGGAAAGCAGAAAGGTGGAAGGAGTATATAGAGCGTCTATACAAGGGCGATGTACTTGAGGAGAATATTTTGGAAATGGAAGAGAATATAGATGAAGATGAAATGGGAGATACGATACTGCGTGAAGAATTTGACAGAGCACAGAAAGACCTGAGCCGAAACAAGGCCCTGGGAGTAGACAACATTCCATTAGAACTACTGACGGCCTTGGGAGAGCCAGTCCTGACAAAACTCTACCATCTTGTGAGCAAGATGTATGAGACAGCCGAAATACCCTCAGACTTCAAGAAGAATATAATAATTCCAATCCCAAAGAAAGCAGGTGTTGACAGATGTGACAATTACCGAACTATCAGTTTAATAAGTCACAGCTGCAAAATACTAACGCGAATTCTTTACAGACAAATGGAAAAACTGCTAGAAGCCGACCTCGGGGAAGAAATGTTGGAACACGTGAGGTAATACTGACCCTTCGACTTGTCTTAGAAAAATATTAAGGAAGGCAACCTACGTTTCTAGCATTTGTAGACTTAGAGAAAGCTTTTGGCAATGTTGACTGGAATACTCACTTTCAAATGCTGAAGGTGGCAGGGGTAAAATACAGGGAGCGAAAGGCTATTTACAATTCGTACAGAATCCAGATGGCAGTTATAAGAGTCGAGGGGCATGAAAGGGAAGCAGTGGTTGGGAAGGGAGTGAGACAGGGTTGTAGCCTCTCCCCGATGTTATTCAATCTGTATATTGAGCAAGCAGTAAAGGAAACAAAAGAAAAGTTCGGAGTACGTATTAAAATCCATGGAGAAGAAATAAAAACCTTGAGGTTCGCCGATGACATTGTAATTCTGTCAGAGACAGCAAAGGACTTGGAAGAGCAGTTGAACGGAATTGACAGTGTCTTGAAAGGATAATATAAGATGAACATCAACAAAAGCAAAACGAGGATAATGGAATGTAGTCGAATTAAGTCGGGTGATGCTGAGGGAATTAGATTAGGAAATGAGACACTTAAAGTAGTAAAGGAGGTTTGCTATTTGGGGAGCAAAATAACTGATGATGGTCGAAGTACAGAGGATATAAAATGTAGACTGGCAATGGCAAAGAAAGCGTTTCTGAAGAAGAAAAATTTGTTTACATCGAGTATAGATTTAAGTGTCAGGAAGTTGTTTCTGAAAGTATTTTTATGGAGTGTAGCCATGTATGGAAGTGAAACATGGACGATAAATAGTTTGGACAAGAAGAAAATAGAAGCTTTCGAAATGTGGTGCTACAGAAGAATGCTGAAGAATAGATGGGTAGATCACGTAACTAATGAAGAGGTATTGAATAGAATTGGGGAGAAGAGGAGTTTGTGGCACAACTTGACAAGAAGGGACCGGTTGGTAGGACATGTTCTGAGGCATCAGGGGATCACAAATTTAGCATCAGAGGGCAGCGTGGAGGGTAAAAGTCGTAGAGGGAGACCAAGAGATGAATACACTAAGCAGATTCAGAAGGATGTAGGTTGCAGTAGGTACTGGGAGATGAAGAAGCTTGCACAGGATAGAGTAGCATGGAGAGCTGCATCAAACCAGTCTTAGGAATGAAGACCACAAGAACAACAACATACCATAATTTTCTTTCTCTTTTATCATTTCATAGAAATGGCAGACAAATCTGTATTCAAGTAAAACTGGTTCCATTCCATGCTGGATCCATTGTATAGACAGTCTTAGTTGCAAACTATTTTATCTATTTATTGGCTACGAGGCGTTTCGCCCTTATGGGGCATCTTCAGATTAACTTAGGGATGTCAAATAACATTGTGAGGCGTAGGTACTTTAGAAATGGGGGCTGGAGGTATTGTGAGGGAAAGTTCCAGGATGTGTAGCCGTCTCTACAAGTGACAACAACTGTGAACTTACGTAAGAAGTAATGTGGTGAGCCAATATCGGTCCTTTAATGCCGGAGTAAGGTATCAAGACAAAAGCACAAGGAAATATCGTCCTATCGTCATTAGGGAAATAAAATCATACGGGACCAGAAACCGGGACTGACAGAAAATTTTGACCAAGATTTAGTGAACATTTACTGATCAAGAAAAGGACAGATTAAACAGCATTCAGCTTTTGCAACCTAAAATCTAGTGGCCACCGGCTCCCGACGTTGAAGAACTTAAATGGACTCCATGTGCCCGCAAAGGGAAAAGGCTAAATCTTTTAGAGGAAATGGATGGTCTCAAGCACTCTGGCGCACATAAAGGTAGATTACTGAATGATCAATTGGTAGGCAGAAACCAGTTGTATTATGATACCCACTACGCTTAAAAAACTCCGCTCGAACAGGCCATGAAGGCCCAACAGCGCCGGCCTAGGTGATCTCGCGGTTGTGGGCGCGCAGTCCGGAAACGTGCGACTGCTACGGTCGCGGGTTCGAATCCTGCCTCGGGCATGGATGTGTGTGATGTCCTTAGGTTAGTTAGGTTTAAGTAGTTCTAAGTTCTAGGGGACTCATGACCACAGCTGTTAAGTCCCATAGTGCTCAGAGCCATTTGAGCCCAACAGCACCGACCGGCCGCCATGTCTACCTTAGCCCAAAGGTGTCAGTGGATGTGGATATGGAGGGGCACGTGGTCAGCACACCGCTCTCCCGGCCCTATGTCGGTTTCCGAGACCGGAGCCGCTGCTTCTCAGTCAAGTAGCTCCTCAGTTTGCCTCACAAGGGCTGAGTGCACCCCGCTTGTCAACAGCGCTCGGCAGACCGGATGGTCACCCATCTGAGTGCTAGCCCAGCCCGACAGCGCTGAACGTCGGTGATCTGACGGGAACCAGTGTAACCATTGCGGTAAGGCTGTTGGCACCCACTATACTACGCCATCAATAGTTCTTTATCGTGGACGTTACGCTACTTTATTCTTTGCTTTTTCTTCTAACTGGTTTTTTATGTTCTGACTTAATGTTCCACTCTCATTTTAAGCTTTATTGTCAGGCAGGTTTTGACAATTTCATGCTTTACGGAAGTCATTTTACCCCCACTTATTGTATCACTATACCCGCGCTAATGTAAATAATTTGATTGTTTGCCTAATTTCTTTGCTTTCGCATATGTAATTTAGCTGCCCAGCTGCTTTTCTTAAGTATGTTGTTTAACCAACGCCATCTACTCTAATGTCTGTTACTATGGTTGTATAATCTTGTCTCTTCGGCTCTACGTTCGTGCCGCCGGCTTGGAGGCCTGATATATGTTGTGGTCTCGACTGCATTATACACTGAAGAGCCGAGGAAACCGGTACACATGGCTAATATCGTGTAGGGCCCCCGCGAGCACGCAAATGGCTCTAAGCATCATGGGACAACATCTGAGGTCATGAGTCTCCTAGACTTTGAACTACTTAAACCTAACTAACCTAAGGACATCACATACATCCATGCCCGTGGCAGGATTCGAACCTGCGACCGCAGCAGCAGCGCGGTTCCGGACTGAAGCCCCTAGAACCGCTCGGCTACAGGGGCCGGCGGGAGCACGCAGAAGTGGCACAACACGACGTTGCATGGCCGCGACTAATGTCTGAAGTAAGTAGTGCTGGAGGTATTTGACACCCTGAATTTTGCAGGGCTGCCCATAAATCCGTAAGAGTACGAGGGGGTGGAGAACAGCACGTTGCAGGGTATCCCTGATATGCTCAATAATGTTCATGCCTGGAGAGTTTGGTGGCCAGCGGAAGTATTTCAACTCAGAAGAGTGTTCCTGGAGTCACTCTGTAGCAATTCTGGACGCGTGGGGTGTCGCATTGTCCTGCTGGAATTGCCCAAGTCCGTCGGAATGGACAATGGACATGAATGGATGCTGGTGATCAGACAGGATGCCTAAGTACGTGTCACCTGCCAGAGTCGTATGTAGACGTATCAGGGGTCGAATATCACTCCCACTGCACACGCCCCACACCATTACAGAGCCTGCACCAGCCTGAACAGTATCATGCTGGCATGCAGGGTCCGTGGATTCATGAGGTTGTCTCCATACCCGCACACGATCGCTTCTGAACAGCATCCCAGATTTGCTCAATAATGTTCGTATCTAGAAAGTTTGCTAACCAGCGGAAGTGTTTACTCAGAAGAGTGTTCCTGGAGTCACTCTGCAGCAATTCTGGACGTGTGGGGTGTCGCATTGTCCTGCTGGAATTGCCCAAGTCCGTCGGAATGGACAATGGACAAGAATGGATGCTGGTGATCAGAAAGGATGCCAACGTACGTGTCACCTGTCAGAGTCGTATGTAGACGTATCAGGGGTCCCATATCACTCCCACTGCACACGCCCCACACCATTACAGAGCCTCCACCAGCCTGAACAGTATCATGCTGGCATGCAGGGTCCGTGGATTCATGAGGTTGTCTCCATACCCGCACACGATCGCTTCTGAACAGAACGTTGCAAAGCATCCCAGATTTGCTCAATAATGTTCGTATCTAGAAAGTTTGCTAACCAGCGGAAGTGTTTAAACTCAGAAGAGCGTTCCTGGAGTCACTCTGCAGCAATTCTGGACGTGTGGGGTGTCGCATTGTCCTGCTGGAATTGCCCAAGTCCGTCGGAATGGACAATGGACAAGAATGGATGCAGGTGATCAGACAGGATGCTTACGTACGTGTCACCTGTCAGAGTCGTATGTAGACGTATCAGGGGTCCCATATCACTCCCACTGCACACGCCCCACACCATTACAGAGCTTCCACCAGCCAGAACAGTAACATGCTGGCATGCAGGGTCCGTGGATTCATGAGGTTGTCTCCATACCCGCACACGATCTCTTCTGAACAGAACGTTGCAGAGCATCCCAGATTTGCTCAATAATGTTCGTATCTAGAAAGTTTGCTAACCAGTGGAAGTGTTCCTGAAGTCACTCTGCAGCAATTCTGGACGTGTGGGGTGTCGCATTGTCCTGCTGGAATTGCCCACCCGCCGGAATGGACAATGGACAAGAATAGATGCAGGTGATCAGATAGGATGCTTACGTACGTGTCACCTGTCAGAGTCGTATCCAGACGTATCAGGGGTCCCATATCACTCCCACTGCACACGCCTCCACCAGCTTCAATAGACCCCTGCTGACATGCAGGATTCACCGATTCATGAGGTTGCCTCCATACCCGTACACGCCCATCCGCTCGATACAATTTGAAACGAGATGGTCCAAATGGCTCTGAGCACTATGGGACTTAACATCTGAGGTCATCAGTCCCCTAGAACTTAGAACTACTTAAACCTAACTAACCTAAGGACATCACACACATCCATGCCCGAGGCAGGATTCGAACCTGCGACAGTAGCGGCCACGCGGTTCCGGACTGAAGCGCCTAGAACCGCAGGACCACACCGGCCGGCTTGAAACGAGACTCGTCCGACCAGGCAACATGTTTCCAGCCATCAACAATCCATTGTCGGTTCTGTCGGGCCCAGGCGAGGCGTAAAGCTTCGTGTCCTGCATTGGTGAACGGTATACGAGTGGGGTGTCGTCCAAATTTTACCAGGTTACTGAATTTATTTATTTTATTATGAGGTTTAAGAATTTTTCTGTTTCGAGCTTACATTAAATGAGAAAAGAATTTTGTGGGTACATTAAATGTGAATGCATTTGTGCGCGGAGATTATAAATGGGAACCAATTTTGTTCTGAGGTCACACAAAAATTAGAATCGCTATCCATAAAGGTATCAGATAGATTATGTAATGGTAAGACAGAGATTTAGGAACCAGGTTTTAAATTGTAAGACATTTCCAGGGGCAGATGTGGAATCTGACCACAATCTATTGGTTATGACCTGTAGACTAAAACTGAAGAAACTGCAAAAAAGTAGGGATTTAAGGAGATGGGACCTGGATAAACTGAAAGAACTAGAGGTTGTACAGAGTTTCAGGGAGAGCATAAGGGAACAATTGACAGGAATGGGGGAAAGAAATACAGTAGAAGAAGAATGGGTAGCTTTGAGGGATGAAGTAGTGAAGGCAGCAGAGGATCAAGTAGGTAAAAAGACGAGGGCTAGTAGAAATCCTTGGGTAACAGAAGAAATACTGAATTTAATTGATGAAAGGAGAAAATATAAAAAAACAGTAAATGAAGCAGGCAAAAAGGAATACAAACGTCTCAAAAATGAGATCGACAGGAAGTGCAAAATGGCTAAGCAGGGATGGCTGGAGGACAAATGTAAGGATGTAGAGGCTTATCTCACTAGGGGTAAGATAGATACTGCCTACAGGAAAATGAAAGAAACCTTTGGAGAAAAGAGAACCACTTGTATGAATATCAAGAGCTCAGATGGAAACCCAGTTCTAAGCAAAGAAGGGAAAGCAGATAGGTGGAAGGAGTATATAGAGGGTCTATACAAGGGCGATGCACTTGAGGACAATATTATGGAAATGGAAGAGGATGTAGATGAAGATGAAATGGGAGACACTATACTGCGTGAAGAGTTTGACAGAGCACTGAAAGACCTGAGTCGAAACAAGGCCCCCGGAGTAGACAACATTCCATTGGAACTACTGACGGCCTTGGGAGAGCCAGTCCTGACAAAACTCTACCATCTGGTGAGCAAGATGTATGAAACAGGCGAAATACCCTCATACTTCAAGAAGAACATAATAATTCCAATCCCAAAGAAAGCAGGTGTTGACACATGTGAAAATTACCGAACAATCAGTTTAATAAGCCACAGCTGCAAAATACTAACATGAATTCTTTACAGACGAATGGAAAAACTAGTAGAAGCCGACCTCGGGGAAGATCAGTTTGGATTCCGTAGAAATACTGGAACACGTGAGGCAATACTGACCTTACGGCTTATCTTAGAAGAAAGATTAAGGAAAGACAAACCTACGTTCCTAGCATTTGTAGACTTAGAGAAAGCTTTTGACAATGTTGACTGGAATACTCTCTTTCAAATTCTAAAGGTGGCAGGGGTAAAATACAGGGAGCGAAAGGCTATTTACAATTTGTACAGAAACCAGATGGCAGTTATAAGAGTCGAGGGACATGAAAGGGAAGCAGTGGTTGGGAAGGGAGTAAGACAGGGTTTTAGCCTCTCCCCGATGTTATTCAATCTGTATATTGAGCAAGCAGTAAAGGAAACAAAAGAAAAATTTGGAGTAGGTATTAAAATCCATGGAGAAGAAATAAAAACTTTGAGGTTCGCCGATGACATTGTAATTCTGTCAGAGACAGCAAAGGACTTGGAAGAGCAGTTGAACGGAATGGACAGTGTCTTGAAGGCAGGATATAAGATGACCATCAACAAAAGCAAAACGAGGATAATGGAATGTAGTCGAATTAAGTCGGGTGATGTTGAGGGTATTAGATTAGGAAATGAGACACTTAAAGTAGTAAAGGAGTTTTGCTATTCGGGGAGCAAAATAACTGATGATGGTCGAAGTAGAGAGGATATAAAATGTAGACTGGCAATGGCAAGGAAAGCGTTTCTGAAGAATAGAAATTTGTTAACATAGAGGATAGATTTAAGTGTCAGGAAGTCATTTCTGAAAGTATTTGTATGGAGTGTAGCCATGTATGGAAGTGAAACATGGACGGTAAATAGTTTGGACAAGAAGAGAATAGAAGCTTTCGAAATGTGGTGCTACAGAAGAATGCTGAAGATTAGATGGGTAGATCACATAACTAATGAGGAGGTATTGAAGAGGATTGGGGAGAAGAGAAGTTTGTGGCACAACTTGACCTGAAGAAGGGATCGGTTGGTAGGACATGTTCTGAGGCATCAAGGGATCACCAATTTAGTACTGGAGGGCAGCGTGGAGGGTAAAAATCGTAGAGGGAGACCAAGAGATGAATACACTAAGCAGATTCAGAAGGATGTAGATTGCAGTAGGTACTGGGAGATGAAGAAGCTTGCACAGGATAGAGTAGCATGGAGAGCTGCATCAAACCAGTCTCAGGACTGAAGACCACAACAACAACAACATCCATAATAATTATTTTTAATTTCAATTTTATATTTTGTGGGGAGGTTACAACTTTACGTACGACCAGAATGTCTTTGGATTTTCTGCCAGGTTTCGAGATGAAGTTTCCTTGTCGAAACTGTTACAAGCATCTCCCACTGCAGTCCGCGCTAACTTTCGAGCTTCTGTGAAAGATCGCCAATCTTGGGATTTTGCGTCCGTTTAAATTTGGCGTGCTTTATTTTGTTGTTTCTGCAACAGTGAAAACGGTGTACTGACGCACAGTCAACACGGATTTAGAAAACATCGTTCTTGTGAAACACAAGTAGCTCTATACTGGCACGAAGTGTTGAGTACAAATGGGGAGGATTTCAGATGGATTACGTATTTCTGGATTTCCGGAAGGCTTTTGAAACGGTACCAAGCAAGCGGCTTCTAGTGAAATTGCGTGCTTATGGAATATCGTCTCAATTATGTGACTGCATTCGTGATTTCTTGTCAGAGAGGTGAAAGTTCGTTGTGAAAATGAAATGAAATGAGCGTTTGGCATTGTTGGCCGGGAGGCCCTATGAGGGAAAGTTCGGTCGCCGTATTGCAAGTTCTTTAACGCCACTTCGGATGATGAAGAACACACAACACCCAGTCATCACGAGGCAGCGAAAATCGCTGACCCTGCCAGGAATCGAACCCGTGACCCCATGCGCAGGAAGCGAGAACACTACCGCAGCCCACGAGCCGCGGACAAAGCTCGTTGTAGTCATAGAGTAGAACAGAAGTGACTTCTGGCGTTCCCCAAGCCAATGTTGTAGGTGCTCTGCTCTTCCTTATCTACACTACTGGCCATTAAAATTGCTACACCAAGAAGACATGCAGAAGATACACGGGTAGTCATTGGACAAATATATTATACTAAAACTGACATGTGATTACATATTCACGCAATTTGGGTGCATAGATCCTGAGAAATCAGTACCTAGAACAACCACCTCTCGCAGTAATAACGGCCTTGATATGCCTGAGCAATGAGTCAAACAGAGCTCGGATGGCGTGTACAGGTACAGCTGCCCGTGCAGCTTCAACAGGATACCACAGTTCATCAAGAGTAGTGACTGGCGTATTGTGACAAGCCAGTTGCTCGGCCACCACTGACCAGACGTTGTCAGTTGGTGAGAGATCTGGAGAATGTGCTGGCCAGGGCAGCAGTCGAACATTTTCTGTATCCAGAACATTCAGACCGCATCATGCGGTCGTACATTATCCTGCTGAAATGTAGGATTTCGTAGGGATCGAATGAAGGGTAGAGCCAAGGGTCGTAACACATCTGAAACGTAACGTCCACTGTTCAAAGTGCCGTCAATGCGAACGAGAGGTGACCGAGACGTGTAACCGATGGCACCCCATACCATCACGCCGAGTCATACGCCAGTATGGCGATGACGAATACACACTTCCAATGTGCGTTACCTACCCCCATGAACCATGGATCTTGCCGTTGGTGGGGAAGCTTGCGTGCCTCAAAGATACAGATGGCCGTACCGTAGGTGCAACCACAACGGAGGGGTATCTCTGTTGAGAGGCCAGACAAACGTGTGGTTCCTGAAGAGGGGCAGCAGCCTTTTCAGTAGTTGCAGGGGCAACAGTCTGGATGATTGACTGACCTGGCCTTCCAACACTGACCAAAACGGCCTTGCGGTGCTGGTACTGCGAATGGCTGAAAGCAAGGGGAAACTACAGCCGTAATTTTTCTCGAGGGAATGCAGCTTTACTGTATGGTTAAATGATGATGGCGTCTTCTTGGGTAAAATATTCCGGAGGTAAAATAGTCCCCCATTCGGATCTCCGGGCGAGGACTACTCAAGAGGACGTCGTTATCAGGAGAAAGAAAACTGGCGTTCTACGGATCGGAGCGTGGAATGTCAGATCCCTTAATCGGGCACGTAGGTTAGAAAATTTAAAAAGGGAAATGGATAGGCTCAAGTTAGATATTGTGGGAATTAGTGAAGTTCGGTGGCAGGAGGAATAAGACTTTTGGTCAGGTGAATACAGGGTTGTAAATAAAAAATGCAGGAATAGGTTTAATAATGAACAGAAAAATTGGAGTGCGGGTAAGTTACTACCAACAGGATAGTGAACGCATTATTGTGGCCAAGATAGGCACAAAGCCCATGCCTACTACAGTAGTACAAGTTTATATGCCAACTAGCTCTGCAGATGATGAAGAAATTGATGAAATATATGATGAGATAAAAGAAATTATTCAGGTAGTCAAGGGAGACGAAAATTTAATAGTCATGGGTGACTGGAATTCTAGAGTAGGAAAAGGGAGAGAAGGAAACATAGAGGGTGAATATGGATTGGGGAAGAGAAATGAAAGAGGAAGCCTTCTGGTAGAATTTTGCACAGAGCATAACTTAATTATAGCTAACACTTGGTTCAAGAATCATAAAAGAAGGTTGTATACGTGGAAGAATCCTGGAGATACTAGAAGGTATCAGATAGATTATATAATGGTAAGACACAGATTTAGTAACCAGGTTTTAAATTGTAAGACATTTCCAGGGGCAGATGTGGACTCTGACCACAATGTATTGGTTATGAACTGTAGATTAAAACTGAAGAAACTGCAATAAGGTGGGAATTTAAGAAGATGGGACCTGGATAAACTGACTAAACCAGAGATTGTACACAGTTTCAGGGAGAGCATAAGGGAACAATTGACAGGAATGGGGGAAAGAAATAGAAGAAGAATGGGTAGCTCTGAGGGATGAAGTAGTGAAGGCAGCAGACGATCAAGTAGGTAAAAAGACGAGGGCTAGTAGAAATCCTTGGGTAACAGAAGAAATATTGAATTTAATTGATGAAAGGAGAAAATATAAAAACGCAATAAATGAAGCAGGCAAAAGGGAATACAAACGTCTCAAAAATGAGATCGACAGGAAGTGCAAATTGGCTAAGCAGGGATGGCTAGAGGACAAATGTAAGGATGTACAGGCTTATCTCACTAGGGATAAGATAGATACTGCCTACAGGAAAATTAAGGAGACCTTTGGAGGAAAGAGAGCCACTTGTATGAATATCAAGAGCTCAGATGGAAACCCAGTTCTAAGCAAAGAAGGGAAAGCAGAAAGGTGGAAGGAGTATATAGCGGGTCTATACAAGGGCGATGTACTTGAGGACAATATTATGGAAATGGAACAGCATGTAGATGAAGATGAAATGGGAGATAGATACTGCGTGAAGAGTTTGACAGAGCACTGAAAGACCTGAGTCGAAACAAGGCCCCGGGAGCAGACAATATTCCATTGGAACTACTGACGGCCTTGGGAGAGCCAGTCCTGACAAAACTCTACCATCTGGTGAGCAAGAGGTATGAGACAGGCGAAATTCCCTCGGACTTCAAGAAGAATATAATAATTCCAATCCCAAAGAAAGCAGGTGTTGACAGATGTGAAAATACCGAACTATCACTTTAATAAGTCACAGCTGCAAAATACTAACGCGAATTCTTTACAGACGAATGGAAAAACTGGTAGAAACCGACCTCGGCGAAGATCAGATTGGATTCCGCAAAAATGTTGGAACACGTGAGGCAATACTAACCCTACGACTAATCATAGAAAATAGATTAAGGATAGGCAACCCTACGATTCTAGCATTTGTAGACTTAGAGAAAGCTTTTGACAATGTTTACTGGAATAATCTCTTTCAAATTCTGAAGGTGGCAGGGGTAAAATACAGGGAGCGAAAGACTATTTACAATTTGTACAGAAAGCAGATGGCAGTTATAAGAGTAGAGGGGCATGAAAGGGAAGCAGTGGTTGGGAAGGGAGTAAGACAGGGTTGTAGCCTCTCCAGATGTTACTCAATCTGTATATTGAGCGAGCAGTGAAGGAAACAAAAAAGTTCGGAGTAGGTATTAAAATCCATGGAGAAGAAATAAAAACTTTGAGGTTCGCCGATGACATTGTAATTCCGTCAGCGACAGCAAAGGACTTGGAAGAGCAGTTGAACGCAATGGAGAGTGTCTTGAAAGAAGGGTATAAGATGAACATCAAGAAAAGCATAATGAGGATAATGGAATGTAGTCGAATTAAGTCGGGTGATGCTGAGGGAATTAGATTAGGAAATGAGAGACTTAAAGTAGTAAAGGAGTTTTGCTATTTGGGGAGCAAAATAACTGATGATGGTTGAAGTAGAGAGGATATAAAATGTAGACTGGAAATGGCAAGGAAAGCCTTTCTGAAGAAGAGAAATTTGTTAACTTCGAGTATAGATTTGTGTGTCAGGAAGTCGCTTCTGAAAGTATTTGTATGGAGTGTAGCCATGTATGGAAGTGAAACATGGACGATAAATAGTTTGGACAAAAAGAGAATAGAATCTTTCGAAATGTGGTGCTACAGAAGAATGCTGAAGGTTAGATGGGTAGATCACATAACTAATGAGGAGGTATTGAATAGGATTGGGGAGAAGAGGAGTTTGTGGCACAACTTGACTAGAAGAAGGGTCCGGTTGGTAGGACATGTTCTGAGGCATCAAGGGATCACCAATTTAGTATTGGAGGGCAGCGTGGAGGGTAAAAATCGTAGGGGGAGACCAAGAGATGAATACATTAAGCAGATTCAGAAGGATGTAGGTTGCAGTAAGTACTGGGAGATGAAGAAGCTTGCACAGGATAGAGTAGCATGGAGAGCTGCATCAAACCAGTCTCAGGACTGAAGACCACAACAACAACAATATGCTTGACTGCGATGTCGGCAAACACGGTTGCGACCATCATGATGCTGTAAACAGAACCTGGATGGATCCGAAAAAATGACTTATTGCCATTCGTGAACCCAGGTTCGTCGTCGAGTACACAGTCGCAGGCGCTCCTGTCTGTAATGCAGCTTCAAGGGTAACCGCAGCCACGGTCTCCGAGCTGATAGTCCGTGCTGCTACAAACGTCGTCGAACTGTTGGTACACATGGTTGTTGTCTTGCAAACATCCTCATCTGTCGACTCAGGGATCGAGACGTGGCTGCACGATCCGATTCATCCATACGGGTATGATGCCTGTCATCTCGACTGCTAGTGATACGAGGCCGTCGGGATCCAGCACGGCGTTCCGTATTACCCTCCTGAACCCACCGATTCCATATTCTGC
Organism: Schistocerca cancellata; assembly: GCF_023864275.1. Classification (NCBI taxonomy): domain Eukaryota; kingdom Metazoa; phylum Arthropoda; class Insecta; order Orthoptera; family Acrididae; genus Schistocerca; species Schistocerca cancellata. Next base: position 79,211,239 of record NC_064636.1, read on the forward strand.
TAACAGTCATTGGATCTCGACCAACGCGAGCAGCAATGTCGCGATACGATAAACCGCAATCGCGATAGGCTACAATCCGACCTTTATCAAAGTCGGAAACGTGATGGTACGCATTTCTCCTCCTTACACGAGGCATCACAACAACGTTTCACCAGGCAACGCCGGTCAACTGCTGTTTGTGTATGAGAAATCGGTTGGAAACTTTCCTCATGTCAGCACGTTGTAGGTGTCGCCACCTGCGCCAACCTTGTGTGAATGCTCTGAAAAGCTAATCATTTGGATATCACAGCATCTTCTTCCTGTCGGTTCAATTTCGCGTCTGTAGCACGTCGTCTTAGTGGTGTAGCAATTTGAATGGGCAGTAGTGTATGTAAACGATTTAGGAGACAATCTGAGCAGCCGTATTAGCTTGTTTGGAGATGATGGTGTCGTTTGTGAGAATGGTCTGAAACGGCTGTGAGCAGTATGCGACTTAACTTCTGAGGTCGTCAGTGCCCTAGAACTTAGAACTACACTCCTGGAAATGGAAAAAAGAACACATTGACACCGGTGTGTCAGACCCACCATACTTGCTCCCGACACTGCGAGAGGGCTGTACAAGCAATGATCACACGCACGGCACATCGGACACACCAGGAACCGCGGTGTTGGCCGTCGAATGGCGCTAGCTGCGCAGCATTTGTGCACCGCCGCCGTCAGTGTCAGCCAGTTTGCCGTGGCATACGGAGCTCCATCGCAGTCTTTAACACTGGTAGCATGCCGCGACAGCGTGGACGTGAACCGTATGTGCAGTTGACGGACTTTGAGCGAGGGCGTATAGTGGGCATGCGGGAGGCCGGGTGGACGTACCGCCGAATTGCTCAACACGTGGGGCGTCAGGTCTCCACAGTACATCGATGTTGTCGCCAGTGGTCGGCGGAAGGTGCACGTGCCCGTCGACCTGGGACCGGACCGCAGCGACGCACGGATGCACGCCAAGACCGTAGGATCCTACGCAGTGCCGTAGGGGACCGCACCGCCACTTCCCAGCAAATTAGGGACACTGTTGCTCCTGGGGTATCGGCGAGGACCATTCGCAACCGTCTCCATGAAGCTGGGCTACGGTCCCGCACACCGTTAGGCCGTCTTCCGCTCACGCGCCAACATCGTGCAGCCCGCCTCCAGTGGTGTCGCGACAGGCGTGAATGGAGGGACGAATGGAGACGTGTCGTCTTCAGCGATGAGAGTCGCTTCTGCCTCGGTGCCAATGATGGTCGTATGCGTGTTTGGCGCCGTGCAGGTGAGCGCCACAAACAGGACTGCATACGACCGAGGCACACAGGGCCAACACCCGGCATCATGGTGTGGGGAGCGATCTCCTACACTGGCCGTACACCACTGGTGATCGTCGAGGGGACACTGAATAGTGCACGGTACATCCAAACCGTCATCGAACCCATCGTTCTACCATTCCTAGACCGGCAAGGGAACTTGCTGTTCCAACAGGACAATGCACGTCCGCATGTATCCCGTGCCACCCAAAGTGCTCTAGAAGGTGTATGTCAACTACCCTGGCCAGCAAGATCTCCGGATCTGTCCCCCATTGAGCATGTTTGGGACTGGATGAAGCGTCGTCTCACGCGGTCTGCACGTCCAGCACGAACGCTGGTCCAACTGAGGCGCCAGGTGGAAATGGCATGGCAAGCCGTTCCACAGGACTACATCCAGCATCTCTACGATCGTCTCCATGGGAGAATAGCAGCCTGCATTGCTGCGAAAGGTGGATATACACTGTACTAGTGCCGACATTGTGCATGCTCTGTTGCCTGTGTCTATGTGCCTGTGGTTCTGTCAGTGTGATCATGTGATGTATCTGACCGCAGGAATGTGTCAATAAAGTTTCCCCTTCCTGGGACAATGAATTCACGGTGTTCTTATTTCAATTTCCGGGAGTGTACTTAAACTTAACTAACCTAAGGACATCACACACATCAATGTCCGAGGCAGGATTCGAACCTGCGACCGTAGCGGTCGCGCGGTTCTGGACAAGGGCCTAGAACCGCTCGACCACCCTGGCCGGCGCGAAGTGTGTGTGTGTGTGTGTGTGTGTGTGTGTGTGTGTGTGTGTGTGTGTGCGTGCGTGCGCGCGAGAGACAGAGAGAGACAGAGAGAGAGAGAGAGACAGAGAGTGCAAGATGTGGGGGCAGAGGGCAGAAGTCGCCCTGAGACTGCGTTCGCCAGCTGGCAGAGTCCCACAGCCGGCCTGGCTCGCTCGCCTCGCCCCGGCTTATCTTATCGGTCCGCGCAGCTCCGCAACGCAACGCCACAAGTTTTCCCCGGAGACGCGGCCAGTTTCGCGACCGCGCCGCGCCCACAAAACTCCATTCGGCCCGCAGCTACCGCTTCCTACAAACATCCGACCGCTCACAAATCCCCTACATTCGTCTCTGCCCACAGCACCGGCACTCGAACTGGAGACGTCGCGACCGAATTCTCTTCGCGTGTTTCTTCTTCTTTTTACTCTGCACAAAGGGTGACAATTGTGAACTACATGAAATAAAATCGTCATAATATCGGAAGGATTTGCGTTTGGGTATTCAAACTGCACTCTTGGCCGCGGGGCATGATAGGGATTAGTTTGCGCTCTATGGCTTCGTTTAGCGACGAAGCCGACTTTCATTTCCACGGGTTAGTCAATAAACAAAATTGGCACATTTGGGCGGGGGGGGGGGGGGAGGGGGCAATTCACTGTCGCTATTTGAGGCTGCCCATCGCCATTTTCTGATTTATTAGTAGTGGGTCGAAATGTGGACGCCAGAAACCGGAGTGCCAAGTGGAGAAATCGCAACACTTCCGAGATACAGTAATCTCCAGTTTTAAGGGGGGGGGGGGGGGGGTTGGACGTCAAACGGGCCGACTTGGAGCAGGAGAGGCACCACAGGGCATTTTAATTTCCACTGTCTATACTTTTACAAATAAATTCTTACAACTTTGTCAGCATGACCAGGAAGGATGCAAGATTCACATTTATAGGAATGAAAGTTCAAAAAAATAACCAAATAATTGTTTTTAGAAGTGAAATTTCATAATTTTTTCACTTACTATTGGCTGCATTTGTTGCTATAGGTACACTTTTCTTCATAAGTAAGAGAGATTCTTCAGTGAATTTTGGACAGCATACAAACCATACTTACTTGAGTATGAAACTCTGGAATTTATTTAATTTGTGGAAAAATGAATAAGCTGTTATGTTTTAAACTTCATGTTTAGAAGAAATTCTTTATTTCAACTTTCACCACAGATTTTAATAGATTTGGAAAATTCTAGAGTTTTCCATTAAGGAGTTTGTGTTTAACAAGCAGTGCAAAATTCGTGGAAGAGTCTCACTTACTTATGAAGAAAAGTGTACCTATACCAACAAATGAAGCCAATAGTAAGTGAAAAAGTATGAAATTACACATGTAAAAAAATTTATTTCTTTATGTTTTTGAGCTTTCACTGCTACGAGTGTGAATCCTGAATCCTTCCTCGTCATACTGACACAGTTTTATGAATTTATTTGTAGAAGTATAGGCAGTGGAATTTAAAATGTCCTGTGGTGTATCTCCTGCTCCAAGTCGGCCCGTTTGACCTCCTACCGCCCTTAACTTCAGCAGAAGGCTGACAGTAGCCGAGGCAACCAGAAACATTTGCGCCGTGTGTTCGGCTAATGCCAGTCGAAGGAGCACGGCAAGAAAATTGTTTTCTCGTTTTGAGGAGGATGGTTTCGACGTTAGACTCCCTAAGTTTCACGCAAACTCGAAATTTAGTGCGGACGACAATGCGAGATGCTTTTAATAGTTTCCACAATGAAATTGTCTCAAAATGTGGTAGAAAACCCAAAGACATTCTGATCGTATGTAAAGTACACTAGTGGCAGAAAAACAGTCAATACCGTCATTGCGCGATAGCGATGGAAATGTTACCGATGATGGTGCCACTAAAGCAGAGTCACTAAAGACAGTTTCCCGTAATTCCTTCACGAAAGAACACGAAGTAAATATTCCAAAATTCGAAACCAGAACAGCTGTTAGCATCAGTGACATAAAAGTAGATATCTTGGGTGTTGCGAAACAACTCAAATCTCTTAAGAAAGGTAATTCTTCCGGTGCAGACGGTATACCACTCAGGTTCCTTTCAGAGTAAGCAGGCACAATAGCGCCTTCCTTAGCAATCATACACAACCGCTCACTTGACGAAAGGTCTGTTCCCGAAGACTGCAAAGTAGCACAGGTCACACCAATATTCAGGAAAGGAAATAGGAGTAACCCATTGAATTACAGACCCATATCACTGACCTCAATTTGCAGTAGGATTTTGGAGCGTATACTCTACTCGAACATTATGAATCACTTTGAAGAAAATGACTTCTTGATTCATAACCAACACGGGTTCAGAAAACATCGTTCTTGTGCAACACAACTAGCTCTTTATTCTTTGCTGTGGACAAGGGATCTCAGATCGATTCCATATTCCTAGATTTCCAGAAGGCTTTTGATACCGTTCCTCACAAGCGACTATTAATCAAATTGCGTGCATATGGAGTATCGTCTCAGTTGTGTGACTGGATTCGTGATTTCCTCTCAGAGAGGTCACAGTTCGTAGTGATAGACGGTAAATCATCGAGTAGAACAGAAGTGATATCTGGTGTTCCGTAAGTTAGTGTCATGGGCCCTCTGCTGTTCCTAATTTACATAAATGATCTAGCTGATAATATGAGCAGGCCCCTTACATTGTCTGTAGATGATGCTGTAATTTACCGTCTAGTAAAATCATCAGACGGTGAATTTCAATTACAAAATGATCTAGAGATAATTTTTGTATGGTGCGAAAAGTGTCAATTGGCACTAAACAAAGATCCGAGGTCATCCACATGGGTCCTGAAAGAGATCCGATAAATTTTGGGTATACGATATATCGCACAAGTCTAAGGGCTGTCAATTCGGCTAAATACATAGGAATTACTACAAGGTGCATTCAAGTTCTAAGGCTTCCGATTGTTTTTCTCCGGACTGGAAAGAGATAGAAACATGCGCATTGTTTTAAAATGAGGCCGCGTTCATTGTCAATACGTCCCAAAGATGGCAGCACCGTACGGCAGATGCAATTTTACCGCCAGCGGCGAGAATGAGAACTGTTTTAAATACTTAAAATGGCGACGTTTTCCTTACTTGAACAACGTGCAATCATTCGTTTTCTGAATTTGCGTGGTGTGAAACCAATTGAAATTCATCAACAGTTGAAGGAGACATGTGGTGATGGAGCTACGAATGTGTCGAAAGTGCGTTTGTGGGTGCGACAGTTTAATGAAGGCAGAACATCGTGTGACAACAAACCGAAACAACCTCGGGCTCGCACAAGCCGGTCTGACGACACGATCGAGGAAGTGGAGAGAATTGTTTTGGGGGATCGCCGAATGACTGTCGAACAGATCGCCTCCAGAGTTGGTATTTCTGTGGGTTCTGTGCACACAATCCTGCATGACGACCTGAAAATGCGAAAAGTGTCATCCAGGTGGGTGCCACGAATGCTGACGGACGACCACACGGCTGCCCGTGTGGCACGTTGCCGAACAATGTTGACGCACAACGACAGCACGAATGGGACTTTCTTTTTGTCGGTTGTGACAATGGATGACACGTGGATGCCATTTTTCAATCCAGAAACAAAGCGCCAGTCAGCTCAATGGAAGCACACAGATTCACCGCCACCAAAAAAATTTCGGGGAACCGTCAGTGCTGAAAAAATGGTGTCCATGTTCTGGGACAGCGAGGGCGTAATCCTTACCCATTGCGTTCCAAAGGGCACTACGGTGACAGGTGCATCCTACGGAAATGTTTTGAAGAACAAATTCCTTCCTGCACTGCAACAAAAACGTCCGGGAAGGGCTGCGCGTGTGCTGTTTCACCGAGACAACGCACCCGCACATCGAGCTAACGTTACGCAACAGTTTCTTCGTGATACCAACTTTGAAGTGATTCCTCATGCTCCCTACTGACCTGACCTGGCTCTTAGTGACTTTTGGCTTTTTCCAACAATGAAAGACACTCTCCGTGGCCGCACATTCACCAACTGTACTGCTATTGCCTCAGCGATTTTCCAGTGGTCAAAACAGACTCCTAAAGAAGCCTTCGCCGCTGCCACGGAATCGTGGCGTGAGCGTTGTGAAAAATGTGTACGTCTGCAGGGCGATTACGTCGAGGAGTAACGCCAGTTTCATCGATTTCGGGTGAGTAGTTAATTAGAAAAAAAAATCTGAGGCCTTAGAACTTGAATGCACCTCGTATTACGCGCAACTTAAATTGGTAAGACCACGTAGATATTATTGCGGGGAAGGCGAAACGAAGACTGCGCTTTGTTGGCAGAACACTTAGAAGATGCGATAGAGCCGCTACAGAGACAGCCTACATTACACTTGTCCGTCCTCCGCCGTAATACTGCTGCGCGGCCGCCGGAGTGGCCGTGCGGTTCTAGGCGCTACAGTCTGGAACCGAGCGACCGCTACGGTCGCGGGTTCGAATCCTGCCTCGGGCATGGATGTGTGTGATGTTCTTAGGTTAGTTAGGTTTAAATAGTTCTAAGTTCTAGGCGACTGATGACCTCAGAAGTTAAGTCGCATAGTGCTCAGAGCCATTTGAACCATTTTACTGCTGCGCAGTGTGGGATCCTTACCAGGTAGGATTGACGGACGACATCGAAAAAGTGAAAAGAAGCCCAGCTCGTTTCGCGCTATCACGCAGTAGGGGTGAGAGTGTCACTGATATGATACGCGAGTTGGGGTGGCAAACACTGAAACAAAGGAGCTCTTCTTTGTGGCGAGATGATCTATTTCCGAAATTTCATTCACCAACTTTCTCTTCCGAATGCGAAAATATTTTGTTGACACCCTAATGGCTCAAAATGGTTCAAATGGCTCTGAGCACTATGGGACTTAACTTCTAAGGTCATCAGTCCCCTAGAACTTAGAACTACTTAAACCTAACTAACCTTAGGACATCACACACATCCATGCCCGACGCAGGATTCGAACCTGCGACCGTAGCAGTCGCGCGGCTCCGGACTGAGCGCCTAGAACCGGTACACCACCGCGGCCGGCTGTTGACACCCACCTACGTAGGGAGAAATGATCATGATAATACAATAAGAGAAATCAGAGCTCGAACGAAAAGATTTAGATGTTCCTTTTTTCCCACGCGCCATTAGAGAGTGGAATGGTAGAGAGGTAGTACGAAAATGGTTCGATGAACCCTCTGCCACGTACTTAACTGTGAATTGCAGAGCAACCCTGTAGATGTGGGTCACGGCCTTGCCGCAGTGGATACACCGGTTCCCCTGAGATCACCGAAGTTAAGCGCTCTCGGGCGTGGCCGCCATTTGGATGGGTGACCATCCGGGCTGCCATGCGCTGTTGCCATTTTTCGGGGTGCACTCAGCCTCGTGATGCCAACTGAGGAGCTACTCGACCGAATGGTTGCGGCTCCGGTCAAAGAAAACCATCATAACGACCGGGAGAGCGGTGTGCTGACCACACGCCCCTCCTATCCGCATCCTCCACGGAGGATGACACGGCGGTCGGATGATCCCGGTCGGCCACTTGTGGCCTGAAGACGGAGTGAGTGATGTAGATGTAGATCTTAGTGACTCTCCACGTTCAGGAGCGTATTCGGTGTTTGATGAAGATCGTTTAAACGCATAAATCCACAGTGATCCACTTCAGTGCAACGCGATAAGTGGCAAATGTCATGAACTGTGATTGTTCCACCACCGTGTGACATTTGCATGCAGTGCATTCGAATATCGGGTGTATGTGTGCAGCATGCTCTAAGCCAAAATCGCGAAAATAAGCGCGTGGTCCTATTTGCATCTCGGCTTGTTCGTCATCATTTGGCTCGTGAACGACACCGACCATTCTTATCGTACATCCTTACTGGTGATGAGCAATGGTGTGTTGATGGTGACACAAGGACAATAAAGGAATGGTTGAGCCGAAATAAAACAGCGACACAACATACGGAGACAGATTCTTACAGACGCAATCCAAGAACAACGACCAGGAAGACTGCGTGATGTGACGCCACTCAATTCGTCATCATTTGGCTCGTGAACGACACCGACCATTCTTATCGTACATCCTTACTGGTGATGAGCAATGGTGTGTTGATGGTGACACAAGGACAATAAAGGAATGGTTGAGCCGAAATAAAACAGCGACACAACATACGAAGACAGATTCTTACAGACGCAATCCAAGAACAACGACCAGGAAGACTGCGTGATGTGACGCCACTCAATTCGTCATCATTTGGCTCGTGAACGACACCGACCATTCTTATCGTACATCCTTACTGGTGATGAGCAATGGTGTGTTGATGGTGACACAAGGACAATAAAGGAATGGTTGAGCCGAAATAAAACAGCGACACAACATACGAAGACAGATTCTTACAGACGCAATCCAAGAACAACGACCAGGAAGACTGCGTGATGTGACGCCACTCAATTCGTCATCATTTGGCTCGTGAACGACACCGACCATTCTTATCGTACATCCTTACTGGTGATGAGCAATGGTGTGTTGATGGTGACACAAGGACAATAAAGGAATGGTTGAGCCGAAATAAAACAGCGACACAACATACGAAGACAGATTCTTACAGACGCAATCCAAGAACAACGACCAGGAAGACTGCGTGATGTGACGCCACTCAATTCGTCATCATTTGGCTCGTGAACGACACCGACCATTCTTATCGTACATCCTTACTGGTGATGAGCAATGGTGTGTTGATGGTGACACAAGGACAATAAAGGAATGGTTGAGCCGAAATAAAACAGCGACACAACATACGAAGACAGATTCTTACAGACGCAATCCAAGAACAACGACCAGGAAGACTGCGTGATGTGACGCCACTCAATTCGTCATCATTTGGCTCGTGAACGACACCGACCATTCTTATCGTACATCCTTACTGGTGATGAGCAATGGTGTGTTGATGGTGACACAAGGACAATAAAGGAATGGTTGAGCCGAAATAAAACAGCGACACAACATACGAAGACAGATTCTTACAGACGCAATCCAAGAACAACGACCAGGAAGACTGCGTGATGTGACGCCACTCAATTCGTCATCATTTGGCTCGTGAACGACACCGACCATTCTTATCGTACATCCTTACTGGTGATGAGCAATGGTGTGTTGATGGTGACACAAGGACAATAAAGGAATGGTTGAGCCGAAATAAAACAGCGACACAACATACGAAGACAGATTCTTACAGACGCAATCCAAGAACAACGACCAGGAAGACTGCGTGATGTGACGCCACTCAATTCGTCATCATTTGGCTCGTGAACGACACCGACCATTCTTATCGTACATCCTTACTGGTGATGAGCAATGGTGTGTTGATGGTGACACAAGGACAATAAAGGAATGGTTGAGCCGAAATAAAACAGCGACACAACATACGAAGACAGATTCTTACAGACGCAATCCAAGAACAACGACCAGGAAGACTGCGTGATGTGACGCCACTCAATTCGTCATCATTTGGCTCGTGAACGACACCGACCATTCTTATCGTACATCCTTACTGGTGATGAGCAATGGTGTGTTGATGGTGACACAAGGACAATAAAGGAATGGTTGAGCCGAAATAAAACAGCGACACAACATACGAAGACAGATTCTTACAGACGCAATCCAAGAACAACGACCAGGAAGACTGCGTGATGTGACGCCACTCAATTCGTCATCATTTGGCTCGTGAACGACACCGACCATTCTTATCGTACATCCTTACTGGTGATGAGCAATGGTGTGTTGATGGTGACACAAGGACAATAAAGGAATGGTTGAGCCGAAATAAAACAGCGACACAACATACGAAGACAGATTCTTACAGACGCAATCCAAGAACAACGACCAGGAAGACTGCGTGATGTGACGCCACTCAATTCGTCATCATTTGGCTCGTGAACGACACCGACCATTCTTATCGTACATCCTTACTGGTGATGAGCAATGGTGTGTTGATGGTGACACAAGGACAATAAAGGAATGGTTGAGCCGAAATAAAACAGCGACACAACATACGAAGACAGATTCTTACAGACGCAATCCAAGAACAACGACCAGGAAGACTGCGTGATGTGACGCCACTCAATTCGTCATCATTTGGCTCGTGAACGACACCGACCATTCTTATCGTACATCCTTACTGGTGATGAGCAATGGTGTGTTGATGGTGACACAAGGACAATAAAGGAATGGTTGAGCCGAAATAAAACAGCGACACAACATACGAAGACAGATTCTTACAGACGCAATCCAAGAACAACGACCAGGAAGACTGCGTGATGTGACGCCACTCAATTCGTCATCATTTGGCTCGTGAACGACACCGACCATTCTTATCGTACATCCTTACTGGTGATGAGCAATGGTGTGTTGATGGTGACACAAGGACAATAAAGGAATGGTTGAGCCGAAATAAAACAGCGACACAACATACGAAGACAGATTCTTACAGACGCAATCCAAGAACAACGACCAGGAAGACTGCGTGATGTGACGCCACTCAATTCGTCATCATTTGGCTCGTGAACGACACCGACCATTCTTATCGTACATCCTTACTGGTGATGAGCAATGGTGTGTTGATGGTGACACAAGGACAATAAAGGAATGGTTGAGCCGAAATAAAACAGCGACACAACATACGAAGACAGATTCTTACAGACGCAATCCAAGAACAACGACCAGGAAGACTGCGTGATGTGACGCCACTCAATTCGTCATCATTTGGCTCGTGAACGACACCGACCATTCTTATCGTACATCCTTACTGGTGATGAGCAATGGTGTGTTGATGGTGACACAAGGACAATAAAGGAATGGTTGAGCCGAAATAAAACAGCGACACAACATACGAAGACAGATTCTTACAGACGCAATCCAAGAACAACGACCAGGAAGACTGCGTGATGTGACGCCACTCAATTCGTCATCATTTGGCTCGTGAACGACACCGACCATTCTTATCGTACATCCTTACTGGTGATGAGCAATGGTGTGTTGATGGTGACACAAGGACAAGAAAGGAATGGTTGAGCCGAAATAAAACAGCGACACAACATACGAAGACAGATTCTTGCAGACGCAATCCAAGAACAACGACCAGGAAGACTGCGTGATGTGACGCCACTCAAGGATTACGTCCGCCTGCATTCTGCTAGACTGACGAAAAACACCGCACAAGAGTTGGTTGTGGGAGTCATTCCGACCCACCTTCTTCACACCTAATCATGCGCTCTCAGATTTTCACCTTTTCCGCCCTCTATTGAAGAACCTTCAAGCAACTTCCTTTACTTATTTCATAGAAACGAATTGCATTTTGTTTTTAGTAAATTTTATCTACTTTCGGAATTACAAAATATCTAGTCTAAATTGCTTGTGACAAACTGATTGGCTGACATAATAAGTACCGCCAGTATAAGGGGGTGGTCCATTGATCGTGACCGGGCCAAATATCGCACGAAATAAGAGTCAAACGAAAAAACTACAAAGGAGGAAACCAGATGGCGCTATGGTTGGCCCGTTAGATGGCACTGCCATAGCTCAAACGGGTATCAACTAATTTTTTTAAATACGAACCCCCATTTTTTATTACATATTCGTGTAGTACGTAAAGAAATACGAATGTTTTAGTTGGACCACTCTTTTCGCTTTGTGATAGATGGCGCTGTAATAGTCACAAACATATGGCTCACAATTTTACACGAACTGTTGGTAACAAGTAGGTTTACTAAATTAAAATACAGAACGTAGGTACCTTTGAACATTTTATTTCGGTTGTTCCAATGTGATACATGTACCTTTGTCAAATTATCATTTCTGAGTACGCATGGCGCTACAGCGCGTTTACCTGTAAATACCACATTAATGCAATAAATGCTCAAAATTATGTCCGTCAACATCAATGTATTTGGCAATACCTGTAACGACGTTCCTCTCAACAGCGAGTAGTTCGCCTTCCGTAATGTTCGCACATGCATTGACAATGCGCTGACGCATGTTGTCAGGCGTTGTCGGTGGATCACGATAGCAAATATCCTTCAGCTTTCCCCACAGAAAGAAATCCCGGGACGTCAGATCCGGTGAACGTGCGGGCCACGGTATGGTGCTTCGACGACCAATCCACCTGTCATGAAATATGCTATTCAGTACCGCTTCAACCGCACTTGAGCTATGTGCCGGACATCCATCATGTTGGAAGTACATCGCCATTCTGTCATGCGGTGAAACATCTTGTAGTAACGTCGGTAGAACATTACATAGGGAATCAGCATACATTGCACCGTTTTGACTGCCATCGATAATATGGGGCCAATTATCCCTCCTCCCATAATGACGCACCATACATTAACCCGCCAAGGTCGCTGATGTTCCACTTGTCGCAGCCATCGTGGATTTTCCGTTGCCCAATAGTGCATATTATGCCGGTTTACGTTACCGCTGTTGGTGAATCAAGCTTCGTCGCTAAATAGAACGCGGCAAAAAATCTGTCATCGTCCCGTAATTTCTCTTGTGCCCAGTGGCAGAACTGTACACGACGTTCAAAGTCGTCGCCATGCAATTCCTGGGCATAGAAATGTGGTACGGGTGCAATCGATGTTGATGTAGCATTCTCGACACCGACGTTTTTGAGATTCCCGATTCTCGGACAATTTGTCTGCTACTGATGTGCGGATTAGCCGCGACAGCAGCTAAAACGCCTACTTGGGCATCATCATTTGTTGCAGGTCGTGGTTGACGTTTCACATGTGGCTGAACCCTTCCTGTTTCCTTAAATAACGTTATTATCCGGCGAACGGTCCGGACACTTGGATGATGTCGTCCAGGATACCGAGCAGCATACATAGCAGCCGGCCGGGGTGACCGAGCGGTTCTAGGCGCTACAGTCTGAAATCGCGCGATCGCTACGGTCGCAGGTTCGAATCCTGCCTCGGGCATGGATGTGTGTGATGTCGTTAGGTTAGTTAGCTTTAAGTAGTTCTAGGGGACTGATGACCTTAGAAGTTAAGTCCCATAGTGCTCAGAGGCATTTGAACAATTTGAGTCGTACATAGCACACGCCCGTTGGGCATTTTGATCAAAATAGCCATACATCAACATGTTATCGACCTTTTCCGCAATTGGTAAACGGTCCATTTCAACACGGAAAATTTATAACGAAGCAAATACTGTCCGCACTGGCGGAATGTTATGTGATACCACGTACTTATACGTTTGTGACTATTACAGCATCATCTATCACAAAGCGAAAATAATGGTCCAACTAAAACATTCACACTTTTTTACGTACTACACGAATATGTAATAAAAATGGGGGTTCCTTTTTTAAAAAAAAAAAACGCAGTTGGTATACGTTTGACCTATTGCAACGCCATCTAGCGGGCCAACCATAGCGCCATCTGGTTTCCCCCTTTAAAATGGCTCTGAGCACTATGGGAGTTAACTTCTGAGGTCACCAGTCCCCTAGAACTTAGAACTACGTAAACCTAACTAACCTATGGACATCACAGACATCCATGCCCGAGGCAGCATTCGAACCTGCGACCGTAGCGGTCGCGCGGTTCCCGACTGAAGCGTCTAGAACCGGCTCCCCCTTCATGCTAGACAAGTTTGGTTCTTTGTAGCTTTCTCGTTAGATGCTTATTTCGTGAGATATTTGGCCCGGTGGCTACCAATGGACCACCCTGTAGATGTAGATGGAGAGCGTTATCATGCTGGAAGATGCCATAGCTGCTGGGAAGGGTATCAAGACACAGATAAGTGTGGGACTTGCGCGGAGTTAGCTGGTGTCGCGGCATCCACTACATCCGCGTGCCAAAGATGAAGCTGTAGCATCAGTATATGCTTCTAGAAACAACGAAACAGTGGAGCGCAACAAGGCACATAAGGCTGCTACCTGCATGTGTTACATGAAGGGCGTGTTTACGACGAACGGAAATGAGTGACCGAGTTATTATGCCACAACAACGTCGCTTAGCACGCTTCACAAAAAGTCGTTTGTATGCGCCCTGAAGATAAACGAAATGTGTCGAAACAGTTTGCGATTACTATGTAGTACACCATCATTGTACTGGGTGATTTTCCCAAAATAACACTACAGATTAACTAGGGCAGGTTTGCTGGCCGATGGCAAGTTAAGAGAAAGTGATTTCGCCGAAACTGGGCCATAGATCAGTGCCGTCAGATAACCACCGGTGAGACACCTGTAGGCGAGATAAAAAACCACATTCCTCTCTTTAGCGGTACCACTTTATGATACGTCTGTTACAGATAACACGCCGTAAACGGTTTCACGTTCCACGGACTTTCCAGATTAGGTGCAGACAGTGGTACTTTCATTTTCTTCGCTGCGCGGGGTAGCCACGCGGTCTTGGGCGTCTTGTCACGGTTCGCGCGGTTCGCCCCCCCCCCCCCCCCCCCTTCGGTGGTTCGAGTCTTCCTTCGGGCATGGGTGTGTGTGTTGTCCTTAGCGTAAGTTAGATTAAGTTACATTAATTAGGGACAGATGGCCTCAGCAAATCGGTCTCACAGAACCTTACCACAAATTTCAAATTTCAGTTTCTTCCAAGGCTAGTCTGTCATGGAAAGAATAGGTAATTCAAGTCACATACACAATAGTACTTGCTAGATATCAATACTGAATTATTTGCAGGAGAATGGAAAAACTGGTAGAAGCCACGTAGGGAAAGATCAATTTGAGTTGGGGAGAAATGGCGGAACACGCGAAACGGTGTTCACCTTAGCAAAGACGTTTGAAGAAATTCAAACCTACCTTAACAATATTTCTAGATTAATATATATCTTTTGACGATGTTAACGGCAATATGGTCTTAAATTCTGAAGGTAAAAGGAATAAGTAAATACAGATGGCAAAAAATTGTACGGAACTTGTACAGAAACCAGACGGCAGTTATAAAGAGTCGAGGGACATGAAAGATAACCAGTGGTTGAGAAGGGAGTGAGGCAGGGTTGTAGCCTATCCTTGGTGTTATTCAATCTGTATCCTGAGCAAGCAGTCAAGGAAACCAAAGACAAATTTGGAAAGGGAATTAAAGTTCACGGAGAGGAAATAAAAACTTTGCCGATGACCTTGTAATTCTATCAGAGACAGCAAAGGACTTGGAGGAGAAGTTGAAAGAAATTTACAGTGTCTTGCTAAGAGTTTGAGAGATGAATGTCAACAGAAGAATATCGAGGGTCGAACTAAATCATAAGATGCTAGTGGAATTGGATTTGGAAATCAGACACTAAAGGTAGCAGATTTATTTTGCTACTTCGGCAGCAAAGTAATTGATGATGGCCGAAGAACAAAACAGCAATACCAACAAAAGCATTTATGAAAAAGAGAAATTCGTTAACATCGAGCATAAGTTCAGAATTTGGAAGTCTTTTTCTGAAAGTATTTGTATGGAGTGTAACCATGAATGGAAGGGAAACATGGACGATAATCGGTTTGGATAAGAAGAGAAAAGAAGCTTTTGAAGAAAAATGTTGAAGATTAGGTGGGTAGCTCACGTAATAAATGAGGTGGTACTGAATAGAACTGTGGCACAACTTGACTAGGAGAACGGATCGATTGGTAGGACACATTCTGAGGCATCAAGAGATCACCAGTTTAGTATCGTACAGAAGTGTGGGGGTAAAACTCGTAGAGGGAGACCAAGAGATGAATAAGTAAGCGATTCAGAAGGATGTAGGCTGCAGTAGGTACAGGGTGATGAAGAAGCTTGCACAGGATAGAGTAGCATGGAGAGCTGCATCAAACCAGTCTCTGGACCGTAGACCACAGCAACAACAACAATAACCTAGAATCATTAGGAATAAATAAAAAAAATAGCTCTGAGCACTATGGGACTTAACATCTATGGTCATCAGTCCCCTAGAACTTAGAACTACTTAAATCTAACTAACCTAAGGACATCATACAACACCCAGTCATCACGAGGCAGAGAAAATCCCTGACCCCACCGGGAATCGAACCCGGGAGCGGGAAGCGAGAACGGTACCGCACGACCACGAGCTGCGGACGAATAAATAAAACTGCCAATGACTGGTTCCCATATACACTATGTGATCAAAAGTATCCGGACACCCCCAAAAACATACGTTTTTTCGTATTAGGTGCATTGTGCCGCCACCTACTGCCAGGTACTCCATGTCACCGGTTTAAGTAGCTGTTAGACATCGTGAGAGAGCAGAATGGGGCGCTCCGCGGAACTCACGGACTTCGAACGTGGTCAGGTGATTGAGTGTCACTTGAGTCATACGTCTGTACGCGAGATTTCCACACTCCTAAACATCCCTAGGTCCACTGCTTCCGATGTGATAGTGAAGTGGAAACCTGAAGGGAGACGTGCAACACAAAAGCGTACAGGCCGACCTCGTCTGTTGACTGGCAGTGACCGCCGACAGTTGAAGAGGGTCGTAACGTGTAATAGGCAGGAATTCCATACTGCATCAGGATCCACAGTAAGTACTATGACAGGCGGGAGGTGAGAAAACATGATTTCATGGTCGAGCGGCTACTGATAAGCCTCATATCAAGCCGGTAGATGCCAAACGACTTCTCGCTTGGTGTAAAGAGCGTAAAGGCTGCACGACTGAACAGTGGGAAAACGTTGTGTGGAGTAACGAATCACGGTACACAATGTGCCGATCCGATGGCGGGGTGTGGGTATGGCGAATGCCCGATGAACGTCACCTGCCAGCGTGTGTAGTGCCAACAGTAAAATTCTGAGGCGCTGGTGTTATGGTGTGGTCGTGTTTTTTTATGGAGACAGCTTGCACCCCTTGTTTTCAGCACCTTTTTCCTTCCCATTGTTGGAGAGCAATTCGGGGATGCTGACTGCATCTTTCAACACGATGGAGCACCTCTACATAACGCACGGCCTGTGGCGGACTGGTTACACGACAATAACATCCCTGTAATGGACTGGCCTGCACAGAGTCCTGACCTGAATCCTAAAGAACACCTCTGGGATGTTTTGGAACGCCAGCTTCGTGCCCGGCCTCACCGACCGACATCGATACCTGTCCTCAGTGCAGCACTCGGTGAAGAATGGGCGGCCATTCCCCAAGAAACCTTCCAGCACCTGATTGTACGTATGCCTGCGACAGTGAAAGCTGTCATCAAGGCTAAGGATGGGCCTATACCATATTGAATTCCAGCATTAACGATGAAGTTTATTCTTTTACGCTCTCATATTAACGCCAGTCTGATTGCCCACATATTGATTTTAATAATGGCTCTGAGCACTATGGGACTCAACATCTTAGGTCATCAGTCCCCTAGAACTTAAAACTGCTTAAACCTAACTAACCTAAGGACACCACACACATCCTTGCCCGAGGCAGGATTCGAACCTGCGACCATAGCAGTCCCGCGGTTCCGGACTGCAGCGCCAGAACCGCACGGCCACCGCGGCCGGCATTGATTTTAATACATTGAAACAAATACAAATAATATCCCTGAGCAAAGTATGCCTATGCCATATCTTTTTGTCGGGATCTTTGTAACAAGCAACAGTTGTACAGCACATTCTGGACGCTGGCAAAGTTTCGCTGTCACGGTGTAAATGCACACAGATTGTGTAAAAGTGTATGAAGTGATGTACCAACTGACCATCAAAACGGAAGCAAACAGATGGTCAGAAAAAAAAAATTAAAGCATGTTCCATCTTCTCGTCACAGAGTCAGCACCCAGCTTTATGCTAGAAATAGATACGTAACTTCCGGAAAACCATCTGAAGATGAACCTGAAAAGGTTCAAAAACCGGCTCATAGAATAATAAATAACTATTCAAAAAAAGTGACTGATTGCAGTTTTATGTATTCACATTTCGTAGAGATCTTTGGTGCGGTGTATTACCGTATTATAATGTTGTCATGTACCAGCAAGTGTATTACTTGTCAAGCACTGAATAAAGCAGGCCCCGTATTGAACAGTAGCAGAAACCGTTCTTGAATACTGCTCGAGGGTTTGGGATCCGCTCCAGGTCTGATTAAAGGAAGACATCGAAGCAATTCAGAGGCGGGATGCTCCATTTGTTACCGGTGATTCGAACAACACCTAAGTGTTAGGGTCATGCCTCGTATAAGAATCCCAGGAATGAAAAGGGGCACTCTTTCCGCAGAACAGAATTGAGAAAATATAGAGAACCGGCATATGCAGCTGACTGCAGAACGATTCTATAGCAGGCAATGTACATGTCGCATAAGGACTGCGAAGAGAGGATAAGAGAAATTTGGACTCACAAGGAGGCATATAGACAGTCGTTTTTTTTTCCCTCGCTCTGTTTCCGAGGTTAAATGACCAGTAGCGGTAGAACAGGGGTAGTCAACTTTTTCTAGCTATCGCCCACTTTTGTATCTCTGTTACCAGTTCTATGTTAATGGCGATTTACAAATTATGAAAGTTACTTTGTGTTACAAAATCTATTAAGCAGAGTTGCAAGCATATAATAACAATGACTTACGAAATAGTTTACGTTAAAATCTTTCCAAAACGTAATTATCAATATCATTAACCCCTGACCGCCTACCGCTATAACGACATATTAGTAATTTTCTCCTTTTTTCTTGTTTTGATAAAACAATTTTATTTTAGGGCAAATATAATATACGGGGTGTTCGAAAACTCTCTCTGCAGGCCGGCCGCGGTGGCCGAGCGGTTCTAGGCGCTACAGTCTGGAACCGCGCGACCGCTACGGTCGGAGGTTCAAATCCTGTGTGTGATGTCCTTAGGTTAGTTAGCAAAAACAGACATAATGTCTTATGGGATAACAGCAATCAGTGATTTTATAATGTTGCTTAAAATCCGTCTTGATTGCAAAAAAAATTTTTTTTTTTTTTTTATTATTCATATGACCGGTTTCGGTTCATTCAGAACCATCTTCAGATCTGATATTTCAGTTAGGAGTAACCCGTCCAAATCCAGCAACTTTCACATGCTACGTCACATGGACGGGTTACTCCTGTAACTGAAATATCAGATATGAAGATGGTTCTGAATCAACCGAAACCGGTCATATGAATAATAAAAAAAAAAAAAAAAAATTTTTTTTTTTTTGCAATCAAGACGGATTTTAAGCAACATAGGTTAGTTAGCTTTAAATAGTTCTAAGTTCTAGGGGACTGATGACCTTAGAAGTTAAGTCCCATAGTGCTCAGAGCCATTTTTTTTCTCTCTCCGCAGTGCCGTGTGATTGTTAGCCGCGCTTGCCGTATGATTGTTCGCCTGCCTTGGTTACTTCCCTCCAAGTGGACTCTCCCAACATTCCACTGTTTCGTTTATCTCACACAGCGTCAGTAACATCGTTGGTGTGTGTCGTTACGTGTCGACGTGAGCGTTTGAGTTTAGTTCCTTTGTTCGTTTGTTTCGTTTTTGTCGCTGTTACAATGCTAACCATTGAATAACGTGTGTTTTTAGTCGAACAAGTGTTCAAAGCTGGCGGTAAATACACAGTTTCAGTTCGTCAAAAATTTAACACAGTTTACCCGGAGACCACACTCCCACATCGCGATACTGAGCGAGATCTGATCAACAAATTTCGAAGTACGGGTTCAGTGACAGATGCACCGAGAAGTGGTCGTCCTAGCGTTTTGTCTGAGGATAAACTGCTCGATATTTCCGATAAAACGTCCACGAGTCCGAACAAGTCAGTGAGAAAACTCGCCCAGGAAATCGGTGTTAGTGTCGGAACGGCCCACACAGCTGTAAGGAAACAAAACTTTTCCCATACAAAGTGACAGTCGTGCAAGAACTGAAAAATATTTATCATGGCAAGACACTGGATTATTGTCAACGGTTCAAAAATTTCGTTCAACAAAGTCGAAGGGGTATTCTTAATGAAACGTTATTCACTGATGCGTGGTTTCATTTAGCCGGGTACATGAACTCGCAAAATTCTCGTATGTGCGATACTGCAAATCCATTGTGTATTCATGAGGATCCACTTCATTCTGTGAAAATAGGAGTTTGGATTGCAATTTCTAGACGTCGGAGTGTGGGTCCCATATTTTTCAACGAAACAATAAACGCACAACGATACTGCAGTGATATTCTGTACCCTTTCAGAGGAGAACTCGTGTTAAGTCAAATATTGAACGGTTATTTGCAACAAGATGGTGCAACCGCGCATACAGCTCGCGCTTCAGTGTCACTGCTTGCTGATGTTTTTGGTGATCGCATAATTTCACAGGGACTTTCGCCTCCACGATCGCCTGACCTAACACCACCTGACTTTTTCTTCTGAGGTGCAGCGAAAGCAACTGTCTATAAAAACCTTCCAAAATCCATCGATGAATTGAAAACTGCAATATCCACTTTCATTGCTTCCGTCACAGAATTGCGTATTCAAGAACAGGGGGGGACACTTTCAACGTTTATTGTCAAAATTTGTAAGTAAAAGTGAATATTCAATAAATTAATAACTTGTATTTCACTGAGTTTCATTTCAGTATATTCACTGTGGCATACGACACGCGCGGCTAACAATCATAAGGCACTGCGCAGAGACTTTTTGAAGACCCCGTACAAAATAATATAATAGTTCAACTAAAAAAACACATGACACATTCAGTCATAATGCGAAAAGTCTAGAGTAATCAGTTTAGAAAACGTTATCGTTGTAAAACAAAATCCGTCTCTGGTCTGACGTACCGATACTTCACTTGTTCGCCCCTCTTCACTTACACTCCTCCTACCTGCTATCTGTCAAGACGCATGTATCAATGTAGGTTTCCTTAATTGAGAATAGTACTCCTTTCTGCTAGCAGCTTGTGTCATGTTACTATATTGGGAAGTTATTCACAGGTTTTACAGTGACAGTCCGGGTAGAGGCTGGTCGTATAAACGCGAATAACCAGTGTGTACGAAGCCTGCTTAGCCACCATTACCATCTCACTGAGACTGCTACAAACTGTATCAATCATTCAGAACCAGACTGCTTTTTTTTTTTTTTTTTTTTTTTTAATTTACGAAGCCCGACTTGCTAGTGCGAACAGTACACTGGCGCACTTGAGAGGTTCGAAGCAGACACAGTCCTGAAAATAAGAAACACACCTAGTTGTTCCCGCAACTTCCAATATTTCGTGCAAAGTTAACATTTCTATTCATTATCAACTTAACTCTCCAGTTGTAGAGTTAAACCGTGGTAGGCACCAGGCTGACCACTATCGTGGACAGGTACCGTCCGCTGTGCACCTTATGGTGGCTTGGTGAGTATCGATGTAGATGTAGAGGTAGCTGTACTAAAACTAATGTACAGCAGCTGCCATAAAAAATAAGCTAACGATTTTGTTATGTGCAACATTTTCACCAAGTTTACACAGTTTGTATTTATTAAGCACATTAATATACACTCCTGGAAATTCAAATAAGAACACCGTGAATTCATTGTCCCAGGAAGGGGAAACTTTATTGACACATTCCTGGGGTCAGATACATCACATGATCACACCGACAGAACCACAGGCACATAGACACAGGCAACAGAGCATGCACAATGTCGGCACTAGTACAGTGTATATCCACCTTTCGCAGCAATGCAGGCTGCTATTCTCCCATGGAGACGATCGTAGAGATGCTGGATGTAGTCCTGTGGAACGGCTTGCCATGCCATTTCCACCTGGCGCCTCAGTTGGACCAGTGTTCGTGCTGGACGTGCAGACCGCGTGAGACGACGCTTCATCCAGTCCCAAACATGCTCAATGGGGGACAGATCCGGAGATCTTGCTGGCCAGGGTAGTTGACTTACACCTTCTAGAGCACGTTGGGTGGAACGGGATACATGCGAACGTGCGTTGTCCTGTTGGAACAGCAAGTTCCCTTGCCGGTCCTGGAATGGTAGAACGATGGGTTCGATGACGGTTTGGATGTACCGTGCACTATTCAGTGTCCCCTCGACGATCACCAGTGGTGTACGGCCAGTGTAGGAGATCGCTCCCCACACCATGATGCCGGGTGTTGGCCCTGTGTGCCTCGGTCGTATGCAGTCCTGATTGTGGCGCTCACCTGCACGGCGCCAAACACGCATACGACCATCATTGGCACCAAGGCAGAAGCGACTCTCATCGCTGAAGACGACACGTCTCCATTCGTCCCTCCATTCACGCCTGTCGCGACACCACTGGAGGCGGGCTGCACGATGTTGGGGAGTGAGCGGAAGACGGCCTAACGGTGTGCGGGACCGTAGCCCAGCTTCAACTAGACGGTTGCGAATGGTCCTCGCCGATACCCCAGGAGCAACAGTGTCCCTAATTTGCTGGGAAGTGGCGGTGCGGTCCCCTACGGCACTGCGTAGGATCCTACGGTCTTGGCGTGCATCCGTGCGTCGCTGCGGTCCGGTCCCAGGTCGACGGGCACGTGCACCTTCCGCCGACCACTGGCGACAACATCGATGTACTGTGGAGACCTCACGCCCCACGTGTTGAGCAATTCGGCGGTACGTCCACCCGGCCTCCCGCATGCCCACTATACGCCCTCGCTCAAAGTCCGTCAACTGCACATACGGTTCACGTCCACGCTGTCGCGGCATGCTACCAGTGTTAAAGACTGCGATGGAGCTCCGTATGCCACGGCAAACTGGCTGACACTGACGGCGGCGGTGCACAAATGCTGCGCAGCTAGCGCCATTCGACGGCCAACACCGCGGTTCCTGGTGTGTCCGCTGTGCCGTGCGTGTGATCATTGCTTGTACAGCCCTCTCGCAGTGTCCGGAGCAAGTATGGTGGGTCTGACACACCGGTGTCAATGTGTTCTTTTTTCCATTTCCAGGAGTGTATTTAACTCCGCGCTTTTTTTTCAGTCAATACAGTTCATTTATATGATTTTTATTCAACGATGCTTTATTTTGTTATACGTACTTCCAAAATTATAAAATTTACTAATTCTGCATGGACAAGGTTAGTGAAAAGTAGCGCTACGTGCCGGCCCGTGGTGGCCGAGCGGTTCTAGGCGCTTCAGTCCGGAACCGCGTAACCGCTACGGTCGCTGGTTCGAATCCTGCCTCGGGCATGGATGTGTGCGATGTCCTTAGGTTAGTTAGGTTTAAGTAGTTCTAAGTTCTAGGGGACTGATGACCTCAGATGTTAAGTCCCATAGTGCTCAGAGCCGTTTGAACCACGAGAACACAACAATCCAAACTGCGAGAAGATTCTGGTCTACTGTGATGGGAGGAATCCAGTCTAAGGCCTAGTCTGAACCGGAACGAACACAAGCGAACATGCAGTAGCGAACGAGAATTCTCTCCTGTGTAGGCGAGCGCGTGCCAACTGCATTCGGTCCTGTTCGGCTCGCATTCGCCAGTGTTCAGACATGTTCGGCTGATTGTACATCTTTCAGCGAACCATCAAAGGAAGTTCGCCTCATCTTCACTTCGCCGCTAGCAGTACGCAAAACTTTCGTCAGGTGTCTTCTCCACTTACATTGTTGACACGAGTTGCCTTTGTACTTTGTGAAAGAATCGCTAATGTAAGGTTTCTAATAACCAGAGTGTAAACGCTAGCCTTTCTTCATATTATGTTGGTCGTCCGTGATCAGTGTTCCGCCGGCCGGAGTAGCCGAGCGGTTGTAGGCGCTACAGTCTGGAACCGCACGACCGCTACGGTAGCAGGTTCGAATCCTGCCTCGGGCACAGATGTGTGTGATGTCCTTAGGTTAGTTAGGTTTACGTAGTTCTAAGTTCTAGGGGACTGATGACCTCAGAAGTTAAGTCGCATAGTGCTCAGAGCGATTTGATCAGCGTTTTGCATTTAAATTTCCTTCTCTACTGTAATGAGAAGGCAGCAAAAATATTGTGTTCGCCGTGCAAAATAATCCTTTCCCAACACCAGGGTTTTGCAGCGTGGCCGTAACCACACAGCGTTGTATCCTGTCTGACGATTATTGGCGCCAGAAAGCAGTAAGCCAGCGCGTTCCCGCGTTCTCCACCGTAACCCTCTAGTGTGAATACTTGTTCACAGACACAAGCGAATGTTAGCGAACACTGGCGAATTGTCTGCGCAGACTAATTCTCCTTGTGTTCGCCTCCATTCGCTGCTGTCTGTGACCGGCTTTACAAAGCCATCTGCAGTGACGCGATGGTGACGTCACTTGCGGGGGATATAAAAAGACGGTGAACATCTGCGATTAGCTGTCTCATCATCCCGTTATGATTCACTCGCTGTTCGCTTGTCTTCCGATGACGTCATATGCGTGTCCTTTCTCTCTCTGCGCCTACTCCCCCCCCCCCCCCGCCATCACACTCTCTTTCTCACTCCCCCCCTCCCCCCCACCCCGGTGGAGGGAGATGTTCCGTCTTAGTACAGCTCCGTCACACCTGTTGCGAGTACCACAATTACATGCTTACAGATGAGTAAAGTCACTCATCGATTTTCCTTGTTAGCCACACGAGAATAAACACACTACATCTACATGCATACTCCGCAATCCACCATACGGTGCGTGGCGGAGGGTACCTCGTACCACAACTAGCATCTTCTCTCCCTGTCCCACTCCCAAACAGAACGAGGGAAAAATGACTGCTTATATGCCTCTGTACGAGCCCTAATCTCTCTTATTGTTGTGGTCTTTCCGCGAAATATAAGTTGGTGGCAGTAAAATTGTACTGCAGTCAGCCTCAAATGCTGGTTCTCTAAATTTCCTCAGTAGCGATTCACGAAAAGAACGCCTCCTTTCCTCTAAGAGACTCCCACCCGAGTTCCTGAAGCATTTCAGTAACACTCGCGTAATGATCAAACCTACCAGTAACAAATCTAGCAGCCCGCCTCTGAATTGCATCTATGTCCTCCCTCAATCCGATCTGACAGGGATCCCAAACGCTCGAACAGTACTCAAGAATAGGGCGTATTAGTGTTTTATAAGCGGTCTCCTTTACAGATGAACCACATCTTCCAAAAATTCTACCAACAAACTGAAGACGACTATCCGCCTTCCCCACAACTGCCATTACATGCTTGTCCCACTTCATATCGCTCTGCAATGTTACGCACAAATATTTAATCGACGTGACTGTGTCAAGCGCTACACTACTAATGGAGTATTCAAACATTACGGGATTCTATTTCCTATTCATCTGCATTAATTTACATTTATCTATATTTAGAGTTAGCTACCATGCATTACACCAATCACAAATCCTGTCCAAGTCATCTTGTATCCTCCTACAGTCATTCAGCGACGACACCTTCCCGTACACCACAGCATCACCAGCAAACAGCCGCACATTGCTATCCACCCTATCCAAAAGATAATTTATGTAGATAGAAAACAACAGCGGACCTACCACACTTCCCTGGGGCACTCCAGATGATACCCTCACCTCTGACGAACACTCACCATCGAGGACAACGTATTGGGTTCTATTACTTACGAAGGCGAGTCGCATGGTTCCCCGTTGTAACCCTTGCCGACTAATAGGGGTATTGTCTGAGTTTCCCCACACTGCGAATTCGTATTTAGCACTGTTCGGATGAGTTCTAGATACAGCGTAATTCTACAGTGTTGAGGAAGCGCTGATTCCGGATTTAATCGGACATTAGGTGTTCCACAAGGTCCGATCATGGGTCCTCTCCTCTTCTTGATATATGTGGATGACCTCCCTTCTTATGTGAAACAAGATACTGAACTGACACTGTTTGTTGATGATGCAAGCACAATTATTAATCCAGTAAAAGAAAGTCCGATAGAAAATGATACAAATAAGGTCTTTGGAAAAGTTATTAATTGGTTTTCCGGGAATGGGCTTGCTCTGAACTTTGAAAAAACACAGTACATCCTATTTTCTGCTGCAAAAAGTATAATTCCTTCAATAAACACAACACATCAAAAGAAGTCAGTAGCCAGGGTAGAGA
Source organism: Schistocerca cancellata (assembly GCF_023864275.1). Taxonomy (NCBI): domain Eukaryota; kingdom Metazoa; phylum Arthropoda; class Insecta; order Orthoptera; family Acrididae; genus Schistocerca; species Schistocerca cancellata. The sequence goes on from NC_064636.1 coordinate 79,237,193, forward strand.
ATACTAAGTTTTTGGGTGTGCATATAGATGAGAATCTTAGTTGGAAAAGTCTTGGTTTGGATCTCCTAAAGCGACTAGGTTCAGCAACTTTTGCAATCAGAATAATTGCCAATTTTGAAGATGTAGAAATTAGTAAACTAACACACTTTCCATACTCCCCCTCTCTGATGTCATACGGAATAATATTCTGGGGCAACTCAACACTTAGGCAAAAGGTATTCACTGCTCAAAAGAAAGTAGTTAGAATAATGTGTGGGGTTCATAGTCGCACATCTTGTAGGGATCTGTTTAAAAGGCTACGAATTCTTACAACTGCTTCACAGTACATTTACTCAGTAATGAAATTTTTTCTCAGCAAGATGGATGATCAACAGCGACATTCATGATTACAATACCAGAAAAAAGAAAGACCTTCTCTATCCTTTACTTAGCCTATCTTTGGCACAGAAAGGGGTAAAATATGCTGCTACAAAACTTTCTGATAAATTACCAGATGAAATAAAATGTCTGACAAACATCAGTAATAGTTTCACAAACAAACTGAAATCATACCTCCTTGACAACTCCTTCTATACCACAGATGAATTCATGAGTATGAGTAAATAAATCTGGAGATATAATATATGCAATTTGCATATATAGTATATCCAATTTGTACCATTTAAGGGAATGGGATAGATAATAGAAATATTTAGGTATAACACTATACTGTAAACAATAAAAAAACCTGTTTCCTGTGCGCATTTCTTGTGCATTTGACACGCTCCATATCATAACGGTTCTTCCCTGCTATTGATCAATGGAACACGTAACTAACTAACTAACAACTAACTTACATTTGAAACTGTACAGGTTCTCAATGGCACAGAACATAATGTTGCTCTTGGGAGATTATGTGCGGAAATGTTGCATCGGATAGACGACGACTAGACATTCCTGTACACAATTTTCAGCGATCAGTCAACATGTGGCATAGTCAACTTCCACAACTGCAGAATACGGGGCAGTGAATATCAACTTACAACTCTGGATCACGTTCGAGACAGCCACGAAGTTAAGGTGTTTTGCACCCTTAGCAAACTGAAGGTGTACAGTCCTTTCTTCTTCGTAGCGACCACTGTCACTGCTGTTGTGTACCTGGATATCGTTGAAAACTTTTTAATTCTCCAGATCGATGAATCACCTTGAAGAAAATGACTCACTCATACACTCCTGGAAATTGAAATAAGAACACCGTGAATTCATTGTCCCAGGAAGGGGAAACTTTATTGACACATTCCTGGGGTCAGATACATCACATGATCACACTGACAGAACCACAGGCACATAGACACAGGCAACAGAGCATGCACAATGTCGGCACTAGTACAGTGTATATCCACCTTTCGCAGCAATGCAGGCTGCTATTCTCCCATGGAGACGATCGTAGAGATGCTGGATGTAGTCCTGTGGAACGGCTTGCCATGCCATTTCCACCTGGCGCCTCAGTTGGACCAGCGTTCGTGCTGGACGTGCAGACCGCGTGAGACGACGCTTCATCCAGTCCCAAACATGCTCAATGGGGGACAGATCCGGAGATCTTGCTGGCCAGGGTAGTTGACTTACACCTTCTAGAGCACGTTGGGTGGCACGGGATACATGCGGACGTGCATTGTCCTGTTGGAACAGCAAGTTCCCTTGCCGGTCTAGGAATGGTAGAACGATGGGTTCGATGACGGTTTGGATGTACCGTGCACTATTCAGTGTCCCCTCGACGATCACCAGTGGTGTACGGCCAGTGTAGGAGATCGCTCCCCACACCATGATGCCGGGTGTTGGCCCTGTGTGCCTCGGTCGTATGCAGTCCTGATTGTGGCGCTCACCTGCACGGCGCCAAACACGCATACGACCATCATTGGCACCGAGGCAGAAGCGACTCTCATCGCTGAAGACGACACGTCTCCATTCGTCCCTCCATTCACGCCTGTCGCGACACCACTGGAGGCGGGCTGCACGATGTTGGGGCGTGAGCGGAAGACGGCCTAACGGTGTGCGGGACCGTAGCCCAGCTTCATGGAGACGGTTGCGAATGGTCCTCGCCGATACCCCAGGAGCAACAGTGTCCCTAATTTGCTGGGAAGTGGCTGTGCGGTCCCCTACGGCACTGCGTAGGATCCTACGGTCTTGAGCAATTCGGCTGTACGTCCACCCGGCCTCCCGCATGCCCACTATACGCCCTCGCTCAAAGTCCGTCAACTGCACATACGGTTCACGTCCACGCTGTCGCGGCATGCTACCAGTGTTAAAGACTGCGATGGAGCTCCGTATGCCACGGCAAACTGGCTGACACTGACGGCGGCGGTGCACAAATGCTGCGCAGCTAGCGCCATTCGACGGCCAACACCGCGGTTCCTGGTGTGTCCGCTGTGCCGTGCGTGTGATCATTGCTTGTACAGCCCTCTCGCAGTGTCCGGAGCAAGTATGGTGGGTCTGACACACCGGTGTCAATGTGTTTTTTTTCCATTTCCAGGAGTGTACATAACCAACACGGATTCAGAAAATATCGTTCTTGTGCAACACAGCTAGCTCTTTATTCCGATGAAGTAATGAGTGCTGTGGGCAAGGGATCTCAGATCGATTCCATATTCCTAGATTTCCAGAAGGCTTTTGATACCGTTCCTCACAAGCGACTATTAATCAGACTGCGTTCATATGGAGTATCGTTTCAGTTGTGTGACTGGATTCGTGATTTCCTCTCAGAGAGGTCACAGTTCGTACTGATAGACGGCAAATCATCGGGTATAAAAGAAGTGATATCTGGCGTTCCACAAGGTAGTGTCATAGGGCCTCTGCTGTTCCTGATTTACATAAATGACCTAGGTGATAATCTGAGCAGCGCCGTTAGATTGTTTGCAGATGACGCTGTAATTTACCGTCTACTAAAATCATCAGACGATCAATTCGCATTACAAAATGATCTAGAGAGAATTTCTGTACGGTGCGAAAAGTGGCAATTGGCACTAAACAACGATGTCATCCACATGGCTACTAAAAAATCCGATAAATTTTGGGTATGCGATAAATCGCACAAATCTAAGGGCTGTCAATTCGACTAAATACCTAGGAATTACAGAATGAAATTTTCGCTCTGCAGCGGAGTGTGCGCTGATATGAAACTTCCTGGTACATTAAAACTGTGTGCCGGACCAAGACTCGAACTCGGGACCTTCGCTTTTCGCGGGCAAGTGCTCTACCAACTGAGCTACCCAAGCACGACTCCCGCCCCCTCCTCACAGCTTTACTTCTGCCAGTACCTCGTCTCCTACCTTCCAAACTTTACAGAAGCTCTCCTGCGAACCTTGCAGAACTAGCACTCCTGAAAGAAAGGATATTGCGGAGACATGGCTTAGCCACAGCCTGGGGGATGTTTCCAGAATGAGATTTTCTCTCTGCGGAGGAGTGTGCGCTGATATGAAACTTCGCGGCAGATTAAAACTGTGTGCCCGACCGAGACTCGAGCTCGGGACCTTTGCCTTTCGCGGGCAAGTGCTCTACCAAATGAGCTACCCAAGCACGACTCACGCCCCGTCCTCACAGCTTTACTTCTGCCATTACCTCGTCTCCTACCTTCCAAACTTTACAGAAGTTCTCCTGCGAACCTTGCAGAACTAGCACTCCTGAAAGAAAGGATACTGCGGAGACATGGCTTAGCCACAGCCTGGGGGATGTTTCCAGAATGAGATTTTCTCTCTGCGGAAGAGTGTGCGCTGATATGAAACTTCGCGGCAGATTAAAACTGTGTACCGGACCGAGACTCGAACTCGGGACCTTTGCCTTACGCGGGCAAGTGCTCTACCGACTGAGCTACCCAAGCACGACTCACGCCCGGTACTCACAGCTTTACTTCTGCCAGTACCTCGTCTCCTACCTTCCAAACTTTGCAGAACCTCTCCTGAGTCTCGGCACGGCACACACTTTTAATCAGCCAGGAAGTTTCTTGAGGTTAAATGTTTTTTATTCCAGTCTTTAATCACAATATCAATTCCTTTGGCGATGACCGGTTTCAATCCGCAGTGACCATCGTCAGATGTGTTCAACACCATGTCCTAATGTGATAAGGCCGTAATGCCATCGACAAAACATATAAATATAGTCAGCACAGCGTCGGCACAAAGATCTAAAACAAGGTGTAGAATAGGCCACACCGTCCAAACAGTCATTTTTGCAAATGGCTACTCGTCATCGTCAGAGGAATTGATGTTGTGATCAAAGACTGGAATAAAAAACATTTGACAGTATTGGATCACTGCTGGTATTGGCGACTACGTCGCAGCTGGTGAAAACTTGAGGTTGTTTGCTACAAAAAATGACACATCTACCGGTTCCCTAACATATCTCAATTCTATATCATTCCGAAGTTGTAAATCACCCCGTACGTGCGTGCACACTCTAATCTCTCTTATCTTATAACCAGTGAACCTCTGATTCTTCAGAGGATAGATCTCCAATGTAGAAAACGGCTTCAAAGTTTTGACTGCGCTACAAATGAGCTGATGTGTAAATACTTGGTTTAAAAATAGCACCGAGAAAAGATTTGAAATTATGTGTAAAGTTGGTTGGAAATCATTAAATGCTCTCACTCACAAATACCTGATAAGTACAGTCTAGGTAATATTGCGCACCGTGAGGTAAGCTCCTTCCAGTCATATACACAGTTTCTCAGCTCTCCCCCTCAAATTTAGTGGTAAGATGGTCCATGGGATAGCCCGTCAAAAGCTGAACACGGATCAAGCATGAAAATGCGAAGAAGGCGTACTGTTGTTGTTGTTGTTGTTGTTGTGGTCTTCAGTCCTGAGACTGGTTTGATGCAGCTCTCCATGCTACTCTATCCTGTGCAAGCTTCTTCATCTCCCAGTACCTACCGCAACCTACATCCTTCTGAATCTGCTTAGTGTATTCATCTCTTGGTCTCCCCCTACCATTTTTACCCTCCACGCTGCCCTCCAATACTAAATTGGTGATCCCTTGATGCCTCAGAACATGTGCTACCAACCGATCCCTTCTTCTGGTCATGTTGTGCCACAAACTTCTCTTCTCACCAATCCTATTCAATACTTCCTCATTAGTTATGTGATCTACCCATCTAATCCTCAGCATTCTTCTGTAGCACCACATTTCGAAAGCTTCTATTCTCTTCTTGTCTAAACTATTTATCGTCCATGTTTCACTTTCATACATGGCTACACTCCATACAAATACTTTCAGAAATGACTTCCCGACACTTAAATCTATACTCGATGTTAACAAATTTATCTTCTTCAGAAACGCTTTCCTTGCCGTTGCCAGCCTACATTTTATATCCTCTCTACTTCGACCATCATCAGTTATTTTGCTCCCCAAATAGCAAAACTCCTTTACTACTTTAAGCGTCTCATTTCCTAATCTAATTCCCGCAGCATCACCCGACTTAATTCGACTACATTCCAGTATCCTCGTTTTGCTTTTGTTGATGATCATCTTATATCCTCCTATCAAGACAGTGTCCATTCCGTTCAACTGCTCTTCCACGTCCTTTGCTGTATCTGACAGAATTACAATGTCATCGGCGAACCTCAGAGTTTTTATTTATTCTCCATGGATTTTAATACCTACTCCGAATTTTTCTTTTGTTTCCTTTACTGCTTGCTCAATATACAGATTGAATAACATCGGGGAGAAGCTACAACCCTGTCTCACTCCCTTCCCAACCACTGCTTCCCTTTCATGTCCCTCCACTCTTATAACTGCCATCTGGTTTCTGTACAAATTGTAAATAGCCTTTCGCTCCCTGTATTTTACCCCTGCCACATTTAGAATTTGAAAGAGAGTATTCCAGTCAACATTGTCAAAAGCCTTCTCCAAGTCTACAAATGCTAGAAACGTAGGTTTGCCTTTCCTTAATCTTTCATCTAAGATAAGTCGTAAGGTCAGTATTGCCTCACGTGTTCCAGTATTTCTACGGAATCCAAACTGATCTTCCACGAGGTCGGCTTCTACTAGTTTTTCCATTCGTCTGTAAAAAATTCGTGTTAGTATTTTGCAGCTGTGGCTTATTAAACTGATTGTTCGGTAATTTTCACATCTGTCAACACCTGCTTTCTTTGGGATTGGAATTATTATATTCTTCTTGAAGTCTGAGGGTATTTCGCCTGTCTCATACATCTTGCTCACCAGATGGTAGAGTTTTGTCAGGACTGGCTCTCCCAAGGCCGTCAGTAGTTCCAATGGGATGTTGTCTACTCCGGGGGCCTTGTTTCGACTCAGGTCTTTCAGTGCTCTGTCAAATTCTTCACGCAGTATCGTATCTCCCATTTCATCTTCATCTACATCCTCTTCCATTTCCATAATATTGTCCTCAAGTACGTCGCCCTTGTATAGACCCTCTATACACTCCTTCCACCTTTCTGCTTTCCCTTCTTTGCTTAGAACTGGGTTTCCATCTGAGCTCTTGATATTCATGCAAGTGGTTCTCTTTTCTCCAAAGGTCTCTTTAATTTTCCTGTAGGCAGTACTGAACTGTAGAAAAAAGAAGCAAAACAGAAACAGTCAACCGTCGAGGCTCAACATGAGCATCATCGAGCGAGGTTGAATAGCAACTGCGTCATCGTTACATGGTGAAAGTGTTGCACTGCGAACAATCTCCCTCGTGCACCATTTTTTTTCACAAAATTATGAACTGTGCATCAGATAACTCACGTGACCATTCACTATATTCACATTTGTGTCTTTGTCGTGGTGTAACGTCCGTTGGTAACAGTGAGCTGCAAGGAAGCGATCTCCAGCCGTACGTATACTGTGTCTCTGGACAGCCCCAAAAACATACGTCTTTCATATTAGATGCATTGTGCTGCCACCTTCTGCCAGGTACTCCATATCAGCGACCTCAGTAGTCATTAGACATCGTGAGAGAGCAGAATGGGGCGCTCCGCGAAACTCACGGACTTCGAATGTGGTTCAGGTGATTGGGTGCACTTACGCGAGATTTCCACACTCCTAAACGTTCCTAGGTCCACTGTGCATGGGGGCTTTATTAAATATTAATGAAAATATTTTTTGGTAACTGTATGTCCGATTACGCAAGTCTCGTAAACGGCTGGCCCTGACTAGTTTTAGTACGCAATCTGACTGCATAGAATAACAACAAACAATGAAAGAAAATTTTCGTTAACACAGTTAATTAATTAAGTCCCCAGCAACTATAAAACCTACGAAACCAACAAAGCACAAGTGTAGCTGTTCTGTATGTGGTAGTATGACTCAACGCACATCTGGCACGGTTCTTCTTCAACAAGACAAGAATTTTTAAATACCAATTATACTGACGTGATAAAAGAAAATTACAAATACTATAATTGTGCAAGAAAACCAAAATTACACTCGAATACAAGAACACACGCCAGATGCTTTGTTGACTGAACCTGTAATGATACATTATTCAGGTCACTGAAAGAATAAAAGAATAAAAGAAAATACCTCCATATATATTGACGAAGTGCACTCTGACCATTACAATATCTCCATTAGAACAACATCTGCTATCTCTCCCATCAAACCACTGCATAAAACATGGAACAACACTCTCCACTACCACGTCTCACTCTGACTTCACGACAAGCAGTGTCCACCACAACTTCTCGGTAAGAACTGCCTGCCGCTACGTCTCAATAAGCACTGCCAGTGGAGGCGGCGGAACAATACTCTCTGGCGCGATCTTTGGCGCTGTGGCTCAGTGTAGCCACCTTTCAACTGTTTCCGATGTAATAGTCTGGTGGAAACGTGAAGGGGCACGTCTCAAAAACATGCAGGTCAACATCGTCTGTTGACTGACAGAGGTCGCCGCCAGTTGAAGAGGGTCGTAATGTGTAATAGGCAGACATCTACCCTGACCATCACACAGGAATTCAAAATGGATCAGTATCCATTGCAAGTACTATGACAGTTAGGCAGAAGGTAAGAAAACTTGGATTTCATGGTTGACCGGCTGCTGATAAGCCACACGTCACGCCGGTAAATGCCAAACGACGCCTCGCTTAGTGTAAGGAGCGTGAACATTGGACGATTTAACAGTGCAAAAACGTTGTGTGGAGTGACGAATCACGGTACACAATATGGCGATCTGATGGCAGGGTGTGGGTATGGCGAATGCCCGGTGAACGTCATCTGCCAGCGTGTGTAGTGCCAACAGTAAAATTCGGAAGGGGTGGTGTTAGGGTGTGGTCGTGTTTTTCATGGAGGGGGCTTGCACCCATTGTTGTTTTGCGTAGTAGTATCACAGCAGAGGATTTCATTGATGTTTCAGTCACCTTCTTGCTTCCCACTGTTGAAGAGCAATTCGGGGATGGCGATTGAATCTTTCAACACGATCGAGCACCTGTTGATAATGCACGGCCTGTGGCGGAGTGGTTACGCGACAGTGACATCCCTGTAATGGACTGGCCTGACCTGAATTCTATAGAACATTCCTGGGATGTTTTGGAACGCCGACTTGGTGCCAGGCCTCACCGACCGACATCGATACCTCTGCTCAGAGCAGCACTCCGTGAAGAATGGGGTGCCATTCCCCAAGCAACCTTCCAGCACCTGACTGAACGTATGCCTGCGAGAGTGGAAGCTGTCATCAATGCTAAAGCCGTCGGCACACGGACCGTGCATCCGAACGTTGAGCGTGCCGAGTTTCTGACGTCATAGCGTGGAACAGCACGCTCGGGAGTCTTTCCGAACGTGCAGAGCAATATCCGGCGTGTCAGATATTCTGAGCGTGCGTCTGAGCGTTCGCCAATGAGATGGAACAACGTCACACGCAAGCCGTCTCCCTTCAGTACAGAGTTGTGAGGCGCCATTTTGGAATTCAATTCAAACCTATATGTATATATGCCGTTTCTGAGCACCAGCAAATTGAGAATCACTGGAAAACCCGTTGTTAGTTGTGTGATTCGATCCAATAAATTAATGAGAAACATCATATTTGGTTCAATCCCGCGTCCGGCCATTCTGATTTAGGTTTTCCGTGATTTCCCTAAATCACTCCAGGCAAATGCCGGGATGGTTCCTATGAAAGGGCACGGCCGACTTCCTTCCCCATCCTTCCCTAATCCGATGAGACCGATGACCACGCTGTCTGGTCTCCTTCCCCAAACCAACCAACGAACATCATATTCGAAGCCAAAGAATTATTGTAACTTGCGTATTATGAGAGTACGCTATTTGAAGGCAGCGACACACTGAAGATCCACCCAAAACGCACTGTTCTTGGTACAATGTTATAATTAAATTTCAATTAGTAACATGATTACGTACGATTAACGTTTTTACTAACGGCTAAGTAAATATTAGACAGTTCAGAGGTACTGTTGGTTTAGCGTATAACTATAATAGTTATTTGTGGGGGCGGTAGTTCGCGTCGTAAGATTTCCAATTTTTTTCCCCTAACATTCGCGTTTTTATAAGGTTCTGATACTTTATTATTAATTTAATATAAGTATATACTATAAAATTTGATGTTATGTAAATATAAGTTCACCATTTTTTGAGGGGTGACTTTGTCCGATTGGCTTAATCTACAGGACAGCTTGCGCTACCTGTATAAAGATATTCTGCTCATTTTACACTTCGTAATTCACATGTTGCAAAGATTCTGCTACTGGGTAGGAACAGTGATCAAGTAAGACAGACCCTGGGGTTTTACTAAAATGTGGGAATGATGAAATAATGTTTATCTTATGCGGAGAAGTATTTCAAATTTGCACCGCACTATTTTTAATGGAACTTTCATACGCCTGTGTCCTTATTGATTGGACATGGTACTTTCCTTTTCGTGGACGATGGAGGAAATGTGCGTTTCCATAGAGCTAACATGGGAATTTTACGCGCGCCCGTTGAGTGAACAGTGTGATTTACGAACTAGAAACGTCCCTCAACGGCCGCTGGAGTGCGTTGCGATGGCGTGTACCACGTTGGGACCCAAGCACCGTGTGCACAAGTCGCATCGTTCCTGAGCGTTCAGCAGCACGTTGAACTCGGCACGCTCAACAATAACGTTCGACAGCACGGTCCGTGTGCCGACGGCTTAGGGGCGGGCCAACACCATACTGAATTCCAGCATTACCGATGGAGGGCACCACGAACCTGTAATTCATTTTCAGCTAGGTGTCCGGATACTTTTGATCACGTAGTGTACTTTCTATTTGTTCTACACAAGTGCCACACGTTATGACTCTTCCGTTTCGTTTTGCAAGTTTTGGCTCTTGAATTCCTTTGTTGTGACGTAGTTCATACCTGTTTATTTGTTGTTCTCATTTCTGTGAGAGGTCTGTGCGGGATCTCGCCTGTTGTCACTATTCATCACATTTACTTGCAATGGTAATACACTCCTGGAAATGGAAAAAAGAACACATTGACACCGGTGTGTCAGACCCACCATACTTGCTCCGGACACTGCGAGACGGCTGTACAAGCAATGATCACACGCACGGCACAGCGGACACACCAGGAACCGCGGTGTTGGCCGTCGAATGGCGCTAGCTGCGCAGCATTTGTACACCGCCGCCGTCAGTGTCAGCCAGTTTGCCGTGGCATACGGAGCTCCATCGCAGTCTTTAACACTGGTAGCATGCCGCGACAGCGTGGACGTGAACCGTATGTGCAGTTGACGGACTTTGAGCGAGGGCGTATAGTGGGCATGCGGGAGGCCGGGTGGACGTACCGCCGAATTGCTCAACACGTGGGGCGTGAGGTCTCCACAGTACATCGATGTTGTCGCCAGTGGTCGGCGGAAGGTGCACGTGCCCGTCGACCTGGGACCGGACCGCAGCGACGCACGGATGCACGCCAAGACCGTAGGATCCTACGCAGTGCCGTAGGGGACCGCACCGCCACTTCCCAGCAAATTAGGGACACTGTTGCTCCTGGGGTATCGGCGAGGACCATTCGCAACCGTCTCCGTGAAGCTGGGCTACGGTCCCGCACACCGTTAGGCCGTCTTCCGCTCACGCCCCAACATCGTGCAGCCCGCCTCCAGTGGTGTCGCGACAGGCGTGAATGGAGGGACGAATGGAGACGTGTCGTCTTCAGCGATGAGAGTCGCTTCTGCCTTGGTGCCAATGATGGTCGTATGCGTGTTTGGCGCCGTGCAGGTGAGCGGCACAATCAGGACTGCATACGACCGAGGCACACAGGGCCAACACCCTGCATCATGGTGTGGGGAGCGATCTCCTACACTGGCCGTACACCACTGGTGATCGTCGAGGGGACACTGAATAGTGCACGGTACATCCAAACCGTCATCGAACCCATCGTTCTACCATTCCTAGACCGGCAAGGGAACTTTGCTGTTCCAACAGGACAATGCACGTCCGCATGTATCCCGTGCCACCCAACGTGCTCTAGAAGGTGTAAGTCAACTACCCTGGCCAGCAAGATCTCCGGATCTGTCCCCCATTGAGCATGTTTGGGACTGGATGAAGCGTCGTCTCACGCGGTCTGCACGTCCAGCACGAACGCTGGTCCAACTGAGGCGCCAGGTGGAAATGGCATGGCAAGCCGTTCCACAGGACTACATCCAGCATCTCTACGATCGTCTCCATGGGCGAATAGCAGCCTGCATTGCTGCGAAAGGTGGATATACACTGTACTAGTGCCGACATTGTGCATGCTCTGTTGCCTGTGTCTATGTGCCTGTGGTTCTGTCAGTGTGATCATGTGATGTATCTGACCCCAGGAATGTGTCAATAAAGTTTCCCCTTCCTGGGACAATGAATTCATGGTGTTCTTATTTCTATTTCCAGGAGTGTATTTGTTCTACACAAGTGCCACACGTTATGACTCTTCCGTTTCGTTTTGCAAGTTTTGGCTCTTGAATTCCTTTGTTGTGACGTAGCTCACACCTGTTTATTTGTTGTTCTCATTTCTGTGAGAGGTCTGTGCGGGATCTCGCCTGTTGTCACTATTCATCACATTTACTTGCAATGGTAATATATTCTTACCACGTGACTCATGTTCTTTAATCAGTGCATAATGTGACTACAGGACAACAATGTCTAGAAGGGAAGTTAATAATTTTGTGAAAAACAGGGGCACGTGAAAAGACTGAACACGGATCTCCCACTTTGCAGTTCAACACCGTGACCACACAACCACAACATTGAGGTTCTTGTAATTTGCGAGATGTGGCGTATCTTGAGCTTGGTTCGTCCACTATTTCCATTTCGTTTCTTTTTTTTTTCACAGTTCAGTACACCTTCTTCTTGTTTTCATTTTTAATCCGTGTTCAGTTTTTGACAGGCTATGCGCTGGGCCATCTGTAAGTAGGCTGCTTAGGTTTTTATGCTGGTGACGCCTTATAGTGCTCTGTATTCAAATCGCTGACTGTGCTGTGTGCAGTCTGTGGCTGGTTGGACTCACTGTTGAAATATTCGCTCGTGTAGTGTTGGGCAGTTGGATGTGAACAGCGCGTAGCGTTGCGCAGTTGGAGGTGAGCCGCCAGCAGTGGTGGATGTGGGGAGAGAGATGGCGGAGTTTTGAGAGGTTACTATGAGCGGACGATCTGGACGTATGTCCGTGAGAAAAAGGATATTTGTCAAACTGGATGTCACGAATATATTATCACTTCTGAACATTATTAAGATAAATATATTGTTTGTTCTCTATCAAAATCTTTCATTTGCTAACTATACGTCTATCAGTAGTTAGTGCCTTCAGTAGTTAGAATCTTTTATTTAGCTGGCAGTACTGGCGCTCGCTGTATTGCAGTAGTTCCAGAAAAGAAGATTTTTGCGAAGGATAGGTTGTTGTTTGCCAGGGCTATTCCTTTGTTGGTATTATTAAATGTCAGATTGCGTTGTGCTAAAATATTGTGTGTCAGTTCAGAAATGATCTATATCTACATCTACATCCATACTCCGCAAGCCACCTGACGGTGTGTGGCGGAGGGTACCTTGAGTACCTCTATCGGTTCTCCCTTCTATTCCAGTCTCGTATTGTTCGCGGAAAGAAGGATTGTCGGTATGCCTCTGTGTGGGCTCTAATCTCTCTGATTTTATCCTCACGGTCTCTTCGCGAGATATACGTAGGAGGGAGCAATATAATGCTTGACTCCTCGGTGAAGGTATGTTCTCGAAACTTCGACAAAAGCCCGTACCGAGCTACTGAGCGTCTCTCCTGCAGAGTCTTCCACTGGAGTTTATCTATCATCTCCGAAACGCTTTCGCGATTACTAAATGATCCTGTAACGAAGCGCGCTGCTCTCCATTGGATCTTCTCTATCTCTTCTATCAACCCTACCTGGTACGGATCCCACACTGCTGAGCAGTATTCAAGCAGTGGGCGAACAAGGCTACTGTAACCTACTTCCTATGTTTTCGGATTGCATTTCCTTAGGATTCTTCCAATGAATCTCAGTCTGGCATCTGCTTTACCGACGATCAACATTATATGCTTATTCCATTTTAAATCACTCCTAATGCCTACTCCCAGATAATTTACGGAATTAACTGCTTCCAGTTGCTGACCTGCTATATTGTAGCTAAATGATAAGGGATCTATCTTTCTATGTATTCGCAGCACATTGCACTTGTCTACATTGAGATTCAATTGCCATTCCCTGCACCATGCGTCAATTCGCTGCAGATCATCCTGCATTTCAGTACAATTTTCCATTGTTACAACCTCTCGATACACCACAGCATCATCTGCAAAAAGCCTCAGTGAACTTCCGATGTCATCCACCAGGTCATTTATGTATATTGTGAATAGCAACGGTCCTATGACACTCCCCTGCGGCACACCTGAAATCACTCTTACTTCGGAAGACTTCTCTCCATTGAGAATGACATGCTGCGTTCTGTTATCTAGGAACTCTTCAATCCAATCACACAATTGGTCTGATAGTCCATATGCTCTTACTTTGTTCATTAAACGACTGTGGGGAACTGTATCGAACGCCTTGCGGAAGTCAAGAAACACGGCATCTACCTGTGAACCCGTGTCTACGGCCCTCTGAGTCTCGTGGACGAATAGCGCGAGCTGGGTTTCACACGATCTTCTTTTTCGAAACCCATGCTGATTCCTACAGAGTAGATTTCTAGTCTCCAGAAAAGTCATTATACTCGAACATAATACGTGTTCCAAAATTCTACAACTGATAGACGTTAGAGATATAGGTGTATAGGTCTGCACATCTGTTCGACGTCCCTTCTTGAAAACGGGGATGACCTGTGCCCTTTTCCAATCCTTTGGTTCAGAATTAGTTCAAAATGGTTCAAATGGCTCTGAGCACTATGGGACTCAACATCTTAGGTCATAAGTCCCCTAGAACTTAGAACTACTTAAACCTAACTAACCTAAGGACATCACACACACCCATGCCCGAGGCAGGATTCGAACCTGCGACCGTAGCAGTCCCGCGGTTGCGGACTGCAGCGCCAGAACCGCTAGACCACCGCAGCCGGCTCAGAATAAGTAAAGAGATAAATGTCTGAGTGAGTTCAGTTTTACTCAGCTGTTTCAGCATCAAATGACGTAGAAGTTTACCAGCACAGTCATTCTTTACATTCAGAGGGGAAGTTCCACATCTTACCACTAAATCTAGTTTTGCCGCTTGGGATGGAGTGTTTCCCTCGCAGCCTCTTATATTCCGCCTCGCGACCCTTCCGCTTACGTGTTTCATCACTTATTTCGGAATGCAGCTGACAGTGTCTGTTCGCAGATTGCATTACCTCTCTTGACTGTACACTTTTTCATTAAGAAAGGCTTCAGCATCTCCGAAATGCATGTTGCAGTCCATTATTATATAATTACAAAAATCATCGGCATCGCGTCGTCGTGGTTGTGTGATCAGTGTGTCAGATTCCGAAGTGGGAGATCGGTATTCAAATCTCCCTCGCGCCCCACATTTATTTTCACAAAATTATCGACGGGCCGTCCTGTCATTGACATATCTGTTCGCTGCATTCAGATTTGTGCCTGTGTCGTGGTGTAAGATTCGTTAGCGACAGTGAGGTTCAAGGAAGGGCCCTCGAGACGCAGCTACCTCCTATTCGTTCTACACAAGTACTGCATGTTATGACTCTTGCGTTCCGTTTTGGAAGTCTTGCCGCTTCAATTCCTTTGAATTCCTTTGTTGTAACAGAATTCACACCCGTTTATTTGCTGTTTTCATTTCTGTGAGATGTCTCTGTGATATGGCTCAAATGGCTGTGAGCACTATGGGACTTAACATCTGAGGTCATCAGTCCCCTAGAACTACTTAAACCTAACGACATCACACACATCCATGGCCCGAGCCTGGATTCGAACCTACGACCGTAGCGGACGCGCGGTTCCAGACTGAACCGCCTAGAACCGCTCGGCCACATTTACTTGCCACGGTATATTCTTACCACATGACCCATATTCTACAGGATAGTCCATTTGTCTGCTGCTGATGTGCGGATTAGCCGCGACAGCAGCTAAAACACCTCCTTGGGCATCATCATTTGTTGCAGGTCGTGGTTGACGTTTCACATGTGGCTGAACACTTCCTGTTTCCTTAAATAACGGCGAACGGTCTGGACACTTGGATGATGTCGTCCAGGATACCGAGCAGCATACATAGGACACGCCCGTTGTCCATTTTGATCACAATAGCCATACATCAACACCATATCGACCTTGTTTGCAATTGGTAAACAGTCCATTTTAACACGGGCAATGTATCACGAAGTAAATACCGTCCGCACCGGCGGAATGTTACGTGATACCACGTACTTATACGTTTGTGACTATTACACCGGCATGTATCACAAAGTGAAAAAAGTGGTCCAACTAAAACAATCATATGTCTTTAAGTACTACACGGATATGTAATAAAACATGGGGGTTCCTGTTTAAAAAAACGCAGTTGATATCCGTTTGAGCTACGGCAACGCCATCTAGAGGGCCAACCATTGCGCCATCTGGTTTCCCCCTTCTAGCTAGACAAGTTTCGTTCTTTGTAGTTTTTTCGTTTGACACTTGTTTCATGAGAAATTTGGCCCGGTCACGATCAACGGACGACCCTGTATAACCTATGTATTTTAAAGAATCATCTGGTTTAAAAATATCATAACTATTACGTAATTCGATTTTTTTTTTTTTTTTTTTTTTTTTTTTTGTTGTTTGGGAAAGGAGACCAGACAGCGAGGTCATCGGTCTCATCGGATTAGGGAAGGATGGAGAAGGAAGTCGGCCGTGCCCTTTCAGAGGAACCATCCCGGCATTTGCCTGGAGCGATTTAGGGAAATCACGGAAAACCTGAATCAGGATGGCCGGACGCGGGATTGAACCGTCGTTCTCCCGAATACGAGTCCAGTGTCTAACCACTGCTCCACCTCGCTCGGAATGTAATTTGAGATATGTTCTTGACCGACGTACTGTTCGAAAGAGCAAACGCTCGAGTTTTACATGATTCCCGCTAGCAGCAATGTGCGCCGATTTCAGTTCTAGTAAAAACGTTGTCGGGACAACAGAAAGCCGTTTTGTGTTCTACTTTTTGCGCAGTGTAAGTCAATAATAACCGTTCAGCGTGACTTTAGAAATACTGGAACACGTGAGGCAATACTGACTTTACGACTTATCTTAGAAGAAAGATTAAGGAAAGGCAAACCTACGTTTCTAGCATTTGTAGACTTAGAGAAAGCTTTTCACAATGTTGACTGGAATACTCTCTTTCAAATTCTGAAGGTGGCAGGGGTAAAATACAGGGAGCGAAAGGCTATTTACAATTTGTACAGAAACCAGATGGCAGTTATAAGAGTCGAGGGGCATGAAAGGGAAGCAGTGGTTGGGAAGGGAGTAAGACAGGGTTGTAGCCTCTCCCCGATGTTATTCAATCTGTATCTTGAGCAAGCAGTAAAGGAAACAAAAGAAAAGTTCGGAGTAGGTATTAAAATCCATGGAGAAGAAATAAAAACTTTGAGGTTCGCCGATGACATTGTAATTCTGTCAGAGACAGCAATTGACTTGGAAGAGCAGTTGAACGGAATGGATGGTGTCTTGAAGGGAGGATATAAGATGAACATCAACAAAAGCAAAACGAGGATAATGGAATGTAGTCGAATTAAGTCGGGTGATGTTGATGGTATTAGATCAGGAAATGAGACACTTAAAGTAGTAAAGGAGTTTTGCTATTTGGGGAGCTAAATAACTGATGATGGTCGAAGTAGAGAGGATATGAAATGTAGACTGGCAATGGCAAGGAAAGCGTTCCTGAAGAAGAGAAATTTGTTAACATCGAGTATAGATTTAAGTGTCAGGAAGCCATTTCTGAAAGTATTTGTATGGGGTGTAGCCATGTATGGAAGTGAAACATGGACGATAACTAGTTTGGACAAGAAGAGAATAGAAGCTTTCGAAATGTGGTGCTACAGAAGAATGCTGAAGATTAGATGGGTAGATCACATAACTAATGAGGAAGTATTGAATATGATTGGGGAGAAGAGAAGTTTGTGGCACAACTTGACTAGAAGAAGGGATCGGTTGGTAGGGCATGTTCTGAAGCACCAATGGATCACCAGTTTAGTATTGGAGGGCAGCGTGGAGGGTAAAAATCGTAGAGGGAGACCAAGAGATGAATACACTAAGCAGATTCAGAAGGATGTAGGTTGCAGTAAGTACTGGGAGATGAAGAAGCTTGCACAGGATAGGGTAGCATGGAGAGCTGCATCAAACCAGTCTCAGCACTGAAGACCACAACAACAACAACAATGGTCCAGATCCTCCTACAGCACAGAGGGTTAGACGATGACACGAACAATTCCAAGAAACAGGTTTTTTTGTGTAAAGGCAAATCGTCTGGCTATGCCAGCGTGTCTGACACAGGCGTCGAACACAACCGCCATACCGCATTGACATATACCGTGCATCTGAAAGGGCAGGCACATTGAACATCTATGAAACGTTCGTGGAGGTATGTACCGTCTACGCAACTAAATGAAGACAATAAACAAACTGCCTTCATTTAGTTGCATAGACGGTACATATCTCCATGAATTTGGAGCAACGAAAGAGGGAAACAGAAGAAATGATGACCTCTGAAAAGGTATGAAAAAATAACTTTTTGAGTTCATCAAAATTGATTGTATTTGTTAATCATCATCATCATCATCGTCATCATCATTTAAGAGTGATTATGCCTTTCAGCGTTCAGTCTGGAGCATAGCCCCCCTTATACAGTTCCACCATGATCCCCTATTCAGTGCTAACATTGGTGCCTCTTCTGATGTTAAGCCTATTACTTCAAAATCATTCTTAACCGAATCCAGGTACCTTCTCCTCAGTCTGCCCCGACTCCTCCTACCCTCTACTGCTGAATCCATGAGTCTCTTGGGTAACCTCGCTTCTCCCATGCGTGTAACATGACCCCACCATCTAAGCCTGTTCGCCCTGACTGCTTCATCTATAGAGTTCATTCCCAGTTTTTCTTTGATTTCCTCATTGTGGACACCCTCCTGCCATTGTTCCCATCTACTAGTACCTGCAATCATCCCAGCTACTTTCATATCCGTAACCTCAACCTTGTTGATAAGGTAACCTGAATCCACCCAGCTTTCGCTCCCATACAACAAAGTTGGTCGAAAGATTGACCGGTGCACAGATAACTTAGTCTCGGTACTGACTTCCTTCTTGCAGAAGAGAGTAGATCGTAGCTGAGCGCTGACTGCATTAGCTTTGCTACACCTCGCTTCCAGTTCTTTCACTATGTTGCCATCCTGTGAGAATATGCATCCTAAGTACTTGAAACCGTCCACCTGTTCTAACTTTGTTCCTCCTATTTGGCACTCAATCCGTTTATATTTCTTTCCCACTGACATTACTTTCGTTTTGGAGATGCTAATCTTCATACCATAGTCCTTACATTACTGATCTAGCTCTGAAATATTACTTTGCAAACTTTCAATCGTATTTGTTTATTAGTTTCAGAAATAGAGACCTGCCAAATCGGACGATTCTTTTTGATACACCCTGTATTATGACAATTGCAAAGACAGCAGGATAGCAGACACGTCGGTGACCACACGGAAAGTTCATAATTTTGTGAAAAAAAAAGAAACATGAGGGAGATTTCAACACGGATATCCCGGTTTGCAGTCCAACATTATGGCCAAGCGACCACAACGGTGCGGTTCTTGTTATTAGCTCGATTTTGCATATGTTGAGCCTCGACCGTTCACTGTTTCTATTTTGCTTTTCTTTTAACATTTCAGTACACCTCCTGCCTGTTTTCATGCTTGATCTGTGTTCAGTTTTTGACAGCGGGCTATCCATTGTGCCATTTTACCATTAACTGTGAGATTGTTATCAAGTCTTCAAATGAAGCACATGTGAAACGGTTTGATTTCACGAAATCCACGGATATATGGCACTGTATGGCATATCGTTTATTTTAAGAGATGCATATGGGGCCTGAAGATGGCATAATGGAATGCCGAAATTGGTTGTCGTCAAAATAAAATAACATCTTAGTTACTTCCTGGCAGATTAAAACTGTGTGCCCGACCGAGACTCGAACTCGGCCCTTTGCCTTTCGCGGGCAAGTGCTCTACCATCTGAGCTACCGAAGCACGACTCACGCCCGGTATTCACAGCTTTACTTCTGCCAGTATCTCGTCTCCTACCTTCCAAACTTTACACACGCTCTCCAGCGAAACTTGCAGAACTAGCACTCCTGAAAGAAAGGATATAGCGGAGACATGGCTTAGCCACAGCCTGGGGGATGTTTCCAGAATGAGATATCCTTTCTTTCAGGAGTGCTAGTTCTGCAAGTTTCGCAGGAGAGCTTCTGTAAAGTTTGGAAGGTAGGGGACGAGATACTGGCAGAAGTATAGCTGTGAGTACCGGGCGTGCGGCGTGCTTCGGTAGCTCAGATGGTAGACCACTTGCCCGCGAAAGGCAAAGGTTCCGAGTTCGAGTCTCGGTCGGGCACACAGTTTTAATCTGCCAGGAAGTTTCATATCAGCGCACACTCCGCTGCAGAGTGAAAATCTCATTCTGGAAACATCTTAGTTGCACAGCTGTTCGAGAATTTTCTACACCTACATGGATACTCTGCAAATCACATTCAAGTGCCTGGCAGGGTTTCATGGAACCACCTTCACAATTCTCTATTATTCCAATCTCGTACAGAGCGTTGAAAGAATGAACACCTATATCTTTCCGTACGAGCGCTGATTTGCCTTATTTTATCATGGTGATCGTTTCTCCCTATGTAGGTCGGCGTCAACAAAATATTTTCGCATTCGGAGGAGAAAGTTGGTGATTGGAATTTCGTGAGAAGATTCCGTCGCAAAGAAAAACGCCTTTCTTTTAATGATTTCCAGCCCAAATCCTGTATCATTTCTGTGACACGCTGTCCCCTATTTCGCGATAATACTAAGCGTGCTGCCTTTCTTTGCACTTTATCGATGTACTCCGTCAGTCCTATCTGCTAAGGATCCCACACAGCGCAGCAGTATTCTAAAAGAGGACGGACAGGCTTAGTGTAGCCAGTCTCCTTAGTAGGTCTGTTACATTTTCTCAGTATCCTGCCAATGAAACGCGGTGTTTGGCTAGCCTTCCCCACAACATTTTTTATGTGTCCTTCCAATTTAAGTTGTTCGTAATTGTAATACCTAGGTTCAAATGGTTTAATGGCTCTGAGCACTATGGGACTTAACATCTATGGTCATCAGCCCCCTAGAACTACTTAACCCTAACTAACCTAAGGACATCACACAACACCCAGTCATCACGAGGCAGAGAACCTAGGTATTTAGTTGAATTTACGGTCTTTATATTTGACTGATTTATCGTGTAACCGAAGTTTAACGAGTTCCTTTTAGCACTAAAATGGATGACCTCACACTTTATTTAGGGTCAAGTGCCAACTTACGCACCATTCAGATACCTTTTCTAAATCGTTTTGCAGTTTGTTTTGACCTTCTTGTTGTGGCGTAACAAGACAGCCACGCCACTCGAAAGTAGCCGAAATGCACGCGTTACACACGCCGGCTGGCGTGAGGTCTGAGACAGGATACGTAATGAATGCTATAAAGAAAAGTACGTAGCTGCTGAAATACTTATCTTTAATCCATCATTTGTATACAGCATTCTTGATGATACAAGTGAGACGCTCTCTAGATATGGTTAATGGCGCCTCGCTAGGTCGTAGCCATGGACTTAGCTGAAGGCTATTCTAACTATCTCTCGGCTAATGAGAGAAAGGCTTCGTCAGTGTAGTCGCTAGCAAAGTCGTCGTACAACTGGGGACGAGTCCTAGTACGTCTCTCTAGACCTGCCGTGTGGTGGCGCTCGGTCTGCAATTACTGACAGTGGCGACACGCGGGTCCGACATGTACTAATGGACCGCGGCCGATTTAAAGCTACCACCTAGCAAGTGTGGTGTCTGGCGGTGACACCACACTTCTAATGACTTTTATAGTCGATAAACGAGAGCGGCATCTGCAAATCTGAGGGGATTGCGATGTGGAGCTCTCCTTTGCCAGTAACAGGAAAGATTAGCCTGCTTCTAAAGAGGCGTAAAACTGTCTCGGTCTTGAGGGCTCCAGCAAAAATTCCGCAACTCGTGACACCTGTGAATGACGGTGTAGGCGTCAGAACGTCGGGAGTGTGTAAAATACCGTGTGGGTGTGGGCAGTTTCCTGTATTACGGAATGTGCATACTACTAAACAGCGCAGTTTAGAATGAGAGAGATGTTTTCGCCTCCGGTATCCTGAGAATTCGGTGGTAGCGGAGCATGCTGTGGATAAAGGTCGCCGCATTGCGTTCGATGGGACGTCCGTCATTGCACGGATTACAGCAGAGTCTCGATTATCCGACCTAAACCGGCCGCGGCAAGGTGGGAAAGCGGGGAGCATAACACGGAAAATAACACAAAAAAACACAAAAATTAAACTAAAGTAGGCCACACGAGTTAAAATATTTAATACAATAGAAATCAAATTAGACTGAATAGATATTTACTGTGTCTACTGTGTCTAGAAGCAACAGTACTTTGCAGGGCAAGTTTTGTTGGCTTTCAAAAACTTTTCAGTTTGTGACACGAACTCGTTAAAAAACCATCCTTTAAAAATGTCTCATCTCATCCGAGCATTTTTTTTTGTTGTAATATTTCGCCGGTAAAGCATTTGTACATAAATTTTTAAATGCTTCGGTTTTTTTTTGGCTTACCTATCATACACAGTGTTGTGGCGTTGCAAGACAGCCACGCCACTCGGAAGTAGCCGAAATGCACGCGTACACACACGCCGGCTGGCGTGAGGTCTGAAACAGGATACTTATTGAATCCTATAAAGAAAAGTACGGAGCTTCTGTTTACTTAACTTTAATTCGTCCTTGTGGTACATCGCTCTTGATAATACAAGTGATACTCTCAGATATGGTTAATGGCGCCTTGCTAGGTCGTAGCCATGGACTTAGCTGAAGGCTATTCTAACTGTCTCTCGGCAAATGAGAGAAAGGCTTCGTCAGTGTAGTCGCTAGCAAAGTCGTCGTACAACTGGGACGAGTCCTAGTACGTCTCTCTAGACCTGCCGTGTGGTGGCGCTCGGTCTGCAATTACTGCCAGTGGCGACACGCGGGTCCGACATGTACTAATGGAACGCGGCCGATTTAAAGCTACCACCTAGCAAGTGTGGTGTCTGGCGGTGACACCACACACAGTTTCATTTTCAAATTTGCTGTGGCGTTACTGCATGCAAGAATTGTCACTCCTTTGCCACGTTCGTAGCCTGGCGCTGCCTTTTCGGCCTTTGACGCTAATGCTTTTTTCCGGTAACATTTTGCAATCGAGACCAGTCTCGTCGCAGTCAAAAATTTGATCGCCTGTTAAGTTTTCCTTGTCCAATACCTTGCGGAGTTTATTCCTAAACAATTGAACAGCTTCAAAATTTGCTGAAAGCTTTTCACCACAGACATTAAGTTGCCGAATTCCGTATCTTTTCTTCCATCTATCGAGCCAGCCTACACTAGCTGTGAAATCAGGTTCACCTTCGTTTAGTTCGTTCCGAAACTTTTAAGGCTTTTTTCCTGCAAAATAGGTGCCGACATGGGTACACCTTTATCTCTATGCTGAGTGGACCATAGGAACAAAGCTTCACTTACTTTTTCATAATCACATTTTTTCACGGTTTTCCGATCTTCCAAAACAGCCGAGGTTGCTCGCTGCGAACACCACTTCTCAATTTCATTGCGGTTCCTTTTCCAGTCTCCAACTGTTGTTTTCCCGACGTTATAATCTTACGCCACTTTTAATAAAGTTTCACCATTGTCTGTTCTTTTTAAAGCTTTAAGTTTTTCTTCCATTGAAAAGAAACACATTTTTCCGTTTTGAAGCCATCACCACAAATTTTTGCGATAAACAAAGTGCAACACGTCCACTCCAGTACAGATCTAAGTTAGCACTGACAAGGGAACCTCCCCATCGCACCCGCCTCAGATTTAGTTATAAGTTGGCACAGTGGATGGACCTTGAAAAACTGAACACAGATCGATCGAGAAAACAGGAAGAAGTTGTGTGGAACTATGCAAAAATAAGCAAAATATACAAACTGCGTCGTCCATGCGTAAGATAGGCAATATTAAGGGCAATGTCAGTGGACGATCTCCGTGGTCACGTGATTAGCGTGAACAGCTGCGGAACGAGGGGTCCTTGGTTCAAATCTTCCGTCGACCGAAAATTTTAACTTTTTATTTTCAGTTTGTGTGAAAAACTCTTATGTTTTCATCACTTTTTTTGGAGTGATTATTACATCCACAAGAAAACCTAAAGCGGGCAAGGTAGAAGAAACTTTTCACCCATTCGCCAAATGCACTAGTTAGGTGGGTCGACAACATATTCCTGTCATGTGACGCACATGCTGTCACCAGTGTCGTATAGAATATATCAGACGTGTTTTCCTGTGGAGGAATCGGTTGACCTATGACCTTGCGATCAAATGTTTTCGGTTCCCATTGGAGAGGCACGTCCTTTCGTCAACTAATCACACGGTTTTGCGGTGCGGTCGCAAAACACACACACTAAACTTATTACAGTGAACAGAGACATCAATGAACGAACGGACAGATCATAACTTTGAGGAAAATAAAGAAAGCAAAATTTTCAGTGGAGAGCAGATTTGAACCAAGGACCTCTCGTTCCGCAGCTGTTCACGCTAACCACGAGACCACGGCCCTCCTAGCCTCACATAGCCCTTAATATTGCCTATTTACGCATGGACGACCCAGTTTGTATATTTTGCTTATTTTTTCATAGTTCCACACAACTTCTTCCTGTTTTCTTGATTGATCTGTGTTCAGTTTTTCAAGGCCTATCCATTGTGCCAACTTATAACTAAATCTGAGGGGGGTGCGATGGGGATGTTCCCTTGTGAGAAGTGAGGAGTAGCAGACGGCGACAATGAACTGAGTGTCAACAAACAACATGTTACGTCACTGACCCCCGTCGGCTGGCGCACGGCCGGTGCGGTGAAAAGGGTGGGTCGGACAACACAGCAGGTCGAATGACGGAAGATCGGATAATCGAGACTCTACTGTAATAGTTTCTGGGATAGCGTCATAAAAGAAGCGACCCATACTAAAAAATTTGTGACTACACCGTCAATAAAGATGCCGGCCTGTAGCTAAGGCCGGTATTACACGATCAAATTTCTTTGTCCAATACCTTTGTCAAAGAAATTTGATGGTGTAATAGGGAACTTGGTGAAATGTCGTCAAATATTTGATGAAATCTAGGGCCTCGCTCTAGATTTGTTCAAAGAAGTCGCTTGTCTTCTTTTCACTGGAATGTGACATGTTACCACATCAAGCTCTAGCATCGCTGCAGCATTCTTTCGTCTGTAGTGTTTTTATAAACATTGCCGGTAAATTGGTGTGTAGCGACAACTACAAAATTAATAGAGGTGTATGAAGCTGATGAGGCGTTTTCCAATGTGAGGCACCCTGAATACAAAAACAGATTAAGAAGATTGGAGACCTATCCTAACCTAACCAAACTCTCTCCTGTAGCAAGGTTCAAATGGCTGTGAGCACTATGGGGCTTAACATCTGAGGTCATCAGTCCCCTAGAACTTAGAACTACTTAAACCTAACTAACCTAAGGACATCACACACATCCATGCCCGAGGCAGGATTCGAACCTGCGACCGTACCAGCAGCGCGCTTACAGACGGAAGCGCCTAGAACCGCTCGGCCACAACGGCCGGCTGTAGCACGGAATCGGACTGTTACAGTGAGCCTGTCTTTTGCACATACAGCACTTCTTAAGTGAGTATGTGCTTTGTGATATGACAATACGCTTTACTGAGCACATACTGAAATGTATGCTCATCCTCTCTTAAGTAATTTATGTACGACGTGACGTCCTCCACTATAAGCTCACTTAACAAGTTCTGTTGAATGCTTTTATCGTGTCGTCGTAACACCCACTGCTTCACCCAGATACGTTTCCTTCCCCCCCCCCCCCCCACCCCACTTCTCTTCCGCATGTGCACACAGTGCAATTGTGGTACATGAAACAGCTGCGGTTAATAATGGATTGTTGTTGACAGCCATCTTGAACTTTGACGGAAAATATGATGACAGTGCTCAAATGGTTCAAATCGCTCTGAGCACTATGGGACTTAACATCTGAGGTCAACAGTCCCCTAGAACTTAGAACTACACTACTGGCCATTAAAATTGCTACACCACGAAGAAATGCAGATGATAAACGGGTATTCATTGGACAAATATATTAAACTATACATGTGATTACATTTTCACGCAATTTGGGTGCATAGATCCTGAGAAATTAATACCCAGAACAATCACCTCTGGCCGTAATAACGGCCTTGATACGCCTGGGCATTGAGTCAAACAGAGTTTGGATGGCGTCTACAGGTACAGCTGCCCGTGCAGCTTCCACACGATATCACAGTTCATCAAGACTAGTGACTGGCGTATTGTGACGAGCCAGTTGCTCGGCCACCACTGACCACACGTTTTCAATTGGGGAGAGATCTGGAGAATGTGCTGGCCAGGGCATCAGTCCAACATTTTATGTATCCAGAAAGGCCCGTACAGGACCCAACGTCCGGTCGTGCATTATCCTGGTGAAATGTAGGGTTTCGCAGGGATGGAATGAAGGGTAGAGCCACGCGTCGTAACACATCTGAAATGTAACGTCCACTGTTCAAAGAGCCATCAATGCGAAGAAGAGGTGACCGAGACGTGTAACCAATGGCACCCCATAACATGACGCAGGATGATACGCCAGTATGGCGATGACGAATACACGCTTCCAACGTGCGTTCACCGCGATGTCGTCAAAGACGAATGCGACCATCGTGATGCTGTAAACAGAACCTGGATTCGTCCGAAAAAATGACGTTTTCCCATTCGTGCACCCAGGTTCGTCGTCGAGTACACCATCACAGGCGCTCCTGTCTGTGATGCAGCGTCAAGGGTAAACGCAGCCACGGTCTCCGAGCTGATAGTT
Organism: Schistocerca cancellata; assembly: GCF_023864275.1. NCBI lineage: Eukaryota > Metazoa > Arthropoda > Insecta > Orthoptera > Acrididae > Schistocerca > Schistocerca cancellata. Next base: position 79,263,697 of record NC_064636.1, read on the forward strand.
GGTTGGTTGGCTTGGGGAAGGAGACCAGACAGCGTGGTCATCGGTCTCATCGGAGTAGGGAAGGATCGGGAAGGAAGTCGGCCGTGCCCTTTCAGAGGAACCATCCCGGCATTTGCCTGGAGTGATTTAGGGAAATCACGGAAAACCTAAATCAGGATGGTCGGACGCGGGATTGAACCGTCGTCCTCCCGAATGCGAGTCCAGTGTCTAACCACTGCGCCACCCCGCTCGGTCCGAGCTGATAGTCCGTGCTGCTGCAAACGTCGTCGAACTTTCGTGCAGATGGTTGTTGCCTTGCTAACGTCCCCATATGTTGACTCAGGGATCGAGACATGGCTGCACGATGCGTCACAGCCGTGCGGATAAGATGCCTGTCATCTCGACCGCTAGTGATACGAGGCCGTCGGGATCCAGCATAGCGTTCCGTATTACCCTCCTGAACCCACCGATTCCATATTCTGCTAACAGTCATTGGATGTCGACCAACGCGAGCAGCAATGTCGCGATACGATAAAACGCAATCGCGATAGGCTACAATCCGACCCTTATCAAAGTCGGAAACGTGATGGTACGCATTTCTCCTCCTTACACGAGGCATCACAACAACGTTTCACCAGGCAACGCCGGTCAACTGCTGTTTGTGTATGAGAAATCTGTTGGAAACTTTCCTCATGTCAGCACGTTGTAGGTGTCGCCACCGGCGCCAAACTTGTGTGAATGCTCTGAAAAGCTAATCATTTGTATATCACAGCATCTGTCGGTTAAATTTCGCGTGCGTAGCACGTCATGTTCGTGGAGTAGCAATTGTAATGACCAGTAGTGTACTTAAACCTAATCAACCTAAGGACATCAGACACATCCATGCCCGAGGCAGATGACAGTGTCATACGCCTTTTAAGCGGCACGTCAAAGATCTTTGTCAAATATACACTCCTGGAAATTGAAATAAGAACACCGTGAATTCATTGTCCCAAGAAGGGGAAACTTTATTGACACATTCCTGGGGTCAGATACATCACATGATCACACTGACAGAACCACAGGCACATAGACACAGGCAACAGAGCATGCACAATGTCGGCACTAGTACAGTGTATATCCACCTTTCGCAGCAATGCAGGCTGCTATTCTCCCATGGAGACGATCGTAGAGATGCTGGATGTAGTCCTGTGGAACGGCTTGCCATGCCATTTCCACCTGGCGCCTCAGTTGGACCAGCGTTCGTGCTGGACGTGCAGACCGCGTGAGACGACGCTTCATCCAGTCCCAAACATGCTCAATGGGGGACAGATCCGGAGATCTTGCTGGCCAGGGTAGTTGACTTACACCTTCTAGAGCACGTTGGGTGGCACGGGATACATGCGGACGTGCATTGTCCTGTTGGAACAGCAAGTTCCCTTGCTGGTCTAGGAATGGTAGAACGATGGGTACGATGACGGTTTGGATGTACCGTGCACTATTCAGTGTCCCCTCGACGATCACCAGTGGTGTACGGCCAGTGTAGGAGATGGCTCCCCACACCATGTTGCCGGGTGTTGGCCCTGTGTGCCTCGGTCGTATGCAGTCCTGATTGTGGCGCTCACCTGCACGGCGCCAAACACGCATACGACCATCATTGGCACCAAGGCAGAAGCGACTCTCATCGCTGAAGACGACACGTCTCCATTCGTCCCTCCATTCACGCCTGTCGCGACACCACTGGAGGCGGGCTGCACGATGTTGGGGCGTGAGCGGAAGACGGCCTAACGGTGTGCGGGACCGTAGCCCAGCTTCATGGAGACGGTTGCGAATGGTCCTCGCCGATACCCCAGGAGCAACAGTGTCCCTAATTTGCTGGGAAGTGGCGGTGCGGTCCCCTACAGCACTACGTAGGATCCTACGGTCTTGGCGTGCATCCGTGCGTCGCTGCGGTCCGGTCCCAGGTCGACGGGCACGTGCACCTTCCGCCGACCACTGGCGACAACATCGATGTACTGTGGAGACCTCACGCCCCACGTGTTGAGCAATTCGGCGGTACGTCCACCCGGCCTCCCGCATGCCCACTATACGCCCTCGCTCAAAGTCCGTCAACTGCACATACGGTTCACGTCCACGCTGTCGCGGCATGCTACCAGTGTTAAAGACTGCGATGGAGCTCCGTATGCCACGGCAAACTGGCTGACACTGACGGCGGCGGTGCACAAATGCTGCGCAGCTAGCGCCATTCGACGGCCAACACCGCGGTTCCTGGTGTGTCCGCTGTGCCGTGCGTGTGAGCATTGCTTGTACAGCCCTCTCGCAGTGTCCGGAGCAAGTATGGTGGGTCTGACACACCGGTGTCAATGTGTTCTTTTTTCCATTTCCAGGAGTGTATTTGACGAATATTTGATGACCTCTTTGATCAAATCTTTGATAAATAAATTTGACAGTGTAATATCGGCCTAAGCAGAGCTAGGAACCCGCCCACGGTTGAAACGGGCGCGCAAACGTTACCGTGTAGTCTGCTGGGGCGAGCACGTGGCCCACGAGAAAGACAGGCTGCGGCGCGTGCGTCACGAACACAGGCTCGAACTCGCTCGCTCGCTCAGCTGAGCAGACAAACTACGTTTCTAAACCTGTTTACTCGCGGCTGAGCGCGTACGTACTAACGAGAATTGCATCTTCTACTGGAATCTGGTATTACCAAGTCTTACTGATTACTACTCGTACAACAAAACTTACGATCAGTTCTCGGCATAAATGAAATAACGGCTTGTTTGTAGTATTTAGTCTCTTCTGCTTAACAGTCCTCATTTCATACAGGATGTGATGCCTTATGCTACTGACATTCATTCTGACATGATTTTAATTTTATTGTACCTCACAAGGGAACCTCCCCATCGCAACCCCCTCAGATTTAGTTATAAGTTGGCACAGTGGATAGGCCTGGAAAAACTGAACACAGATCAATCGAGAAAACACGAAGGAGTTGTGTGGAAGTATGAAAAAATAAGCAAAATATACAACCTGGGTAGTCCATGCGCAACATAGGCAACATTAAGGACGACGTGAGCTATGGAGCGCTGTGGTCCCGTGGTTAGCGTGAGCAGCTGCGGAACGAAAGGTTTTTGGTTCAACTCTTCCCTCGAGTGAAAATTTTAGTTTTTTTATTTTCAGACCTGTCCGTCCGTCCGTCCGATGCGAGGTAACCGCGCCGTAGTATGGGGACGCCACACCTAAACAAACATCGAAACACACGACGTCAGTGGACCCCAGCGCACGGAAGAGAGAGTATTCCTGCTAACGAGGCTCCCTGGCTTGCTGGCAGTTTGGACGGGAGTGCATTAAATATGTGAGATGTATTCCGTGGGCAATATGAATCCAGCAAATATACACTCCTGGAAATGGAAAAAAGAACACATTGACACCGGTGTGTCAGACCCACCATACTTGCTCCGGACACTGCGAGAGGGCTGTACAAGCAATGATCACACGCACGGCACAGCGGACACACCAGGAACCGCGGTGTTGGCCGTCGAATGGCGCTAGCTGCGCAGCATTTGTGCACCGCCGCCGTCAGTGTCAGCCAGTTTGCCGTGGCATACGGAGCTCCATCGCAGTCTTTAACACTGCTAGCATGCCGCGACAGCGTCGACGTGAACCGTATGTGGAGTTGACGGACTTTGAGCGAGGGCGTATAGTGGGCATGCGGGAGGCCGGGTGGACGTACCGCCGAATTGCTCAACACGTGGGGCGTGAGGTCTCCACAGTACATCGATGTTGTCGCCAGTGGTCGGCGGAAGGTGCACGTGCCCGTCGACCTGGGACCGGACCGCAGCGACGCACGGATGCACGCCAAGACCGTAGGATCCTACGCAGTGCCGTAGGCGACCGCACCGCCACTTCCCAGCAAATTAGGGACACTGTTGCTCCTGGGGTATCGGCGAGGACCATTCGCAACCGTCTGCATGAAGCTGGGCTACGGTCCCGCACACCGTTAGGCCGCCTTCCGCTCACGCCCCAACATCGTGCAGCCCGCCTCCAGTGGTGTCGCGACAGGCGTGAATGGAGGGACGAATGGAGACGTGTCGTCTTCAGCGATGAGAGTCGCTTCTGCCTTGGTGCCAATGATGGTCGTACGCGTGTTTGGCGCCGTGCAGGTGAGCGCCACAATCAGGACTGCATACGACCGAGGCACACAGGGCCAACACCCGGCATCAGGGTGTGGGGAGCGATCTCCTACACTGGCCGTACACCACTGGTGATCGTCGAGGGGACACTGAATAGTGCACGGTACATCCAAACCGTCATCGAACCCATCGTTCTACCATTCCCAGACCGGCAAGGGAACTTGCTGTTCCAACAGGACAATGCACGTCCGCATGTATCCCGTGCCACCCAACGTGCTGTAGAAGGTGTAAGTCAACTACCCTGGCCAGCAAGATCTCCGGATCTGTCCCCCATTGAGCATGTTTGGGACTGGATGAAGCGTCGTCTCACGCGGTCTGCACGTCCAGCACCAACGCTGGTCCAACTGAGGCGCCAGATGGAAATGGCATGGCAAGCCGTTCCACAGGACTACATCCAGCATCTCTACGATCGTCTCCATCGAAGAATAGCAGCCTGCATTGCTGCGAAAGGTGGATATACACTGTACTAGTGCCGACATTGTGCATGCTCTGTTGCCTGTGTCTATGTGCCTGTGGTTCTGTCAGTGCGATCATGTGATGTATCTGACCCCAGGAATGTGTCAATAAAGTTTCCCCTTCCTGGGACAATGAATTCACGGTGTTCTTATTTCAATTTACAGGAGTGTAGCTCGCGACTTCAATAACAAGGTTCCCATTGGAGAGGCACGTCCTTTCGTCTACTAATCGCACGGTTTTGCGGTGCGGTCGCAAAACACAGATACTAAACTTATTACAGTGAACAGAGACGTCTATGAACGAACGGACAGATCATGACTTTGCGAAATTGAAGAAAATAAACTTTTCACTCGAGGGAAGATTTGAACCATGAACCTCTCGCTCCGCAGCTGCTCACGCTAACCACGGGACCACGGCGCTCCTTGTCTCACATTGTCCTTTATGTTGCCTATCTTCAGCATGAACTACTCAGTTTGTATATTTTGCTTAATTTTTCATACTTCCACACAACTTCTTCCTGTTTTCTCGATTGATCTGTGTTCAGTTTTTCAAGGCCTATCCACTCAGCCAACTTATAACTAAACCTGAGGGGGGTGCGATGGGGAGGTTCCCTTGTCAGTAGAGCCGTAATAAGTTATTAGTAGGCCTATGAACCGGGTGATGAAAAAGTCAGTATAAAATTGAAAACTGAATAAATCACGGAATAATGTAGATAGAGAGGTAACAATTGACACACATGCTTGGAATCACATGGGGTTTTATGAGAACCAAAAAAAATACAACAGTTCAAAAAATGTCCGGCAGATGGCCCTTCATCTGATCAGAATAGCAGTAATTAGCATAACAAAGTAAGACAAAGCAAAGATGAAGTTCTTTACAGGAAATGCTCAATATGTCCACCATCATTCCTCAACAATAACTGTAGTCGAGGAATAATGCTGTGAACAGCACTGTAAAGCATGTCAGGAGTTATGGTGAGGCATTGGCGTCGGATGTTGTCTTTCAGCATCCCTAGAGATGTCGGTCGATCACGATACACTTGCGACTTCAGGTAACCCCAAAGCCAATAATCGCACGGACTGAGGTCTGGGGACCTGGGAGGCCAAGCATGACGAAACTGGCGGCTGAGCACACGATCATTACCAAAAGACGCGCGCAAGAGATCTTTCAGGCGTCTAGCAATACGTGGTGGAGCGCCATCCTGCATAAACATCGTAACGTTCCAGCAGGTGTTTATCAGCCAGGCTGGGGATGATGCGATTATGTAACATATCGGCGTACCTCTCACCCGTCACGGTAGCAGTTACAAAACCAGAATCACGCATTTCCTCGAAGAAAAAAGGCCCGATAACGGTAGATGTGGTAAATACAACCCGTACCGTGACTTTCTCGTCGTGCAATGGGGTTTCCACGACAGTTCTAGGACTTTTGGTAGCCCATATTCTGCAGTTGTGGGCGTTGACAGACCCTCGGAAATGAGCTTCGTCGGTCCACAACACGTTACTCAACCAATCGTCATCTTCCGCCATCTTTTCAAACGCCCACACCGCAAATGCCCTCCGCTTCACTAAATCGCCAGGTAACAGTTCACGATGCCGGTGGATTTTGTACGGATAGCACCGGAGGATTCGCCTAAGTGCCAACCAAACAGTAGTGTACGGAATGCCGGCGCGACGTGCGACTGCACGAGCGCTGACTTCCCCGTGCGTAGACGAACCCGCTACAGTCTCCATTTCTTCCTGAACTGTCTCAGCAGCATTACGCCTTGTGCTCGGTCGGCCAATACGGGGTCTATCGTCTAAACAACCCGTGGCTTCGAACTTCGAAATCATTCTCGCCACAGCTGCATTTGTCGACGGACCTTTACCCGTTCGAATCCCCTTCCTACGGCGATAGGATCGTAACGCTGAACTAGCACATTCCCCATTCTGATAATACAGCTTCACTAAAAGCGCCTTTTCAGGTAACGTCAACATGCTGCGACTGCTGGAGCATCTGGTCCTCTCTCTCATTACAGCTCCTTTTATACACGATTGGCATGCGCAGTCACTGACGTTTTGCTGTCCAGCGCCATCTGTCGGACATTTTTTTGAACTTTTGTATTTTTTTGGTTCTAATAAAACCCCATGTCATTCCAAGCATGTGTGTCAATTTGTACTTCTTTATCTACATTATACCGTGGTTTATTAAGTTTTCAAATGTATACTGACTTTTTGATCACCCGGCACTTTCTATCATTGTAGGAGTACTAACTGTAGGTCTCCATAATAGCGGTTTCTAGAACAAGATGCAATTCTCGTTTGTACGTACGCACCTAGCTACGAGTTAACAGGTGTAGAAACATAGTTTGTCTGCTCAGACTTCAAGAAGAATATAATAATTCCAATCCCAAAGAAAGCAGGTGTTAACAGATGTGAAAATTACCGAACTATCAGTTTAATACGTCACAGCTGCAAAATACTAACGCGAATTCTTTACAGACGAATGGAAAAACTGGTGGAAGCCAACCTCGGGGAAGATCAGTTTGGATTACGTAGAAATATTGGAACACGTGAGGCAATACTGACCCTACGACTTATCTTAGAAGCTAGATTAAGGAAAGGCAAACCGACGTTTCTAGCATTTCTAGACTTAGAGAAAGCTTTTGACAATGTTGACTGGAATACTCTTTTCAAATTATGAAGGTCGCAGGTGTAAAATACAGGGAGCGAAAGGCTGTTTACAATTTCTTCAGAAACCAGATGGCAGTTATAAGAGTCGAGGGACATGAAAGGGAAGCAGTGGTTGGGAAGGGAGTGAGACAGGGTTGTAGCCTCTCCCAGATGCTATTCAATCTGTATATTGAACAAGCAGTAAAGGAAACAAAAGAAAAGTTTGGAGTAGGAATTAAAATCCATGGAGAAGAAATGAAAACTTTGAGGTTCGCCGATGACATTGTAATTCCGTCAGACACAGCAAAGGACTTGGAAGAGCAACTAAACGGAATGGATAGTGTCTTGAAAGGAGGATATAAGATGAACATCAACAAAAGCAAAACGAGGATAATGGAATGTAGTCGAATTAAGTCGGGTGATGTTGAGGGAATTAGATTAGGAAATGAGACACTTAAAGCAGTAAAGGAGTTTTGCTATTTGGGGAGCAAAATAACTGACGATGGTCGAAGTAGAGCGGATATAAAATGTAGACTGGCAATAGCAAGTAAAGCGTTTCTGAAGAAGAGAAATTTGTTAACATCGAGTACTGATTGAAGTGTGAGGAAGTCGTTTCTGAAAGTATTGGTATGGAGTGTGGCCATGTATGGAAGTGAAACACGGACGATAAATAGTTTAGACAAGAAGAGAACAGAAGGTTTCGAAATGTGGTGCTACAAAAGAATGCTGAAGATTAGATGGGTAGATCACGTAACTAATGAGGAGGTATTGAATAGAATTGGGGAGAAGAGGAGTTTGTGGCACGACTAGAAGAAGGGATTGGTTGGTAAGGCACATTCTGAGGCATCAAGGGATCACCAATTTAGTATTCGATGGCAGTGTGGAGGGTAAAAATAGTAGAGGGAGACCAAGAGATGAATACATTAAGCAGATTCAGAAGGATGTAGGTTGCAGTAGGTACTGGGAGATGAAGAAGCTTGCACAGCATAGAGTAGCATGGAGAGCTGCATCAAACCAGTCTCAGGACTGAAGACCACAACAACACCAACAATTGCACGATTGTAGTGTTCGTAGCGCACTACATATGGCAAACATAAATCCTTCTTTGATTAAAATAATACAAGAGATGTGTAAAGATAAAATTTGCCACGTGAAAGTTGGTAATAAACTTTCACAGAAATTTAGAACAAGCAAAGGCCTTTTACAGGGCTATCCCATGTCACCATCATTATTTAAAACCTATATCGATATTAGCCTTAGAATATGGTCACGTAAATGAAATAGTATGGGATCAGAAATAAGAGATGGAGTTTACCTGCATCATTTATTGTTTACTGATGATCAAGTAGTCGTAGCACAAGATGGGGAGGATGCTAACTATATGTGCAATCAACTAGCAGCAGCATACAAAACTTGGGGTTTGAAGATTAATTACCAAAAAACAGAATACTTGACTAATGATCCAGATGAGCTATACATTGAAGGAAAGAAAATCAAAAAGATAAACCCTTTTTGTTTTTCGGACTTCATTTTAGAAATCGAGGGAAAATCAGGGTCAAAAATCAATAAAAGAATTAGTAGCGGACGGAAGGCCATTGGGATGCTTAACTCAGTCTTATGGACCAGGAATGTAATGAGTAGAACTAAAAAATCAATATACAGATATGTATTATAGAGTGTGGTTCTATATGGAACGGAGACCTGGACAATTAACCTCATCATCATCATCATCATCATCAGTTAGGACTTATTATGCCTTTCAGCGTTCAGTCTGGAGCATAGCCCCCCTTATACAGTTCCTCCATGATCCCCTATTCAGTGCTAACATTGGTGCCTCTTCTGATGTTAAACCTATTACTTCAAAATCATTCTGAACCGAATCCAGGTACCTTCTCCTCGGTCTGCCCCGACTCCTCCTACCCTCTACTGCTGAATCCACGAGTCTCTTGGGTAACCTTGCTTCTCCCATGCGTGTAACATGACCACACCATCTAAGCCTGTTCGCCATGACTGCTACATCTATAGAGTTCATTCCCAGTTTTTCTTTGATTTCCTCATTGTGGACACCCTCCTGCCATTGTTCCCATCTACTAGTACCTGCAATCATCCTAGCTACTTTCATTCCGTAACCTCAACCTTGTTGATAAGATAACCTGAATCCACCCAGCTTTCGCTCCCATACAACAAAGTTGGTCGAAAGATTGACCGGTGCACAGATAACTTAGTCTCGGTACTGACTTCCTTCTTGCAGAAGAGAGTAGATCGTAGCTGAGCGCTCACTGCATTAGCTTTGCTACACCTCGCTTCCAGTTCTTTCACTGTGTTGCCATCCTGTGAGAATATGCATCCTAAGCACTTGAAACCGTCCACCTGTTCTAACTTTGTTCCTCCTATTTGGCACTCAATCCGTTTATATTTCTTTCCCACTGACATTACTTTCGTTTTGGAGATGCTAATCTTCATACCATAGTCCTTACATTTCTGATCTAGCTCTGAAATATTACTTTGCAAACTTTCAATCGAATCTGCCATCACAACTAAGTCATCCGCATATGCAAGACTGCTTATTTTGTGTTCACATATCTTAATCTCACCCAGCCCGTCTATTGTTTTCAACATATGATCCATAAATAATATGAACAACAGTGGAGATAGGTTGCAGCCTTGTCTTACCCCTGAAACTACTCTGAACCATGAACTCAATTTACTGTCAACTCTAACTGCTGCCTGACTATCCATGTAAAGACCTTTAATTGCTTGCAAAAGTTTGCCTCCTATTCCATAATCTTGTAGAACAGACAATAACTTCCTCCTAGGAACCCGGCCATATGCCTTTTCTAGATCTATAAAGCATAGATACAATTCCCTGTTCCACTCATAACACTTCTCCATTATTTGCCGTAAGCTAAAGATCTGGTCTTGACAACCTCTAAGAGGCCTAAACCCACACTGATTTTCATCTAATTGGTCCTCAACTAATACTCGCACTTTCATTTCAACAATACCTGAGAAGATTTTACCCACAACGCTGATTAAAGAGATACCTCTGTAGTTGTTACAATCTTTTCTGTTTCCATGTTTAAAGATTGGTGTGATTACTGCTTTTGTCCAGTCTGATGGAACCTGTCCCGACTCCCAGGCCATTTCAATTATCCTGTGTCGCCATTTAAGACTTGACATTCCACTGTATTTGATGAGTTCGGACTTAATTTCATCCACCCCAGCCGCTTTATTGCACTGCAATCTATTGACCATTTTTACCACTTCCTCAAATGTGATCCTATTTCCATCATCATTCCTATCCCATTCTACCTCGAAATCTGAAACATTACTGATCGCATTTTCACCTACATTGAGCAACTCTTCAAAATATTCCCTCCATCTGCCCAAGGCATCCACAGGATTCACCAGCAGTTTTCCTGACCTGTCCAAAATACTTGTCATTTCCTTCTTACCTCCCTTTCGAAGACTGCGAATTACACTCCAGAATGGTTTTCCAGCAGCTTGACCCATAGTCTCCAACCTGTTTCCAAAGTCTTCCCACGATTTCTCCTTGGATGCTGCAATTATCTGTTTGGCTTTGTTTCTTTCTTCAACATAACTTTCTCTGTCTACCTGGGTTCTGGTATGTAGCCATTTTTGATACGCCTTCTTTTTCCTTTTACAGGCTGCCTTGACCGTATCATTCCACCAAGCTGTTTGCTTCATCCTACTTTTACACACTACTGTTCCAAGACATTCTTTAGCCACTTCTAGTACTGTGTCCCTGTACCTTGTCCATTCCTTTTCCAATGACTGTAATTGACTACATTCAACTAACTGGTACCTTTCTGAGATCGCTGTTATGTACTTGTGCCTGATTTCCTTATCCTGAAGTTTCTCCACTCTTATCCTCCTACATATGGACCTGACCTCCTGCACTTTCGACCTCACAATCCCAATTTCACTGCAGATTAAATAATGATCAGTGTCATCAAAGAATCCCCTGAATACACGTGTGTCCCTCACAGCCTTCCTGAATTCCTGATCTGTTATTATATAGTCAATGACAGATCTGGTTCCCCTGCCTTCCCAAGTATACCGGTGAATGTTCTTATGTTTAAAAAAGGAGTTTGTGATTACTAAGCCCATACTGGCACAGAAATCCAAGAGTTGTTTCCCGTTCCTGTTGGCCTCCAATTAACCTGAAGGACATTAAAAAATTACAGGCTCTGGAGATGGACTTCTGGAGAAAATCGCAAGACTCTCCAGGAAAGAGAAGTAAGGAACACCGAAATAATACGGAGAATGGAAATAAAAGAAAGAATATATGACGTAATGGATAGGAAGAAATTACAGTGGTACGGGCATTTACGAAGAATTGAGGAAGCTAGAAAACCAAAATTGATACTGGAGTGGGAACCGGAGGTGGAGAAGAAGAAAAGGACGACCAATGACCATCTGGCTCCAAAATGTACAGCACACAATGAGGAGAATGGGCGCAAAGGAAGAGGAGACAAATGGTTCAAATGGCTCTGAGCACTATGGCCATCAGTCCCCTAGAACTTAGAACTAATTAAACCTAACTAACCTAAGGACATCACACACATCCATGCCCGAGGCAGGATTCGAACCTGCGACCGTAGCAGTCGCGCGGCTCCGGACTGAGCGCCTAGAACCGCGAGACCACCGCGGCCGGCCCGAAGAGGACAGACACAAAAATCGAAACACCTGGAGGAATATTTTGAAAATATAGTTTAAGAACTGTTATTCTTTGTATTGTAATTTGCGAGTAAATTATTATGTTATGAGGAAAAGCTCAAAATAAAATAAAAAATATTCACGATTACACGGAAAGGAATTTTTTTTTTCTATATTACGTTACAGACACAAGTCTTTTTTGTTTTCGTTTCTGATAGGAAACTGCCAAAATGAATACCCGGATAATGTCGGGTTTGCCACCTGGTTAATGAATATGAGGTCAGCCTATTATGCAAAACCCAAATTTTTCGTGTTTCAGCAGCTCTGTGTCATCTTATTAGGTTTTTCCTTATTCAAATGTGTGAAATGTGAACATATTTTAAATAATAACTAATCTACGAAATTTAAGCCTAAAGACGGTTTTTGTTTGTTTTGTCATTACCTTAATGTTACATTACACGGTTACGCAGGACCATTTGCACATTATCACGCACTGATGGCTTGTCATTTGCAACCAAGTGGTGATAACGTGAATTTGGTTGACGAATTAACACATCACTTTATGATTAAATGTAATTTTCTTGTGTCAAGATATTTCGCGCATATATTTCTTTGGCACAGAGCCACGCACAAATAAAACATATTTTGCAGAATTTTGTTTGTAACTAATAATTTTTATTTCACCAAAACACGGTATAAATGTAATGATTCTGTGTCCCAATCTAGTTAGCGTTCACTTTTTCTCAAGTGAGTTTGGCACCGACTTTGAAATATGTTTACCTTCTATTTTTCTCTCTCTCTCTCCCTCTGTGTGTGTGTGTATGTGTGTGTGTGTGTGTGTGTGTGTGTGTGTACTTACTGGCTGTACACACATATTTGAGGAGTTCCTTTAATCTAGCAAAGGGTGTGCCTTTGTATAGTGTAGTGTATTCACTTATAACCTCTTTTCCTTACGATACTGCCTTCTGGATGTGGAAGTTTTCTCTATTGTTAGTTTATGGTATACGCTGTAGCTGCATCTAGTATTTTTCAGTCTGTTTCTATTGTAAAATGTTTACCGCTCTGAGGTCTTCTGAATATCTAGTTTCAAAGTTACTGCATTTAGTCCTATGTATACTGACTGCGACGTGTTGCATGCAAGTTCACATACGACTGACCTGAATGTAGCATTATTACTCATCAATATGGAATATACGTCTGCATTTTCCTTGTTTTCCATCTGTTTAGTGTTTGCAATGTACCCCGCGTAACCTCACTGTAGACTCTGTGTTTTACGTTTTTAATGACGTAATGTTTACGTGAATGGTACACTGCGATGCGTTTTTGAACAGGTCTTACTGAGAGGAAATGGACTGCCGAATAAACAAATTTGGGCTGCTACTGTTGATTATCTTTGTAACGAACGAAATTATAAGGAAGGCAGACATGCTGGTTAATGTCCTCATTGTAGCTAAACAACATTTTCTTGATACGTTTTTATTTTCATAAATCGGACACTCTCTATTTCATAAAATAATAGGCTAGTTTGATGTTTGACACTCCTTCCCCCGCTGAAATCTTGACTGATCTGTAGAGTAGCTTAAGTTTAAGGTTTGGTTGAATGGTGATAATGTGGTTTACAGCCAGCGGAGCTAACAAATGTGAATGCCAAAGAAAGGCTGCGGTAACATACTGACCTATAGCGTATCCTAATGTTTACTTCAGCGGCATATTTAAAAAATTAAAACTACTGGGTATATTAGGTAACGGACAAGTCTCCGACGCGTATTTTCATGCCTGTTACGCAAACACATCGTATATGAACTACGAAAAATGCAGAGGAGGCCATGTACGTAATTTTTGGTAAATAACATATAATCTTATGATAAACAGGAATATCTGGAACTATTTTGCCAGTCATTTGGAAATTTTCGCTGTGCGTGAGAGTAGCGATAAATGTACACTAAGATAAGATACAAGTGCGCCGAATGAAACAGGACATCAGGCAAGTCTCTACAAATACGTCACTCGCTTGAAACAACTTCCCGTCGAAAGCATGCTATTCAGCGATAAGCAGTCGACTATAAGCCAAACAAAAGACGTACACGAAATTCACTTACCTAAAATGGCGGCACCGTTGTTGACCGATGAGTTTCAGCTGTTGCGTACTTCGCCAAAACTCTTACGTCACCCATCCATCGGGAACAACGCTTAACTGATAACACTCCCACTTAATCGCCGAACTCCGGAGATAGCACACAGAAAGGGACAGATCCAATAAAAGTTGTAAAGGGGCCCTGAGTTAGGTTTCACTGTCCACAGAAGTTTGAGCAACTGAACACTCCTGTATTATAATACGTTCTCTTGTCTGCAACGAACAGTCCGACACATTTACTGCTTCAATGAGACACTCTCTCCGATGCTATTCTCAGAATTTACGTAACTTTTCAGTCTATGACACGTGCAATTGCGAAGGTCAACAATACCAAGAACCAGTTTTATCTCTGTCTGTCAGTTCTCGGCTAATGAAACGGCGGCACATCCCAGTTGAAACGAAAAGTTTCTTCTCACTGTCGATCAACAGCGAATGAGATGCAACGGTTATTCACATTCGTCGCCGGTAGCGAAGCAAACACGGGAATCACTTCAAATTGTGAAGAAATGCGACAGCATGTAGTCCGTATTCCGGTTCCTTTTCTATGTTTTCTCGTCTTCATTGGATTGCGCTAGTTTACACTCGTTATGCCATATTTGTCCTTGAAGTAATCTCTGAGGCAGACGTTTCAACCGGATATTTGGGAACTTCTTCAGGCGCTTTGTTCATTGTCTTCTTGCCGCGAATAACTCGCAGACAGGGGTTATTTGTAGCGCGTCTATAAATATTCTACGTAGAGGCCCGCACAGCAATGATGTGTTTGTTCATCTTCCGCAGTCGCTGCAAGAGCTCAGTCACATCCGTCGTGAAGAAACGCACACGCTCACTCACACATATGTTACGCGCTCCGTGCGCAATGTAATATGCACAAGTCTGTCTGCAGAGTCAACACAACACTTGAGTGCCTACCCGTGTTTGGAAAGTCGCACAGAAAATATTATTTCCCGCCTCTGTGTATTTCTATGTCACTCGCGTTAGCAAGTCTCTTCGTACAGCGAAAAGGCACAGCTGGGCGTAAGAAAAAAAAAAAAAATTGGGTGGGGGGCACAAGAACGCCGGAACAAATGCGGCACGAAGCGCACTCCACAAAGAAAACACGAAGTCGAGAAAGGGGAGAACGCGGAAACAACGAAGAAGAGAGCCGGTGAGCGGTTAGAACACGCCGAGAGGAAGAACCGGGTCACTTCCGTACCGCGGACGGGGGAGAAAGAGAACGGAACGCGAAGAAAGAGAGAGCGAGCGAGTCGCGAAATCCGCCAGCGAATATTTTCGTATCGTTCGGTGGCTGTTGCGCGCGTGGCCCGAGCGGAGCGGCGCCGAAGTGTCGCGAAGTTGCCCGAGCGGAGCTCGCGACTCGACTGAGCGTCTTATCTCCGGCGGCATTCTACTGTCCCGGCAGTCGTAATCTGGCCGCGGCGCTGATAACACCAGGTGCGGCGCGCACGTGAGCGGATGGTTGGATAAGGGGGGGGGGGGAGGGATTTGCGAGAGCACTAGGAGAAAGGAGGGGAGGGGAGGGAGAGAGGGAGAGGGAGGAGTGGCGGTGGGATTACGGCCAGCTGGCAGATGCGCCGGCAAGCCACTTTCAGCGTAGGCATAATCGCTAGCCGCTGGCAAAGGCGCTCGACGAGAGATACAATTCTCATTTTGTCGCCCGTAATAAGATTCTGCGTCGAAATCTGGCGACTGGCCGCTTCAGCTACACGACAGCTTCATCTACGATGGAGACCTAGAAAATTTTTGAATGCCATGATTCTCAAAACAAATGACATTCGTATATGTTTTCAGGTTCTTCTGGGGCCCTCACACGCTCAATATTTATTTTGCAAAAAAAAAATTGTGTCAATATATTGCGCGAGCGGATGGGTCACGAACAGCGCAATATTATTGCGCAATATCTACGCCCAGGGCTCGTCAATTAGAGCCGACCGCTGTGGCCCAGCGGTTCTAGACGCTTCAGTTCGGAACCGCGCTGCTGCTATGGTCGCAGGCTCGAATCCTGCCTCGGGCACGGATGTTTATGATGTCCTCAAGTTAGTTAGGTTTAAGTAGTTCTAAATCTAGAGGACTGATGACCTCAGATGTTGTCCCATAGTGCTTAAAGCCATTTGAACCATTAGTCAATTAGAACTCTGTATCTATATCAATACTCTGCAAGCCACTGTGAAGAGCATGGCAGAGGGTACGTACGTGTATGCCAGTTTATTAGAGCCTTGTCCCGTTCAAGAATGGAGAGCGTGAAAAATGATTGAATGCCTCTGTGCCTGCTGTAGTTAATCTGAATTACATTCTAGAAGATAGGTTAACACCCAGCAAGAAAAAAAAGAAAAAAAATATCATCAACATCGTTTGGTTGCAGATGACAAGCTACCTATAATAATTAACACACAAGTGATCCAGAAAATTCATGCACACTAAAGGTATTTACGAAAAGAAACGATCTGTTGTTTGAACTAAAAATGCACATAATTTCATAATCATTTAACAAAAATTTTCACATTTCAGAATAAATAAAAACGAAAACCCACTGATGATGGCACAGTGGTCCCGAAATGTGCTTTGGTACTGAGAAAAACGGTGTGGACCTCACATCCAACAACTTTAACTGCAAACACGGCCAATACAAGGAGCTGCAAATCAAAATGATGGATAAATCTACTCTCATCTTCACATTCCGTATCGGAGAGAGGGGTGGCGGGCGGGGGTTGTCATACAACGGTTGTCCAGAAAGTAAGTTCGTATAGGTCGCGAATGGAACCCATAGTGATAAGCAGAAATACTTTCTTTGGAACAGTTAGCTACACCTGTCAACTACTCTCCACATTCATCGGACTTAGACATTACTCGTAGCGGTTTTTTTTGGTAATTTATTGGTCTTTGGAATTAACCATATAGCCAGAGAGATCATTAACTACAAATTTGGTATACAATATACCAATATTGTGGTATACAATATACCACACATAACATAGGCATTAGAAAATATATAATTCCAGTTAAACTGTGTGGTATACTTCGTACATTCACACATTTAACACAAGCCACATGTCACAACTTCTCACGCAGGAACCTTTGTATCTGACTTATAACTAGAAATTCGTTTCTTGCAGAAAATGGTACAACGCCCAATTACAGAAACGCTAATTAACAACCCTTTGTTGTAACTGAAGTACTAAAATTAGTCATCCTGGCGGTTACGGCCGCTACTGACTACAAAATTTACACTTGTGACAATTGATCAACAGGAATGTCATGTGAATAATAATATTTATCGTGAAATAGAGACTAAATGAAAGAATACGATAGGATACGCAACAAAAACATGAAAGAAAGAAATGCAAAATAATTAATAACGAAGGTTAAAGCCCAGATGGTAAATTGGCCAAAACATTTACCATAGAAGAGTGTTGTAGCTTCATCGAAAATTAAGGTCGATGTGACTACAACGTAACTCGGAAATGGAAATGTTAGCTTCAGTTGGTATCTAGTCGCTCTCTACTACTATTACTATAGCAGCATGTACGTAAGCGCTACTAGATTGTTTTAAGCTAATCGCAAGTTTTATAGTTTTGCGATATAGACTGAAGTATTATTCAGAAGTCATATGTGTGTGTGTGTGTGTGTGAAATCTTATGGGACTTAACTGCTAAGGTCATCAGTCCCTAAGCTTACACACTACGTAACCTAAATTATCCTAAGGACAAAAACACACATCCATGCCCGAGGGAGGACGCGAACCTCCGCCGGGACCAGCCGCACAGTCCATGACTGCGGTGCCTTAGACCGCTCGGCTAATCCCGCGCGGCTCATACTAAAGCAAAGTCATTTTTACCGTTAGCAAGATAACAGGATACGGAGATTTGCGACGAAATTAAATCGTGTGACGTTTGTGATGGGACTTTAGCCTTCGTAATGCTAAATAAGCAACATTCAAGGACATTGAAAAGGAAAGATCGCCGACAGAAAAACAATTACTAGTCTCGACAAGGTAACAGACAAACGCAAACACGAAGAACGTACAATTGCGCCGAGTTGTCAGAAGTTGTCGTCAACGACAGGATTACTGATGCAAACGGAAGCAATTCCCTGAGTGGGAGATCCCGTGCGTGCTCAGCGTAGGAACAATTAATTACGAGGAACAATGAAATTGGATTCAAATTGTAATTCTTCCTGTCGCCTACATAACTGAATAGACATTATCGTGTTTATTAGTTAAAATTAATTGACTGTTAGAATATTGTGAAGTGAAAAGTGAATTCATGATTAATTAACAGTGAACAGTCATCGATTTGTCCCAAGATTACGACGCATTCTGAACATTGCTTAAGTATATGTTATCTCTGGATTTAAATGGTTCAAATGGTTCTGAGCACTATGGGACTTAACATCTGAGGTCATCAGTCCCCTAGAATGTAGAACTACTTAAACCTAACTAACCTAAGAACAACACACACATCCATGCCCGATGCAGGATTCGAACCTGTGACCGTAGCGGTCGCGCTGTTCCACACTCAGGCGCCTAGAACCGCTCGGTCACACCGGCCGGCTCTGGAATTGCGTCCTGTAGTTATTGAACACGCGACGCAGCGACGTCTTGACCACGGTATAACAATTTATTAACTTAACATCTTCCCAATTCCATAAATTGGCTACGACTTGTGTGATGGATTGAAGATTGAAGCCTTTGTTGTTGTTGTTGTGGTCTTCAGTCCTGAGACTGGTTTGATGCAGCTCTCCATGCTACTCTATCCTGTGCAAGCTTCTTCATCTCCCAGTAACTACTGCAACCTACATCCTTCCGAATCTGTTTAGTGTCTTCATCTATTGTTCTCCCTCTACGATTTTTACCTTCAACGCTGCCCTCCAATACTAAATTGGTGATCCCTTGATGCTTTAGAAATTGTCCTACCAACCGGTCCCTTCTTCGAGTCAATTTGTGCCACAAATTTCGCTTCTCACCAGTCCTATTCAATACCTCATCATTAGTTATGTGATCTACCCATGTAATCTTCAACATTCTTCTGTAGCACCACATTTCAAAAGGTTCTATTCTCTTCTTGTCCAAACGGTTTATCGTCCATGTTTCACTTCCATACACGGCTACACTCCATATAAATACTTTCAGAAAAGACTTCCTGACACTTAAATCTATACTCGGTGTTAACAAATTTCTCTTCTTCAGAAACGCTTTCCTTGCCATTGCCAGTCTACATTTTATATCCTCTCTGGTTCGACCATCATCAGTTATTTTGCTCCCCAAATACCAAAACTCCTTTACTACTTTAAGTGTCTCATTTCCTAATCTAATTCCTTCAGCATCAACTGACTTAATTAGACAACATTCCATTATCCTCGTTTTGCTTTTGTTGATGTTCATCTTATATTCTCCTTTCAAGACACTAAGCCTATCCATTCCGTTCAGCTGCTCTTGTAAGTCCTTTGCTGCCTCTGACAGATTTACAATGTCATCAGCGAACCTCAAAGTTTTTATTTCTTCTCCATGGATTTTAATAACTACTCCGAACTTTTCTTTTGTTTACTTTACTGCTTGCACAATATACACATTGAATAGTATCGGGGAGAGGCTACAAACCTGTCTCACTCCCTTCCCAACCACTGCTTCCCTTTCATACCTCTCGACTCTTATAACTGCCATCTGCTTTCTGTACAAATTGTAAATAGCCTTTCGCTCCCTGTATTTTACCCCTGCCACCTTTAGAGTTTGAAAGATAGTATTCCAGTCAACATTGTCAAAAGCTTTCTCTAAGTCTACAAAAGCTAGAAACGGAGGTTTACCTTTCCTAAATATTTCTTCTAACATAAGTCATAGGGTCAGTAGTATTGCCTAATGTGTTCCAACATTTCTACGGAATCCAATCTGATCTTCCCCGATGTCGGCTTCTACCAGTTTTTCCACTCGTCTGTAAAGAATTCGCGTTAGTATTTTGCAGCTGTGACTTATTAAACTGATAGTTCGCTAATTTTCGCATCTGTCAACACCTGCTTTCTTTGGGATTGGAATTATTATATTCTTCTTGAAGTCTGAGGGTATTTCGCCTGTCTCATACGTCTTGCTCACCAGATGGTGGAGTTTTGTCAGGACTGGCTCTCCCAAGGCTGTCAGTAGTTCTAATGGAATGTTGTCTACTCCCGGAGCTTTGTTGCGACTCAGGTCTTTCAGTGCTCTGTCAAACTCTTCACGCAGTATAATGTCTCCCATTTTGAAACATCACATTAGAAAAATTATACAAGACTGTGCTTAAACTGACACACAATATTTTTAGCGCAACGCAATCTGACTTTCAAAAATCCCTACAAAAGAATGGCCCTGACTAACATTAACCTTTCACAAATCACTTACCTCACAAAAATCTTCGTTACTCAAGCTACCGCAATACAGCGAGCGCCACTACTGCCAGCTAAATAAAAGATTCAAACTACTGAAGTGAGTAACTACTGATAGGCATAGTTAGCAAATGAAAGATTTTAATAGAGAACAAACAATGTATTTACCTTAATAGTGTTGAAAAATCATAATATACATAGCAGTTCATGATATCCAGTATTACAAATTTCAAAACTCCGCCATCTCTCTCCCCACATCCACCACTGCTGGCGGCTCACCTCCAACTGCGCAACGCTACGCGCTGTTAACATCCAGCTGCCGCTGCCCAACACTGCAATGGCAGACAACAATGCAAACTAGCCACAGACTGCACACACCACAGCCAGTACTTTTCATACAGAGCGCTACGTAACGTTGCCAATAAGAAAACATAAACAGCCTACTTACAATTTCATCTTCATCTACGACCTCTTCTTCTTCCATAATATTACCCTCAAGTACATCGCCCTTGTATAGACCCTCTATATACTCCTTCCACCTTTCTGCTTTCCCATCTATGCGTAGAACTGGTTCTCCGTCTGAGCTCTTGGTATTCATACAGGTGGTTCTCTTTTCTCCAAACGTCTCTTTCATTTTTCTGTAGGAAGTACCTATCTTACCTCTAGTGATGTATCCCTCTACATCCTTACATTTGTTCTCTAGTCATCCGTGCTTAGCCATTTTGCATTTCCTGTCGATTTCATTTTTGAGATGTCTGTATTCCTTTCCGCCTGCTTTATTTATTGCATTTTTGTATTTTCTCGTTTCATCAGTTAAATTCAATATCACTTCTGTTACCCAAGGATTTCTACTCGCCGTCATCTCTGTATCTACTTGATCGTGTGCTGCCATCACTATTTCATCTGTCAAAGCTACCCATTCTTCTTCTACCGTATTTCTTTCCCACGTTCTTGTCAGTCGTTCCCTAATGCTCCCTCTGAAACTCTCTACAATGTCTGGTTCTTTCACTTTATCCAGATCCGACCTCCTTAAATTCCTGCCTTTCTGCAGCTTTAATCTGCAGTTCATGACCAATAGATTGTGGTCAGAGTCCACATCTGCTCCTGGAAATTTCTTACAATTTAAAACCTGGTTGCGAAATCTCTGCCTTACCATTATGTAATCTGTCTGAAACCTTCCAGTGTCTCCAGGCCTCTTCCACATTCTTTCATGATTCTTAAACCAAGTGTTAGCTATGATTGAATTATGTTCTGTTCAAAATTTTACCAGGTGGCTTCCTATTTCATTCCTTACCACCAGTCCGTATTCACCTACTACTTTTCCTTCTCATCCTTTTGCTACTATCGAATTCTACTCCACCATGACTATTAAATTCTCGTCTCCCTCAACTATGTGAATAATTTCTTTTGTCTCATCATACGTTTCTTGAGTCTCCTCATCTGCAGAGTTAGTTGGCATATAAACTTGTACTACTGTGGTAGGCGTGGGCTTCGTGTCTTTCTTGGCTACAATAATGTGTTCACTATGTTGTTGGTAGTAGCTTACCCGCACTCCTATTTTTTTTTATTCATTATTAAACCTACTCCTGCATTACCCCTGTTTGATTTTGTATTTATAAGCCTGTATTCACCTGACCGGAAGTCTTGTTCCTCCTGCCACCGAACTTCACTAATTCCCACTATATCTAACTCTAACCTATCCTTTTCCCTTTTTAAATTTGCTATCCTACCTGCACGATTAAGGGATCTGACATTCCACGCTCCGATCCGTAGAACGGCGGTTTTCTTTTTCCTGATAATGACGTCCTCTCGAGTAGTCCCCGCCCGGAGATCCGAATGGGGAACTATTTTTTACCGCTGGAATATTATACCAGGCGGACGCCATCGTCATTTAACCATACAGTAGAGCTACATGCCCTCGGTAAACATTGCAGCTATAGTTTCCCTTTGCTTTCAGCCGTTCGCAGTACCAGCACAGCAAGGCCGTTTTGGTTATTGTTTCAAGGCCAGATCAGCCAATCATCCAGACTGTTGCCCCTGCAACTACTGAAAAGGCTGCTGCCCCTCTTCAGGAACCACACGTTTGTCTGGCCTCTCAACAGATACCCCTCCGTTGTGGTTGCACCTACGGTACGGCTATCTGATTCGATGAGGCTCACCAACGGCAAGGTCTATGGTTCGTTGGGGGGGGGGGGAGGGGGGAGGGGGGTGAAGGGGAGATTAGTGAGGGACTAATCAGGACCTAGTCTAAAAACGAATTTTAAAGTTTGCAGCGATTTTGTTATCACGTACAAGCTTCGCAAAGGTCCTCGCTTTTGCGTGGTTAAGCCACTATTAGAGACAAATCTAGGATAGTAAAACAGGATTGCCACCAACCCTAGCCTTTCCTATCTATTAAGAATGAGTGAACTGAAACATAAGTTGAATAATTAATTCAATGGGCAATATTAATTTCATTTAAATTAATTCGGACGATGGATTAACGTAATTGAAATGCCAGTGACTTGAAATATTATTCATTGCTTTGTAGCTGAACATTCTGCTCTTATTAATTTATCTGGTTACAGTCCTTCCGAGGGGACATATAACAGGCGTACAAAATCACAATTTTCAAAAATGGGAAAGACACTTAAATAAATTTAAATGACAGAACAGGACAGAATTTGGCACCTTGTCCCTCATAAGAGCATCCAACAATATCAGTGAATGCCAAGCAGAATAACTGCTTGCGTAAGGGCCAGAAGTGGACCAACACGTTAATATTGTTTGAGGAATTTGCGAGGTGTAGGAGGGAGCAATACGTAGGTACATTAAAAAGAACTGTTGGAGGTCGGCCTGTAACTGTTAATGTAAAAAATAAGCCAGGCCTAACAATTATACTTTCGGGGCTTGTAATATTTGTGTCGAATGAAATGGCTACAGCTGATGAGGCTGTCTTGTCGCGACTTAATGTTGTTCACACTAATTGTCGTATCGGTCATTGTTTGTCTCTGAAGAAAGAGATGATTTTTTTTTAAATCGTAATCATTATTTTTTCTGTAAAGGTACGTCATGTCTACCGATATCTGTCCCATTCGGGTAATTACTTCGTCGCGCGATTATTCTTTTATTTTATTTTATTTTATTTCCTCCTCCTCCTCTTCGCGGATGGATCAGTTAGGACCATGCGTAATCAACATTTGTCGGCCTTCCTTTTCGCCCAGTATTCCTTCATAAGCAACGAATGGGCTTGCTTTCGTTACGTAGACCACGTATGTCGGTTAGTTTTTCTCTCTTCTTCCTCAAAATCCCGAGTGTTTGTGATTTTTCTGATTTCATTTCTGTCATGTAGATTTGGAGACCCTAATTCTCTCAGGTCTTTTTCCGTCTGTTTGTACCAGTTCGGTCTTGTAGTTTTGTTCTTTAAAAATGTATGGATTTTGTGTTGTTAATCTGTTTGAGTTCATTCTTTGTAAATGCCCCATGAATTGGATTCTTCTCATGCGTATTGTGTCTTATTTTGGGGATGTTTTTATATATTTCTGCATTGGGTTTTGGATAATGCACACCATCTTTAGTTCTTGGTCAGAGGATTTTCCTCATTACTTTACGTTCTTTCACTTCTAATTCGCCTTTTAGTGTTCTGTGTTGAAGGTTTAGTGTTTCAGATGCGTAGAGAGCTTCGGATTTAATTACTGTTGTGTAGTGTCGTATTTTACAGTTCCACGAGAGACTCTTTTTGTTGTAAATGTTAACTGAAACGCCGTCTCCATTTTCTGGACTCTTGATCTGACAGATTTCTTTTCATTACAATTTTCTGCAGTCAATTCACCTAAATATTTAAATTCTTCTACTCGAGAGATGTACGAGTAGTTATTACCAGTTTTGAGATCAGAAGGTGCATCTTTGATGTCAGTCTTAAATTTTTTATTTAATTTTATTGTCGTAGAGTGAACCTAGGAAACAACTTAAAGTGGAACGGTCAAGTAAATAGTGTTTTGGTCAGGCCAAACGAAGCTGCTTTTGTTAGCTTAGCACTAAGAAGATGTAACAAATCTACTAAAGAGGAGACTGGCTACACTACGCTTATCCTCCCTCTTCTGGAGTATTGCTGCTCGGTTTCGGATCCTTACTGGATAGGATTGACGGAATTCATCAAGAAAGTTTAACGAAGAGCGAAAAATTGGAGAGCGTGTCACGAATATGAAACGCAGGTTGGGGTGGCAGTCATGAAAACAAAGGCGTTTTTCGCTGCGACGAGATGTTTGCGTGAAATTTGAATCACCAACTTTCTCCCTCGAACGCGAAAATATTTTCGTTACTACCAGCTGCATAGCGAGGAATGACCATCGTGATAGAATGAGAGAAATCAGAGCTCTCACTCGAAGATTCAAGTGTTCGTTTTTGCCACGTGATAAAATCGCAGCAGGCAAATGCGGAAATGGTTTCTTTGCAAGGGCACGGCCGACTTCCATCCCCATCTTTGACACAATCCGAGCTTGTGTTCCATCTCTAATGACCTCGATGTCGACGGGACGTGTGAAGGCGTTGCTAATTACGCATATAAAATTATTTCGTGCTTTTCTTTAGATTTCTATTTTTTTTTCTTTTGTTTATATGGGCATTTCTAATTGTGATTATGTAACATTCTACTGTGGTTTTTAAATGTAAAGATGTGATTATTTCGTTTGCCAATGGATAAATATGTTTCTTACTTTGTACCTGTGGTAAAGTTTGTAAAGTTCTCTTTTGGAGTATTATTAACTGTAAAAAATGCAGTCAATAACATTTATAAAGATTTATGTTATTTACGATAACAATATAACATCTATAGACAGGGGACAGCGATAGTGATATCGATAGTAGATAGTTGGTTGTGTAGTAGAGGGGATGGTGGATGGTGTCTGTGAAGCGTGCGCGGAAAAATAGTACTGTGTTTTATGAAAAGCATACGTAATTCTATGGACAGTGATACCGAACTATCAGATTGTTAATTCTCTTTACCACTGCGGTATGTAACGCCATCGCCAGCGAACATTATTGCAAATAAACCGGACTGTGAAAGTGCCGCTAGCAATAACTTTGTTGTGGCCGACACGAACAGTGCTTTTATGCGAATGAACTTTGCTGATATTGGTTTTGGGTGGTGGAACTGTTGTCTATCACATTCTATCAAGCCGTGAAAGTGAAGACTTTAGTTAACTGTACAATATAAACCACTTTCAGTGTCGTTGTCGAAGTTTGAGATGCGAGAACAGAGTGGACATTGTTTACGGTGTGCTTGACACACGAAGAGCAATTCTATGAACTGTGTATTTGCGGCTAAGACTATATGAATGTGACGAACTGTGTAATTATGGACGATACCGTCACGGACAGTGCATAAAGTGTAAAAACGAGCGATGTCTGCGTAATGTACTTTGAAAGAGAGGACTCGTATACCGGCGTCTTGTGGTTTGTTAATCACCACGGGGTTAATGATACAGCTGTGCCGGAACTTTATTTGCGTTTCGCCGGAGAAGCTTAACCAGCGGAACTGCCTGTATCCTGCTCTCATCATCGTAACCCGCCGACATCGTGCTGCCCAACGCAACGCTTCGTATGCAACAAAAAGTTAAGAGATTTCGCCGAACGCTATCCCCTCACCTAGAAACTTTCTTTCTCTATTAAAAGTATAAGAACTACAGACTCTATTAAAATGAATTCTTTGTTTAGTTTATGTTTGCTTTCTGCTAAATAAAATTACAATCAGTGAATTAAAAGTTGCCTGGTAGTCATTGTTGAAACACCAGTAAATACACTCCTGGAAATGGAAAAAAGAACACATTGACACCGGTGTGTCAGACCCACCATACTTGCTCCGGACACTGCGAGAGGGCTGTACAAGCAATGATCACACGCACGGCACAGCGGACACACCAGGAACCGCGGTGTTGGCCGTCGAATGGTGCTAGCTGCGCAGCATTTGTGCACCGCCGCCGTCAGTGTCAGCCAGTTTGCCGTGGCATACGGAGCTCCATCGCAGTCTTTAACACTGGTAGCATGCCGCGACAGCGTGGACGTGAACCGTATGTGCAGTTGACGGACTTTGAGCGAGGACGTATAGTGGGCATGCGGGAGGCCGGGTGGACGTACCGCCGAATTGCTCAACACGTGGGGCGTGAGGTCTCCACAGTACATCGATGTTGTCGCCAGTGGTCGGCGGAAGGTGCACGTGCCCGTCGACCTGGGACCGGACCGCAGCGACGCACGGATGCACGCCAAGACCGTAGGATCCTACGCAGTGCCGTAGGGGACCGCACCGCCACTTGCCAGCAAATTAGGGACACTGTTGCTCCTGGGGTATCGGCGAGGACCATTCGCAACCGTCTCCATGAAGCTGGGCTACGGTCCCGCACACCGTTAGGCCGTCTTCCGCTCACGCCCTAACATCGTGCAGCCCGCCTCCAGTGGTGTCGCGACAGGCGTGAATGGAGGGACGAATGGAGACGTGTCGTCTTCAGCGATGAGAGTCGCTTCTGCCTCGGTGCCAATGATGGTCGTATGCGTGTTTGGCGCCGTGCAGGTGAGCGCCACAATCAGGACTGCATACGACCGAGGCACACAGGGCCAACACCCGGCATCATGGTATGGGGAGCCATCTCCTACACTGGCCGTACACCACTGGTGATCGTCGAGGGGACACTGAATAGTGCACGGTACATCCAAACCGTCACCGAACCCATCGTTCTACCATTCCTAGACCGGCAAGGGAACTTGGTGTTCCAACAGGACAATGCACGTCCGCATGTATCCCGTGCCACCCAACGTGCTCTACAAGGTGTAAGTCAACTACCCTGGCCAGCAAGATCTCCGGATCTGTCGCCCATTGAGCATGTTTGGGACTGGATGAAGCGTCGTCTCACGCGGTCTGCACGTCCAGCACGAACGCTGGTCCAACTGAGGCGCCAGGTGGAAATGGCATGGCAAGCCGTTCCACAGGACTACATCCAGCATCTCTACGATCGTCTCCATGGGAGAATAGCAGCCTGCATTGCTGCGAAAGGTGGATATACACTGTACTAGTGCCGACATTGTGCATGCTCTGTTGCCTGTGTGTATGTGCCTGTGGTTCTGTCAGTGTGATCATGTGATGTATCTGACCCCAGGAATGTGTCAATAAAGTTTCCCCTTCCTGGGACAATGAATTCACGGTGTTCTTATTTCAATTTCCAGGAGTGTATAAACTTCTTCCTCTCATTAGAACTAATTCTCCTTGCATGTCAAAATTATTGTAGTTATTTTATGTAGTTTTATGTATTGTTATGAGACTAGATATATGACAATGACTAATAAGAGTATTTTATCGCGAAATATGGCTTCGCGCGAAAATTACGGCGACCGCCGTAATTGCTTGTGTTCTGACCAATAACGTAAAAGTATTGGTGCATTTCCTGACGTGGGCGTGATTTATAAATGTCAGCTGTCAAATCACGTAGGGACTGTTTACCCAGTAATAAAAGTTTTTGGTACTGTATTGCTACGAGTTGTAGTATTAAAGGACACCAGTTATACTCAAAAGTGGGTAGATGTATGGTGAACCCCCCCCAGTGTTCATGCAATTATTAACAGTAGTATTCACGAAATTGTGTCACTTCTTCTAATTCCTTTCAGATATTGTCTTAGATGTCTTTGAAGTTTCAGAGAATATATACACAATTTTGTCGGTTCAGGTTGATTTCAGAGCAGTTTCTCGTGAATATTAGAGTTTTCAGTTCATAAACAAAGTGGGATCATGACCAATGGAGAAGTATAAGAAAGAGTGTGGTTTCCCAACTAGAATTTCGGATGACTTCACAGTTCAGATTTTGATGATAATTTTTCCTGTGGGTTGAGGTCATCACAGACGTTAAACCCAATCTTCCTTCCCTCCTTGCTTTTTGCCGTGTGACAGACTAGAGAGGAACGGTAGAGAAATAGTATGTGGTATCTGTTCTTTCGGACATGTCAGCGTATCTGCCTACTAAGCATGAGACCCTGGTTCGAATCCCTGCCTGGTGAAAATTTTAAACTTTCCCCATTGATTTGAATCAATGGCCACTCGCAGCTAAAACCTGCAATTCCTTTGTGTCTTACGTAGCCTGAGACCTGTTCGATACACCCTGTGCAAAAACAAAACAAAAAAACTTTAATCAAGATATTCATATTCCTAATCCACAAAAAGTTTTGTACGTATATATTTCAGAAGCAGTGAAAGGAAAATTAACTGATGACGTCACTGTATTCTAGCAAGAAGGTGGATCCTGCTAATTCGTTATCAACTTAGAGTGACAGTTACTGAACTATACGAAAAAAAACCTAGATTAGTTACAAAGTACGTCTTGCACACACTTTATTCAACATGTAAACGTCACTACAGATATTCAGATTTAGGTTATGTCGTGTTCGATATGTCTGCAGTCATTGGCGATGATGATGTTTGGTTTGTGGGTCGCTCAACTGCGTGGTCATCAGCGCCCGTACAATTACCCAATCTTTGCTCAGTCCAATTTCGCCACTTTCCTGGATGATGATGAAATGATGGGGACAACACAAACACCCAGTCATCTCGAGGCAGGTGAAAATCCCTGACCCCGCCGGGAATCGAACCCGGGACCCCGTGCTCGGGAAGCGAGAACGCTACCGCGAGACCACGAGCGGCGGACGTCATTGGCGATGATGTGGTGCAGACGAATAGCGAAATTCTACATGACCCGCTGAAGTTTCGTAACATCGATGCCGTCGATGACCTCTTGAATGGCTGTTTTCAGCACGGCAGTGGTTTTGGGCCAAACAAACCTGTCGGACGAACATCCGCAACTGAGCACTATACCAGAGGTTTCAAACACCGCTACAGTTGTAAGGTTCTTTTATTTAGACGTCCGGTTTCGGGCACTTATACGCCCATCTCCTGGTGTTATTAGTTCGTGCTGTGACCCCGAGCCATGCGGTGGACTAGTACGAGGGCAGTTCAATAAGTAATGCAACACATTTTTTTTCTGAAACAGGGGTTGTTTTATTCAGCATTGAAATACACCAGGTTATTCCCCAATCTTTTAGCTACACAACACTATTTTTCAACGTAATCTCCATTCAATGCTACGGCCTTACGCCACCTTGAAATGAGGGCCTGTATGCCTGCACGGTACCATTCCACTGGTCCATGTCGGAGCCAACATCGTACTGCAACAATAACTTCTTCATCATCCGCGTAGTGCCTCCCACGGATTGCGTCCTTCATTGGGCTACTCGCTGTTCACATCCAGCTGCCCAACACTACAATGGCAGACAACAATGCAAACTACCCACAGACTGTGCACAACACAGCCAGTGATTTTTCATACAGAGCGCTACATAACGTTGCCAATAAGAAAACCTAAACAGCCTACTTACAACCGTGCCATCAAGGAATATCGCACCAATTCTTCCGTGACTGGACGTTGCACATCATACATGCACCCGTTGTGGGTGAAGACACTTCTCGATAGCGAAATGCGCCAATTTCGCTTATTAACGAGCCCATCCAAATGAAAGTGAGCTTCACTGGTAAACCAAACCATGCATACGCATGGTCCCACCATGCCCCGTGGCCAGCTATGCAGTTTGAACGTCGTAACGCAAACAGTTCAGAAGTAAAGACAAAATGGTTCAAATGGCTCTGAGCACTGTGGGACTTAACATCTGAGGTCATCAGTCCCCCAGAACTTAGAACTACTTAAACCGAATTAACCTAAGGATACCACACACATCCATGCCCGAGGCAGGATTCGAACCTAATCGTAGCAGTCGCGCGGTTCCGGACTGAAGCGCCTAGAACCGCTCGACCACCTAGGCCGGCAAGTAATGACAATTTCATTTCATATACACTCCTGGAAATGGAAAAAAGAACACATTGACACCGGTGTGTCAGACCCACCATACTTGCTCCGGACACTGCGAGAGGGCTGTACAAGCAATGATCACACGCACGGCACAGCGGACACACCAGGAACCGCGGTGTTGGCCGTCGAATGGCGCTAGCTGCGCAGCATTTGTGCACCGCCGCCGTCAGTGTCAGCCAGTTTGCCGTGGCATACGGAGCTCCATCGCAGTCTTTAACACTGGTAGCATGCCGCGACAGCGTGGACGTGAACCGTATGTGCAGTTGACGGACTTTGAGCGAGGGCGTATAGTGGGCATCCGGGAGGCCGGGTGGACGTACCGCCGAATTGCTCAACACGTGGGGCGTGAGGTCTCCACAGTACATCGATGTTGTCGCCAGTGGTCGGCGGAAGGTGCACGTGCCCGTCGACCTGGGACCGGACCGCAGCGACGCACGGATGCACGCCAAGACCGTAGGATCCTACGCAGTGCCGTAGGGGACGGCACCGCCACTTCCCAGCAAATTAGGGACACTGTTGCTCCTGGGGTATCGGCGAGGACCATTCGCAACCGTCTCCATGAAGCTGGGCTACGGTCCCGCAAACCGTTAGGCCGTCTTCCGCTCACGCCCCAACATCGTGCAGCCCGCCTCCAGTGGTGTCGCGACAGGCGTGAATGGAGGGACGAATGGAGACGTGTCGTCTTCAGCGATGAGAGTCGCTTCTGCCTTGGTGCCAATGATGGTCGTATGCGTGTTTGGCGTCGTGCAGGTGAGCGCCGCAATCAGGACTGCATACGACCGGGGCACACAGGGCCAACACCCGGCATCATGGTGTGGGGAGCGATCTCCTACACTGGCCGTACACCACTGGTGATCGTCGAGGGGACACTGAATAGTGCACGGTACATCCAAACCGTCATCGAACCCATCGTTCTACCATTCCTAGACCGGAACTTGCTGTTCCAACAGGACAATGCACGTCCCGCATGTATCCCGTGCCACCCAACGTGCTCTAGAAGGTGTAAGTCAACTACCCTGGCCAGCAAGATCTCCGGATCTGTCCCCCATTGAGCATGTTTGGGACTGGATGAAGCGTCGTCTCACGCGGTCTGCACGTCCAGCACGAACGCTGGTCCAACTGAGGCGCCAGGTGGAAATGGCATGGCAAGCCGTTCCACAGGACTACATCCAGCATCTCTACGATCGTCTCCATGGGAGAATAGCAGCCTGCATTGCTGCGAAAGGTGGATATACACTGTACTAGTGCCGACATTGTGCATGCTCTGTTGCCTGTGTGTATGTGCCTGTGGTTCTGTCAGTGTGATCATGTGATGTATCTGACCCCAGGAATGTGTCAATAAAGTTTCCCCTTCCTGGGACAATGAATTCACGGTGTTCTTATTTCAATTTCCAGGAGTGTAGTTCAAAAATGTTCACCCTGTATTTAGCTGCATCGCAGTATAAAGAACCAGGTAGGAACAGGTTACAGCTGTTCAACAACCATGTACGATAAATTATGGTTGTGAGTAAGGGAAACCACAATGCAGTTCAAAGCTGTTTACACGCTGTTGAGATCGATACTGCGTCGGACTGTCAGGTAGCCTGGATAAAGCTGCCAATCAGACAAGGATTGACCATTCTATTAGGATGTCTTTCTCGACGACCAGCATCCGCAACAAACGTCGCAGAACTTTTCAGGGAAAGTCTTGAGTACATAGGAAGTAAATATCCAAGTTATCCACTAGTTATAGGTGGAGACTTTAATCTAGCATCCATCGACTGGAAAATTACACGTTTATCACAGGGGGCAGAAACAAAGATTCGTGTGACGTTATTCTAGGAGCGCTCTCAACATACAACCTTGAGCAGTTGGTTAGAAAACCAACTCGAGATGGGAACATATTAGATATCTTGGCGGCAAACAGACCTGATCTCTTTGAGGAAGTTAAGCTAGAAGAAGGTATTAGCGACCATAATGTCGTTGTGGCTTCTATGTCAGTGGAAGTTGGAAAAAAAAAACAAAAAAAAACAGCGTAGAGTTTTCTTGTTTGGGAAAGCAAATAAAAGTGTCATGTGTCATTAATGAATATCTTCATAGTCAGCTCCAAGCATTCACCGCGGGACACAAAGATATTGAGCATCTTTGGTCGGAATTTAAAGGTATTGTCCACCATGTGCTAGAGAAGTATGCGCCTAGCAAAAGTATAGGGGAAGGAAAGGATCCACCTTGGTACAACAAACATTAGGAAGTTGCTGAGAAAGCAGAGAATTTTGCACACTCGTTTTAAACGTAGTCATTGCCCCGCTGACAAACAGAAATTATGCGAAACGAAAGCAGCTATGAAAAGGTCAATGAGAGATTATTTTAATGAATTCGAATGAAATATTTTATCTGCAGATTCTAAAAATAACCCCGAAAAATTTTGGCCGTACGTAAAATCTATGAACGTTACAAATAATTCAATACCTTCTCTTGCTGACAGTACAGATAAAGTAACGGATGATAATAAACAGAAGGCCGAAATTCTAAACCTAGCTTTCAAAAACTCGTTTACGGTAGAGGACTGCAACACCATTTACCCTTTCAATTATTGAACAAACGAAAGGATGGCTGACATAGTGTTTAGTGTATCTGGGATTGTAAAACAGTTAAGATCCTTAGACGCCAGAAAGGCATCTGGCCCAGACGGTATCCCCGTAACATTTTATGTTGACTGTGCTACAAATATAGCACCGTTCTTATCCGTCATCTATCAGAGATTATTGGAACAGCGGAAAGTTCCACGGGACTGGAAGAAGGCCCAGGTCATGGCAATCTATAAAAAGGGTAGAAAATGGTATGCACATAATTACCGGAAAATTTCACTGACATCGATTTGTTGTAGAATCATGGAACATATTTTGTGTTCAGACATAATGACATTTCTAGACTCTGAGAAGCTCATCTGCAGAAAGCAGCACGGTTTTAGGAAACAGCGGTCATGCGAAGCACAGCTGGCCCTCT
The DNA here is from genome assembly GCF_023864275.1 of Schistocerca cancellata. Classification (NCBI taxonomy): domain Eukaryota; kingdom Metazoa; phylum Arthropoda; class Insecta; order Orthoptera; family Acrididae; genus Schistocerca; species Schistocerca cancellata. Next base: position 79,296,974 of record NC_064636.1, read on the forward strand.
TTGTGCATGATATTCAACAGGTTCTAGATACCGGTTCCCAGGTTGATGCCATATTTCTCGACTTCCGAAAGGCGTTCGACTCAGTTCCGCACTGTTGCTTGGCACAAAAAGTGCGAGCTTACGGTCCATCCGATGACATATGCGGTTGGATAGAAAGTTTTCTGACAGAGAGCAGTATGTCGACTGAATGGGGTAACTTCAAGTTGGCCGTACCGTAGGTGCAACCACAATGGAGGGGTATCTGTTGAGAGGCCAGACAAACATGTGGTTCCTGAAGAGGGGCAGCAGCCTTTTCAGTAGTTGCAAGGGCAACAGTCTGGTTGATTGACTGATCTGGCCTTGTAACATTAACCAAAACGGCCTTGCTGTGCTGGTACTGCGAACGGCTGAAAACAAGGGGAAACTACGGCCGTAATTTTTCCCGAGGGCATGCAGCTTTACTGTATGATTAAATGATGATGGCGTCCTCTTGGGTAAAACATTCCGGAGGTAAAATGCTCCCCCATTCGCATCTCCGGGCGGGGACTACTCAAGAGGACGTCGTTATCAGGAGAAAGAAAACTGGCGTTCTACGGATCGGAGCGTGGAATGTCAGATCCCTTAATCGGGCAGGTAGGTTAGAAAATTTAAAAAGGGAAATGGATAGGTTACAGTTAGATATAGTGGGAATTAGTGAAATTTGGTGGCAGGAGGAACAAGACTTCTGGTCAGGTGACTACAGGGTTATAAACACAAAATCAAATAGGGGTAATGCAGGAGTAGGTTTAATAATGAATAGGAAAATAGGAATGCGGGTAAGCTACTACAAACAGCACAGCGAACGCATTGTTGTGGCCAAGATAGATACGAAGCCCACACCTACTACAGTAGTACAAGTTTATATGCCAACTAGCTCTGCAGATGACGAAGAAATTGAAGAAAAGTATGATGAAATAAAAGAAATTATTCAGGTAGTGAAGGGAGACGAAAATTTAATTGTCATGGGTGACTGGAATTCGAGTGTAGGAAAAGGGAGAGAAGGAAACGTAGTAGGTGAATATGGATTGGGGCTAAGAAATGAAAGAAGAAGCCGCCTGGTAGAATTTTGCACAGAGCACTACTTAATCATAGCTACCACTTGGTTTAAGAATCATGATAGAAGGTTGTATACATGGCAGAACTCTGGAGATACTAAAAGGTATCAGATAGATTATATAATGGTAAGACAGAGATTTAGGAACCAGGTTTTAAATTGTAAGACATTTCCATGGGCAGATATGAACTCTGACCACAATCTATTGGTTATGACCTGTAGATTAAAACTGAAGAAATTGCAAAAAGGTGGGAATTTAAGGAGATGCGACTTGGATAAACTGAAAGAACCAGAGGTTGTACAGAGTTTCAGGGAGAGCATAAGGGAACAATTGACAGGAATAGGGGAAATAAATACAGTAGAAGAAGAATGGGTAGCTTTGAGGGATGTAGTGAAGGCAGCAGAGGATCAAGTAGGTAAAAAAACGAGGGCTAGTAGAAATCCTTGGGTAACAGAAGAAATATTGAATTTAATTGATGAAGGAGAAAATATAAAAATGCAGTAAATGAAGCAGGCAAAAAGGAATACAAACGTCTCAAAAATGAGATCGACAGAAAGTGCAAAATGGCTAAGCACGCATGGCTAGAGGACAAATGTAAGGATGTAGAGGCTTATCTCACTAGGGGTAAGATAGATACTGCCTACAGGAAAATTAAACGGACCTTTGGAGAAAAGAGAGCCACTTGTATCAATATCTAGAGCTCAGATGGAAACCCAGTTCTAAGCAAAGAGGGGAAAGCAGAAAGGTGGAAGGAGTGTATAGAAGGTCTATACAAGGGCGATGTACTTGAGGACAATATTATGGAAATGGAAGAGGATGTAGATGAAGATGAAATGGGAGATACGATACTGCGTGAAGAGTTTGACAGAGCACTGCAAGACCTAAGTCGAAACAAGGCCCCCGGAGTAGACAACATTCCATTGGAACTACTGACGGCCTTGGGAGAGCCAGTCCTGACAAAACTCTACCATCTGGTGAGCAAGATGTATGAAACAGGCGAAATACCCTCAGACGTCAAGAAGAATATAATAATTCCAATCCCAAAGAAAGCAGGTGTCGACAGATGTGAAAATTACCGAACAATCAGTTTAATAAGCCACAGCTGCAAAATACTAACACGAATTCTTTACAGACGAATGGAAAAACTGGTAGAAGCCGACCTCGAGGAAGATCAGTATGGATTCCGTAGAAATATTGGAACACGTGAGGCAATACTGACCTTATGACTTATCTTAGAAGCTAGGTTAAGGAAAGGCAAACCTACGTTTCTAGCATTTGTAGGCTTAGAGAAAGTTTTTGACAATATTGACTGGAATACTCTCTTTCAAATTCTAAAGGTGGCAGGGGTAAAATACAGGGAGCGAAATGCTATTTACAATTTGTACAGAAACCAGATGGCAGTTACAAGAGTTGAGGTACATGAAAGGGAAGCTGTGGTTGGGAAGGGAGTGAGACAGGGTTGTAGCCTCTCCCCGATGTTATTGAGCAAGCAGTAAAGGAAACAAAAGAAAAATTCGGAGTAGGTATTAAAATCCATGGAGAAGAAATAAAAACTTTGAGGTTCGCCGATGACATTGTAATTCTGTCAGAGACAGCAAAGGACTTGGAAGAGCAGTTGAACGGAATGGATGGTGTCTTGAAGGGAGGATATAAGATGAACATCAACAAAAGTAAAACGAGGGTAATGGAATGTAGTCGAATTAAGTCGGGTGATGTTGAGGGTATTAGATTGGGAAATGAGACACTTAAAGTAGTAAAGGAGTTTTGCTATTTGGGGAGCAAAATAACTGATGATGGTTGAGGTAGAGAGGATATAAAATGTAGACTGGCAATGGCAAGGAAAGCGCTTCTGAAGAAGAGAAATTTGTTAACATCGAGTACAGATTTAAGTGTCGGTAAGTCATTTCTGAAAGTATTTGTATGGAGTGTAGCCATGTATGGATGTGAAACATGGACGGTAAATAGTTTGGACAAGAAGAGAATAGAAGCTTTCGAAATATGGTGCTACAGAAGAATGTTGAAGATTAGATGGGTAGATCACATAACTAATGTGGAAGTAAGGAATAGGATTGGGGGGGAAGAGAAGTTTGTGGCACAACTTGACCAGAAGAAGGGATCGGTTGGTAGGACATGTTCTGAGGCATCAAGGGATCACCAATTTAGTATTGGAGGGCAGCGTGGAGGGTAAAAATGGTAGGGGGAGACCAAGAGCAGATTCAGAAGGATGTAGGCTGCAGTAGGTACTGGGAGATGAAGAAGCTTGCACAGGATAGAGTAGCATGGAGAGCTGCATGAAACCAGTCTCAGGACTGAAGACCACAACAACAACAATAAACGATCTGGTTGATGGTGTTGACAGCGGCCTTAGACTGTTTGCCGATGTTGCTGTAGTCTACAGGAAAGTGATACCACACGAAAGTGGTGAGCAAATCAATGAGGATTTGCAGAAAAAAATGCGTGGTGTAATGACTGGCAGTTATCTCTCAATATTAGTAAGTGTCACCCACTGCGTATAACAAGGCGAAAATCCCCATTAATGTACGAGTACAAAATAAATGATGAGTCTTTGGAAGCGGTAACGTCCGTCAAGTAATTGGGTGCGACTATTCGAAATGATCTCAGATGGAATGATCAGATTACACAAGTAACGGGAAAGGCGAACTCTAGATTGCGGTTTATTTGTAGAATCCTGAAGCGATGCAGTCCTTCAAGAAAGGAAATAGCTTACAATAGTTCGTCCAGTCTTGGAGTATTGTTCGTCTGTATGGGACCCTTACCAGTTGGGTCTGATTCAAGAGATTGAGAAGGTCCAAAGAAGAGCGTCAAGATTAGTGACTGGTACATTCAGCCATCGTGAGACCGTTACAAATCTCATAGAAACTTTGAAGTGGGACACACTTGCAGATAGACGACGCGCTAAATGGAAAGGGCTGCTCACTAAATTGTGAAATCCAATCTTCACCGAGGATGTAGAGCATATATTATTACCACCAGCTTTCAGCTCGCGCAATGATCACCATTCAAAGATAAGGGAAATTAGAGCTCGTACTGAGGCGTTCAGACCGTCGTTTTTCGCGCGATCCGCGACTGGAACAGAGGGGGGAAAATATGATTTTGGCGCGATTTGCGCCCTCCGCCACACACCGCTTGGTGGCTAGCGGAGTATATATGTAGATGTATATGGCGACAGGTTAAGATATAACAGAGTTTTGGATATATCTCACAATGTGCACTACGGTATCGGCTGCATTCGGTGTTGTACCCTGTTGTCCTGATCAGAGCTAATTTTAAAATGTATTAAAAAAAGATTAATTTGTCACATCCTGAGCTATCGACCAACGTGATTTCCCTTGCCGATAACTGTTTCACAGCATTTTTCGTAGCTCTAAAGATAGTTGTTCAAACAACTGATATCAATTATCTACCTGTTTTTTTTTTTTTTTTCATTGCTATCAAGACATATAATATATGGTGTACTGCCACGGTTCAGATGTCTCCTCAGATTGTGAAAAACTGTAATATCGCTGTCTACCTCGATGCAGTATCGATAGTCCCCTTTCTAGAGAGCGCGCAGAGTAACTGCTGGAGGAGAAGTTACTTTCTCCCGATTCTTAATGGAAAGCGACGTTGTAATGACGCTGCACATTTGTTGACTGGATTCGAGTGCTCGTTCCACTCGCAGCAGTTTAATTTCTACCGGCTGCTGTGACCGACTGGTTCAATGCGCTTCAGCCCGGAACCGCACTGCTGCTACGATCGCAGGTTCGAATCCTGCCTAGGGCAGGGATGTGTGTGATGTCCTTAGGTTAGTTAGGTTTAAGTAGTTCTGAGTCTAGCGAACTGATGACCTCAGATATTAAGTCCCATAATGCTTGGAGCCATTTGATTTTTTGATTTTAATATCTCATTTTTTAATCACAGTTAAGTCACAAAATCGAAGAAACTCACTCCTGGAGCAGAGTAGTCTGATGTGCAAGTACGAGGGCTATCCACAAAGTACATTACGTTTTGGAATTAAAAGTAAGTAAAGTATTGGAAATTTTTTTATTATATACAGATAAAAGCCACACTTAAATACTACTTTTCTACGTAGTTACCATTTAAATTAAGGCACTTATCGTAGCGATGGACGAGCTCGGAAATTCCTTCGTCGTAAAATTCGGCCGCCTGCGCCTTCAACCACGTGGTTACCTCTTCTTGAAGCTGTGTGTCGTCATCAAAACACTGCATAGCCGACCACTTCTTCATTGCTGGGAATAAGTGGGAGTCGGTCGGTGCCAGGTCGGGACTGTACGGCGGATGAGGAAACGACTCCCACTTAAAAGATTCGAGAACTTCACGAGTGGCATTTGCCGTGTGGGCCCGGGCGTTGTCGTGAATCAGCAAGATCTTTGAGCCCAACTTTCCCCTGCGCTTGTTTTGTATTGCTCTTCTGAGGTTGTGCAGAGTTTGGCAATACCTCTGAGAGTTTACTGTAGTGCCTCTTTCCAGGAAATCCACAAAAATCACGCCTTTTCTGTCCCAAAAGCAGAGGTAGCCACGTGGTTGAAGGCGCAGGCGGCCGTCTTTCACGACGAAGGAATTTCAAAGCTCGTCCATCGCTACGATAAGTGCCTTAATTTAAATGGCAACTATGTAGAAAACTAGTATTTAAGTGTGGCTTTCATCTGTATATAATAAAAAAATTCCAATACTTTATTTATTTTTAATTCCAAAACGTAATGTACAGGGTTATTACAAATGATTGAAGCGATTTCACAGCTCTACAACAACTTTATTATTTGAGATATTTTCACAAAGCTTTGCACACACATACAAAAACTCAAAAAGTTTTTTTAGGCATTCACAAATGTTCGATATGTCCCCCTTTAGTGATTCGGCAGACGTCAAGCCGATAATCGAGTTCCACCCACACTCGGCGCAGCATGTCCCCATCAATGAGTTCGAAAGCATCGTTGATGCGAGCTCGCAGTTCTGGCACGTTTCTTGGTAGAGGAGGTTTAAACACTGAATCTTTCACATAACCCCACAGAAAGAAATCGCATGGGGTTAAGTCGGGAGAAACTCACTCACGAATTGCTGATCGTGATCTCCACCACGACCGATCCATCGGTTTTCCAATCCCCTGTTTAAGAAATGCCGAACATCACGATGGAAGTGCTGTGGAGCACCATCCTGTTGAAAGATGAAGTCGGCGCTGTCGGTCTGCAGTTCTGGCATGAGCCAATTTTCCGCGGGCTACGCGTGAAACTTGCCCGCACGCGTTCAACCGTTTCTTCGCTCACTGCAAGCCGACCCGTCGATTTCCCCTTACAGAGGCATCCAGAAGCTTTAAACTGCGCATACCATCGCCGAATGGAGTTAGCAGTTGGTGGATCTTTGTTGAACTTTGTCCTGAAGTGTCGTTGCACTGTTATGACTGACTGATGTGAGTGCATTTCAAGCACGACATACGCTTTCTCGGCTCCTGTCGCCATTTTGTCTCACTGCGCTCTCGAGTGCTCTGACGGCAGAAACCTGAAGTGCGGCTTCAGCCGAACAAAACTTTATGAGTTTTTCTACGTATCTGTAGTGTGTCGTGACCATATGTCAATGAATGGAGCTACAGTGAATTTATGAAATCGCTTCAATCATTTGTAATAGCCCTGTACTTTGTGGATAGCCCTCGTAACATAGAACACTGCAGAACATTATTCTGTTACATTGAAAGTTATCCGTTTGAATTGATTATAGTGAAAGTGGGTCTATAATTCTGATTATGTTTTTTATGTTAAATTGTCTCTTATACGGTAAACTTCAGGCTTCCTGTTTTGAATGCTGCGCATATCAGACCTTAAGGCTGATAGCTGGTGTAACGGTAACTGCTCGAGTCAAAATTCAAATGCGAGAATACAAACAAAACAAATAAATACCGTCCTAACAGGCCTCGAAGGTCCAACAGAACCGACCGACCGCCGTGTCGTCTTCAGGCTTATGCGTCACCGGATGCAGGTAGAGTGGCGGGGGGGGGGGGCGTGGGGCGGGGGGGCAGAGGGGGCATGCTTTCAGCACACAGCTCTCCCAGCAATTTTCAGCTTTCGGTACCAGCGTCGCTTCTTCTCAGTGAAGTAGCTCCTCAGTTAGCCTCAAGAGGCCCCAGTGTACCCCGCTTGCCACCAGGGCTTGGGGAAATTGGGCGCTGACCCGTTGTAATGGTACTTGAATTACGTAACCATTACGGCACCTCAACTCAACCTGTCGATACCAGCAATATTCTGCTGTTTCTGTAAAGGAGGAGGAGGAGATTAGTGTTTAACGTCCCGTCGACAACGAGGTCATTAGAGACGGAGCGCCAGCTCGGGTGAGGGAAGGACGGGGAAGGAAATCGGCCGTGCCCTTTCAAAGGAACCATCCTGGCATTTGCCTGAAAGGATTTAGGGAAATCACGGAAAACCTAAATCAGGATGGCCGGAGACGGGATTGAACCGTCGTCCTCCCTAATGCGAGTCCAGTGTGCTAACCACTGCGCCACCCCGCTCGGTGTTTCTGTAAAGTAGTTAACATGTTTCTGAGACAACATTCAGATTTGATTTCACTAATGTAGAGGTACGAGGGCAGTTCAATAGGTAATGCAACACATTTTTTTTCTCGGCCAATTTTGGTTGAAAAAACCGGAAATTTCTTGTGGAATATTTTCAAAAATTCACGCTTTGTCTCGTATAGTTTCATTGACTTCCGACAGGTGGCAGCGCTGTACGGAGCTGTTAAAATGGCGTCTGTAACGGATGTGCGTTGCAAACAACGGGCAGTGATCGAGTTTCTTTTGGCGGAAAACCAGGGCATCTCAGATATTCGTAGGCGCTTGCAGAATGTCTACGGTGATCTGGCAGTGGACAAAAGCACAGTGAGTCGTTGGGCAAAGCGTGTGTCATCATCGCCGCAAGGTCGAGCGAGACTGTCTGATCTCCCGCGTGCGGGCCGGCCGTGCACAGCTGTGACTCCTGCAATGGCGGAGCGTGCGAACACACTCGTTCGAGATGATCGACGGATCATCGTCAAACAACTCAGTGCTCAACTTGACATCTCTGTTGGTAGTGCTGTCACAATTGTTCACCAGTTGGGATATTCAAAGGTTTGTTCCCGCTGGGTCCCTCGTTGTCTAACCGAACACCATAAAGAGCAAAGGAGAACCATCTGTGCGGAATTGCTTGCTCGTCATGTGGCTGAGGGTGACAATTTCTTGTCAAAGATTGTTACAGGCGATGAAACATGGGTTCACCACTTCGAACCTGAAACAAAACGGCAATCAATGGAGTGGCGCCACACCCACTCCCCTTCCGAGAAAAAGTTTAAAGCCGTACCCTCAGCCGGTAAAGTCACGGTTACAGTCTTCTGGGACGCTGAAGGGGTTATTCTGTTCGATGTCCTTCCCCACGGTCAAACGATCAACTCTGAAGTGTATTGTGCTACTCTTCAGAAACTGAAGAAACGACTTCAGCGTGTTCGTAGGCACAAAAATCAGAACGAACTTCTTCTTCGTGACAACGCAAGCCCTCACACAAGTCTTTGCACCCGAGAGGTGCTCACAACACTTCAGTGGACTGTTCTTCCTCGTGCACCCTACAGCCCCGATCTCGCACCGTCGGATTTCCATATGTTTGGCCCAATGAAGGACGCAATCCGTGGGAGGCACTACGCGGATGATGAAGTTATTGATGCAGTACGACGTTGGCTCCGACATCGACCAGTGGAACGGTACCGTGCAGGCATACAGGCCCTCATTTCAAGGTGGCGTAAGGCCGTAGCATTGAATGGAGATTACGTTGAAAAATAGTGTTGTGTAGCTAAAAGATTGGGGAATAACTTGGTGTATTTCAATGCTGAATAAAACAACCCCTGCTTCAGAAAAAAAATGTGTTGCATTACTTATTGAACTGCCCTCGTACTTTGATACATCGATATGTTTATGTTGCAATGATATTATTCTTGTGTGTATTCTTCCTTTTGTCACTATGATCTTCGACGTAGTTGTAACTCTTGATTTTTGGGCGCGTAAGCGGTTATTAGTTACAGAGTGGGACCTTGAAAAAGTGAAGTCTTGGACGTCATGTTGAAAAATGGTTCAAATGGCTCTGAGCACTATGGGACTTAACATTTTAGGTCATCAGTCCCCTAGAACTTAGAAATACTTAAACCTAACTAACCTAAGGACATCACACACATCCATGCCCGAGGCAGGATTCGAACCCGCGAACGTAGCAGTCGCGCGGCTCCGGACTGACGCGCCTAGAACCGCTCGGCCACCGCGGCCGGCCATGGTGAAAAGACGCATATTGCAGTCAGCTTATAAAATGTGAACTTTAACAGTGAGGAAGATGTTTTCAAGTATGTTTTGTATTGTGAAGTGATGTTTTGTGTGTTACGTGATATTGCTACAAAAGCAATAAAAAGGAAGTGTAACTTAAATTCGGAGTGCTGATTATTTTTTTACGTCCCCATTGTGCTAACTTTCAAAGGTTTAATCTTCAAGAATGGTTTTTTGAAACAATTCTATAAAACTTTTGAATATAGCAGAATAAAACTTAGGCCTCTTTGCATCCGAGCTTGGAATCATCACCACCTAGATTTTCGACGATTGAGCCTTGATTTTACAACGAGACCAACGTGGGAAACACAAAAAGATGAGTGCCTAGTTTATTCATTATTACATGAAATGACTTTATTAACTGTGTTCTAATGACGCCTGCCACGTAATATGACTGTTGTTGCCCGAAAATGCAGTATTTAGCAGCGTGAGCAACACCACATACACTCCTGGAAATGGAAAAAAGAACACATTGACACCGGTGTGTCAGACCCACCATACTTGCTCCGGACACTGCGAGAGGGCTGTACAAGCAATGATCACACGCACGGCACAGCGGACACACCAGGAACCGCGGTGTTGGCCGTCGAATGGCGCTAGCTGCGCAGCATTTGTGCACCGCCGCCGTCAGTGTCAGCCAGTTTGCCGTGGCATACGGAGCTCCATCGCAGTCTTTAACACTGGTAGCATGCCGCGACAGCGTGGACGTGAACCGTATGTGCAGTTGACGGTCTTTGAGCGAGGGCGTATAGTGGGCATGCGGGAGGCCGGGTGGACGTACCGCCGAATTGCTCAACACGTGAGGCGTGAGGTCTCCACAGTACATCGATGTTGTCGCCAGTGGTCGGCGGAAGGTGCACGTGCCCGTCGACCTGGGACCGGACCGCAGCGACGCACGGATGCACGCCAAGACCGTAGGATCCTACGCAGTGCCGTAGGGGACCGCACCGCCACTTCCCAGCAAATTAGGGACACTGTTGCTCCTGGGGTATCGGCGAGGACCATTCGCAACCGTCTCCATGAAGCTGGGCTACGGTCCCGCACACCGTTAGGCCGTCTTCCGCTCACGCCCCAACATCGTGCAGCCCGCCTCCAGTGGCGTCGCGACAGGCGTGAATGGAGGGACGAATGGAGACGTGTCGTCTTCAGCGATGAGAGTCGCTTCTGCCTTGGTGCCAATGATGGTCGTATGCGTGTTTGGCGCCGTGCAGGTGAGCGCCACAATCAGGACTGCATACGACCGAGGCACACAGGACCAACACCCGGCATCATGGTGTGGGGAGCGATCTCCTACACTGGCCGTACACCACTGGTGATCGTCGAGGGGACGCTGAATAGTGCACGGTACATCCAAACCGTCATCGAACCCATCGTTTTACCATTCCTAGACCGGCAAGGGAACTTGCTGTTCCAACAGGACAGTGCACGTCCGCATGTATCCCGTGCCACCCAACGTGCTCTAGAAGGTGTAAGTCAACTACCCTGGCCAGCAAGATCTCCGGATCTGTCCCCCATTGAGCATGTTTGGGACTGGATGAAGCGTCGTCTCACGCGGTCTGCACGTCCAGCACGAACGCTGGTCCAACTGAGGCGCCAGGTGGAAATGGCATGGCAAGCCGTTCCACAGGACTACATCCAGCATCTCTACGATCGTCTCTATGGGAGAATAGCAGCCTGCATTGCTGCGAAAGGTGGATATACACTGTACTAGTGCCGACATTGTGCATGCTCTGTTGCCTGTGTCTATGTGCCTGTGGTTCTGTCAGTGTGATCATGTGATGTATCTGACCCCAGGAATGTGTCAATAAAGTTTCCCCTTCCTGGGATAATGAATTCACGGTGTTCTTATTTCAATTTCCAGGAGTGTATATTATGAAATTTTGACCACTGTTGTGGTAGGGTTGTTGGACCATCCAAGAGTTAGCCAAGCCCGGCGGCGCTTAACTTCGCTGATCTGACGGGAACCGGTATTACCACTGTGGCAAGGCCGGCGGCAAATGCGATAATGCATAGAGAAATCTGACAACGAGAATTTTAACAAAATCGTGCACTGCCTGAAACTTATTGTTATCACAAAATCCGACTTTGAAATTTGACGAAAAACTGATTACTTTGATACTAAAGTTGGTTCTGTGAAATTTAATTAAAGAAATAATATCTTTTCTACACTATCTCGCTCACCTGGGTCGCACTGGATAACACCGTGCAAACCGCTCTCGTAGCTACAAAAAAATGGTTCAAATGGCTCTGAGCCCTTGGCACTTAACATCTGAGCTACTTAAACGTAACTAACCTAAGGACGGCACACACATCCATGCCCGAGGCAGGATTCGAACCTGCAACCGCAGCGGTCGCGCGGTTCCAGACTGAAGCGCCTAGAACCGCTCGGCCACTCCGGCCGGCTCACGTAGCTACAGCGCGTGGCGATAACACAGCTGCAAAATCTAACTACTGAGATACGCAAAGGTGCAATGCTTTCTCTAAAGACATTCCTGTCATATTAAGTTCATAATTCTTGATTGTGGTTTTTAAAGAATTGAGAATTAGTTGACTCTTGCGATGTGGTTAATATCTCTGTGTTAAATGAACTCAATAGCAATCTCATATCATTTGACTTCATAACATTTAATGAAACTTCAATTGCAGTTAAGCTTCCTCTGAAATCACGTAACTATAATCCAAAAATTACAAAAATTAAACTTCACATGTATAATATTTCCTTGGACAAAACTCTAAAACTTAATTCTTAAATCCATTTCTCTCACACTAATCGATAAACCCTAATAAAAAAATGAAAAAAAAAAGATTCTTGATCTGAATGTCTGTCGAACCAAAAATACTGTATCATGAAACGGCTGCCGCAAAAAAAAAAAAAAAAAAAACTTGATCATTACCTGTAATCCATTCTTCACCAAGAGTGTATCGTACCAATGTAAAAATCGATTCTTTTTCTCTCCACAATAAATCATCCATTAATCCGTAATATAGTTCCCAAAAATCTACATTGTTTGTTGCTTACTGCCATTACTCGACTGTTCACATCTAACAGCAAAGCTCACTTGTCTGTATTCTGTCCTCTCCTCGCGATCAACAGATAAATCTGGCGCGCATCTTTGCAGAGCAAAGATCACCTCTGACTCATCTCTGTATGGCGTAGCATCTCTACCGAGCCCGCGCGTGCATGTCAAGGCCGAGTTCATACACGCAACAGAGGTATCACTACTGCTAATGGCTCACTGCAGTTGCATTGCAGTTGCATGTGTGAACTCCCAGTTTTTAGTGGCGCAACTTAACACACGAAATTTTTGTCACACTACAAAAGGTTCAGTTTGGTTGCACATAGTTGCGCCACTTTCCTACCACCACTGCACCCTGGCGGCAGTATTGCGAAACATGAATTATCGTGCAGTAATTGCTGCTGTACTCAAGTCGATGTCAGTATTTTTTTAATTTTATATCTGAAAAAAAGTGAAAACAATGGTCGGCAGCTTCTAGAACTATAAGATCAGCAACCTATGTTTGATTTTCTGGAGCTGTGTGTGTGTGTGTGTGTGTGTGTGTGTGTGTGTGTGCGAGCAATATTTTCAAACATATCCCACGGAGGAATAAATAAATAAACTTAATATTGTTGTTGTTGTTGTGGTCTTCAGTCCTGAGACTGGTTTGATGCAGCTCTCCATGCTACTCTATCCTGTGCAAGCTTCTTCATCTCCCAGTACCTACTGCAACCTATCTCCCTCTGAATCTGCTTAGTGTATTATTCATCTCTTGGTCTCCCTCTACGATTTTTACCCTCTGCGCTGCCCTCCAATACTAAATTGGTGATCCCTTGATGCCTCAGAATATGTCCTAACAACCGATCCCTTCTTCTAGTCAAGTTGTGCCACAAACTTCTCTTTTCCCCAATCCTATTCAATACCTCCTCATTAGTTATGTGATCTGCCCATCTAATCTTCAGCATTCTTCTGTAGCACCACATTTCGAAAGCTTCTATTCTCTTCTTGTCCAAACTGTTTATCGTCACGTTTCACTTCCATACAGGGCTACACTCCATACAAATACTTTCAGAAACGACTTCCCGACACTTAAATCTATACTCGATGTTAACAAATTTCTCTTCTTCAGAAACGTTTTCCTTGCCATTGCCACTCTATATTTTATATCCTCTCTACTCCGACCATCATCAGTTATTTTGCTCCCCAAATGGCAAAACTCCTTTACTACTTTAAGTGTCTCATTTCCTAATCTAATTCCCTCAGCATCACCCGACTTAGTTCGACCACATTCCATTATCCTCGTTTTGATTTTGTTGATGTTTATCTTATATCCTGCTTTCAAGACACTGTCGATTCTGTTCAACTGCTCCTCCAAGTCCTTTGCTGTCTCTGATAGAATTACAATGTCATCGGCGAACCTCAAAGTTTTTATTTCTTCTCCATGGATTTTAATACCTACTCCGAATTTTTCTTTTGTTTCCTTCACTGTTTGTATGTAACCAATAAAGCGTGTCGTATAAACTTCGTAATTTGTGAGACCAAAGTGTAGGTTATATGCAGGAGATAGCTCCAGAGGGTGATTCAGCAACTGTTTAGACTAAAAGTTAGTAATTCAAATTGTCTATATCAACGAATACAATAAGATTCTAAAATCTTGGAAGAGTAGCGCGTCTGCAGATGATATTTACATGCCAACTGTTGGATAGTTTGCCTTTACAGACAGCATTTTCATCTCTGAAATCTCTTTTATAAATGTGTTTGTTGCCGTTGATTTATTCCTGTGCAAAAACTCTTTTCGGATCCAGCATGTGGGTTCTGTTTTTAGTTGTATCTAACTTCTGTCACAGCTCTAAGACCATAACCTGCAGTACCCACCCATATGATTTCAGGTTGACGCCATATTGAAAGCTGAGAAGTTACGCAGAATTTGTGGCATGCTGTGTGAACGGTAGCTCACGATGCCACTACAGCAAGCCGCTAGCTGTGGCGCCACATTAAATGCGTGTGTGAACCCAGCTTAAGCAATTCAGACGTTACGAGCGCGATTCCAGACATCCAAAACAAGAAAAATTCCCAGAAAAATGTACACACGTACATTTCAACATTAATAAAAAAAAGACGCACAAAATTTTGCAGGAAGTGAAACTGATTCCTTCAGCTTCGGAATTCCACGTCGCCGACCCTTACACCACGGTCAATAAATACAGTTTTCAACAGCAGTATCTGCCACATTAGACTCTCGTGAACATTTTTACCGCTGACATTTAATTATACTAAATCGTACCAAGAGTGGTGCACTTGTATAAATACGTCTTCAATGAATCGTTGCCTTGAAATGGCGAACTGTCATAAAACGCAAGTTAAATACGATAACAACGAACTAAGACGAAATGCAATATGGAGTCCATAGTTCTTCGTTTGTCGACTGCTATCGATTTTTATGGACGATGAGTCATTTTGACGCCAATTCCCAATGACAACCGGGCGAAAGTAGCTTCTCCCCATTGTTAGATAGTTACTATTTTACAATGTTTGTTTTTAACTGATATCTTGAGGACGTTGGATAGTACACCGTAAGACACATACACTGGCGGGAATCAAGGCAACTAAACGGATGCAGTACGTGGTCAGACGGTGACCTGTAGAGCTTTGGGTCAGTCCGGAAAGCGTGCTCGAATAACTCAAGTGGATTGAGATGCGGTTGCTTGTTTTGGAGACGAATTACAAACGGAATCTCCTTTAAAAATTTCGAGAAGACACGTTTGGATGTTCCACCATCCGAAGGCACGAGCGACTGCTGGAATTCTGGTGAGAAATGCACTCCTGGAAATTGAAATAAGAACACCGTGAATTCATTGTCCCAGGAAGGGGAAACTTTATTGACACATTCCTGGGGTCAGATACATCACATGATCACACTGACAGAACCACAGGCACATACACACAGGCAACAGAGCATGCACAATGTCGGCACTAGTACAGTGTATATCCACATTTCGCAGTAATGCAGGCTGCTATTCTCCAATGGAGACGATCGTAGAGATGCTGGATGTAGTCCTGTGGAACGGCTTGCCATGCCATTTCCACCTGGCGCCTCAGTTGGACCAGCGTTCGTGCTGGACGTGCAGACCGCGTGAGACGACGCTTCATCCAGTCCCAAACACGCTCAATGGGGGACAGATCCGGAGATCTTGCTGGCCAGGGTAGTTGACTTACACCTTCTAGAGCACGTTGGGTGGCACGGGATACATGCGGACGTGCATTGTCCTGTTGGAACAGCAAGTTCCCTTGCCGGTCTAGGAATGGTAGAACGATGGGTTCGATGACGGTTTGGATGTACCGTGCACTATTCAGTGTCCCCTCGACGATCACCAGTGGTGTACGGCCAGTGTAGGAGATCGCTCCCCACACCATGACGACGGGTGTTGGCCCTGTGTGCCTCGGTCGTATGCAGTCCTGATTGTGGCGCTCACCTGCACGGCGCCAAACACGCATACGACCATCATTGGCACCAAGGCAGAAGCGACTCTCATGGCTGAAGACGACACGTCTCCATTCGTCCCTCCATTCACGCCTGTCGCGACACCACTGGAGGCGGGCTGCACGATGTTGGGGCGTGAGCGGAAGA
Source organism: Schistocerca cancellata (assembly GCF_023864275.1). Classification (NCBI taxonomy): domain Eukaryota; kingdom Metazoa; phylum Arthropoda; class Insecta; order Orthoptera; family Acrididae; genus Schistocerca; species Schistocerca cancellata. Next base: position 79,313,015 of record NC_064636.1, read on the forward strand.
CGGCCTAACGGTGTGCGGGACCGTAGCCCAGCTTCATGGAGACGGTTGCGAATGGTCCTCGCCGATACCCCAGGAGCAACAGTGTCCCTAATTTGCTGGGAAGTGGCGGTGCGGTCCCCTACGGCACTGCGTAGGATCCTACGGTCTTGGCGTGCATCCGTGCGTCGCTGCGGTCCGGTCCCAGGTCGACGGGCACGTGCACCTTCCGCCGACCACTAGCGACAACATCGATGTACTGTGGAGACCTCACGCCCCACGTGTTGAGCAATTCGGCGGTACGTCCACCCGGCCTCCCGCATGCCCACTATACGCCCTCGCTCAAAGTCCGTCAACTGCACATACGGTTCACGTCCACGCTGTCGCGGCATGCTACCAGTGTTAAAGACTGCGATGGAGCTCCGTATGCCACGGCAAACTGGCTGACACTGACGGCGGCGGTGCACAAATGCTGCGCAGCTAGCGCCATTCGACGGCCAACACCGCGGTTCCTAGTGTGTCCGCTGTGCCGTGCGTGTGATCATTGCTTGTACAGCCCTCTCGCAGTGTCCGGAGCAAGTATGGTGGGTCTGACACACCGGTGTCAATGTGTTCTTTTTTCCATTTCCAGGAGTGTAGTAATATTATTAATAATAATAATAATAATAATAATAATAATAATAATAATAAATAACTTCGCAAAGAAATAAAAAAATAAAGACCTCTGTAGACAAAATTATTGGGTAAAACAGTCAAAATGTTTGTTTCCGTAAACCAGATGGGAATTTAGCATCAAGCGATGCAGAAAATTGTGAAGTACTAGCCGAATATTTTCAAACGCTACTAAACTGTCCAGAACCAACAAAAATCTTCCAAATATCCAACATCATAGGTCCGCCACAAAAATGTTCTACATCACCAACAGAAGAACAAAATGAAATGGAAATGCCGTGTGGCTAGGGCCTCTCGTTGGGTAGACCGTTCGCCTGGTGCAAGTCTTTCGATTTGACGCCATTTCGGCGACTTCCGTGTCGATGGGGGTGAAATGATGATGATAAAGACAACACAACACCCAGTCCCTTAGCGGAGAAAATCTCCGACCCAGCTGGGAATCGGACCCGGGCCGTTAGGTATGACATTCTGTCGCACTGACCATTCAGCTACCAGAGGCGGACAGAAGTGGAAATTATCAAACGCATAAAGAAACTCAAAAATAACAAAGCCTCTGGGGAGGATGGAATTTTAACCGAATTTCTCAAAAGTCTAGGGCCTAATTCAAGAAAGGAGCTAGTAAGAATTGTTCAAATTATAGGGGTCACCGAATAAATCCCAGATTGGAAGTGTGCCTTAATACACCCATTACATAAAAAAGGGGACAAACGTGACGTGAATAATTACAGAGGAATTTCTCTACTCCCTGTCACGTATATTATCAGCTTGTATTCTTGAAAGAGCACAACAACTGCTAGAACCCAAACTCTCAGATTTCCAAGCTGGTTTCAGGCCAAACGGATCGTACTCGGAGCAAATTTCAAACCTAAAATTAATCACAAGAATAAGAAAGAAGTGAGGGGAGCCTGCAGTATCTCTCTGTTTAGCAAGAGTAATAGAAGGCAGATTTCAGACTACCTAACAGATCAAAACGAAAATTTCTGTTCTGACAATGATGAGTGTTTATGGAAAAAGTTCAAGGCAATCGTAAAATGCGTTTTAGACAGGTACGTGCCAAGTAAAACTATGAGGGACGGGAAAAACCCACTGTGGTTCAACAACAAAGTTAGGAAACTACTGCGAAAGCAAAGAGAGCTTCACTCCAAGTGTAAACGCAGCCAAAACCTCTCAGACAAACAGAAGCTAAACGATGTCAAAGTTAGCGTAAGGAGGGCTATGCGTGAAGCGTTCAGTGAATTCGAAAGTAAAATTCTATGTACCGACTTGACAGAAAATCCTAGGAAGTTCTGGTATTACGTTAAATCAGTAAGTGGCTCGAAACACCATATCCAGACACTCCGGGATGATGATGGCATTGAAACAGAGGATGGCACGCGTAAAGCTGGAATACTAAACACCTTTTTCCAAAGCTGTTTCACACAGGAAGACCGCACTGAAGTTCCTTCTCTAAATCCTTGCACAAACGAAAAAATGGCTGACACCGAAATAAGTGTCCAAGGAATAGAAAAGCAACTGGAATCACTCAACAGAGGAAAGTCCACTGGATCTGACGGGATACCAATTCGATTCTACACAGAGTACGCGAAAGAACTTGCCCCCCTTCTAACAGCCGTGTACCGCAAGTCTCTAGAGGAACGGAAGGTTCCAAATGATTGGAAAAGAGCACAAGTAGTCCCAGTCTTCAAGAAGGGTCGTCGAGCAGATGCTCAAAACTATAGACCTATATCCCTGACGTCTATCTGTTGTAGAATTTTATAACATGTTTTTTGCTCGAGTATCATGTCGTTTTTGAAAACCCAGAATCTACTCTGTAGGAATCAAGATGGATTCCGGAAACAGCGATCGTGTGAGACCCAACTCGTTTTATTTGTTCATGAGACCCAGAAAATATTAGATACAGGCTCCCAGGTGGATGATATTTTTCTTGACTTCCAGAAGGCGTTCGATACAGTTCCGCACTGTCGCCTGATAAACAAAGTAAGAGCCTACGGAATATCAGACCAGCTGTGAGGCTGGATTGAAGAGTTTTTAGCAAACAGAACACAGCATGTTGTTATCAATCGAGAAACGTCTACAGACGTTAAGGTAACCTCTGGCGTGCCACAGGGGAGTCTTATGGGACCATTGCTTTTCACAATATATATAAATGACCTAGTAGATAGGGTTGGAAGTTCCATGCGGCTTTTCGCGGATGATGCTGTAGTATACAGAGAAGTTGCAGCATTAGAAAATTGCAGCCAAATGCAGGAAGATCTGCAGCGGATAGGCACTTGGTGCAGGGAGTGGCAACTGACCCTTAACATAGACAAATCTAATGTATTGCGAATACATAGAAAGAGGGATCCTTTATTGTATGATTATATGATAGCGGAACAAACACTGGTAGCAGTTACTTCTGTAAAATATCTGGGACTATGCGTGCGGAACGATTTGAGGTGGAATGATCATATAAAATTAATTGTTGGTAAGGCGGGTACCAGGTTGAGATTCATTGGGAGAGTCCTTAGAAAATGTAGTCCATCAACAAAGGAGGTGGCTTACAAAACACTCGTTCGACCTATACTTGAGTATTGCTCATCAGTGTGGGATCCGTACCAGGTCGGGTTGACGGAGGAGATAGAGAAGATCCAAAGAAGAGCGGCGCGTTTCGTCACAGGGTTATTTGGTAAGCGTGATAGCGTTAAGGAGATGTTTGGCAAACTCAAGTGGCAGACTCTGCAAGAGAGGCGCTCTGCATCGCGGTGTAGCTTGCTTTCCAGGTTTCGAGAGGGTGCGTTTCTGGATGAGGTATCGAATATATTGCTTCCCCCTACTTATACCTCCCGAGGAGATGACGAATGGAAAGTTAGAGAGATTCGAGCGCGCACGGAGGCTTTCCGGCAGTCGTTCTTCCCGCGAACCATACGCGACTGGAACAGGAAAGGGAGGTAATGACCGTGGCACGTAAAGTGCCCTCCACCACACACCGTTGGGTGGCTTGCGGAGTATAAATGTAGATGTAGATGTGTAGATGTGGTATATGACTTTGTTGACTTCAAAAAGGCCTATACTTGAAGAAAAAGGATTGGATCGGAAAGTACAGAAAATCATTCAGCAGACATTAACAAATACAACATCCAAAGAGAAATTTGTGGGAAAACTTTCAAAACCATTCGAGATAAAAACTGGGGTTAGACAAGATGATAGATTATGGCCTTTATTGTTCAATGTAATTCTAGATAGAGTCATGGAAGAATGGGAAAAGAAACTTGAAGAAGAAAATTGGTGGAAACCAATTTCATTAGGAACCAAAAAAATAACCTGCGAATCCCGTACTTCGCCTTTGCGGACGATCTCACAATAATGAGAGATTCTTGTGATATGGCTACAATCCAGATAGAAACTCTAACAGAATGCGCAGAGAAAGTTGGCCTGCACATATCATTTGAAAAGACAGTGTTAACAATAACAAATTTAGAAATTTTCAAATTGCAAACAAAATATGGAGAAATTAACAGAGTATAACACTTTAAATATCTAGCAGAAATTTTCTCTGAAAAATATGCACAACAAGAAACAATACAAAAAGCTCATAAAAGTTTAGGATTAGTGCAAAACCTCTATAATGAAAATGCTTATCTTTAATTGCCAAAATTACTTATTACAAAACAGCAATTAAACTATCAATTTTAAATGCCAGCGAAACCGAAAGCGCCATCTGTCGGACATGTTTGAACTTTTGTATTTTTTTGGTTCTAATAAAAGCCCATGTCATTCCAAGCATGTGTGTCAATTTTTACCTCTCTATCTACATTATTCCGTGGCTTATTAAGTTTTCAAATTTATACTGACTTTTTGATCACCCGGTACGTGTAAACCAGATGTAGTTTGAATTCAAAGAAATAGTATCAGCATCAATTGAGAGATTTATAGCAAATAAATTAACAAACGACGGAGCTGATCCTCCTTGGTACACAAAACGGGTCAGAACACTGTTGCAGAAGCAACGAAACAAACATGCCAAATTTAAACAGACGCAAAGTCCCCAAGATTGGCGATCTTTTACAGAAACTCGAAATTTAGCGCGGATTTCAATGCGAAATGCTTATAATAGTTTCCACAGCGAAACGTTGTCTCGAAACTTGGGAGAAAGTCCTAAGAGATCCTGGTCGTATGTAAACTATGCTAGCAGCAAGACACAATCAGTGCCTTGTCTGCGCGATAGCAATAGAAATACTGCACATGACAGTGCTGCCAAAGCAGAGTTACTAAACACAGCCAACCGAAATTCCTTAACCAAGGAAGACGAAGTAATTATTCCAAAATTCGAATCAAGAACAGGTACCAACATGAGTAACGTAGAAGTAAATATCCTCGGAGCAGTGAAGCAACTTAAATCACTTAATAAAAGCAAGTCTTCTGGTACAGATTGTATACCAGTAAAGTTTTTTTCAGACTTGGCTAATGCAATAACTCTATAGTTAACACTCATACGCAACCGTTCGCTCGACGAAAGTTGCACAGGTCACACCAACATTCAAGAAAGGCAGTAGGGGTAAACCACTAAAACACGGGGCCATATCATTAACGTCGATATGCATAGCATTTTGCAACATGTATCGTGTTCGAACGTTATGAATTACCTCATTGAGAACGGTGTATTGACACGCAGTGAACAAGCATTTAGAAAACACAGTTCTTGTGAAACAGCATTAGCTCTTTACTCACGCGAAATGTTGAGTGCTATCGACAAGGGATTTCAGATTGATGCAGAATTTCTGTGTTACCAAAAGGCTTTTGACACTGCACCTCACAAGCGGCTTGTAGTCAAACTGCATGCTTACGGAATACCGTGTCAGTTATTCGACTGGATTCTTGATTTCCTGTCAAAGATATCATAGTTCGTAGTAACTGACGGAAAGTCATCGAGTAAAGTACAATTGATTTCAGCCGTTCCCCAAGATTGTGTTATAGGCCCTCCGCTGTTCCTTATCTACTGCATATAAACAATTTGGGAGACAATTTGAACAGCCGTTTTAGGTTATTTACAAATGATGCTATCGTTTATCGTCTAGTAAACTCAGCAGAAGATCGAAACAAATGGCAAAAGATTTACAAAAAGCTATCTGAATGGTGCGAAAATTGGTAATTGACCTTAAATAATGAAAAGTGTAAGATGATCCACATTAGTGCTAAAAGGAATCCGTTAACCTTCGATTACAAGATAAATCAGTCAAATATAAAGGCCGTAAATTCAAATACATAACTAGGAATTACGAACAATTTAAACTGGAAGCAATAAGTAGAAAATGTGAGGAAGGCAAACCAGAGACTGCGTCTTATTGGGAGAACATTTAGAAAATATGAAACTTCCTGGCAGATTAAAACTCTGTGCAGGACCGAGACTCGAACTCGGGACCTTTGCCTTTCGCCGGCGAGTGCTCTACTAACTGAGCCACCCAACCACGACTCACGCCCCCTCCTCACAGACTTACTTCTGCCAGTACCTCGCCTCCTAGCTTCCAAACTTCACGGAATCTCTCCTGCGAACCTTGCAGAACTAGCACTCCTGAAAGAATGGATATTGCGGAGACATGGCTTAGCCACAACCTGGGGGATGTTTGCAGAATGAGATTTTCACTCTGCAGCGGAGTGTGCGCTGATATGAAACTTCCCGGCAGATTAAAACTGTGTGCCGGACTGAGACTCGAACTCGGGACCTTTGCCTTTCGCGGGCAAGTGCTCTACCATCTGAGCTACCCAAGCACGACTCACGCCCCGTCCTCACAGGTTTAATTCTGCCAGTACCTCGTCTCTTACTATCCATACTCACGCTTCTGCGAACCTGCCAGGAAGTTTGATACCAGCGCACACTCGTCTGCAGAGTGAGAATCGCATTCTGCAAACATTCCCCAGGCTGTGGCTAAGCCATGTCCTTGCAATAACCTTTCTTCCAGGAGTGCTAGTTCTGCAAGGTTCGCAGGAGAGCTTCTGTAAAGTTTGGAAGGTAGGAGACGAGATACTGGCAGAAGTAAAGCTGTGGGTGCCGGGCGTGAGTCGTGCTTCGGTAGCTCAGATGGTAGAGCACTTGCCCGCGAAAGGCAAAGGTCCCGAGTTCGAGTCTCGGTCCGGCACACAGTTTTAATCTGCCAGGAAGTTTCAGGCGGCCGTTGTTGATACTGCAAAACGTTCGCTTCGAGGTCGACCAGTAGATGATGATGATGATGATGATGATGATGATGATGATTGGTTTGTTGGGCCCTCAACTGCGCGGTTATCAGCGCCCGTACAAAGTCCCAACCGTTGCTCAGTCCAAACTCGCCACTTTCATGAATGAGGATGAAAGGATGAGGACAACACAAACACCCAGTCATCTCGAGGCTGGTGGAAATCCCTGATACTGCCGGGAATCGGACGCGGGACCCCGGGAAGCTAGAACGCAACCGCGGGACCTCGAACTGCGGACTGGACCATGTGGGCATACTGACGCTCCCAGAAAGATGGCGTAAGACCGTGATATTGACCGGAGATTGCGTTAAAAAGTAGAGTTTTGCAGCCAAAAAAGTGGGGGATAATATGGTGTATTAGAATCCTGAATAAAACCAACGCGCTTTCACAACAAAAGTGTTCCATTACCAATTGGACGTCCCTCGTAAATGTTAGCGTCCTATGGTCCACAACAGTGCCGACGCCAATTTCCCAACTGTTTCTTTTTTTTCCTTAACTTCTGATTTTTGAAAAAATTATAATTTTTTCAAATCCATACGTGGAGTTCTTGGTTATCACAGAATGCATACACAAAAATTTTGGGATCCAGAAAATTGTAAAACTGACAGAAAAGTAGCATTTTTTCGTTTCGACCATTTTGATTTTTTGCAAAGATATTGAAGTATAGTTACGTTTTCTCGCGTCCGTCGGCCGTCGTAATTTAATTAATTATTTACTACACAAATGGATTGGTAATAGTGATTGTTGCCGACTTACGTGATGGGCCTTATACAAAATGATATTTCATTCAATTTTGACTTACAATTAAATGCTTTTGTGAAATTGTCTCTTTTTTTAACAATATTAATCTTCAGTGGAAATTATTTGTTATGTTAATGACGTAAGACTTGCTGAATCTTAAAACATGAGCGTATACAGGGTGTTTCAAAAATGACCGGTATATTTGAAACGGCAATAAAAACTAAACGAGCAGCGATAGAAATACACCGTTTGTTGCAATATGCTTGGTACAACAGTACATTTTCAGGCGGACAAACTTTCGAAATTACAGTAGTTACAATTTTCAACAACAGATGGCGATGCAAGTGATGTGAAAGGTATAGAAGACAACGCAGTCTGTGGGTGCGCCATTCTGTACGTCGTCTTTCTGCTGTAAGCGTGTGCTGTTCACAACGTGCAAGTGTGCTGTGGACAACATGGTTTATTCCTTAGAACAGAGGATTTTTTTGGTGTTGGAATTCCACCGCCTAGAACACAGTGTTGTTGCAACAAGACGAAGTTTTCAACGGAGGTTTAATGTAACCAAAGGACCGAAAAGCGATACAATAAAGGATCTGTTTGAAAAATTTCAACGGACTGGGAACGTGATGGACGAACGTGCTGGAAAGGTAGGGCGACCGCGTACGGCAACCACAGAGGGCAACGCGCAGCTCGTGCAGCAGGTGATCCAACAGCGGCCTCGGGTTTCCGTTCGCCGTGTTGCAGCTGCGGTCCAAATGACGCCAACGTCCACGTATCGTCTCATGCGCCAGAGTTTACACCTCTATCCGTACAAAATTCAAACGCGGCAACCCCTCAGCGCCGCTACCATTGCTGCACGAGAGACATTCGCTAACAATATAGTGCACAGGATTGATGACGGCGATATGCATGTGGGCAGCATTTGGTTTACTGACGAAGCTTATTTTTACCTGGACGGCTTCGTCAATAAACAGAACTGGCGCATATGGGGAACCGAAAAGCCCCATGTTGCAGTCCCATCGTCCCTGCATCCTCAAAAAGTACTGGTCTGGGCCGCCATTTCTTCCAAAGGAATCACTGCTCCATTTTTCAGATCCGAAACGATTACTGCACACGCTATCTGAACATTCTTCGTGAATTTGTGGCGGTACAAACTGCCTTAGACGACACTGCGAACACCTCGTGGTTTATGCAAGATGGTGCCCGGCCACATCGCACGGCCGACGTCTTTAATTTCCTGAATGAATATTTCGATGATCGTGCGATTGCTTTGGGCTATCCGAAACATACAGGAGGCGGCGTGGATTGGCCTCCCTATTCGCCAGACATGAACCCCTGTGACTTCTTTCTGTGGGGACACTTGAAAGACCAGGTGTACCGCCAGAATCCAGAAACAATTGAACAGCTGAAGAAGTACATCTCATCTGCATGTGAAGCCATTCCGCCAGACACGTTGTCAAAGGTTTCGGGTAATTTCATTCAGAGACTACGCCATATTATTGCTACGCATGGTGGATATGTGGGAAATATCGTACTATAGAGTTTCCCAGACCACAGCGCCATCTGTTGTTGAAAATTGTAACTACTGTAATTTCGAAAGTTTGTCTGCCTGAAAATGTACTGTTGTCCCAAGCATATTGCAACAAACGGTGTATTTCTATCGCTGCTCGTTTAGTTTTTATTGCCGTTTCAAATATACCGGTCATTTTTGAAACACCCTGTAAGTTGAACAATGGAATAAACTTTTCATATTAATTTCCTCGGCTAGTCAGTTCACTTTAAAGCAAAAAATCTTTAGTTATCAATTACAATTGCGGCCCACACACGCGCGAGAGGTTTTCTGCTTACCTCCGTTAACCACTGCATTGTACTCGGAGTCCTGGCCCTGGCTCTCGGCTGTTGTACTGAAAACAAGAACCTTAAAGCTACGTATTTTCTGCAGCGTCGGGCATTATGTTAATAGCGGGCGAGTCTTCCGCTTCCGCTAATTTTTACAAGTTAATATCGCCCCGTAATGAACCCGCCAGGTTAGCCGAGAGCGCGCTAACGCACTGCTTCCTGGACTTGGGTAGGCGCGCCGGCCCCGGATCGAATCTGCCTGGCGGATTAACGACGAGGGCCAGTGTGCCAGCCAGCCTGGATGTGGTTTTTAGGCGGTTTTCCACATCCCACTAGATGAATAGCGGGCTGGTCCCCACGTTCCGCGTCAGTTACATGGCTCGCAGATATCTGAACACTTTCGCACTATTTCATGGATTACACTAGTCGCTGACTGTTGGGGTACACTAATTCCATCCCGGGGGGTACAGGGTGGCGGCAGGAAGGGCATCCCACCACCCCTTAAACTACCATTGCCAAATCGGATTAACCATGCCGACCCCCTCTCCGCGGGAAAACAGGCACAAGCAAAACAAAAGAATATCGCCCTGTAACGGCGTCGTTGGCTGCATCGGCCGCTGCGATTGTTGCAGTGTAAACCAAGAAAAGAGAAGTGAAGACGACTAAAAAAATTAACAAAAGAGCCCATCTTGTCGCCTCTTTAGATCATTTTGTTTCGGGTGCATCTGTATATTTATTTGCCCTCGAAACTTACTTAGAGATATTGTTATAATACGGATATATGAGAAAAATATATGTTCGCCTGGCCAAGGAGAAATGTAGATGATAAACGGGTATGCATTGGACAAATATGTTATACTAAAACTGACATGGGATTACATTTTCACGCAATTTGGGTGCATAGATCCTGAGAAATCAGTACCCAGAACAACCACCTCTGGCCGTAATAACGGCCTCGATACGCCTGGGCATTGAGTCAAACAGAGCTCGGATGGCGTGTACAGGTACAGCTGCCCATGCAGCTTCAACACGATACCACAGTTCATCAAGAGTAGTGACTGGCGTATTGTGGCGAGCCAGTTGCTCGGCCACCACTGACCAGACGTTTTCAGTTGGTGAGAGATCTGGAGGATGTGCAGGCCAGGGCAGCAGTCGAACATTTTATGTATCCAGAAAGGCCCGTACAGGACCTGCAACATGCGGTCGTGCATTATCCTGCTGAAATGTAGGGTTTCGCAGGGATCGAATAAAGGGTAGAGCCACAGGTCGTGTCACATCAGAAATGTAACGTCCACTGTTCAAAGTGCCGTTAGTGCGAACAAGAGGTGACCGAGACGTATAACCAATAGCACACCATACCATCACGCCAGGTGATACGCCAGTATGGCGATGACGAATGCACGCGTTCACCGCGATGTCGCCAAACACGGATGCGACCATCGTGATGCTGTAAACAGAACCTGGATTCATCCGAAAAAATGACGTTTTGCCATTCGTGCAACCAGGATCGTCGTCGAGTACACCATCGCAGGCGCTCCTGTCTGTGATGCAGCGTCAAGGGTAACCGCAGCCACGGTCTCCGAGCTGACAGTCCGTGCCGCTGTAAACGTCGTCGAACTGTTCGTGCAGACGGTTGTTGTCTTGCAAACGTTCCCATCTGTTAACTCAGGGATCGAGATATGGCTGCACGATCCATTACAGCCACGCCTGTCATCTCGACTGCTAGTGATACGAGGCCGTTGGGATCCAGCACGGCGTTCCGTATTACTCTCCTGAACCCACCGATTCCATATTGTGCTAACAGGCATTGCATTCGACAGACGCGAGCAGCAATGTCGCGATACGACAAACCGCAATCGCGATAGGCTACAATCCGACCTTTATCAATAATGGCTCTGAGCACTATGGGACTCAACATCTTAGGTCATAAGTCCCCTAGAACTTAGAACTACTTAAACCTAACTAACCTAAGGACACCACACACACCCATGCCCGAGGCAGGATTCGAACCTGCGACCGCAGCAGTCCCGCGGTTCCGGACTGCAGCGCCAGAACCGCTAGACCACTGCGGCCGGCGACCTTTGTCAAAGTCGGAAACGTGATGGTACGCATTTCCCCTCCTTACACGAGGCATCACAACAACGTTTCACCAGGCAACGCCGGTCAACTGCTGTTTGTGTATGAGAAATCGGTTAAAAACTTTCCTCATGTCAGCACGCTGTAGGTGTCGCCGCCGGCGCCAACCTTGTGTGAATGCTCTGAAAAGCTAAACATTTGCATATCACAGCATCTTCTTCGTGTCGGTTACATTTCGCGTCTGTAGCACGTCATCTTCGTTGTGTAGCAATTTTAATGGCCAGTAGTGTATTATTTAATTTTTAAATGCCTCTTCCTTATAAATACTGCTTTTTTTTCTTGGTATTTCACTGGGGACGGTATAGTTTCTAAGAATAGATACATCAATTACAAAAACTTTGTATTTATAATACCTGACAAGAATTTAGCGCAAAATAGAATTAGTATGACACTATACAATGTTTGCGCAGTATGAAGGTGAAATAAGTAAAATACGACTTGATACCGACGTGCTTTCGGAACAAACGTGTTGCGTACTTTTTGGATGTCCTTGGTATACGAAAGACCGAAAATTAGATTTTTGTAGACCGTAGGATCAATTAGGTACGCAAGCTGCGACTGGGATAGTCCATCGCGTTATGAGTTCAGTAATACGGATGTTTGATGCCAATTTTCACTCGTAGTATCCGTGCCAACACCGAGCATTGCCTGGAACGTATCACCTAGCAGTCACATTACTTCCGCATCGAGTGCGCAATCAAATTAGCGCATTGCGCTGCGGAGAGCCAGTGTTTAATAGCGTGTAATTAAGAGACGCCTTGCATTACGTGACTCTGGTGTATGTGTGTGTGTGGGGGGGGGGGGGGGGGGGGGGAGCGGCCTCTTTGTGGCTGTGAACGCGAATCGGGCCGGCGGTAGAAGCCAATCGCAGCTTTCAGCATCAGCTTATAGACGGCAATTACATCGCCAGTTGCAGCCCGCTTAGAACCGGTGGGGTACACCGGGCGGCCGCGCGCGTAATCTTATTACAGGCTCCGCCTGTGAAGTGCGCCGACCGGCGGATCGGTTTAAATTAGCGGCGCCGACACACACACACACACAGCCAGCGCGTCCGCACCAAAAGTCTCCCAAAGCAAAGAGGGAGACACAAGTATGCGGAATGAAAAACACGAAACGACATTTGCCGCTTTGCAACGTAATTAATTCCGTCATGCATGTTAATGTTACTCATCCGTTCCACATGGAGATTAATTTTACTGCGTGGGGAGACGTACAGCAGAAACACATACACTCCTGCAAATGGAAAAAAGAACACATTGACACCGGTGTGTCAGGCCCACCATACTTGCTCCGGATACTGCGAGAGGGCTGTACAAGCGATGATCACACGCACGGCACAGCGGACACACCAGGAACCGCGGTGTTGGCCGTCGAATGGCGCTAGCTGCGCAGCATTTGTGCACCGCCGCCGTCAGTGTCAGCCAGTTTGCCGTGGCATACGGAGCTCCATCGCAGTCTTTAACACTGGTAGCATGCCGCGACAGCGTGGACGTGAACCGTATGTGCAGTTGACGGACTTTGAGCGAGGGCGTATAGTGGGCATGCGGGAGGCCTGGTGGACGTACCGCCGAATTGCTCAACACGTGGGGCGTGAGGTCTCCACAGTACATCGATGTTGTCGCCAGTGGTCGGCGGAAGGTGCACGTGCCCGTCGACCTGGGACCGGACCGCAGCGACGCACGGATGCACGCCAAGACCGTAGGATCCTACGCAGTGCCGTAGGGGACCGCGCCGCCACTTCCCAGCAAATTAGGGACACTGTTGCTCCTGGGGTATCGGCGAGGACCATTCGCAACCGTCTCCATGAAGCTGGGCTACGGTCCCGCACACCGTTAGGCCGTCTTCCGCTCACGCCCAAACATCGTGCAGCCCGCCTCCAGTGGTGTCGCGACAGGCGTGAATGGAGAGACGAATGGAGACGTGTCGTCTTCAGCGATGAGAGTCGCTTCCGCCTTGGTACCAATGATGGTCGTATGCGTGTTTGGCGCCGTGCAGGTGAGCGCCACAATCAGGACTGCATACGACCGAGGCACACAGGGCCAACACCCGGCATCATGGTGTGGGGAGCGATCTCCTACACTGGCCCTACACCACTGGTGATCGTCGAGGGGACACTGAATAGTGCACGGTACATCCAAACCGTCACCGAACCCATCGTTCTACCATTCCTAGACCGGCAAGGGAACTTGCTGTTCCAACAGGACAATGCACGTCCGCATGTATCCCGTGCCACCCAACGTGCTCTAGAAGGTGTAAGTCAACTACCCTGGCCAGCAAGATCTCCGGATCTGTCCCCCATTGAGCATGTTTGGGACTGGATGAAGCGTCGTCTCACGCGGTCTGCACGTCCAGCACGAACGCTGGTCCAACTGAGGCGCCAGGTGGAAATGGCATGGCAAGCCGTTCCACAGGACTACATCCAGCATCTCTACGATCGTCTCCATGGGAGAATAGCAGCCTGCATTGCTGCGAAAGGTGGATATACACTGTACTAGTGCCGACATTGTGCATGCTCTGTTGCCTGTGTCTATGTGCCTGTGGTTCTGTCAGTGTGATCATGTGATGTATCTGACCCCAGGAATGTGTCAATAAAGTTTCCCCTTCCTGGGACAATGAATTCACCGTGTTCTTATTTCAATTTCCAGGAGTGTATAAGCACATCAAAAAAAGTTTTGCATTACCCCAGTTCGCAGAACTACTTACGATAGACGTTGGCTGTGGTTATTGTGTCACGGACACAGTCCCTTTTGCATGTTCAGAGATGTTACTAAACCCGCCCAAAGATGTAAGCAACCACGCATGAGCAGCGCCTATTAGACGGAGGGGGTGCGACAGCCGATCAGTTCCAGTCATTGCACCAGGAAGGAGGTACACGGCTCGTGTTGTCTGTAGTTCAGCCTAGACAGTCAATACCGCTGTTCGATGATGTGCACCAAAACGATGTTGTTCGGACATGGAGGAGATACAGAGAGACCGTAACTGTCGATGACATGCCTCGTTGAGGCCGCCCAAGGGGTACTACTGCAGTGGATGACCGCTACCTACGGACTACGGTTCAGAGGAACCCTGACAGCAACGCCACCATGGTGAATAATGCTTTTCGTGCAGCCACAGGACGTCGTGTTAGGACTCAAACTCTGCGCAATAAGCTGCACGATGCTTAACTTCACTCCAGATGTCCACGGGGAGGTCCATCTTTGCAACCATGACACCGTGCAGCGCGGTACAGATGGGCCCAACAACGTGCCGAATGGACCGCTCAGGAATGGCATCACGCGCTCTTAACCGATGAGTGTCGCATATGTCTTCATCGAGACAATCGTCGGAGATGTGTTTGGAGGCAACCTGGCCAGGCTCAACACTTTAGACACACTGACCAGCGAGTGTACAAGGTGGAGGTTCCCCGCTGTTTAAGGGTGGGCATTATGTGGGGCCAACGTACGCCGCTGGTGGTCATGGAAGGCGCCGTAACGGCTGTACGATTCGTGAATGCCATCCTCCGGGCGATAGTGCAACCATATCGGCAGCATATTGGCGAAGCATTCGTCTTGATGGACGACAATTCGCGCCCTCATCTTGCACATCTTCTGAATGAGTTCCTTCAGGATAACGACATCGCTCGACTAGAGTGGCCAGCATGTTCTCCAGACATGAACCCTATCGAACATGCCTGGGATAGGCTGAAATGGGCTGTTTATGGACGACATGACCCACCATCCACTCTGAGGGATCTACGCCGAATCGCCGTTCAGGAGTGGGACAATCTGGACCAACAGTGCCTAGATAAACTGGTGGATAGTATGCCACGACGAATACAGACATGTATCAACGCAAGAGAATGTGCTACTGGGTATTAGAGGTACCGGTGTGTACAGCAGTCTGGACAACCACCTCTGAATGTCTCGCTGTATGGTGGTACAACATGCAATGTGTGGTTTTCATGAGCAATAAAAATGGGCGGAAATGGTGTTTATGTTGATTTCTATTCCAATTTTCTGTACAGGTTCCGGAGCTCTCGGAACCGAGGTGATGCATGTCATCGACAGTTCCTGTCTCTCTGTATCTCCTCCATGTCCGAACAACATCACTTTGGTTCACTCCGAGACGCCTGGACACTTCCCTCGTTGAGAGCCCTTCCTGGGACAAAGTGACAATGCGGACGCGATCGAACCGCGGTATTGACAGTCTAGGCACGGTTGAACTGCAGACAACACGAGCCGTGTACCTCCTTCCTGCTGGAATGACTGGAACTGATCGGCTGTAGGACCCCCTCCGTCTAATAGTCGCTGCTCATGCATGGTTGTTTACATCTTTGGGCGGGTTTAGTACCATCTCTGAACAGTCAAACGGATTGGGTCTGTGATGTAATGTCCACAGTCAACGTGAATCTTCAGGAGTACATACATACATAGATTAATCCTTGTTCCATAGATCAGGAATACGACATTTGGTAAACATGTGGAATGTGTCACTGTAACATATGTTTTCTCTACACAAAATAATTAATTATTTTTTATATATATATTTTTTTACAGTTCCTACTTCATATCTAAGAATTCATCAGTTGAGAAGAAGGAGTTGTCATTCAGAAATTCTTTTAATTTACTTTTAAATGCTAGCTGGCTATCTGTCAGACTTTTAATACTATTTAGCAAATGACCAAAGGTTTTTCTGGCAGCATAATTCACCCCTCTCCGTGCGAAAGTGAGATTTAATCCAGAATAGTGAAGATAATCCTTTCCTCTAGTGCTGCAGCTGTGCACTTCGCTGCTATTTTTCAGTTGGGGTGGGTTATTAATGGCAAATTTCATAAGTGAATATATGTATTGCAAAGGTACTGTGAATATCCCGAGTTCCTTAAATAAATGTCTCAAGGTGATCTCGAATGGGCTCCAGCTGTTACTCTGAGCCGGCCGTGGTGGCCGAGCGGTTCTAGGCGCTACATCCGGAACCGCGCGACCGCTACGGTCGCAGGTTGGAATCCCGCCTCAGGCACGGATGTATGTAATGTCCTTAGGTTAGTTAGGTTTAAGTAGTTCTAAGTTCTAGGGGAGTAATGACCTCAGCAGGTAAGTCCCATAGTGCTCACATGGGAACATCCCCATCGCACCCCTCTCAGATTTAGTTATAAGTTGGCACAATGGATAGGCCTTGAAAAACTGAACACAGATCAATCGAGAAAACAGGAAGAAATTGTGTAGAACTATGAAAAAATAAGCAAAATATACAAACTGGGTCGTCCATGCGTAAGATAGGCAATATTAAGAGCAATGTCAAGCGAGGAGCGCCGTGGTCCCGTGGTTAGCGTGAACAGCTGCGAAGCGAGAGGTCCTTCGTTCAAATCTGCCCTCCACTGAAAATTTTGCTTTCTTTATTTTCGCAAAGTTATGATCTGTCCGTTCGTTCATTGACGTCTCTGTTCACTGTAATAAGTTTAGTGTCTGTGTTTTGCGTCCACACCGCAAAACCGTGTGATTAGTTGACGAAAGGACGTGCCTCTCCAATGGGAACCGAAAACATTTGATCGCAAGGTCATAGGTCAACCGATTCCTCCACAGGAAAACACGTCTGATATTTTGTATACGACACTGGTGACAGCATGTGCGTCACATGACAGGAATATGTTGTCGACCCACCTAACTAGTACACTTGGCGAATAGGTGAATAGTTTCTTCTACATTGCCCGATTTAGGTTTTCTTGTGGATGTAATAATCACTCCAAAAAAAGTGATGAAAACATAAGAGTTTTTCACATAAACTGAAAATAAAAAGTTAAAATTTTCGGTCGAGGGAAGATTTGAACCAAGGACCTCTCTTTCCGCAGCTTTTCACGCTAATCACGGGACCACTGACATCCTCGCCTTACAGTGCCGTTAATATTGCCTATCTTACGCATGGACGACCCAGTTAGTATATTTTGCTTATTTTTTCATAGTTCCACACATCTTCTTCCTATTTTCTCGATCGATCTGTGTTCAGTTTTTCAAGGCCTATCCACTGTGCCAACTTATAACTAAATCTGAGGGGGGTGCGATGGGGATGTTCCCTTGTCAGAGCCATTTGAACCATTTTTTGTTATTCTGATTATATGGTTTTGTGCAATGAATACTTTCTCTCTTGATGACCAATTGCCCCAAAATATGATGCCATATGAAAGCAGTGAATAGGCATAGTTCTGGGAACAGGGGTGATTGATGCAAAACTTTATATATATATATATATATATATATATATATATATATATATATATATATATATGTGTGTGTGTGTGTGTGTGTGTGTGTGTGTGTGTGTGTGTGTGTGTGTGTGTGTTCAGAAAAAACAGAACAGATTGAAGGAGTAGACATAGGACGTCCATGTTCAGAGGACATGTATAGTAGTATTATGTTCTGCAAAAGTATTTATCATTTGAACCATGTCGGCCCTCGGATTCAGCGACAATATCGATATCGCGGTGCAATATCACCCACCAGTAAAATGTGCCTTTGGGTCTCCTTGTAGGTATAGACCGAGGGTAATGGATCAACTTCTGAGGTCATCAGTCCCCTAGACTTACAACTGCTTAAACCTAACTAACCTAGGGACATCACACACATCCATGCCCGGGACAGGATTCGAACCTGCGACCGTAGCGGTCTCGCGGCTCCACACTGTAGCGGCTAGAACCGCACGGCCACTCCGGCCGGCAGATGGGTCAGGTGGCACAACGCAGACCACTCCCTGGTAAGATCGACATCTCATCCTAATGGCATTCCAGAACAGATCTGCGACCTTTTCGGCTCTGGCACAACAGTGGGACAGTGGAAGACATCGTACAGTATCAGGGGTCAGAGTTCGTCGCCGGTTATTGTGGCACGGCGTACAGGCGCGTCGTCCGCTTTTCCGCCTGCCTGTGACCTATGTGCAGTAGCGTGCTAGACGACAACGGTGAATGGAATGATGTCACTGTGAACAGGAAAGGCATCAGACAGCGTTTTTCGACGAATCCAGGTTCTGTTTGTTTGAAAATGATGGCCGCATTTTGGTTCACTACAGACAGGGAGACAGGCGTCACACTGACTGCATTCGCAGAAGACATGCAGTGCCAACTCGAGCCCTTACGGTGAGGGGTGCTGTTGGGTACAGCCGCAAGTCAGAGCTGTTGCGTGCCGAGGCGACGCCGACTCAAAGGAAGGCCTCGGCGCTTGTTGGTGACGTCACGTCAGCTAGGCACGGCGAACGCCAGGTCTGTTGCAGGCATACTCATAATGGTGGTGTCTCCCTCTCTGACACAGGAAAATGTGAAGCTATTGGCGGTAATTGACCAACACACATTGTTCTGAGAGATTTCTGCAATCAATTAATTGTGCAATTCATTACACTTCTTAACAAATAGTGTACTCCTGAACTTAAATTTCCACCTGTTTTAAGGATTGACATACAAAAACAACTTCGTGGTCCAGCAGCAACAGAATTCGTGCTTCTTTACCTTATTTGTAAATCCGAGTAAGTTACGTTTGTACTGGGTTGCTTTTACAAGAAACTGTGGACATATTGGTGCTCTTCTTTAGGTATCTTGGTTGACTATGGGGTGAGGAGCACTGAATGTTAATGAAATATCTTGCGATTGTACACACTGGGGGAGGGGTGGGGGACAGAAGAAGAGGCAAAAGAGAGCTACTTGTTGTATCAAATAAAATTTTTTTATCTTATAAAGTTTCTCCTTTCAGTTGCAAGAGGGGAATATGGATCTTTTCTAATGTACATGTTTAAAAAAGTTTAAGCTCAGCAGCATTTTCGATGTATGAAGCTATTTTATTTCCTGTTTAGAATTCCTTTCGTTGAAAACGACTGTAATCTAATGACTGGCAACAGTTGGACATAGTTCACATGTAAATTAGTTCACATTTCCAGTGACGATGACGAACTAAAATAAATAAATAAATAAATAAAAGAAACGAGTTCATTGTAAGGGGGTTGGGGTAAGTTTCGATAACAAAATGGATCAAGTAAATATAGTTACTCGAATGTAAAATTTCCGAATCTTGCAGTGGGGCAAAGCATCTTCTCATATTGATCTACGTTTGTTGCGACAGGATTCAGTAATACAGAACTACGATCTTCATTTGTAGCTTTACGATAGTAAGAAAATCTTTCATCTAAATAGAACTGCAGAATCCAAAACAATACCAAACAGTTTGTCCAAAAATAAGAGATTTATGGGGATAAGCACGGCCATGCGTTTCTGCCTGCAACAGACCTGGCGTTCGCCGTGCCTAGCTGACGTGACGTCACCAGCAAGCGGCGAGGCCTTCCTTTGAGTCGGTGTTGGTCGAGGGCACTGTGACCAGTGTGGCCTACATGAATGACATGTTGCGACCTGTAGCCATACCCCTCCTGCACAGTATCCCAGACGCCATTTTTCAGCAAGACAATGCACGATCACATGTTTTGCAAGAACACTTGCATTCTTGGTGTCACAGGGCCCGCCAGCTTACCAATCGAAAATGTGTGGCACATGGTGCAGTGCTGTGACCCAGTGCCAGCAACTTTGGAACCATGTCAATGGCAGCATGGATGCTATTACCGCGGGACACCTTTCGCGCCTTGTACGGGGCGATGCCACAACGCATGGAAAAAGTTATTAGGGCTCTTGGCGGACCCTGTGCCAACTAGGCCACAGGACCGATGCTGAATCGAGGTGACTGAAATGCTAATCATTTCTGCAGAACATACTAATGTATAGGTTCCTGTGAATATGTACGTCCTGTCCCTAGACGTTCAAGGTGTTCCGGTTTTTTAACATATATATAACTTATCTTAGAAGAAAGATTAAGGAAAGGCAAACCTACGTTTCTAGCATTTGTAGACTTAGAGAAAGCTTTTGACAATGTTGACTAGAATACTCTCTTTGAAATTCTGAAGGTGGCAGGGGTAAAATACAGGGAGCGAAAGGCTCTTTACAATTTGTACAGAAACCAGAGGGCAGCTATAAGAGTCGAGGGACATGAAAGGGAAGCAGCGGTTGGGAAGGGCGTAAGACAGGGTTGTAGCCTCTCCCCGATGCTATTCAACCTGTATATTGAGCAAGCAGTGAAGGAAACAAAAGAAAAATTCGGAGTAGGTATTAATATCCATGGAGAAGAAATAAAAACTTTGAGGTTCGCCGATGACATTGTAATTCTGTCAGAGACAACAAAGGACGTGGAAGAGAAGTTCAACGGAATGGACAGTATCTTGAAAGGAGCGTATAAGATGAACATCAACAAAAGAAAAACGAGGATAATGGAATGTAGTCGAATTAAGTCGGGTGATGCTGAGGGAATTAATTAGGAAATGAGGCACTTAACGTAGTAAAGCAGTTTTGCTATTTGGGGACCAAAACAACTGATGATGGTCGAAGTAGAGAGGATATAAAATGTAGACTGGTAATGGCAAGGAAAGCGTTTCTGAAGAAGAGAAATTTGTTAACATCGAATATTGATTTAAGTGTTAGGAAGTCGTTTCTGAAAGTATTTGTATGGAGTGTAGCCATGTATGGAAGTGAATAGAGAATAGAAGCTTTCGAAATGTGGTGCTAGAGAAGAATGCTGAAGATTATATGGGTAGATCATATAACTAATGAGGAGCTACTGAATAGGATTGGGGAGAAGAGTAGCTTGTGGCACAACTTGACTAGAAGAAGGGACCGGTTGGTAGGACATGTTCTGAGGCATCAAGGGATCAGAAATTCAGCATTGGAGGGCAGCGTGGAGGGTAAAAATCGTAGAGGGAGACCAAGAGATGAATACACTAAGCAGATTCAGAAGGATGTAGGTTGCAGTAGGTACTGGGAGATGAAGAAGCTTGCACAGGATAGAGTAGCATGGAGAGCTGTATCAAACCAGTCTCAGGACTGAAGACCACAAGAACAACAACATATATCCGTGAGCAAATGTTTATGTATGTGTATGCACATATTTGTAAATTGTAGTAGTTAGAGAGGAAATGCCTTTTTTCATGCTGCACATGAATTTTTTTATTTTATTTATACGGCCAGTCGGTTTTCATCTCAAAGACACCCACAGTGAGTATTCCGGAATACTGCATGACGTTCCATTTTCACATAATTATTCGTTTTTTAATTTGAAACAGTTCATGTAATTATTTTGTAACAAAATGGAAAGCTGGTTATGATAAAACATATAATTCATCACCTGAAGATCATGTAGTATGCCATCAGGTTCAAAAACAGTTGAAAGCCGTACTTGTTTCTGTACGCTCACTGTGATTACGTAAGATAATATTACTTCAGCCGTTATTTTTCGTGTCTTGTATATCATTTGTTTCTGTAAGTGACGCTAACTTCCAGATTTTTTTTTTTGTTTTTACTTTTCTTCTGTCTCACTGTAGGCATATTTACGTAATACTGTGTGTGTGTGTGTGTGTTTTAGCCACTGGTTTAGTCAGCTGTTTTATTAATATTATTAATTTCAACTTTCCCGTGAAGGTAACAAAAGGAAAAACGTTTTTGTAACATTATTCTAAAGATAATTACGTATCGGTCTAAACTGAAACATTACAAGCACAGTAGTTTCGTAGTAAGAACGCTAGACAAACAAAACGATTTAATTGCTTTAATTTTATAGCGTTAACATTCACAAGAACTGTGAGGCAAAATTTACACAAACGTCCATTTTACAATTTTTAAATGCGCCACCAAGACGGTTGCGTAGTAGCCCAGTCAATGAAGACCAAAGAAGGTCGAATATGGGAAATAATTCGTATAGTCGCAAATATTTGTACAGTGGTACGAGGGAGGGCGATGAACAATGTATTGGAATGAAGAGTTTTTTAAATTGATTAGTTTGTATTTTACACTATTGACTACCTTGTATCAACTGGGTTTCACACTATTTTATTCGGTCTCTTATCATTCCTTTCGTGATGTTAGGAACGAAGTTGTCTAAGTAAATTACGCCACTGTTACCTTAGTATGACGACAGTACAGAATTTTGCAAACGTAACACTAATGTACCTTGCCCACCGTTCAGTAATAGTAAACAATGAAGTTTACCTAACATATGTCTGATTGGAAATGCGTATGTTCTCCTTTTTATAGTTCATTATGTAAAAAAATTTAAAAAAATAATGATTTACAATGTTCCACGCCTATATTATTATCCATTAGAATAACGGCTTGTCGCTTAAGCTTTTAAATACTCCCATTTTTTAATACCTGATATTATGTCCATTATAATTATCCGGGCTGTTATGCCGTGGTCGGTTGATGAATGCTATGGTGATTCCCAACGTTTCGTCTCCGACTGCGGGAGACATCTTCAAGGGGGTTCGTAGCTTGATGGAAGGTCCAACACACACACTGGCTCGCTACTGACTGCCGCTAAATTCCGTGTCCGCGCGCCCCCGCGCTGCGGCGCGACGTCACGTGTTTTGAAAACGTCAGTGCAATTGGCCGCTGTCCGTCGCCGTCGATCGCCGTTGCCATCACCCAGTAGTGGACGAGTGGTACACATCTTCTTTAACACCGGCATCCATATACCGTTTAATCTGACGCCCTCCTCCTTTCGGTTGAAATTATTTGGGTGTTTAGCGATTACCTACAGTAAGGGTTTACACAATTCTTCCCGGCCTTATACACTTCTTTCAAGAAGCCTACTTTTTTCTGACGTTATTACTGAAATCAATGAAGGTATTTTAAACCAGTCTTTCGACTCCAAGCAAATGCGTATTTTCTCACCAAATTTGTTTCGTTCTATTGAAATAAAATAACATGAGTGGTCTTAATAAACCACATACACCATATGGCTTGCTATCTCCGTCTAAAAACAGTCCATTACAAAAGACGTTGATGTTAGTTCTTAAGACTTTTGCTCACATCAGGGAATGCTATCTGCTTGCAAGATTTTTTTTATATTTCCTCGTTTGCATTTTTGTTTCTTGTACCATAGCTGGGAAGACAGATTGTCAACTTAGGTCTTAATGTATCACTGAGATCTCAAAATTTGTCTGGGGAAAATACTAAAACTTGTCTGGAAATCAGGGAACTATCAGGGAATTTCACTTCGGGAAACTTGTGGCAACCCAGGTGTGCCAACCACTGCGCCAACCCGTTCTGTTCCACTTTAGAGCATGGCATAATTCCGATGAAGCTCAAACACACGAACCGTTTCTGAGATGGCTTACAGCCAGTCTAACCACCACACTGGCGTGAAATTTTGTACGCGTCTCAGTGAGGGTCCTATGGTTATTAAATGGTTCAAATGGCCCTGAGCACTATGGGACTTAACTTCTGAGGTCATCAGTCCCCTAGAACGTAGAACTACTTAAACATAACTAACCTAAGGACATCACACACATCCATGCCCGAGGCAGGATTCGAACCTGCGACAGTAGCGCTCGCTCGGTTCCAGACTGTAGCGCCTAGAACCGCTCGGCCACTCTGGCCGGCTCTATGGTTATTCCCAGACTCTTGTCTTCATCATCAACAAAGCCAGAAGTGTTCGCAACAATCAGCCCATTTTCTTTGTTGCAGCACTTCGTACTGCTGCTCCGTCAGAGTTGCCTCAGTCAGTACCAGCTTCGACCTGAAGGCTTCTTACACCATGAGGCCTGGAGTGAAACAACTGCACCTGGAACAGTGAGACCTCTAGACAGGTCCCCACCATACCCGCCGATGACGGTCAGCCGGTGCAGTGCAGAAACGCTGTTTGTCACTGAAGACAATGTGATGGCTTTCATCAGCAGTCCACCCTTCCTGGTGATGGTATCACTCAAAAAACAACCCCTCGTACTGCTGTGCTAACAGCAGCCTGAGCTCGGAACAGTGGCGGCCTAGTCCGGCTGCAAATGGCCTCTGACCAGAATGTTGCACAGAGTCCGTTACTGGTTCTCGGATGGCAGACACGTAGGGGCTATGATGTGGTCAGTGGATAGTACGGTGGTCCTCAAGGCGATCAGGCCCGATCAACCAGAACCTGTGAAGTCCAACATTGGGCCACTGTTTCACCTTAATACACCATAAATCTGTATGTTTCATGGTACAACAGTTTGCCAAATGGAGACTCACAGTCACTCCCTTTCTAACTCCCTCGAGGGAGGATTACCGTACTGTCCACCGACCACATCATAGCCCCTACACATCTGCGTCTGCCATCAGAGAACCGGTAATGGTCTTTGTGCAACATTCTGACCTGAGACCAGTTGCAGCTGCCATTAACACAGCAGTATGAAAGGTTGCTTTAGAAGTGGAGCCATGACCGAGAAGTGTGGATTGCTGATGATGCTGTCTCATATGAGTATGCTGCATCTCCCGGTCCTTGATAGGGACTACTGAGCGCCTGACACTGTTCACGCCTCCTATATACCCCACATGGTTTTGGAACAATGCTAAAGACAAACTACACTAATGTGTTCTGCTGGTCATTCTACCTGTCTCAGGTAACTACAGTTCTAACAATGGAAAATACAGGATGCAAGTCCACCTGCCTAGCTGGGTGGTTACGTGCATGCCTCCCATGCAGCGGGCCTGGGTTTGATTCCTGGCCGCGTTGGAGATTTTCTCCAAGGAGGAGGAGAAGGAGATTAGTGTTTAACGTCCCGTCGACAACGAGGTCATTAGAGACGGAGTGCAAGCTCGGGTGAGGGAAGGATGGGGAAGGAAAGCGGCCGTGCCCTTTCAAAGGAACCATCCCGGCATTTTCATGAAGCGATTTAGGGAAATCACGGAAAACCTAAATCAGGATGGCCGGAGACGGGATTGAACCGTCGTCCTCCCGAATGCGAGTCCAGTGTGCTAACCACTGCGCCACCTCGCTCGGTCGGATTTTCTCCACTCGTGGACTGGGCATTGTGTTGTCCTCATCATCATTTCATCCTCATCACCAGCACGCAAGTCGCCTGATGTGGCATTGACTGAAATAAGACTAGCACTCGGAGGCTGAATTTCCCAAATGGGGCCTCCCGGCCAACAATGCCACATGCTCATTTCCATTTCTTTTTACAGGATAGAATAATGACAATACTATGAAAAGGATTGTTCCTACTCCCCGTTAGGGGAGATGCTGAGTCACAAATAGACACACCAAAAAGTCAGCCTATGGCCAAAAAGGAATATCCTTCCCACTTTCCTTTCCTCCCCTCCCACAATGTTATTACACTGCCCACCGAGCCTATGTAATATCCTTATTTGTCCCTACACGACCCCTGTTATCAACCCTTCGCCTCATGATTCATAGCCCAGTAAAAGACATAAATGGGAACCTGACTCACACATCCTACCACCAGCACCTACTTCAGTATGGTCACAAGCATCGTCCCATCAAAGGCAGGGCTACCTGTGAAACCAGTCATGTGATGAAGAAGCTAAACTGCAACCATTGTGCTATACTCTGCATGGGCACAACAACAACCAACCTGACTGCATGAATGGCCACTGACAAACTGTGGCTGAGAAACAACTAGACCGGCCGGCCGAAGTGGCCATGTGGTTCTAGGCGCAGCAGTCTGGAACCGCGAGACCGCTACGGTCGCAGGTTCGAATCCTGCCTCGGGCATGGATGTGTGTGGTGTCCTTAGGTTAGTTAGGTTTAACTAGTTCTAAGTTCTAGGGGACTAATGACCTCATAAGTTGAGTCCCATAGTGCTCAGAACCATTTGAACCATTTTTTTGAAGAACTAGACCACCCCACTGGTAAGCATGCCACCCAACATGACGTTCTTCATTTCAATGACTGTTTAACAGCCTGTGCCATTTGGATCCTTCCGACCAAAGCCAGCTTTCCTGAATTGCCCTGCAAATATCCTACATTCCTGTAACCCTGGCCTCAACCTTTGTTACTCATTGTCCTTACGCATCTGACGTCTTACCTGTTCCCATTCCAGCACCACACAGCCCTCTATCCCATTACCGCACCCTCAGTCTTTTTACTTCTCTCCTTTTCTGGTACCTCGCCACCATCCTCTGTCTAATCTCCCAACTGCACCCAGCTGCCCTACGCTCTCCCCACCTCATCCCTGTATGCTCCCAGAAGCAGCACTTGACTGCCCCCCACCCCTACTGTGCTATCCCTCCCTCTCCCCCACCCCAGCCTCCTGCTTGCCCCCACCACACAGTTGCCTTTCCCATCACGTACTGCTGCTCACAGTCTGGCCTCAGTAGCCAGAGACTGTGGTCATGTTTGTATGACTTGCATTTGTGTGAGTGTACGTTGTCTACTTCTGACAAAGGCCTTTTTAGCCAAAAGCTCACTTGCAGACAGACTTTTCGTTGTGCCTATCTACGAATGAGCAACTATCGTTTTCATAATATTGTCAGAACTACAACTCTAATCATTAACATACTTGCCCACGGTGTGTACGTGTTGGAAGTTACTTTGAGATCCGATCACGTCTTCTGGCTGCTTCATCTTTTTGTCAGACAGTGAATTTCAATGGGGCATAAGAAAAACATCATACTGGACGGCTAAAATCACTCTTCGATCTTTAGCGGTGCAACTGATTGACAATGGACTTTTCATACTGCAACTGACATCTTTATTGCAGAAGCTCGGCTTTTTAATTTTCTTGTATAGATGAACGCTCTGGAGCTTATTCTGTGATCCGTAGTGATGGATGCGCGGCTCACCAACGGCTACTGTGCCACCGAGAAAGTCTTCCAGTTCTTCTTTTGAAAATTTTAAATATGTGTTTGCATTTCGAGTCCCATTTCGTGTTTTTCAGTTGATGTAATATGGAATGAGCGCAAACTTCGCAATTATTTCATGAACAAATATAAATGCTTAATTGGTGGCTAATTTTCAACGTAGCCATGTACGGAAGTGAAACATGGACGATAAATAGTTTGGACAAGAAGAGAATAGAAGCTTTGGAAATGTAGTGCTACAGAAGAATTCTGAAGATTAGATGGGTAGATCACATAACTAAGGAGGAGGTACTGAATAGAATTGGGCAGAGGAGGAGTTTGTGGCACAACTTGACTAGAAGAAGGGATCGGTTGGTAGGACATGTTCTGAGACATCAAGGGATCACCAATTTAGTATTGGAGGGCTGCGTGGAGGGTAAAAATTGTAGAGGGAGACCAAGAAATGAATACACTAAACAGATTCAGATGGATGTAGGTTGCAGTAGGTACTGGGGGATGTAGAAGCTTGCACAGGATAGAGTAGCATGGAGAGCTGCATCAAACCAGTCTCAGGACTGAAGACCACAACAACAACACTTTATTACAGAGACTGTGGCCTAATATGCGCTGTAGCATGCAGCCACAGTTACAGTATGTGTTGAAAATGGTTTGCGTGTGTCTCAACACATGCATGTATGTGCTGTAGCATGTTCTGCCTCACACGTTCACATCGGCCAGGCTGCATCCGAACAGTGTCAGAGTCAGCATGAACACGTTGCTCCAGTGTCTCTACATCTGGAATGAGCTCTGCATACACGATACTTCTGAGATGAATCACACGCGTTAAGATCCGGCGAACAAGCATGCAACTGGACCCCCCACCCCCCTGTTCGATCCATCAACCAGGGAAGAAACGATTGAGATGCGTCCAGACGTTAATGGCGAAGTGGGCTGGAGCAGCCTCGTAACCCTTCGAATCATCAATGGCGCTTCCAAAGTGACCTGCAAGAAATACCGATAGTTCCGGCCTGTTAGGCGACGTGGAAGGAAGACTGGTCCCAAAATACGGTGACCAATTATTCCGGCCTACACATTCCGGCTGCACCAATGCTGATGATTCGCTGTCACCATGCCATGTGGCTTCTGCATACTATCACAGTGATAACTGTTACGAAAGCTGAAGATACCCCTCTGTGTAAAGGTGGCATAATCTGTGAATAGGATGGGTGAGAGTGGTTGCCTGATGAAGAAACCAGTGACAGAACTGTTCCTGATGTGGAAAGTATGTGCCTAGTAAGCTGCCCTCATGCGCTGATGCATGCCTGTACTCGTTGTGGCATACTATCCACAAGTTCATCAAGGCACTGTTGGTCCAGATTGTCCCACTCCTGCCGGCCGCGGTGGTCTCGCGGTTCTAGGCGCTCAGTCGGGAGCCGAGCGACTGCTATGGTCGCAGGTTCGAATCCTGCCTCGGGCATGGATCTGTGTGATGTCCTTAGGTTAGTTAGGTTTAAGTAGTTCTAAGTTCTAGGGGACTGATGACTACAGATGTTAAGTCCCATAGTGCTCAGAGCCATTTGAACCATTTTTTGTCCCACTCCTCAACGGCGAATCGGCGTAGATCCCTTACAGTGGTTGATAGGTCGCGTCGTCCATAAATAGGCCTTTTCAATCCATCCCAGGCATGTTTGATAGGCTTCATGTATGGAGACGCTGGCCACTATAGTCGAGCGATGTCTTTATCCTGAAGGAAGTCATTCAGAAGATGTGCACGTTGGGGGCGCGAATTGGGTGGGGGCGCGAATTGTCGTCCAGGAAGACGAAAGCCTCGCCAATATGCTGGCGATATGATTGCCCTATCGGCCGGAGGATGGCATTCATGTATCGTAAAGCCATTACGGCGACTGCCATGACCACCAGCGGGGTTCGTCGGCCCCACATAATGCCACCCCAAAACAGCAAGGAACCTCCACCTTGCTGCACTCGCTGGACAGTGTGTCTAAGGCGTTCAGCCTGACCGGGTTGCCTCCAAACACGTCTCCGACGATTGTATGGTTGAAGGCATATGCGACACTCCATCGGTGATGAGACCGTGATGCCAATCCCGAGAGGTCCATTCGGCATGTTGTTGGGCCCATCTGTACCATGCTGCATGGTGTCGTGGTTGCAAAGATGGACCTCTCCATGGACGTCGAGAGAAGTTTCGCATCGTGCAGCCTATTGTGCACAGTTTGAGTCGTAACACGACGTCCTGTGGCTGCACGAAAAGCATTATTCAACATGGTGGCTGCACGAAAAGCATTATTCAACATGGTGGCGATGCTGTCAGGGTTCCTCCGAACATTAATACGTAGGTAGCGGTCATCCACTGCAGCAGTAGCCCTCGGGCGCCCTGAGTGAGGCATGTCATCGACGGTTCCTGTCTCTCTGTATCTCCTCCATGTCCGAGCTTTGGTTCATTCCGACACGCCTGGATACGTCCCTTGTTGGGAGCCCTTCCTGGCACAAAGTAACAATGCGGACGCGATCGAACCACGGTATTGACCCTCTAGGCACCGTGTACCTCCTTCCTGGTGGAATGACTGGAACTGATCGCCTGTCGGACTCCCTCCGTCTAATAGGCGCTGCTCATACATGGTTGCTTAGATCTTTCGGCGGGGTTACTGACATCTCTGAACAGTCTATGTGAGACAATATCCAAAGTAAACGTCTGTCTTCTGGAGTTCTGGGAACTGGGGTGATGCAAAACTTCTTTTTGATTGTGGTGTTGCTCACGCTGGTAAATACTGCATTTTCGGGCAACAACAGTCATATTATGTGTCAAGTGTCATTAGAGCACAGTTAATACTCATTTCATGTAATAATACAAAACTAGGCAATCATCTTTTTGTGTTTCTCACGCTGGTCTCGTCGTAAAATCATGGCTCAATCGTTGAAAATCTAGGTGGTTATGATTCCAAGCTCGGATGCAAAGGGGCCTAGGTTTTATTCTGCTATATTCAAAAGTTTTGTAGATGCGCTTCACAAATCATTCTTGAAGATCACACTTTTGCAGGACAATGGTGATGTAAAAAAAGCAATCAGCACTCCGAATTTAAGTTACACTTCCTTTTAATTGCAATATCACGTGACACACAAAACATCACTTCACAATACAAAACATACTTGATAACATCCCCCTCACAGTCACTGTTAAAGTTCACATTTTATAAACGGACTACAATACGCGTCTTTCCAACATGACGTCCAAGACTTGACGTTCTCAACGTCCCACTCCCTAACAACTCAACAACTAACTAACTATCGCTTACGCGCCCAAAAATCAGAGTTACAAGTACGTCAAAGATCGAAGTGACAAAAGAAAGAATACGCATAAGAATAATATCATTGCAATATAAACATATCGATGTATCAAAAGTGAAATCAAATCTGAATGTTGTCTCAGAAATATGTTAAGTAGTTAACAGAAATACAGTAGAATATTACTGGTATCGAGAGGTTCAGGTGAGGTACCATAATGGTTACGTAAATTCAAGTACCATTACAAGGTGAGGTACTTGTAAGATTCCACAAAGATTAAGCGAATGAATTTGCTCTCTTTTCTGCCCTCATAGATCGCAGGAGCAACGAAAGGTACATAGCGACTAAAAAAAAAGCGCAGGTCATTCCCGTTTTCAAATCGTAGCACAGATGCACGTAATTATACGCCTATATCACTATTGTCTGCTGTAGTAGAATTATATAACATGTTTAATGCTCACGAATTACGGCGATATCTCCTTCCACAAGGCGAAAGGAAATTGACCTCAAAGCCGGTCGAGCCAGGAAACAAGGTTCCTGGGTTGGAAGCGGCATGATATTTTGACAAAATGGAACTACATTAGCACTTAGCCGCAGTAATTAAGGAAAATACCTTCCACCAACACAGGGTACCGGCCGTGCAACACTCTTAGTGTTCAACTGAATCTTTAAATTGAAATTTAAAATTTACATTGTAAAATTTTAAAAAATTAAAAGAGGCAACATATAAAAAATTGGGCCTGTTGTGGAATTAAGTTACTGCTTTCTCCACATGGTCAAGACCGACTTCAGAAAATTAAATATTAAGCAGGGAAGCACACCGAAATACAAGTATAAGCATAAACAGAGGGAGGACAGAATAACACAATTATAAGAATCAAGATCTGTTCCTATTGGTTATCCGTCTTGAGCTGACTGTAGTTTAATTAAACAGAATTACACTGGACGCGTTTCGCCTTTATTTATAAAGCATCTTCCATGGTTATTCTGCAAACTGGATACGTGCGTTTGTACATTTTCGGTTGTTTTAGGTTCAAACAGCGTTTTGTTTATAAAGCTGGTTGTGTCAGTTACTTACGGTATTCCTTTACATATTCTGCTCCCTTCCTCCTTGGTAGCAGCGGTTGATATCGAAAGCGTCGATTCACATTCTGCCATTCTGCAGTATTTCTTGCGCTGCGTCGTTTACACTTCGCTTTTTTAAACTGTTTCTCATTCAGCCACAGTGACTTTGTTACTTCTGTTCATTTGTTGTCGTTCACGTTGTGAGTGGTGCCAACCCTGTGAAACGACTTTTTTTTTGTCAACCCACTCCCACTCCTCTCACATCTCTACCTAACATACGGACAATTTCACAAATTTTCACTACCTCTCTCCATCTCTGTTTATCTCTCTCTCTCTCTCTCTCTCTCTCTCTCTCTCTCTCTCTATATATATATATATATATATATATATATATATATATATATCACACAAATAGTTTCAGAGGTTGGCAGCACTCACAACGTGAATGAAAACAAACGAACAGACATGAACACTGTTACTTTGCGGAATGAGAAACATTTTACAAAAGTGAAGTGTAAATGAAGCAGCGCAAGAAATACTGCAGAATGGCAAAATGTGAATCGAAAAGTCTTTCGACGTGAACCGCTGTTAGCAAGGAGGGAGGGAGCAGAATATGTAAAGGAACACCGTACGTAACTTGCACGCCAACTTTACAAACGAAACGCTGCTCTTAATCTAAAACAACCGAAAATGTACAAACGTACGTATCCAGTTTGCAGAATAACTACGGAAGATGCTTTATAAATGTAAGCGAAACGCGTCTGGTGTAACTCTTTTTGATTAAATTGCAGTCAGCTCAAGGCGGATAACCAATAGTAAGAGATTTTAACAGCTGCTGCGGAAGATGGCCACCCAAAGAAACGTATACATATTAAGCGTCTTGCTGAATTAAATTACTACTTGATCCGGGTTTTTAAGAACGACTCCAGGAAATTTAAAATTTAATACTGAACATAGCAAGCATACAGAACGGGGCGAGAAGTATACAATTCTAAGAAGTAAGCCTCGCGCAGAAGTAAATTAGGTTCTCAAGAACGACTTCAGAAAATTTAAAATTTAACATTAAACAGAGCAAGCGCACCGAAATATAAGTATAAGAACAAACAGAACGAAGCCTGCAAAATGCAATTATAAGAATTAAGCCTCCTGCAGAATTAAATTACTGCTTGATTCTGATTTTCAAGGAGGACTTCAGGAATTGAATATGAAAAAGAGCAAGCACACTAAAATACAAGCACAAACGGAACGATACCAGCAAAATGCAGTTACAAGAATTAAGCATCTTGCAGAATTAAATTAGGTTCTTAAGAACGACTTCAAAAATTTAAAATTTAACACTGAACAGAGCAGGCACACCAAAAGCTAAGTATTAAAGCTTAATTTTCAACCTCTGACCAAACTCGCCCAGTTTTCTTGCTAAACAATAACAAAAACTACTGAATTTACATTCGAAACCAGCACAGCTGCAGCGGTAGACAGTAATTTAAGATACAGGTTAACATAGCAAAATTTGCAACAGACACATGTTATTAGCAACCGAACCACAGTAAATATTCGATATTTGCGGACCGGTTAAGCGGCCCACCTTAGGCAAACAGCTATTGAAATAAGAGTGTTGCAAGTACATTAGCTGCACCACTTAATAGCAAGATAAGATGGCGCGCGTTATCTGCAACACACAAGACTAAGCAGAATGCTAAATCACACTAAACCATTAAAAGCAATACAGTTGCCGAGTGCTGTCGTTCTTACAGTAATAGCAGAGAACAGTTTGCCTGCGTGGTCCACAGTTGGCAATGGCACTAGCCACACAAATAAGGTCTTTGGAAAAGTTATTAATTGGTTTTCCGGGAATGGGCTTGCTCTGAACTTTGAAAAATCACAGTAAATCCAATTTTCTGCTGCAAAAAGCATAATTCCTTCAATAAACATAACACATCAAAAGAAGTCAGTGGCCAGGGTAGAGCATACTAAGTTTTTGGGTGTGCATATAGATGAGAATCTTAATTGGAAAAGTCATATTTTGTATCTCCTAAAGCGACTAGGTTCAACAACTTTTGCAATCAGAATAATTGCCAATTTTGAGGATGTAGAAATTAGTAAGCTAACATACTTTCCATACTTCCACTCTCTGATGTCATACAGAATAATATTCTGGGGCAACTCAACACTTAGGCAAAAGGTATTCACTGCTCAAAAGAAAGTAGTTAGAATAATGAGTACGCAGTATGGTTTGAGAGTAAATCGGAGAAAGACGAAGGTAATGAGAAGTAGTAGAAATGAGAACAGCGAGAAACTTAACATCAGGATTGATGGTCACGAAGTCAATGAAGTTAAGGAATTCTGCTACCTAGGCAGTAAAATAACCAATGACGGACGGAGCAAGGAGGACATCAAAAGCAGACTCGCTATGGCAAAAAGGCATTTCTGGCCAAGAGAAGTCTACTAATATCAAATACCGGCCTTAATTTGAGGAAGAAATTTCTGAGGATGTACGTCTGGAGTACAGCATTGTATGGTAGTGAAATATGGACTGTGGAAAAACCGGAACAGAAGAGAATCGAAGCATTTGAGATGTGGTGCTATAGACGAATGTTGAAAATTGGGTGGACTGATAAGGTAAGGAATGAGGAGGTTCTACGCAGAATCGGAGAGAAAAGGAATATTTGGAAAACACTGATAAGGAGAAGGGACAGGATGATAGGACATCTGCTAAGACATGAGGGAATGACTTCCATGGTACTAGAGGGAGTTGTAGAGGGCAAAAACTGTAGAGGAAGACAGAGATCGGAATACGTCAAGCAAATAATTGAGGACGTAGGTTGCAAGTGCTACTCTGAGGTGAAAGGAATTCGTGGCGGGCCGCATCAAACCAGTCAGCAGACTGATGACCAAAAAAAAAAAAAAAAAAAAAAAATAGTACATTCAATCAGTAATGAAGTTTTTTTCTCAACAACATGGACCAGTTTAAAATCAACAGCGACATTCATGATTACAATACCAGAAAAAAGAAAAACCTACACTATCCTTTACTTAACCTATCTGTGGCACAGAAAGGGGTAAAATTTGCTGCTATAAAACTTTTTGAATAATTACCAGATGAAATAAAATGTCAGACAGCAGTAATAGTTTCAAAAAGAAATTGAAATCATACCTCCTTGACAACTCCTTCTATACCACAGATGAATTCTTGAATATGAGTAAATAAATCTGGAGATATAATATATGCATTTTGTGCCATTTAAGGGAATGGAATAGATAATAGAA
The DNA here is from genome assembly GCF_023864275.1 of Schistocerca cancellata. Classification (NCBI taxonomy): domain Eukaryota; kingdom Metazoa; phylum Arthropoda; class Insecta; order Orthoptera; family Acrididae; genus Schistocerca; species Schistocerca cancellata. The sequence continues at coordinate 79,347,819 of NC_064636.1, forward strand.
ATATTTAGGTACAACATTATACTGTAAACAATAAAAAAACTTGTATCCTGTGCGCATTTGACACGTTCCACATCATAAAGGCTTTTTCGTGCTATTCATCAATGGAACACGTAACTAGCTAACTAACACAAACACACACACCACTTCGCCAGGAAGCAAGTTAGTCTCTGTCACAACATACCAACAGTGTACAGGGTGATAATTACACAGGTCTGCGACTAAAAAGCTGCATAGAATTTTTTAACATTTTCTTATAGATTCTGACCTCCCAAAAACAGGAAAAATATTTAAAAAATTCTGTCACATAGTTTTTTATGTATATTGCAGTATTTATGTTCATTAGTAATTAGTCGAATTAAGTCGTGTGATGCTGAGAGAATTAGATTAGGAAATGAGGCACTTAAAGTGGTACATGACTTTTACTATTTGGGGAGCAAAATAACTGATGATCGTCGAAGTAGAGAGGATATACAATGTAGACTGGCAATGGCAAGGAAAGCGTTTCTTAAGAAGAGAAATTTGTTAACATCGAGTATTGATTTAAGTGTCAGGAAGTCGTTTCTCAAAGTATTTGTATGGAGTGTAGCCATGTATGGAAGTGAAACGTGGACGATAAACCGTTTGGACAAGAAGAGAATAGAAGCTTTCGAAATGTGGTGCTACAGAAGAATGCTGAAGATTAGATGGGTAGATCACATAACTAATGAGGAGGTATTGAATAGGATCGGGGAAAACAGAAGTTTGTGGCACAACTTGACTAGCAGAAGGGATCGGTTGGTTGGGCATGTTCTGAGGCATCAAGGGATCACCAATTTAGTATTGGAGGGCAGCGTGGAGGGTAAAAATCGTAGAGGTAGACCAAGAGATGAATACACTAAACAGATTCAGAAGGATGTAGGTTGCAGTAGGTACTGGGAGATGAAAGAGCTTGCACAGGATAGAGTAGCATGGAGAGCTGCATCAAACCAGTCTCAGGACTGAAGACCACAACAACAACAACAGTAATAAACCTATGTGGTTTTTTAATTTAATAATTATTAAAAATTGTATCAATTATAATTGATAAACCTAAATTTAAAAAATTTACAATGTTAACTATTCTTTGTTACTACTTGCAGGTTTTACTGTGAACTCCTGGGCGCCAGAAGCAAAAGCAACAATCTTATTGTTCAGTTTTATAGTGTTGCGACAATTCAAATGATGATTTGTATCTCGCATGAAATGAAGAAAAACTCTCAGTAGACATATTGCTATTCAAGTGAACAGTCTGTCTAGCTGTAGCTACAAGAGGTTGTGTTATTTATTCAAACACTTTTTGTTATATCTGTGGTGAATACACAATTGAAAGTCAATAGAGAAACATAAGTGATTTTGTGAGGAAAGTTTATCTTGCTTACTTTAAATTAAAACTTGGTGATCTAGACAAACCATGGGCCACGCATAATGTATGTAGAAGATTTGAAGAAGATCTTCGTTTGTGGTTTAAGGGCAAGAGAAATGCATTTCGATATGGAATTCCTATGATATGGCGTGAGCAGAAAAACTATACCACTGATTGCTGCTTCGATTCAGTTGAGGTAAAGGGATTCAAATCAACAAGAAAAGAAGCATAAGTTATCTTAACCTTGACTCAGCTACACGTCCAGTGCCTCATATCTCTGAAGCACCTATCCCACAGCCACCTTCCAGTTTGGATGAATACCCGAGTGAGTTGGAGGACGAAATTACATTACCTCCTCAGTGTGCATCAAGCTCTTATTTTTCTTCAGATTAATATGAAAGGCCTCAACTATTTTCTCAAAGTGAGCTCAATAATCTAGTAAGAGATTTAGGTCTTTCAAAAGATGCAGCCGAACTGTTATTTTCCAGGTTAAAAAATAAAAACCTTTTATCATCTGGCACCTCATTTTCATGGTACAGACACCCGGAAAAAGAATTTATCCAGTTTTTCTCAAGAGAAGGAAATTTATTTTTTTGCAGTGATGTGGCAGCATTCGCGCATTGCTTTGATATTCAGTATAACTCATCTGAATGACGCCTATTGATTGATTCATTGAAAACTAGTGTCAAAGTAGTATTATTGCACAATGGAAACAAATTTGCATCGCTTCCGATGGGACATTCTGTGCATATGGACGAAAACTATAACGATTTGGATATTATCCTGGAAAACATCAGGACCATCAATGAATGGTTTGTGGGAACGTCAAAATACTCACGATGCTTTTGGGTCAGCAGGGAGGCTATTTGCTAAATACCCATGCTTCTTATACTTGTGGGATAGTAGTGCCAGAGAACAGCACCGGACTAAAAGTGATTGGCCACCCCGAGAAACTTTAAAACCTGGAGAGAAAAATGTTATCAATACTACTTTGGTACCACCAGAAAAGGTTTTGTTGCCCCCTCTCCATATCAAATTGTAACTGATGAAACAATTTGTAAAATCGCTGCAAAAGGGTGGGGACTGTTTTAATTATCTATGTACAAAATTCTCGAAGCTGTCAGAAGCAAAGGGAGTTTTCACTGGCCCCGACATAAGAAAACTTTTAACCGACATCCTCTTTGTGGAATGCATGAATGAGAAGGAAAAAGAAGCTTGCGTATCGTTCAAGGATGTAGTGCGAAAGTTTTTGGGAAATACTAAGGATCCTGACTACAAAACCATGGTTCAACGGCTGCTGGCAGCATACGAAGCTCAAGGCTGCAAGATGAGCTTGAAGGCCCATTTTTTTACACCTGGGAGCTTACAGTGAAGAACAGAGGGAGGGGTCTCACATATTGAGAGACGGTACCAAGGAAAATGGAATGTCACTAGGCATGCTGACTACTGTTGGACGCTTAAGCCGGAAACTAAAGATGGAAATCGCAAAAGGACTCTACGAAGTATCAAGGAAAACAAGAAAAGGTTTCATAAAAAACATGAATCAGTATAATATTGTTACTATATGTCTCAAAATAATGTTTAATTGGTCGTAAAAAAATATTATGTTTGATAATTTCGAACAAACGAGTGCTTTTACCAATTTTCTGTGTCTGAATTTGCAAAAAAAAACCTTATGTGATAGAAAGAAATGGACATCACTTCTGAAATCAGCGCATTCTGAAACATATAATTCAGTAAAAATATGTCAAGCAGGTGACAAAAATTTTTTTTTGGCAGAGCTGTGTTATTGAACTACACTCCTGGAAATGGAAAAAAGAACACATTGACACCGGTGTGTCAGACCCACCATACTTGCTCCGGACACTGCGAGAGGGCTGTACAAGCAATGATCACACGCACGGCACAGCGGACACACCAGGAACCGCGGTGTTGGCCGTCGAATGGCGCTAGCTGCGCAGCATTTGTGCACCGCCGCCGTCAGTGTCAGCCAGTTTGTCGTGGCATACGGAGCTCCATCGCAGTCTTTAACACTGGTAGCATGCCGCGACAGCGTGGACGTGAACCGTATGTGCAGTTGACGGACTTTGAGCGAGGGCGTATAGTGGGCATGCGGGAGGCCGGGTGGACGTACCGCCGAATTGCTCAACACGTGGGGCGTGAGGTCTCCACAGTACATCGATGTTGTCGCCAGTGGTCGGCGGAAGGTGCACGTGCCCGTCGACCTGGGACCGGACTGCAGCGACGCACGGATGCACGCCAAGACCGTAGGATCCTACGCAGTGCCGTAGGGGACCGCACCGCCACTTCCCAGCAAATTAGGGACACTGTTGCTCCTGGGGTATCGGCGAGGACCATTCGCAACCGTCTCCACGAAGCTGGGCTACGGTCCCGCACACCGTTAGGCCGTCTTCCGCTCACGCCCCAACATCGTGCAGCCCGCCTCCAGTGGTGTCGCGACAGGCGTGAATGGAGGGACGAATGGAGACGTGTCGTCTTCAGCGATGAGAGTCGCTTCTGCCTTGGTGCCAATGATGGTCGTATGCGTGTTTGGCGCCGTGCAGGTGAGCGCCACAATCAGGACTGCATACGACTGAGGCACACAGGGCCAACACCCGGCATCATGGTGTGGGTAGCGATCTCCTACACAGGCCGTACACCACTGGTGATCGTCGAGGGGACACTGAATAGTGCACGGTACATCCAAACCGTCATCGAACCCATCGTTCTACCATTCCTAGACCGCCAAGGGAACTTGCTGTTCCAACAGGACAATGCACGTCCGCATGTATCCCGTGCCACCCAACGTGCTCTAGAAGGTGTAAGTCAACTACCCTGGCCAGCAAGATCTCCGGATCTGTCCCCCATTGAGCATGTTTGGGACTGGATGAAGCGTCGTCTCACGCGGTCTGCACGTCCAGCACGAACGCTGGTCCAACTGAGGCGCCAGGTGGAAATGGCATGGCAAGCCGTTCCACAGGACTACATCCAGCATCTCTACGATCGTCTCCATGGGAGAATAGCAGCCTGCATTGCTGCGAAAGGTGGATATACACTGTACTAGTGCCGACATTGTGCATGCTCTGTTGCCTGTGTCTATGTGCCTGTGGTTCTGTCAGTGTGATCATGTGATGTATCTGACCCCAGGAATGTGTCAATAAAGTTTCCCCTTCCTGGGACAATGAATTCACGGTGTTCTTATTTCAATTTCCAGGAGTGTATATGCCCCCCGGATATTGTAATGATACTAATATAAACAAAAATGAAACTATTATATCGTAAATGATTTATGTCTCTAGTGGGTTCTATAAAGCGGATCGCTGACTTCGCACGATTGCAGAACCAAAGATACTGCTTCTGGTCTGAGACTGTAGTGTTGGAGTAACAGAGCGCATGGCGCCCAGCATTCAGTGTCTATCAGTCTGGGAGAGAAAGAGGATGCTGTATTAAAGATAATGATTAATGATAATTTGAAAAAACCGTCCCGAAACACACGTGAAACAAAACGCCACTGTTTCCTGCACTTGTACCCAGACATCAGTATTGGATATGATCACCGTGCACACGTACACAGGCCGCACAACGGGTTGGCATACCCTGTATCAGGTGGTCGAGCAGCAGCTGGGGTGTAGCCTCCCATTCTTGCACCAGTGCCCGTCGGAGCTCCTGAAGTGTCGTAGGGGTTTGAAGACGTGCAGCGACACGTCGACCGAGAGCATCCCAGACGTGCTCGATGGGGTTTAGGTCTGGAGAACAGGCAGGCCACTCCATTTCCCTGATGTCTTCTGTTTCGAGGTACTCCTCCACGGTGACAACTCGGTGGGGCCGTGCGTTATCATCCATCAGGAGGAAGGTGGGACCCACTGCACCCCTGAAAAGGCGGACATACTGGTGAGTGATGTCCCAATACACCTGACCTGTTACAGTTCCTCTGTCAAAGACATGCAGGAGTGTACGTGCACCAATCATAATCCCACCCCACACCATCAAACCACGACCTTCATACAGGTCCCTTTTAAGGACATTAAGTGGTTGGTATCTGGTTCTCGGTTCACGTCAGTTGAAATTCCGGTAAGAATCACTGTTCAGACTATACCTGGACTCGTCCGTGAACATAACCTGGGACCACTCTTCCAATGACCATGTACTGTGTTGTTGACACCAGGCTTTACGGGCTCTCCTGTGACTAGGGGTCAGTGGAATGCACCTTGCAGGTCTTCGGGCGAATAAACCGTGTCTGTTCAGTCGTCTGTAGACTGTGTGTCTGGAGACAACTGTTCCAGTGGCTGCGGTAAGGTCCCGAGCGAGGCTACCTGCAGTACTCCGTGGCCGTCTGCGGGCACTGATGGTGAGATATCGGTCTTCTTGTGGTGTTGTACACTGTGGACGTCCCGTACTGTAGCGCCTGGACACGTTTCCTGTCTGCTGGAATCGTTGCCATAGTCTTGACATCACACTTTGTGGCACACCCGTGCTACGACCTGCTGTGTTTGACCAGCCTCCAATCGCCCTAGTATTCTACCCCCTCATAAGTCATCAATATGTGTTCTTTGAGCCATTTTCAACACACAGTCACCATTAGCACGTGTGAAAACGTCTGCACACTTACTCGCTGCACCGTACTCTGACATGCACCAACACACCTCTGCGTATGTGGACTGCTGCCAGCACCACCGTGCGACGACCACAAGTCAAATGCACCGGACGGTCACATCCCGAGGTGATTTAAACCCGAAAACCGCCCACCAGAGCGCTGTTTCACCATCTATCAGCATTAATTTATGAGCATGAGTGTAGATCGCGCAAAACTCAGTTCGCTCTGTTCCTCCATGAAATGCATATTGCTGTAGACAATGGCACTTAGATTGATGCCATGCATTTGACACTGCACTTTATTTCTGATCCAGAATATTACGCCATCTTGCTGTTCGCGCTTGTCGCGAGAGGCGTATCCCAAGTGTAGTCCGAATTACGACGACTTCTGTTGATTATTTATGTCTCTGTGTGTGATGGGGAAGTGGTTCTTTTGCGTGTGTGTACTTTCTATTCTGTGTCCTTGGTCAGTTCTCTCAGAGCAGTAAATAGTGTGTTGTTGCAGAGTGTTGTGTTTTGATTTATTACATTTCTCCCTTCGACTATAGCCTTTTGTATGTGGTAATTTTCTCCTATTGTTAGTTATATTCAGGATCTGAAATAAAGTGCAAAAGTTTTGTTTTCCTGTGTAAAAAGCAGCCACACACCATCCAACGAACGTGAGCACACGAATGGCCAAGCAACAGCTAAATACACACCAAAATAACTGTTTTCCACAACGCTACCACAACCCCAAGTATATACTGCTGACATACGAAGTTCTCCTTTGAGTATTTGTTTACTAACAGACGCTCACATGGTTGCACATGACATGATGTTCACTAAGTAAAAAGACGGCAACAGAAAAAAGAACACAGAGTTTCGTCACAAACAGCGCGCATAATTGCTTAAAACATGCTGAAGCATACAATAAATAAGGTAGTATGAAAGTATCAATATAAAACTATATTTCAAAAGATGGTTTGTAAAAATGTAATAAAGTTTTACTGTGTTTGTACACAGTTTCTGCATTTTTAGATTAAAAAAAAAACTGATGATGGTGATATATGTCGCCGAAACTAGTTTGGGATAATAACTAAATAAACGAATAACAAGGCGTTTTGCTTCAAGGCGGACTCAGTTTGTGATATTACTGTTTTTCTATGCAAACACGGACCAAATGGAAGAGTTCCAAGATAATATTATTGTTATCATGCTTCAAGTCTTACATATTTGTAGAAACAGATAAATCCGTACCTACAAACGAAAATCAAAAAGTACAAAGTGACCAGAAAAAATTTTTTTTTCTAAAATATCTAAAACCCATTAAGAATGTATTGGAACGAACAAATGATTTAAATTAATATAAGAGACAAATATCGTACACTGTGTCTAACCTTGTCTTTTTAAAAGCACGTTCATTTATTTCGATTTACAGTGATGACGCCTCGCCACAGAAGACAACCGATTTATTATCTGTGGGTCGAAAATAAAGATATTGATATACATGGGTAAACCACGACGTCATTAGTAAAAGCTCACGGGTTTTATCCCATTCTTCAGTTGACCCGAAGAATCTTAAGGAACTGTACTCATCCACGAAGGAACTGGCTTATAAGGCGCTTATTCGCCCTTTTCTTGAGTATTGTTCATCAATCTGGGATGCCTACCACATAGGACTGATAGAAGAAATAGATAAGATCCAATGAAGAGCGGCGCGTTTCGTGAAGGGATCGTTTAGCTGGCGAGAGGGCGTTACGGGGATGCTAAAAAAACTGCACTGGCAGACGATACAAGAGAGCCCTTGTACATCATAGGGAGATACACTATTGGAATTTCGAGAAAGCAACATACGAGGTGCATTCAAGTTCTAAGGCCTCCGATTTTTTTTTTCTAATTAACTACTCACCCGAAATCGATGAAACTGGCATTAATTCTCGACGTAATCGCCCTGCAGACGGACACATTTTTCACAACGCTGACGCCACGATTCCATGGCAGCGGCGAAGGCTTCTTTAGGAGTCTGTTTTGACCACTGGAAAATCGCCGAGGCAATAGCAGCACGGCTGGTGAATGTGCGGACACGGAGAGTGTCTTTCATTGTTGGAAAAAGCCAAAAGTCACTAGGAGCCAGGTCAGGTGAGTAGGGAGCACGAGGAATCACTTCAAAGTTGTTATCACGAAGAAACTGTTGCGTAAAGTTAGCTCGATGTGTGGGTGCATTGACTTGGTGAAACGGCACACGTGCAGCCCTTCCCGGACGTTTTTGTTGCAGTGCAGGAAGGAATTTGTTCTTCAAAACATTTTCGTAGGATGCACCTGTTACCGTAGTGCCCTTTGGAACGCAATGGGTAAGGATTACGCCCTCGCTGTCCCACAACATGGACACCATCATTTTTTCAGCACTGGCGGTTACCCGAAATTTTTTTGGTCGCGGTGAACCTGTGTGCTTCCATTGAGCTGACTGGCGCTTTGGGTTTCTGGATTGATAAATGGCATCCACGTCTCATCCATTGTCACAACCGACGAAAAGAAAGTCCCATTCGTGCTGTCGTTGCGCGTCAACACTGCTCGGCAATGTGCCACACGGGCAGCCGTGTGGTCGTCCGTCAGCATTCGAGGCACCCACCTGGATGACACTTTTCGCATTTTCAGGTCGTCATCCAGGATTGTGTGCACAGAACCCACAGAAATGCCAACTCTGGAGGCGATCTCTTCGACAGTCATTCGGCAATCCCCAAAAACAATTCTCTCCACTTTCTCGATCGTGTTGTCAGACCGGCTTGTGCGAGCCCGAGGTTGTTTCGGTTTGTTGTCACACGATGTTCTGCCTTCATTAAACCATCGCACCCACGAACGCACTTTCAGCACATCCATAACTCCGTCACCACATGTCTCCTTCAACTGTCGATGAATTTCAGTTGGTTTCACACCGCGCAAATTCAGAAAACGAATGATTGCACGCTGTTCGAGTAGGGAAAACGTCGCCATTTTAAGTATTTGAAACAGTTCTCATTCTCGCCGCTGGCGGTAAAATTCCATCTTCCGTACGGTGCTGCCATCTCTGGGACGTATTGGCAATGAACGCGGCCTCATTTTAAAACAATGCGCATGTTTCTATCTCTTTCCAGTCCGGAGAGAAAAAATCTGAGGCCTTAGAACTTGAATGCACCTCGTATTACTTCTCCCCACATACGTCTCGCGTAATGACCAACATGAGAAAATTCGAGAAATTAGAGCTAAAACGGAGGCTTAGCTACGATCATTCCTCCCACGCAAAGCCATTCGTGAGTGGAACAGAGAAGGGGGTGATCAGTTAGCGGTGCCAGAAGTACCCTCCGACACACACTCTCAGGTGGCTTATGGAGTAGTGATGACATGCAGATGATGCTATTCGAGAGGAGTAGACTGTATGTTTTCTCCATACAGTACAAGCACAACACCAAGCTACACACACGTCCACTATGTGCACCTGCGCATTACGTGTCATCAGTCTTCTGATTTGTTTGATGCGACCTGTCACGAATTCCTCTCCTGTGTCAACCTCTGCATCTCAGAGTAGCACTTGCAGCCTACGTCCTCACTTATTTGCTGGATGTACTCCAATCTCTGTCCTCCTCTACAGCGTTTACCCTCTACAGCCCCGTCTAGTACTATCGAAGTCATTCTCTGACATCTTGACACATGTCCTATCATCCTGTCCCTCCTTCTTCTCAGTATTTTCCGTACATTCCTTTGCTCGCCGATTCTGTGCAAATACCTCCTTATTCCTTACCTTAATCAGTCCACATATTTTTCAACGTTCTTCTGTAGCACCACAACTGAAAGGCTTCCGGAGCAACTCAGATCACTCAAAAAAGGCAAGTCTTCCAGTCCAGATGGTACACCAGTCAGGATCCTCTCAGAGTATGCAGACACAATAGACTGGAAAGTAGCACAGGTCACACCGATATTCAAGAAATGAAATAAGAGTAACCCATTGAATTAGCGAACCATATCACTGACCTCAATTTGCGGTAGGATTTTGCAGCATGTACTGTACTCGAACATTGTGAATCACCTTGAAGAAACTGACTTATTGATACATAAAACAACACGGGTTCAGAAAATATCGTTCTTATGCAACACAGCTAACTCTATATTCCCATGAGGTAATGAATTCTGTCGACAAGGGATCTCAGATCGATTCCATATTCCTAAATTTCCAGAATGCTTTTGATACCACCCGTCACAAGCTACTATTAATCAAATTGCGTGCATATGGAGTATCGTCTTAGTTGTGTGATTGCATTCGTGATTTCCTCTCAGGGAGGTTACAGTTCGTAGTGATAGAGGGTAAATCATCGAGTATAACAGAAGTGATACCTGGCGTTCCGCAAGGTAGTTTCATAGGCCCTCTGCTGTTCCTGACTTACATAAATGATCTAGGTGATAATCTGAGTAGCCCCCTTAGATTGTTTGCAGATGACGCTGTAATTTACCGTCTAGTAAAATCATCAGACGATCAATTCCAATTACAAAATGATCTAGAGAGAATTTCTGTATGGTCCAAAAAGTGGCAATTAGCACTAAACAAAGAAAAGGGCGAGATCATCCACATGGGTACTAAAAGAAATCCGATAAATTTTGGGTATACAACAAATCGCACAAATCCAAGGGCTGTCAATTCGACTAAATACCTAGGAATTACAATTACGAGCAATTTAAATTGGGAAGACCACATAGATAATATTGTGGGGAAGGCGAAACGAAGACTGCGCTTTGTTGGCAGAAGATGCGACAAACCCACTAAAGAGACAGCCTACATTACACTTGGCCGTCCTCTGCTGGAATATTGCTGCGCGGTGTGGGATCCTTACCAGGTAGGATTGACGGAGGACATCGAAAAAGTGAAAAGAAGGCCAGCTCGTTTCGTGTTCAAAAAATGGTACAAATGGCTCTGACCACTATGGGACTTAACATCTATGGTCATCAGTCCTCTATAACTTACAACTACTTAAACCTAACTAACCTAAGGACAGCACACAGCACCCAGTCATCACGAGACAGAGAAAATCCCTGACCCCGCCGGGAATCGAACCCGGGCACGGGAAGCGAGAACACTACCACACGACCACGAGCTGCGGACAAACCGTTTCGTGTTATCGCGGTGTAGGGGCAAGAGAGTCACTGATATGATATGCGTGTTGGGGGTGGCAGTCACTGAAACAAAGGCGGTTTTCTTTACAACGAGATCTATTTACGAAATTTCAGTCACCAACTTTCTCTTCCGAATGCGTGTATATTATGTTGAGACCCATCTACGTAGGGAGAAGTGATCATCGTAATAAGATAAGAGAAATCACAACTCGAACGGAAAGATTTAGGCGTTCCTTTTTCCCACGCGCCATTCGAGAGTGAAATGGTAGAGTAGCAGTATGAAAATGGTTCGATGAACCCTCTGCCAGCCACTTAAGTGTGAATTGCAGAGTAAACATGTAGATGTAAATGTACAGGGTTATTACGAATGATTGAAGCGATTTCACAGCTCTACAATAACTTTATTATTTCAGATATTTTCACAATGCTTTGCGCACACATACAAAAACTCAAAAAGTTTTGTTAGGCATTCACAAATGTTCGATATGGGCCCCTTTAGTGATTCGGCAGACATCAAGCCGATAATCAAGTTCCTCCCACACTCGGCGCAGCATGTCCCCATCAATGAGTTAGAAAGCATCGTTGATGCGAGCTGGCAGTTCTGGCACGTTTCTCGGTAGAGGAGGTTTAAACACTGAATCTTTCACATAACCCCACAGAAAGAAATCGCATGGGGTTAAGTCAGGAGAGCGTGGAGGCCATGACATGAATTGCTGATCGTGATCTCCACCACGACCGATCCATCGGTTTTCCAATCTCCTGTTTAAGAAATGCCGAACATCATGATGGAAGTGCGATGGAGCACCATCCTGTTGAAAGATGAAGTCGGCGCTGTCGGTCTCCAGTTGTGGCGCGAGCCAATTTTCCAGCACGTCCAGATACACGTGTCCTGTAGCGTTTTTTCGCAGAAGAAAAAGGGACCGTAAACTTTAAACCGTGAGATTGCACAAAACACGTTAACTTTTGGTGAATTGCGAATTTGCTGCACGAATGCGTGAGGATTCTCTACCGCCCAGATTCGCACATTGTGTCTGTTCACTTCACCACTAAGAAAAAATGTTGCTTCATCACTGAAAACAAGTTTCGCACTGAATGCATCCTCTTCCACGAGCTGTTGCAACCGCGCCGAAAATTCAAAGCGTTTGACTTTGTCATCGGGTGTCAGGGCTTGTAGCAATTGTAAACGGTAAGGCTTCTGCTTTCGCCTTTTCCGTAAGATTTTCCAAACCGTCGGCTGTGGTACGTTTAGCTCCCTGCTTGCTTTATTCGTCGACTTCCGCGGGCTACGCGTGTAACTTGCCCGCACGCGTTCAACCGTTTCTTCGCTCACTACAGGCCGACCCGTTGATTTCCCCTTACAGAGGCATCCAGAAGCTTTAAACTGCGCATACCATCGCCGAATGGAGTTAGCAGTTGGTGGGTCTTTGTCGAACTTCGTCCTGAAGTGTCGTTGCACTGTTATGACTGACTGATGTGAGTGCATTTCAAGCACGACATACGCTTTCTCGGCTCCTGTCGCCATTTTCTCTCACTGCGCTCTCGAGCACTCTGGCGGCAGGAACCTGAAGTGCGGCTTCAGCCGAACAAAACTTTATGAGTTTTTCTACGTATCTGTAGTGTGTCGTGACCATATGTCAATGAATGGAGCTACAGTGAATTTATGAAATCGCTCCAATCATTTGTAATAGCCCTGTGATTCTCTTCTGTTCCGGTTTTCCCACAGTCCATGTTTCACTACCATACAGTGCTGTGGTCCATGCGTACAATCTCAGAAATTTCTTCCTCAAATTAAGGCCTATGGTTGATACTAGGAATCGTCTGTTTGCCAGTGCTAGTGTGCGATTTACGTCCTCCTTCCTCCATCCGTCATAGTTTATTTTGCTGCTGCCTAGCTGGCGGAATTCCTTAACTTCATCTACTTCCGTGATCACCGAGCGAGGTGGCGCAGTGGTTAGCACACTGGACTCGCATTCGGGAGGACGACGGTTCAATCCCGCGTGCGGCCATTCTGATTTAGGTTCACTTCCGACAAATGCCGGGATGCTTCCTTCGAAAGTGCACAGCCAACTTCCTTCCCATCCTTCTCTAATCCGATGAGACCGAGGACCTCGCTTTTTGGTGTCCTCCGCCAATATCAACCCAACCCCAACCTAAGTACTTCGCGATCACCAGTGCTGATGTTGCGTAGCTCGCTGTTCTCCTTTTGTTGTGGACTGGCAAGACAGCCAACCCACTATGACAGGAAGCCGAAAGGCACGCGTTTAAGCTCACGCAGGCTGGCGTGAGGTCTGGAACAGGACAAGGAAATGAGACTAGCAAAAAAGGAGGTAACTGGTAGAATACTTAACTTTAATCCATAAATGGTGAACGTCGCTCTTGACGGTACATGTTTTACAGCATCAATAGTAAATGGTAATGGCGCCTTGCTAGGACGTGGCAAATGACGTAGCTGAAGGCTATTCTAACTATCGTCTCGGCAAATGAGAGCGTATTTTGTCAGTGAACCATCGCTAGCAAAGTCGGCTGTACGGCTGGGGCGAGTGCTAGGAAGTCTCTAGACCTGCCGTGTGGCGGCGCTCGGTCTGCAATCACTGGTAGTGGCGACACGCGGGTCCGACGTATACTAACGGACCGCGGCCGATTTAAAGGCTACCACCTAGCAAGTGTGGTGTCTGGCGGTAACAGCACACCTTTTTACTTCTTCTCATTACTCTCGTCTTTCTTCTACCGCAGTACATACTCTATTCTCATTAGACTATTCATTCCACTCAAGCATATCCTGTAATTCTTCTTCACTTCCACTGAGAATAGCAATGTCACATATCGGAAAGGAAAGGGAGCGGAGCTGTAACACAACAACGAAGCGCCCACATACAAATTTTTCCCTGCTTTATCAACTATGTATATTTAAATAAACTGTATAAGTATGTTGGGTATATTTTTGTGATGTATATACGTTTTGATAATTTCCTGGGTAATTTCCAAGAATGATTGCCTATCGAAGTCTGGGTCCAAAAGATACATATCGAATGTGCCATCGGACATCGATCATGCGACTCCGGTGGCGGGCGTTATGAGTATGTTTACGTTCGTCACTACAGCAACGACAAAAGAAGAGCGTTACAAAAATATTTGTGATTGCAAAGGAGATGACTTACCTTACACGTCGTCGGTGTTGTCACGAGAAAGTCCATTACGGTGTTCTGGATGGATAATTTGGTAGAGTCGAACCATGAATTCTTTCTGATACTTGTTCCTTTTCCGCACTGTCAGTAATGAAAGTGTAACGGTATTTCAGCATCGAAAATGTTCTTAGCAAGTTCTACACACTTCGCACCACCACAGCCTGCACAGTCCCTTCTTTCCTCGTCCGGTAGTACTCCATATTAGCGACAAAAATTCAAACAATTTTCTACGCTGGATAAACATGGAATTAGATCCTTCCATGTGAGACAATTCGCCGAAGAAACGTCAACAACACCAGACATCCGACTCACTAACGACATAAATCGTCTCTGTTTCCCTGTTGTTGTTGATGTCTTCAGTCCTGAGACTGGTTTGATACAGCTCCCCATGCTACTCTATCCTGTGCAAGCTTCTTCATCCCCCAGTACGTACTGCAGCATACATCCTTCTGAATCTGCTTAGTATATTCATCTCTTTGTCTCCCTCTAAGATTTTTACCCTCCACGTTGCCCTCCAATACTAAATTGGTGATCCCTCGATGTCACAGAACATGTCCTACCAACCGATCCCTCCTTCTGGTCAAGTTGTGCCACAAGCTCCTCTTCTCCCCAATCCTATTCAACACCTCCTCATTAGTTATGTGATCTACCCATCTAATCTTCAGCATTCTTCTGTAGCGCCACATTTCGAAAGCTTCTATTCTCTTCTTGTCTAAACTATTTATCGTCCATGTTTCAGTTCCATAAATGGCTACACTCCATACTTCCAGAAACGACTTCCTGACACTTAAATCAATACTCGATGTTAACAAATTTCCCTTCTTCAGAAACGCTTTCCTTGCCATTGCCAGTCTACATTTTATATCCTCTCTACTCTGACCATCATCATTTATTTTGCTCCCCAAATAGCAAAACTCCTTTACTACTTTGTCTCATTTCCTAATCTACTTCCCTCAGCATCACCCGACTTAATTCGACTACATTCCATTCTCCTCGTTTTGCTTTTGTTTATGTTCATCTTATATCCTCCTTTCAAGACACTCTCCATTCCGTTCAACTGCTCTTCCAAGTTCTTTGCTGTCTCTGACAGAAGTACAATGTCATCAGCGAACCTGAAAGTTTTTATTTCTTCTCCATGGATTTTAATACCTACTCCGAACTTTTCTTTTGTTTCCTTTACTGCTTGCTCATTATACAGATTGAATAGCGTCGGGGATAGGCTACAACCCTGTCTCACTCCATTCCCAACCAGTACTTCCCTTTCATACCTCTCGACTCTTATAACTGCCATCTGCTTTCTGTAGAAATTGTAAATAGCCTTTCGCTCCCTGTATTTTGCCCTAGCCACCTTCAGAATTTGAAAGAGAGTATTCCAGTCAACATTGTCAAAAGCTTTCTCTAAGTCTACAAATGGTAGAAACGTAATCTGTTTTCTAAGTTGTAGGGTCAGTATTGCGTCACGTGTTCCAACATTTCTACGGAATCCAAACTGATCTTCCCCGAGGCCGGCTTCTATCAGTTTTTCCATTCGTCTGTAAAGAATTCGCGTTAGTATTTTGCAGCTGTGACTTATTAAACTGATTGTTCGGAATGTTCACATCTGTCAACACCTGCTTTCTTTGGGATTGGAATTATTATATTCTTCTTGAAGTCTGAGGGTATTTCGCCTGTTTCATACATCTTGCTCTCCAGATGGTAGAGTTTTGTCAGGACTGGCTCTCCCAAGGCTGTCAGTAGTTCCAATGGAATGTTGTCTACTCCGGGGGCCTTGTTTCGACTCAGGTCTTTCGGTGCTCTGTCAAACTCTTCACGCAGTATCATATCTCCCATTTCATCTTCATCTACATCCTCTTCCATTTCCATAATATTGTCCTCAAGTACATCGCCCTTGTATAGACCCTCTATATTCTCCTTCCACCTTTCTGCTTTCCCTTCTTTGCTTAGAACTGGCTTTCCATCTGAGCTCTTAATGTTCATACAAGTGGTTCTCTTATCTCCAAAGGTCTCTTTAATTTTCCTGTAGGCAGTATCTATCTTACCCCTAGTGAGATAAGCCTCTACATCCTTACATTTGTCCTCTAGCCATGCGTGCTTAGCCATTTTGCACTTTCTGTCGATCTCATTTTTGAGACGTTTGTATTCCTTTTTGCCTGCTTCATTTACTGCATTTTTATATTTTCTCCTTTCATCAATTAAATTCAATATTTCTTCTGTTACCCAAGGATTTCTACAAGCCCTCGTCTTTTTACCTACTTGATCCTCTGCTGCCTTCAGTACTTCATCCCTCAAAGCTACCCATTCTTCTTCTACTATATTTCTTTCCCCCATTCCTGTCAATTGTTCCCTTATGCTCTCCCTGAAACTCCGTACAACGTCTGGTTCAAATGGTTCAAATGGCTCTGAGCACTATGGGACTCAACATCTTAGGTCATAAGTCCCCTAGAACGTAGAACTACTTAAACCTAACTAACCTAAGGACATCACACACACCCATGCCCGAGGCAGGATTCGAACCTGCGACCGTAGCAGTCCCGCGGTTCCGGACTGCAGCGCCAGAACCGCTAGACCACCGCGGCCGGCACAACGTCTGGTTCTTTCAGTTGGTACAGTAGCAAAATGTAGCATTTGTATGGTGTGTTCGATGCTGTGAAAATTGTTTTCCACGTTTCTACGACACTTACATATATCTGTCGTATAAAACGATGGTCATAGTCCAAATAGACGGTATTTGATTTTTCACTTTTGCCTTAAAAATTAAATTATTATGTTTTCTTAAATTAAGCAACTTTTGTGAACAGTCATTCATAAAACATCGATAATTAAGAATTTGTAATTGAAATGAAAACAGGAATTTCGCGTCCAATGTGTAATTAGAAACAAGAATACATGCATTATTCACAAAAAATGATGATGACTGTTACAACTGTGACATGCTGGTATTTCAAATTGAACGAGAAAAACACCACGCTTGTCCGCCCTATTCTGGTGTACTGCTGTGCGGTGTGGGATCCGCATCAGGTGGGACTGACGGATGACATCGAAAAAGTACAAAGAAGGGCAGCTCGTTTTGTATTATCGCGAAATAGGGGAATGGTGCCACAGATATGATACGTGAACTGGAGTAGCAATTACTAAAACAAAGGCGTTTTTCGTTGCGACGGGATCTTCTCATGAAATTTCAATCACCAGTTTACTCCACCGATTGCGAAAACATTCTGTTGGCACCCACCTGTTGTGGTCTTCAGTCCTGAGGCTGGTTTGATGCAGCTCTCCATGCTACTCTATCCTGTGCAATCTTCTTCATCTCCCAGTACCTACTGCAACCTACATCCTTCTGAATCTGCTTAGTGTATCCATCTCTTGGTCTCCCTCTACGATTTTTACCCCCCACGCTGCCCTCCAATGCTAAATTTGTGATCCCTTGATGCCTCGGAACATGTCCTACTAACCGGTCCCTTCTTTTTGTCAAGTTGTGCCACATACTCCTCTTCTCCCCAATTCTATTCAATACTTCTTCATTAATTATGTGATCTACCCATCTAATCTTCAGCATTCTTGTGTAGCACCACATTTCGAAAGCTTCTATTCTCTTCTTGTCCAAACGGTTTATCGTCCACCTTTCACTTCCATACATGGCTACACTCCATACAAATACTTTGAGAAACGACTTCCTGACACTTAAATCAATATTTGATGTTAACAAATTTCTCTTCTTCGGGAACGCTTTCCTTGCCATTGCCAGTCTACATTTTATATCCTCTCTACTTCGAACATCATCAGTTACTTTGCTCCCCAAATAGCAAAACTCCTTTACTACTTTAAGTGTCTCATTTCCTAATCTAATTCCCTCAGCATCACCCGACTTAATTCGACCAAATTCCATTATCCTCGTTTTGCTTTTGTTGATGTTCATCTACTACCTACATAGGGAGAAATGATCATCACGATAAAATAAGAGAAATCAGGGCCCGCACAGAAAAATTTAAGTGCTGGTCTTTCCCGCGTGCCGTTCGAGAGTGGAACGGTAGAGAGACAGCTTGAAGGTGGTTCATTGAACCCTCTGCCAGGCACTTTATTGTGAATAGCAGAGTAATTACGTAGATGTAGATGTGAACCAGCAAACCATGGACTGTAATATTTCCAATCAATTACGCTACTGATTCTACTACATGTACAGTATGAATGTGTGTCTCAACTGAATGGAATACAGTGGCTGGCTAAACTTCAAAGCCGACTATCTTTGTAACTTTATGAAAAATATTAAGAAGAACCTATTTCTTGGTACTTTTTAACCGTGTTCCACACGCATGTTTCTCTACGTCACAGGAAGCAGCCTCAGCCCTTTTCATACTGCGCATCAACAGGGCGACCATCGGAGCACAATAGTGCAGAGGCTGTGACTGTACACGATTTTTGAAATAAATTTACATAGCTAAAGCGTGATTGGGACAAACGTTGGTGGCTGTTAATAAATTAAAATATCTTAAAGATTCATGTAATGCAACTTAGTAATAATATATCTAATACATACACTGTGTGATCAAAAGTGTCCGGACACCTGGCTGAAAATGACTTACAAGTTCGTGGTGCCCTCCATCGGTAATGATGGAATTCAGTATGGAGTTGGCCCACACTTAGCCTCGATGACAGCTTCCACCCTCGCAGGCATACGTTCAGTCAGGTGCTGGAAGGTTTCTTTGGGAATGGCAGCCCATTCTTCACGGAGTGCTGCACTGAGGAGAGGAATGGACGTCGGTCGGTGAGGCCTGGCACGAAGTCGGCGTTCCAAAACATCCCAAAGGTGTTCTGTAGGATTCTGGTCAGGACTCTGTGCAGGTCAGTCCATTACATGGATATTATTGTCGTGTAACCACTCCGCCACAGACCGAGCGTTATGAACGGATGCTCGATCGTGTTGAAACAAGCAATCGCCATCCCGGAATTGCTCTTCAACAGTTGGAAGCAAGAAGGTGCTTAAAACATCAATGCAGGCCTGTGCTGAGATAGTGCCACGCAAAACAACAAGCGGTGCAAGCCCCCTCCTTGCAAAACACGACCACACCATAATACCACCGCCTCCGAATTTCACTGTTGGCACTACACACGGTGGCAGATGACGTTCACCGGGCATTCGCCATACCCACACCCTGCCATCGGATCGCCACATTGTGTACCGTGATTCGTCACTGCACACACAACGCTTTTCCACTGTTCAATCGTCCAATGTTTACGCTCCTTACAACAAGCGAGTCGTGTTTTGGCATTTACCGGAGTGATGTGTGGCTATGAGCTGCCGCTCGACCATGAAATCCAAGTTTTCTTACCTCCCACCTTACTGTCACAGTACTTGCAGTGGATCCTGCCGCTCGACCATGAAATCCAAGTTTTCTCACCTCCCACCTTACTGTCATAGTACTTGCAGTGGATCCTGATGCAGTTTGGAATTCCTGTGTGATGGTCTGGATAGATGTAGGCCTATTACACATTACGACCTTATTCAACTCTCGGCTGTCTCTGTCAGTCAACTGACGAGTTTCGATGTACGCTTTTGTGCTGTACGTGTCCCTTCACGTTTCCACTTCACTATCACATCGGAAACAGTGGACCAAGGAATGTTTAGGAGTGTCGAATTCTCGCGTACAGGCGTATGACACAAGTGACACCGAATCACCTGACCACGTTCGAAGTCCGTGAGTTCCGCGGAGCGCCCCATTCTGCTCTCTCACGATGTCTAATGACTACTGAGGTCGCTGATATGGAGCTCCTGGCAGTAGGTGGCAGCACAATGCACCTAATATGAAAAACGTGTGTTTTGGGGGGTGTCCGGATACTTTTGATCACATAGTGTATCTAGGACTTCCAAGAGCGTAACAACACCGGTTGTGTGTGCTACGGCTTCTGACCAACCATCGCCTTTTTTGGTTTGTTTGTTTACATCAAGTTTATTCGTATGATGAACGGCGTATAGATGATTTCGCTCATACCAAGTGAAGTGGCGACCGTTTATTTTCAGTAATTTGCAAACAGAGTCAAAATTAATTCATCATTTCGGAGCAACATTTCACTAGCTGGTTTCCGTATTATTTTGTACATTTTTGTATCACTGCCGATCGTTACTACGCGAAACAAATCGCACAATAATGGTCAAGTTATGACAGCACCTGGCTTCTTACGTGTAATACTTCCATTTCGGATCTGATGCCTTATTCCAAGTTAATACCAGAGCATTAGCGACATGGTAATTCTTTAACTGGTCTACCACCGGAGAGGAAAGCGAGGTATTATAAAGTCCTCGGAGGAACAAAACCCTTGACGGTAGGCGGCTAGGATAACGCAGCATATAATGCAATATGACACAAGATATTTTTAAAGTTCTATATTCCTTCCTCCTGAATCTTAATTCTTGTACCGTATTCCTGCTAACATGCAAATACGAAGAGCATTTGAAAAGTCCATGCAAAAATAAAAACTAGTTACGTGTTTGGGGTAAACCTTTTTTTATTTATCGACATAGTCTCCTTTTAGACTTAAACACTTCGTCCCATGCTGTTCTAATTTGTTGATCCCTTCCGAATTATACGAATTGCCCAAGTCCGCAATATAGCTATTAGTTGCTGCAATCACCTCCTCGTCTGAATAAAATCTTTGCCCCACCAGCCATTTCTCCAAATTGGAGAACAAATGGTAGTCCGAGGGAGCCAAGTCTGGAGAATGGGGGGAATGTGAAACGAGTTGGAATCCTATTTCCATTAATTTTACCACCAGAAATGCAGAGGTGTATGTATGTGCATTGTCGTGATGGAAAAGGACTTTTTTGCGCTCCAATCGCCAGCGTTTTTCTTGCAGCTCGGTTTTCAAACGGTCCAATAACGATGAATAATATGCACCTGTAATAGTTTTACACTTTTCCAGATAGTCGATGAGGATTATCCCCTTGCCGGCGGCGGCGGTCGTGCGGTTCTAGGCACTTCAAAAAAATGGTTCAAATGGCTCTGAGCACTATGGGACTTAACATCTGTGGTCATGAGTCCCCTAGAACTTAGAACTACTTAAACCTAACTAACCTAAGGACATCACACACATCAATGCCCGAGGCAGGATTCGAACCTGCGACCGTAGCAGTCCCACGGTTCCGGACTGAGCGCCTAGAACCGCTAGACCACCGCGGCCGGCTCTAGGCACTTCAGTCCGGAACAGCGGGACTGCTACGGTCGCAGGTTCGAATGCTGATTTGGGCATGGATGTGTGTGGTGTCCTTAGGTTAGTTAGGTTTAAGTAGTTCTAAGATCTAGGGGACTGATAACCTCAGATGTTGAGCCCCATAGTGCTCAGAGCCATTTGAACCATTTGATTATCCCTTGCGAATCCCAAAAGACTGTTACCATAACATGTCCGGCCGAAGGAATGGTCTTCGCCTTTTTTGGTGCAGATTCTCCCTTGGTAACCCATTGTTTAGATTGTTGTTTGGTCTCAGGAGTATAGTAATATATCCATGTTTCATCCACAGTGACGAAACTACGCTTTAAAGTCCTGCAGACCATCCTTGCAACACTTCACAGTATTTCGTTTTTGGTCAAGCGTGAGCAATCGCGGAACCCATCTTGCGGATAGCTTTCTCATGCCAAATGTTTATGCAAAATATTATGTACCCATTCATTCGAGATGCCCACAGCACTAGCAATCCCACACATCATAACTCTTCTGTCATCCATCACCATATTAATGATTTCTGGAGTCGTAACCTTCACAGGTCGTCCAGAACGTTCAACATCACTTGTGCCCATATGGCCAGTGCGAAAATTTTGAAACCACTTATAAACTGTTCTAATCGAAGGTGCAGAATCACCGTTATGTTCATCAAGCTTCTCTTTAGTCTCCCGAGGCGTTTTGCCTTCCATAAAGTAATGTTTAATCACTACACGAAATTCTTTTTCGTCCATTTTTTGACAACCACTCGATTTCCTTGATTCACACCAATGCCAAACACAAAGAAATAGACCAATATGGCTGAAACTTGCTGTGCGTTCTTTCCAAAGATGCTAGTAACTAAGCATGACCTCGATACGCGCCGGTGGTGCCATCTCTCGGACTTTTGTTTTCACTAGCTGCTTATATTTTGTGACCCACCGTCTAATTTCTTATGGTGGGTCGTATGTTGCTGTGACTGGGTCCAGGGTCCGGAGTGACTGAAAGTAACACCACACCGGCTCCCGTCCCCACTCACACCGTTGCCCGTGTCCCGCCACATGGAGGTGGGCTCTAATTGTTTAGATCCATTTGATATCTTTTTTTGTGCAGCATTAGACAAACTTATAACTAATACAAAATCAAGTGAGATATTAATAAACAAAACGAAATTAAATGTTTAGAAAGAAGGAAGGAAGGGAATTGAATAGAGAAGAGATAGGTGTAATATTGTCTGTCACCTGGTTGTAGGCGGCGGCCCGGGTCTTGGAATGACCCTCAAGACGATGGCCATGGCTCACCATGCCTTTAACACCTACCATCCTAAAAACTAACTTCACTAGAAGAGATTAGGGTACGTTTAAGCTAGAAACCTTAGAGAAAGCTTCTGACAATGTTGACTGGAATACTCTCTTTCAAATTCTGAAGGCTGCAGGGGTAAAGTACAGGGAGCGAAAGGCTATTTACAATTTGTACAGAAAGCAGATGGCAGTTATAAGAGTCGAGGGACATAAAAGGGAAGCAGTGGTTGGTAAGGGAGTGAGACAGGGTTGTAGCCTCTCCCTGATGTTATTCAATCTGTATATTGAGCAAGCAGTGAAGGAAACAAAAGAAAAGTTCGGAGTAGGTATTAAAATCCATGGAGAAGAAATAAAAAACTTTGAGCTTTGCTGATGACATTGTAATTCTGTCAGAGGCAGCGAAGGACTTGGAAGAGCAGTTGAACGGAATGGATAGTGTCTTGAAAGGAGGATGTGAGATGAACATCAACAAAAGCAAAAGGAGAGTAATGGAATGTAGTCGAATTAAGTCGGGTGATGTTGAGGGTATTAGATTAGGAAATGAGACACTTAAAAGTAGTAAAGGAGTTTTGCCATTTGAAGAGCAAAATAACTGATGATGGTCGAAGTAGAGAGGATATAAAATATAGAGTGGCAATGGCAAGGAAAGCGTTTCTGAAGAAGAGAAATTTGTTAACATCGAGTATAGATTTAAGCGTCAGGAAGTCGTTTCTGAAAGTATTTGTATGGAGTGTAGCCATGTATGGAAGTGAAACATGGACGGTAAATAGTTTGGACAAGAAGAGAATAGGAGCTTTGGAAATGTGGTGCTACAGAAGAATGCTGAAGATTAGATGGGTAGATCACGTAACTCAGGAGGAACAGAATTGGAGGGGAGTTTGTGGCGCAACTTGACAAGAAGAAGGGAGCGGTTGGTAGGACATGTTCTGAGGCATCAGGGGATCACAAATTTAGCATTGGAGGGCAGCGTGGAGGGTAAAAATCGTAGAGGGAGACCAGGAGATGAATACACTAAGCAGATTCAGAAGGATGAAGGTTGCAGTAAGTACTGGGAGATGAAGAAGCTTGCACACGATAGGGTAGCATGAAGAGCTGCATCAAACCAGTCTCAGGACTGAAGACCACAACAACAACAACAAAGCTAGAAACTAAGACTAAGACCTCAATGTCCAGCCTGCTAAACTATTTACGATATACAATAGAGAGATAACAGATTTTGTGCTTGGCTCAAAGTTGCTAATGAAAGGGTACTTCTGGTAAAAGTAATAAGGTAATGACGCTAACGGTTTGTGTTGAGCCTACAAGGCTCCTGGTAGAGTACATCAGGCGCAAGCACCTCCCGGCCCTGGCGACATGACCTGAACGGTGGTTTTCCCCGATCTACCATAGGTATCCGTCGGGTTGGGCTCAAAAGAGAGGGACCACAATTAAGATCCTTCCATCCAGACCGTGCGCTGCCTCTTAACGGAAGGCGTATGTCCCTTGAAGAGGTACCTAGCTTTAAGCTCTTATTAGACATGGAGATGCTGTTAACTATTTACATAATTGGTGCAATCTGTTTTTAGGATTGTGTGTGACTTGTGCAACTCTTGTCGGTTGTTCCACTCTGTTCTTTGAAGTTGACTTGGTTGACACTACGGATCATCCGCGCTGGACGCTGTGTTGGTGCCCTGGTCTGTATCTGTTCCTTCTTCATCACCCGTGCTGCTAATCATATCTGTGTGCCCCTGGGCATCGCGATGTCTGTTTGCACCGACTTGCCTTCGGCAGGGTCTGTTGCGCAAGTATTCTACTTGTTGGATCTTCGAGATTTCGTCCGTCAGTTTGTTGAGTTCAGTCCACCTTTCCGGGTCGCGTATTATGGCATGTAGTTCGTTCCGTGTGTTCAGGCGATTTATGTGTACTGTGTGTCTTATGTTTGTGCGTTATCCGCAGAAGAAGACAGTATGTTCACGGGAACCTTCTTCCCAGCAGGTGCATCTATTAGTCTGCTGCAGACTCACGCGGTACAGGTGCGTGGGATAAGGGCCATGTCCTGTGATGAAGTGTACCATACCGCGGCTGGGATCGATATGTCTTAGTTTCAGTCTTTCCCGGATGTCAGGGAAGAAGTTGTATAGACGGCGGCCCTTATCGCTGTTGGCCCACTCGCTCTGCCAGGTATCCACTCGCCATGCTCTGAGTTGACGTGTCGTCTCAATCGGTAGACCAGTGATCTGCCGAACCTGGTCTATTCTCCCCATCCTAAGCCAGTACATTGCTGCGCGGTACCTGATGGTGATATCTATGGGGAATATTCCCATCTACTTCTACATTTATACTCCGCAAGCCACCCAACAGTGTGTGGCGGAGGGCACTTTACGTGCCACTGTCATTACCCCCTTTCCTGTTCCAATCGCGTAGGGTTCGCGGTAACAACGACTGCCGGAAAGCCTCCGTGCGCGCTCGAATCACTCTACTTCTACATTCGTGATCTCCTCGGGAGGTACAAGTAGGGGGAAGCAATATATTCGATACCTCATCCAGAGACGCACCCTCTCGAAACCTGGACAGCAAGCTACACCGCGATGCAGAGCGCCTCTCTTGCAGAGTCTGCCACTCGAGTTTGCTAAACGTCTCCGTAACGCTATCACGCTCACCAAATAACCCTGTGACGAAACGCGCCGCTCTTCTTTGGATCTTCTCTATCTCCTCCGTCAACTCGACCTGGTACGGATCCCACACTGACGAGCAATACTCAAGTATAGGTCGAACGAGTGTTTTGTAAGCCACCTTCTTTGTTGATGGACTACATTCTCTAAGGACTCTCCCAATGAATCTCAACCTGGCACCCGCCTTACCAACAAATAATTTTATACGATCATTCCACTTCAAATCGTTCCGTACGCATACTCCCAGATATTTTACAGAAGTAACTGCTACCAGTTTTTGTTCCGTTATCATGTAATCATACAATAAAGGATCCTTCTTTCTATGTATTCGCAATACATTACATTTGTCTAAGTTATGGGTCAGTTGCCACTCCCTGCACCAAGCGCCTATCCGCTGCAGATCTTCCTGCATTTCGCTGCGATTTTCTAATGTATGCAACTCCTGTCTATACTACAGCATCATCCGCGAAAAGCCGCATGGAACTTCCGACACTATCTACTAGGTCACCTATATATATATTGTGAAAAGCAATGGTCCCATACCACTCCCACGCCAGAGGTTACTTTAACGTCTGTAGACGTCTCGCCATTGAGAACAACATGCTGTGTTCTGTTTGCTAAAAACTATTCAATCCAGCCACACAGCTGGTCTGATATTCCGTAGGCTGTTACTTTCTTTATCAGGCGACAGTGCGGAACTGTATCGAACGCCTTTCGGAAGTCAATGAAAATGGCATCTACCTGCGAGCCTGTATCTAATATTTTCTGGGTCTCACGAACAAATAAAGCGAGTTGGGTCTCACACGATCGCTGTTTCCGGAATCCATGTTGATTCCTACAGAGTAGATTCTCGGTTTCCAGAAATGACATGATACGCGAGCAAAAAACATGTTCTAAAATTATACAACAGATCGACGTCAGAGATATAGGTCTATAGTTTTGCGCATCTGCTTGACGACCCTTCTTGAAGACTGGGACTACCTGTGCTCTTTTCCAATCATTTGGAACCTTCCGTTCCTCTAGACACTTGCGGTACACGGCTGTTAGAAGTACAGGGAATTCGGAGTCAAAGATTTAAATTAGACGAATCTTTCAGATAAGGGAAATTGTATGTCAGATTTGGAATAATTCTCCATTTTCGAGATGTCAGGTGATAAAGGGAGAAACTTAATGATTTCAGGTGTTCAGACTGCTGATTAATACAGGGTGTTACAAAAAGGTAAGGCCAAACTTTCAGGAAACATTCCTCACACACAAATAAAGAAAAGATGTTATCTGGACATGTGTCCGGAAACGCTTAATTTCCATGTTAGAGCTCATTTTAGTTTCGTCAGTATGTACTGTACTTCCTCGATTCACCGCCAGTTGGCCCAATTGAAGGAAGGTAATGTTGACTTCGGTGCTTGTGTTGACATGCGACTCATTGCTCTGCAGTACTAGCATCAAGCACATCAGTACGTAGCATCAACAGGTTAGTGTTCATCACGAACGTGGTTTTACAGTCAGTGCAATGTTTACAAATGCGGAGTTGGCAGATGCCCAATTGATGTACGGATTAGCACGGGGCAATAGCCGTGGCGCGGTACGTTTGTATCGAGACTGATTTCCAGAACGAAGGTGTCCCGACAGGAAGACGTTCGAAGCAATTGATCGGCGTCTTAGGAACATTCCAGCCTATGACTCGCGACTGGGGAAGACCTAGAACGACGAGGACACCTGCAATGGACGAGGCAATTCTTCGTGCAGTTGACGATAACCCTAATGTCAGCGTCAGAGAAGTTGCTGCTGTACAAGGTAACGTTGACCACGTCACTGTATGGAGAGTGCTACGGGAGAACCAGTTGTTTCCGTACCGTGTACGGCATGTGCAGGCACTATCGGTAGCTGATTGGCCTCCACGGGTACACTTCTGCGAATGGTTCATCCGACAATGTGTCAATCGTCATTTCAGTGCAAATGTTCTCATTCCAGTGTGATCAAATTGTAAATTTTCACAATCGACATGTGTGGGCTGACGAGAATCCGCACGCAGTTGTGCAATCACGTCATCAACACAGATTTTCTGTGAACGTTTGGGCAGGCATTGTTGGTGATGTCTCGATTGGGCCCCATGTCCTTCCACCTACGCTCAATGGGGCACGTTATTATGATTTAATACGGGATACTCTACCTGTGCTGCTAGAACATGTGCCTTTACAAGTACGACACAACATGTGGTTCGTGCACGATGGAGCTCCTGCACATTTCAGTCGAAATGTTCGTACGCTGCTCAACAACAGTTGGTAGAGGCGGACCAATTCCATGGCCTCCACGCTCTCCTGACCTCAACCCTCTCGACTTTCATTTACGGGGGCATTTGAAAGCTCTTGTCTACACATCTCCGGTACCAAATGTAGAGACTCTTCGTGCTCGTATTGTGGACGGCTGTGATACAATACGCCATTCTCCAGGGCTGCAACAGCGCATCAGGAATTGCATGCGACGGAGGGTGGATGCACGTATCCTCGCTAACGGAGGACATTTTGAACATTTCCTGTAACAAAGTGTTTGAAGTCACGCTGGTACGTTCTGTTGCTGTGTGTTTCCATTCCATGATGAATGTGATTTGAAGAGAAGTAATAAAATGAGCTCTAACATGGAAAGTAAGCGTTTCCGGACACATGTCCACATAACACATTTTCTTTCTTTGTGTGTGAGGAATGTTTCCTGAAAGTTTGGCCGTACCTTTTTGTAACACACTGTATAGTGCGTCATTTGATGTTGTGTTGAATGCCCGCATTAGTCGAAGTAGAACACTTCTTTGGCCTCGACGTACAATGGTTCTGTTGGTTGACAGATTTAACCTGTGGACCCACGTACTGGCAGCAAAGCGTAGTACTGACTCGAGGAGAGCGCAATGGTATGTTCGTGTCACTGACAGGGGTAGTAGTCTGAACTGTTCCGAATTTAGCCTAGCCAGTTTGTGTAGTATCGTTTCTGCTTTGTTTGTGCATATTCGCATGCGTTCGTGGAAGTTCAATCGTTCATCAATGTATCTATCGGACTGCACGGACTTTTCAAACGCCCCTCGCATACGGTAGTTTGTGGTAGCCTACTATGTAGGAATCAACATGGATTCCGGAAACAGCGATCCTGTGAGACCCAACTCGCTTTATTTGTTCATGAGACCCAGAAAAGATTAGATACAGGCTCCCAGGTAGATGCTATTTTTCTTGACTTCCGGAAGGCGTTCGATACAGTTCCGCACTGTCGCCTGCTAAACAAAGTAAGAGCCTACGGAATATCAGACCAGCTGTGTGGCTGGATTGAAGAGCTTTTAGCAAACAGAACACAGCATGTTCTTATCAACGGAGAGACGTCTACAGACGTTAAAGTAACCTCTGGCGTGCCACAGGGGAGTGTTATGGGACCATTGCTTTTCACAATATATATAAATGACCTAGTAGACAGTGTCGGAAGTTCCATGCGGCTTTTCGCGGATGATGCTGTAGTATACAGAGAAGTTGCAGCATTAGAAAATTGTAGCGAAATGCAGGAAGACCTGCAGCGGATAGGCACTTGGTGCAGGGAGTGGCAACTGACCCTTAACATAGACAAATGTAATGTATTGCGAATACATAGAAAGAAGGATCCTTTATTGTATGATTATATGATAGCGGAACAAACACTGGTAGCAGTTACTTCTGTAAAATATCTGGGAGTATGCGTGCGGAACGATTTGAAGTGGAATGATCATATAAAATTAATTGCTGGTAAGGCGGGTACCAGGTTGAGATTCATTGGGAGAGTCCTTAGAAAATGTAGTCCATCAACAAAGGAGGTGGCTTACAAAACACTCGTTCGACCTATACTTGAGTATTGCTCATCAGTGTGGGATCCGTACCAGATCGGGTTGACGGAGGAGATAGAGAAGATCCAAAGAAGAGCGGCGCGTTTCGTCACAGGGTTATTTGGTAACCGTGATAGCGTTACGGAGATGTTTAACAAACTCGAGTGGCAGACTCTGCAAGAGAGGCGCTCTGCATCGCGGTGTAGCTTGCTGTCCAGGTTTCTAGAGGGTGCGTTTCTGGATGAGGTATCGAATATATTGCTTCCCCCTACTTATACCTCCCGAGGAGATGACGAATGTAAAATTAGAGATATTGGAGCGCGCACGGAGGCTTTCCGGCAGTCGTTCTTCCCGCGAACCATACGCGACTGGAACAGGAAAGGGAGGTAATGACAGTGGCACGTAAAGTGCCCTCCGCCACACACCGTTGGGTGGCTTGCGGAGTATAAATGTAGATGTAGATGTACATGAGAGCAGACGCGGAAGCAGACTCCGGTCGCTAGCGACGAAGACGACGACGCCGACAGCGCGGCAGCTGTACAGCCGTCCCCTGACGAGTTTTTCATTAGTCGGCTAGCGCGCCGCGCGCCTCTGCACAGGGTGTTCCCAAAGCAATGACTCGGCGGCGAGAGTGTTGGCGGGAGCAATTCCGAGCGTCTTCCGTCGGCGCGGTGTGACTTGAGGAACGTCCTGTAGCTTTCGCGAGCGTTTTTGTGACGCGGCAACTCCCGCGCCGAGTGCTTCGCGACGAAATGGAACTGTTAATTCGCCGACCAATCCCAGAGGGTGCTAAGAGCGGGGGGGGGGGGGGGAGGTTGAAGTAACGGTCCAATTTCACCTTGAGATCACCCGGCATTCCACAGGAGACCGTGAATAATTTCTGCGAAGAGCGACGAATTCCGCGTCTTACCAGAGCTGAGGCGCATGTAAAGTTTGCTGCAGTTGGCACTGTTACGACGGCAGCACTGAAACGTTTTAGTAAAATAACGTTTTAGTAAAATAATTTTAGTAAGATAATTTAAAAAAATGTAGGTGATTTTGTATAGAATGCATGTTTGACCATCAGGTGCTTTTCATCTACGTCTACGTGATTACTCGGCTGTTGCTGTTACTATAATAAGTGCTATCAACAGGGGATGTCAAATTCATCCCATATTTTTAGATTTCCATAAGGCTTTCGACACCGTTCCTCACAAGCGTCTTCTAACCAAACTGCGTGCCTACGGAGTATCGCCCAAGTTGTGCGACTGGATTCGTGATTTCCTGTCAGAAAGGTCACAGTTCGCAGTAATAGACGGAAAGTCATAAAGTAAAACAGAAGTTTTATCTGGCGTTCCCCAAGGAAGTGTTATAGGCCCTCTGTTGTTCCTAAACTATATTAACGACATAGGAGACAATCTGAGTAGCCGTCTCAGATTGTTTGCAGATCATGCTGACATTTACTGTCTTGTAAAGTCATCAGATCATCAAAACTACTTGTAAAATGATTTAGGTAAGATATCTGTGTGGTGCGAAAAGTGGCAATCGACCCTGAATAAGGAAAAGTGTGAAGTTATTCACATGAGTACTAAAAGAAATCAGCTAAATTTCGATTACGCGATAAGTCACACAAATCTGAAGGCTGTAAATTCAAGTAAATACTTAGCGATTACAATTACAAATAACCTAAATTGGAACGATCACACAGAATCCAGTGAAATTTTTTTAAGTGCATTATCTGAAAACTACCTTGAGAAGTTAAACAGAGAACCGACTCGTGGCGATAACATATTACACCTTCTGGTGACAAACAGACCCGAACTATTTGAAAAAGTTAGCGCAGAACAGGGCATCAGCGATCATAAAGCGGTTACTACATCGATGATATCAGCCGTAAATAGAAATATTAAAAAAGGTAGGAAGATTTTTCTGTTTAGCAAAAGTGACAAAAAGCAGAGTTCAGAGTACTTGACGGCTCAACAGAAAAGCTTTGTCTCAAGTACAGATAGCGTTGAGGATCAGTGGACAAATTTCAAAACCATCGTACAGTATGCATTAGATGAGTTTGTGCCAAGCAAGATCGTAAGAGATGGAAAAGAGTCACCGCGGTACAACAACCGATTTAGAAAACTGCTGTGGCAGCAAAGGGAACTTCACAGCAAACATAAACACAGCCACAGCCACGCAAACAAACAAAAATTACGCGAAGCGAAATGTAGTGTGAGGAGGGCTATGCGAGAGGCATGAATTCGAAAGTAGAGCTCTATGTACTGACTTTGCAGAAAATCCTAAGAAATTTTGGTCTTATGTCAAAGCAGTAGGTGGATCAAAACAAAATGTCCAGACACTCTGTGACCAAAAGGTACTGAAACAGAGGATGACAGACTAAAGGCCGAAATACTAAATGTCTTTTTCCAAAGCTGTTTCACAGAGGAAGACTGCACTGTAGTTCCTTCTCGAGATCGTCGCAGAGATGACAAAATGGTAGATATCGAAATAGATGACAGATGGACACAAAAAGAATTAAAATCGCTCAAAAGAGGAAAGGCCGAAGGACCTGATGGGATACCAGTTCGATTTTACACAGAGTACGCGAAGGAACTTGCCCCCCTTCTCGCAGCGGTGTACCGTAGGTCTCCAAAGGATTGGAAAAGGGCACAGGTCATCCCCGTTTTCAAGAAGGGACGTCGAACAGATGTGCAGAACTATAGACCTACATCTCTAACGTCGATCAGTTGTAGAATTCTGGAACACGTTTTATGTTCGAGTATAATGACTTTTCTGGAGACCAGAAATCTACTCTGTGGGAATCAGCATGGGTTTCGAAAAAGACGATCGTGTGAAGCCCAGCTCGCGCTATTCATCCACGAGACTCAGAGGGCCATAGACACGGGTTCCCAGGTAGATGCCGTGTTTCTTGACTTCCGCAAGGCGTTCGATACAGTTCCCCACAGTCGTGTAATGAACAAAGTAAGAGCATATGGACTATCAGACCAATTGTGTGATTGGATTGAAGAGTTCCTAGATAACAGAACGCAGCATGTCAATTTCAATGGAGGGAAGCCTTCCGAAGTAAGAGTGATTTAAGGTGTGCCGCAGGTGAGTGTCATAGGACCATTGCTATTCACAATATACATAAATGACCTGGTGGATGACATCGGAAGGTCACTGCGGCTTTTTGCGGATGATGATGTAGTATATTGAGAGGTTATGCCAATGGAAAATTGTACTGAAATGCAGGAGAATCTGCAACGAATTGATGCATGGTGCAGGGAATGGCAATTGAATCTCAGCGTAGACAAGTGTAATGTGCTGCGAATACATAGAAAGATAGATCCCTTATCATTTAGCTACAAAATAGCAGGTCAGCAACTGGAAGCAGTTATTTCCATAAATTATCTGGGAGTACGTTAGAAGTGATTTAAAATGGAATGATCATATAAAGTTGGTCGTCAGTAAAGCAGATGACAGACTGAGATTCATTGGAGGAATCGTAAGGAAATGCAATCCGAAAACAAAGGAAGTGGGTTACAGTACACTTGTTCGCCCACTGCTTGAATACTGCCCAGCAGTGTGGGATCCGTACCAGATAGGGTTGATAGAAGAGATAGAGAAGTTCCAACGGAGAGCAGCGCGCTTCGTTACAGGATCATTTAGTAATCGCGAAAGCGTTACGGAGATGATAGATAAACTCCAGTGGAAGACTCTGCAAGAGAGACGCTCAGTAGCTCGGTACGGGCTTTTGTCGAAGTTTCGAGAACATACCTTCTGCGCGGAGTCAAGCAGTATATTGCTCCCTCCTACGTATATCTCGCGAAGATGCCATAAAATCAGAGAGAGCCCACACGGAGGCGTACCGACAATCTTTCTTTCTACGAGCAATACGAGACTGGAATAGAAGGGAGAACCGATAGAGGTACTCAAAGTGCCCT
Source organism: Schistocerca cancellata (assembly GCF_023864275.1). NCBI lineage: Eukaryota > Metazoa > Arthropoda > Insecta > Orthoptera > Acrididae > Schistocerca > Schistocerca cancellata. The sequence continues at coordinate 79,380,973 of NC_064636.1, forward strand.
CCGCCACGCACCGTCGGGTGGCTTGCAGAGTATGGATGTAGATGTAGAGGTAGATGCAGATAATATTGTGGGTAGAGCAAACCAAAGACTCCGTTTCATTGGCAGAACACTTAGAAGATGCAACAGGTCTACTAAAGAGACTGCTTACACCACGCTTGTCCGCCCTATTCTGGAGTATTGCTGTGCGGTGTGGGATCCGCAACAGGAGGGACTGACGGATGAGATCGAAAAAGTACAAAGAAGGACGGCTCGTTTTGTATTATCGCGAAATAGGGGAGATAGTGCCACAGACATGATACGTGGATTGGAGTGGCAATCATTAAAACAAAGGCGTTTTTCGTTGCGACGGGATCTTCTCATGAAATTTCAGTCACCAGTTTTCTCCTCCGCATTCTGTTGGCACCCACCTGCATAGGGAGAAATGATCATCACGATAAAATAAGAGAAATCAGGACTCGCACAGAAAAAATTAAGTGCTCGTTTTTCCTGCGCGCCGTTCGAGAGTGGAACGGTAGAGAGACAGCTTGAAGGTGGTTCATTGAACCCTCTGCCAGGCACTTTATTGTGAATAGCAGAGTAATCACGTAGATCTAGATGTAGATTCACAATGAAGTGCTTGGCAGAGGGTTCAATGAACCACCTTCAAGTCTCTGTGCCGTTCTACTGTCGAACGGCACGCGGGAAAACGAGCACTTAAATTTTTCTGTGCGAGCCCTGATTTCTCTTTGTTTATAGAATGTTTACGCAGTCGAAGGACAAATCTGGTGATTTAAATTTCATGACAAGATCCCGTCGCGGCGAAAAACGCTTTTGTTTTAATGATTGCCACTCCAATTCACGTATCATGTCTGTGACTCTATCTCCCCTATTTCGTGATACTACAAAACGAGCTGCCCTTCTTTGTACTTTTTCGATGTCATCCGTCAGTCCCACCTGATGCTGATCCCACACCGCACAGCAGTACTCCAGAATAGGGCGGACAAGCGTGGTGTAAGCAGTCTCTTTAGTAGACCTGTTGCACCTTCTAAGTGTTCTGTGAATGAATCGCAGTCTTTGGCTTGCTCTACTATGTGATCGTTCCAATTTAGGTTATTTGTAATAGTAATCTCTAAGTATTTAGTTGAATTTACAGCCCTCAGATTTGTGTGATTTATCGCGTAATCAAAATTTAGCTGATTTCTTTTAGTACTCATGTGAATAACTTCACCCTTTTCCTTATTCAGGGTCAATTGCCACTTTTCACACCATACAGATATCGTATCTAAATCATTTTGCAATTCGTTTTGGTCATCTGATGACTTTACAAGACGGTAAATGACAGCATCATCTGCAAACAATCTAAGACGGCTACTCAGATTGTCCCCTATGTCGTTAATATAGATCAAGAACAATATAGGGCCTGTAACACTTCCTTGGGGAACGCCGAATATTACTTCTGTTTAACTCGATGACTTTCCGTCTATTACTACGAACTGTGACTTTTCTGACAGGAAATCACGAATCCAGTCGCACAACTGAGGCGATACTCCGTAGCCACGCAGTTTGGTTAGCAGACGCTTGTGAGGAACGGCGTCGAAAGCCTTCTGGAAATCTAAAAATATGGAATCAAACTGACATCCCCTGTCGATAGCACTCATTACTTCATGAGTATAAAGAGCTAGTTGTGTTTCACAAGAACGACGTTTTCCGAATTCGTGCTATGTGTCAATAAATCGTTTTCTTCGAGGTAATTCATAATGTGCGAACACACTATATGTTCCAAAACCCTACTGCAAATCGACGTTAGTGATATGGGCCTGTAATTCAACTGATTACTCCTATTTCTGTTTTTGGGTATTGGTGTGACTTGAGCAATTTTCCAGTGTTTAGGTACGGATCTTTCTACGAACGAGCGGTTGTATATAATTGTTAAATATTTATTTTAAACCCAAATATCAACCAGTTTCAGTCTTGGACCATATTCACGGATAAGGGTTAAGAAGGGTTAATCCACAACATTACCTTTGTCACTACTTGAATAATGTGTAGAGCATGTCAAGAATATAAATATATACACAGGGTTTATAGAAGTAAACATACCAATACTTAAAATAAAAGCAACTGATGGTCAAACATGCATTTTATACATTATTTGACGGCTGTTGATAGTCACCTTCCAGAAATGTAAGTGATTTTATTGTTTTCCAATATTCCCATTTTACATCTTAACATTTTTCTATTCGAAGAAACCGGTCCTTAGGTACTTTTGAGACCTGGTTCCCCTACTTTAGCTGATGACAGAAAGAAAATGATTATCACAAGGTGCTAGATCAGGGCTGTGTGGTGGAGAGCCTATGGCGCTTACCTTTAATGCATACAGATACTCAGTCGTTAATTTTTTATATGCCATGATGCTTTGTCAAGATGGAAAACCATTTTTTTCTTTCACGAATTTGTTCAAAAACTTTCGGTAAATGGACATTTGTGTATCAATCAGCAGTAACAGTATGTCCATTTCCTAATGCTACAGAACCAATACGGCCCGTTTTACAAAAAAAAAGAAAAGAGAACTAGCAACAATTTTCTTACGAATACTGCAATTTCGTCGAACTTTTCTAGGCTTAGCTTCTGTTTGAAAGACCCACTCAGTTGACTGACTCTTCATTTTCGGAATCACAACTATGAATCATAGTTCATCATTCATCATCAGTAACGATATTCCAAAGCAAATGTGGAATGACGTCTTGGAATTCTTCCATGGTTACCACACTGGACTCGCATTCGGGAGGACGACGGTTCTAACCCGCGTACGGCCATCCTGGTTTAGTTTTTCCGTGATTTCCCTAAATCGCTTCAGGCAAATGCCGGGATGGTTCCTTTGAAAGGGCACGGCCGACTTCCTTTCCCATTCTTCCTTAATCCGATGGGACCTCGCTGTTTGGTCCCATCCCCCAGACCAACCAACCAAGCAACCAATTCTTCCAGATTTTTTCAGCACCAGTCAGTACAGTATTGTTTTTGATCGATAGTCAGTTTATGTGGAATCCATAGACAACGAAGTTCTCTCACGTCTAACAGTAGATGTAAAATGAATGTTATGGGTTTCACTCATACCAGTGCCCAATCTCGCCCAAATAAATTCATAAGATGTCCGTCGATCTCCTTCAAACACTGTTGGAGTAGCGGCAATATTTTCATCAGCAGTTCTTGAGCGGCCATCTCGAAATTCGTCACTGACGAAACACCGATCGCTTCTGAATTCTCCATCTACATCTACATGGTTACTCTCCAGTTCACACTTAACTGCCTGGCAGAGGGTTCATCGAACCATTTTCATAGTACTTCCCTACCATTCCACTCTCGAATAGCGCGTGGAAAAAAGGAACACCTGAATCTTTCCGTTAGAGCTCTGATTTCTCTTACTTTATTATGATGAGCATTTCTCCCGGCGTAGTTGGATGTCAACAAAATATTTTCGCATTCGGAAGAGAAAGTTGGTCACTGAAATTTCGTAAATAGATTTCGCCGCCAAGAAAACCGTCTTTGTTTCAGTGACTGCCAGCCCAACTCGCGTATCATATCAGTGACACTCTCACACCTATTGCGCGATAACACGAAACGAGCTGCCCTTCTTTGGACTTTTCCGATGTCCTCCGTCAATTCTACCTGGTAAGGATCCCACACCGCGCAGCAGTATTCCAGCAGACGACGGACAAGTGTAATGTAGGCTGTCTCTTTAGTGGGTTTGTCGCATCTTCTAAGTGTTCTGCCAAAAAAGCGCAATCTTTGTTTGACCTTCCCCACAATATTGTCTATGTGGTATTTCCAATTTAATGCTCGTAATTGTAATTCCTTGGTACTTAATCGAACTGACAGCTCTTAGATTTGCGCAGTTTATCTATACCCAAAATTTATCGGATTTCTTTTAGTACCCACGTGGATGACCTCGCACATTTCTTTATTTAGTGCGAATTGTCACTTTTCGCACCATACAAATGGTTCAAATGGGTCTGAGCACTATGGGACTTAACTTCTGAGATCATCAGTCACCTAGAACTTAGAACTACTTAAACCTAACTAATGTAAGGACATCACACACATCCATGCCCGAGGCAGGATTCGAACCTGCGACCGTAGCGGGGGCGCGGTTCCAGACTGTAGCGCCTAGAACCGCTCGGCCACTCCGGCTGGCTCGCACCATGCAGAAATCCTCTCTAGACCATTTCGTAATTGGAATTGATCCTCTGATGATTTTACTGGACGGTAAATTACAGCGTCATCTGCAGACATTGAATGGGGGCTGCTCATATTATCACCTAGATCATTTATGTAAGTCAGGAACAGCAGAGGGCCTATGACACTACCTCGCGGGACGCCAGATATCACGTCTGTTCTACTCGATGATTTACCGTCTGTCACTACGAACTGTGACCTCTCTGAGAGGAAATCACGAATCCTGTGACACAACTGAGACGATAGCCCATATGCACGCAATTTGATTAATAGTCGCTTGTGAGGAACGGTATCAAAAGCCTTCTGGAAATCTAGGAATATGGAATCGATCTGAGATCCCTTGTCGACAGGACTCATTACTTCATGCGAATAAAGAATTACCTGTGTTGCACAAGATGATATTTCTTGAATCCGTGTTGGTTATCTTAAACGTCATTTATAATGTTCGAGTAGTGTATGCTCCAAAATCCTACTGCAAATTGACGTCAGTGATATTGGTCTGTAATTCAATGGGTTACTCCTATTTCCTTTGTTGAATACTGGTGTAACCTGTGCTACTTTCCAGTCTTTGGGAACAGACTTGCCTCAAGTGAGGGGTTGTATATGATTGCTAAGAAAGGCGCTATTGTGTCTGCATACTCTGAGAGGATCCTGATTGGTATACCACCTGGACCGGAAGACTTGCTATTCTTAAGTGATATGAGTTGTTTCGCAACACCTACCATATACACAGGGTTATTACAAATGATTGAAGCGATTTCACAGCTCTACAATAACTTTATTATTTGAGATATTTTCACAATGCTTTGCACACACATACAAAACTCAAAAAGTTTTTTTAGGCATTCACAAAAGTTCGATATGTGCCCCTTTAATGATTCGGCAGACATCAAGCCGATAATCAAGTTCCTCCCACACTCGGCGCAGCATGTCCCCATCAATGAGTTCGAAAGCATCGTTGATGCGAGCTCGCAGTTCTGGCACGTTTCTTGGTAGAGGAGGTTTAAACACTGAATCTTTCACATCACTATGCGTGAAACTTGCCCGCACGCGTTCAACCGTTTCTTCGCTCACTGCAGGCCGACCCGTTGATTTCCCCTTACAGAGGCATCCAGAAGCTTTAAACTGCGCATACCATCGCCGAATGGAGTTAGCAGTTGGTGGATCTTTGTTGAACTTCGTCCTGAAGTATCGTTGCACTGTTATGACTGACTGATGTGAGTGCATTTCAAGCACGACATACGCTTTTTCGGCTTCTATCGCCATTTTGTCTCACTGCGCTCTCGAGCGCTCTGACGGCAGAAACCTGAAGTGCGGCTTCAGCCGAACAAAACTTTATGAGTTTTTCTACGTATCTGTAGTGTGTCGTGACCATATGTCAATGAATGGAGCTACAGTGAATTTATAAAATCGCTTCAATCATTTGTAATAGCCCTGTACTTTTATGTCACTCAAGCTCATTCGTTGTACCAATTATGGATAGCTGCTTTTAGATTGAGCTTCTTCGGTAAATGCATCTCTAAGCCAACCTTCAAATTGTTTGGCCATTAATGACAATTTAAAATGGTAAAAAATCATAGCCCTAAAATGTTATACAGGGTGGTCCATTGATAGTGACTGGACTTATATCTCACGAAATAAGCGTCGAACGAAAAAGCTACAAAGAACGAAACTCGTCTAGCTTGAAGGGGGGAAACCAGATGGCGCTGTGGTTGGGCGCTGCCATAGCTCAAATGGATATCAACTGCGTTTTTTTTAAAAAAATAGGAACCCCTATTTTTTATTACATATTCGTGTAGTACGTAAAGAAATATGAATGTTTTAGTTGGATCACTTTTTTCGATTTGTGACAGATGGCGCTGTAATAGTCGCAATCATACGGCTCGCAATTTCAGACAAACAGCTGGTAACAAGTACGTTTTTTAAATTAAAATACAGAACGTAGGTACGTTTGAACATTTTATTGCGGTTGTTCCAATTTGATACATGTACCTTTGTGAACTTATCATTTCTGAGAACACATGCTGTTACAGCGTGATTACCTATAAATACCACATTAATGCAATAAATGCTCAAAATTATGTCCGTCAACATCAATGCATTTGGCAATACGTGTAACGACATTCCTCTCAACAGCGAGTAGTTCGCCTTCCGTAATGTTCGCACATGCATTGACAATGCGCTGACGCATGTTGTCAGGCGTTGTCGGTGGATCTCGACAGCAAATATCCTTCAACTTTCCCACAGAAATAAATCCGGGGACGTCAGATCCGTTGAACGTGCGGGCCACGGTATGGTGCTTCGACGACCAATCCACCTGTCACGAAATATGCTATTCAATACCGCTTCAACCGCGCGCGAGCTATGTGCCGGACATCCATCATGTTGGAAGTACATCGCCATTCTGTGATGCAGTGAAACCTCTTGTAGTAACATCGGTAGAACATTACGTAGGAAATCGGCATACATTGCACCATTTAGATTGCCATCGATAAAATGGGGGCCAATTATCCTTCCTCCCATAATGCCGCACCATACATTAACCCGCCAAGGTCGCTGATGTTCCACTTGTCGCAGCCATCGTGGAGTTTCCCTTGCCGGTAGTGCATATTATGCCGGTTTACGTTACCGCTGTTGGTGAATGACGCTTCGTCGCTAAATAGAACGCGTGCAAAAAAATCTGTCATCGTCCCGTAATTTCTCTTGTGCCCAGTGGCAGAACTGTACTCGACGTTCAAAGTCGTCGCCATGCAATTCCTGGGGCATAGAAATATAGTACGGGTGCAATCGACGTTGATGTAGCATTCTCAACACCGACGTTTTTGAGATTCCCTATTCTCGCGCAGTTTGTCTGCTACTGATGCGCGGGTTAGCCGCGACAGCAGCTAAAACACCTACTTGGGCACCATCATTTGTTGCAGGAGTGGTTGACGTTTCACATGTGGCTGAACACTTCCTGTTTCCTTAAATAACGTAACTATCCGGCGAACGGTCCGGACACTTGGATGATGTCGTCCAGGATACCGAGCAGCATACATAGCACACGCCCGTTTGTCATTCTGATCACAATAGCCATACGTCAAGACGATATCGACCTTATCCGCAATTGGTGTGTGTGAAATCTTATGGGACTTAACTTCTAAGGTCATCAGTCCCTAAACTTACACACTACTTAACCTAAATTATCCTAAGGACAAACACACACACCCATGCCCGAGGGAGGAATCGAGCCTCCGCCGGGATTTCCGCAATTGTTGAACGGTCCATTTTAACACGGGCAGTGTATCACGAAGCAATTACTGTCCGCACTGGCGGAATGTTACGTGATACCACGTACGTTTACGTTTTACGGCGCCATGTATTAAAAAAAAAAAAAAAAAAAAACACGAAGAAAGTGGTC